>NC_072478.1:61747753-62354181 GCF_027574615.1 Eptesicus fuscus | reverse complement strand
TCTGTTTCTCAAGATGGCATGGTCTCCGCGTCTGCACCAGCCGCCGAGATGTGTCCGCTTTGTGCGCGGGGCTCTGCCGTCTAGGACTGCCCAGTTAGGCAGCCCCTTGGAAGACCTGCAGAATCTAACTGACCCTAGCTCACACACACACACACACACACACACACCACACGTCTACACTCTCCTCTATGGGTTCCTCACTCACACTCTCTCTCTCCCTACCTTCCTGCCGGTCGCCATCTTCCCCAGCTTCCACTGTTTTTAATAAATATATATTGATTGTCTACCTATAACAGGTACTCAGTTTCAAACTGCAGGTGCAAATATAAATAATAAATGGTTCATGCCTAAGAGGAGACATAAAAATAGAACCATAATCACAGTTCAGTGAACTAAGTGTTCTGATGATGTATGTTATTGGAGCACAGAAAAAATACATCTGCATGACAACAGGGGGTGTGTGGTGATCAAGCAAGAATTCAGCTGCATTTTTAAAATATAAGAAAGTTTATAGCTAGCTCAGAAAAAAAAGTGAAAAGGCATATATGAAAGTGTGTTGTTATAAAATTGATTGAGGGGTTAACTGATAAACACTAATTTTGCATCACTGGAGAATAGGGTATATTAAAAGGCAGTGGATGGTAACTTTGGAATGGTAAGCCTGAATTTTGTTTGCTAAGCCAAGGTGTTTGAAGAATGTCTATAAATCTGTGAGAAACAATAGGGTGATTTTGGTTCAGAAGTTTGATTTTCAAACTTACATGCTGTACTTTTTTTCAACCGAAATTTAGAGAACGCTTACTATTTCCCAGCATTGTGGTGTATAAGAGAGACAAAGACATTGCTGGCTTGGTCCTTATTTTCTAGAATACTGGCAGAGACAGCTAGATGAGAATATATTGAGGAAGGACAGGGGTCAGTTAGAAAGCATAATGTATTATAAAATTACAAAGTTTTACTCAAAGACAGTGGAAGATGTACTGAGAGAGAGGAGATAGGTCTGAAAATCATAGGGAAACATTAATCTTAGTGAATGGTTTGGTGTGGGAAGGAGGTAAGCAAATACACAAAAGTGATACAGTAAATATACCAGGTCCCTAGACTAGCAAGTGATAAGAGTTACTGCAATGGTCAATTTTATGTCACTTGATTGGTCCATGAGGTGCCCAGATATTTGACCAGACATTATTTCTGGGTACATCTCTGGGTGTTTTCTGTATGAGAGTATAACAAATTACTTTCTCCAATATGAGTGAGCATCATCAATCCATTGAGGGCTTGGATACAACAAAAGGCAAGGTCAGGGAAAATGCACTCTCTCTGCCTGGTTGTTTTTCAGCTATGTCATTGCTCTTCTCCTGCCCTCAGACTGGGACATACATAATTGATGGTTCTCAAGTCTTTGAACTTGGACTGGAATTTACACCATAAGTTCTTCTGGTTCTCAAGCCTTAGGGCTCAGACTGAAACTATACCACCAACATTTTGGGTCTCCAGCTTGTAGATGGCATATCAAGAGACAAAAGGACATCATGTGTCTCTTGAAATGTATGGAAAAGGATGCAAAATATGTCCTGTAGTATTCCTGCCAAATGATATAACCTGTACATAATTATCAGGAAACACCAGACCAACTTAAATGAGCGACTTTTTATAAAGTCACAGCTATGTGATCTTCAAAAATGTCAAGGTCGAAAAAGACAAAGAAAGTCTTAAAAACTGCTCTTGAGTGGTATATATATGATTTTATTGATTTCATAGAGGAAGGGAGAGGGTGAGAGAAATAGAAACATCAATTATGAGAGAGTATCATCTATCTGCTGCCTCCTATGTGTCCCCTACTGGAGATGGAGCCTGCAACCTGGGCATGTGCCCTGATTGGGAACTGAACTGTGAAGTCCTGGTTCATAGGTCGACATTCAACCATTGAGCTACACCAGCCGGGCTTGGGTGGTATAGTATTTTTTCACATTTTCTATACCTCTGAAATTATATCAAACTAAAAAAAATAATTAAAACTGAAAAGGAAGAAAAACATAGAAAGAAATGAAAGGAAATTTCCAAGAAAGAATATATGAGTATTTGGTTGAACAATGAGAAGAGAGAGATCTCCCTGAATCTCCTTTCCAAAATTTGTTAAAATTAAGAATTCAAACCCCAAAATTTAATTTCTTGATAAAGTTAGTGATCATTTAAATACATAATGTGTGAAAAAAATAAGTACTACCAAGAACAATGGCATATGGTACTTTGTATACTGGGAAGCAAATCTTGGGCATTAAGCCAGTTTATCCAAGTGTAAATTAGGCTTTTTTTTTCTTGTCAGTAATCTATTTGAAAAGATTTCAAGATGTCTGCACAGTGACATATGCATTATGTTAGTAAGTCTGTAATAGTTAGTTTAAGCTTCTACTCTAGGAACAAACAGTTGCTTTAATCAGAAAAGCACACTACAGGAATGGTTAGCTGTTATATCAGAAAGACCATAATCCAAAGGTAGTAATAAACTATTTCTATTTTGCACAGCTTAGTATTGGAGATTTGCTCATTAGAAAATTTGAAGTGGAAATATGTTTTTATTAGTGAAAGCACTGACTTATTAAATAACATGATGAATATTAGAAGTGGATTCTCGATTTTAAATTTAGTAGGTCTGGAAAATTACTGAAACATTTATAAAAGGAAATTTAACTGATTTAAAAAATTTTTTTCTTTTTTTCTCCAAATTCCTTTTACCTGAGGGTCTCCTCACTATGACACAGAAATAACTTAAAGGTTATTTGTTTGAAAACCCAAATCACAGCTGCTTTGCCACATTTAGGCTGCGTGACTAAGGTTGACTTTATTCCAGAAGTCTTCTTCCCCATTGTTGAAAGTTTTCTCTCAGGGACCTTGCAGTTCGAATTTTGCTTATTTCTCCTCTACCCTGTGTTTATTTAATGTGACTATAAGTAGCTGTAACTTAATTGAGGACAAAGTTTCAGTTATTTGTTAATTGGATAATTAGTTTCATGCAAATTACTTGAGGCAGGGCATTTCTCCTAACTGCACACTGTTCAGCTTCTTTGCTTATATTTTGCTTGAGAAATAGAACTCATCCAGTATAATCCAAATGCAATATAAATGACAGCATGGTGCAGTGGGAAGATATCTGCTATAGTAGCTAAAGAACAGGATTCGTTTCTAATTTCGTTTCTAAAGTAATTAGGCTTCCCTTCCTAGATTGACTCCCCCAAACAAGAATATGTCTAACTCCTCTTTATCTATCCCTTTGGAATTGATAGCATAGAGTTTTGTAACTTATAAATGTTTCATAGCTATTTGTTGACTTGAAGTAAATTAAAGTTAGATTAATATGAATTTTTCTGAAGACACACTTCTATTTGGAAAAATTATTTAAAATCCATTATAGACTCTTCAAAGAGCAATAAAGGAAATCACTTCTTTATAAGAAAATATTTCTTTCTTTCTTTTTTTGTTTTCTGAAAGCTCTGGATGAATGGCTACTCTCTGTCTTCAAGGAAAAAGACTGCAGGGACTTAATCATTATACTCCCAAGATTTCCTAACATATCCACCAAGTGTTCTTCTTCAACTTAGTCATTTATTGCCAACTCATGGGGGCTTTATCAGGATAGTAAAAACTTAAATCTGTTATTTTCTCATGATATTTTGATAACTTGGTGATTTTATGTATTCTTTCCTCCAGACTACAATTTCTCAGTGTTCAAAATATTAAAGAAATTAACCTGGTTAGAAATCTATGATTTGAGGCCTCTAGCGACTTGTCATTTGTATTGTTAAGTTTGGGTGCTACATTCATAGAGGAATTTATTTTTCTCATTTAATGAAGTCTGTTTTATTTTAAATGATTTCACAAGGACATAATTTTAACTCATGGGATTGCTAGGCAATTCACTTTTCTATGAGTAATTTCTAAATTGCTTTTTAAAATTTATTATATGCAGGGGGAAATGGTTTAAAAACTTTATAACAAATTTAATATGTGCCAAAAGTATACTCTTGTGAGAGCAGATATGTCTGTTTTATAGCTGTGGTAGTAGTTCATTTTGAATCTTCATAAATCCATAAGCATTATATCAGATTCTATTATAGCGGCATAAAAATAAGTATAAAAAACTAAAGATATTAGTATATTAAATATGAAAGACTAGAAAAAAATGCACTAATCTAAGTGAGTAGTAAATAGCCCTGGCTGGTTTGGCTCAGTGGACAGAACGTCGGCCTGCAACTGAAGGGTCCCAGGTTCGATACTGGTCAAGGGCACATGCCTGGTTTGCAGGCTGAATCCCCAGTAGGGGGTGTGCAGGAGGCAGCCGATCAATGATTCTCTCTCATCACTGATGTTTCTATCTTTCTCTCCCTCTTTCTTCCTCTCTGAAATCAATAAAAATATATTTTTAAAAAATAAAAAGAGCATTACTTTATAAGAATAAAAATTTAATAATAAATGAGTAGTACTAAACAGAATATCTTGTTTTACAATTGTTATAATTATTATTCATGGCCAGTAAAATGTATGTATACAAAAGACATAAACAGATATACAAGTCGTTACGCAGTGAAGCATTAGTTAAAGTAAATATCAACTATAAGATCATTGGAGTTGCTATATCCCTGCTAATCTAACATATCAAGCAACTACAGTCAATTTACTATGACCTGTTCTCTTCATAGTTAAGAAGAACATTGATAATATGGGCACTTTCTTCTATACCGGAAGTATGGTAGAAACACAAGGTGTACCAGTGGTCAATATGTCCTGAGCATATATTTATGGAGGTGAGTATGCTGTGGCTTCCTGTTTCAGTCCGGAGGGAGACAAGGAGAGCCTAGGAACAAAGTAAGTAAAGGGTCCCCAAAAATGTGTACACACTTCGAATGATTATAAAGTCAGTGTTTATTAACATACAGTTCATTTTCAAAATTTAAAAGAATCTACAGAAATGAATAATATTTTTGTCAATGCCTGTTTTCAAACTGATGGCCATTCTGGTCCAAGCACTGCTTACCACCAAACAGTGGAATCGCATACATTAAGAATCATTTCGTTTGGTATTTGTGCACCTTCAATTCATCAACTGTTGCTGGTTTTGTACCATAAACTTTATCTTTTATGTATCCCCATAAAAAAGTCTAGTGTGTAAATTTTATTTGTTTAAAGCTAGACAGGCTTCACCCATTATTTCAAATCAGTTAAACCTGAAAAGGAATGAAAATTAAGTGAGTTATCAGCTGTTGCAGTATGTATACATTTTGGGATGCCCTATTTCTCAAAAAAATTATTACACTTTGAATAATTATAAAGGCAGTGTTTGTACTTCAACTGCATTTTCAAAATTCCAGTAACATTGTAGGATGAATTTCCTTTGTTCAAAGCTTAGTCTGGCTGAAAAGAAAGAAACATCAATTGAGCTATCAGCTGTTCCAGGATGTATACATGTTTTTGGGACATCCTGTTTACCGGGATGTCAGAGTTTCATCTGTAAGGCCATCTTCATCTTGATTGTGTCTTTTGTAAAACAGTGACTTTCATTCACACCAAATAATGCCCCTGTTCAGGAACCTTCCACCACCTTTCTGATTGTTACCCAGAGAGGAAGTAAAAGATTTCATTCACACAGAGAATTTATGGAAACAGACAAGGCTAACTAAGAATGTTTGAAAAACAGATTGGTTCCACACATGCCAAACATTGCTTCTCTCTCACAGACTGATATCTCTCTGCTAAAGGCCAAGTAAATATCATCTAAGGCCTTCTATTTTGAAAATATAATTTTTATGGATTGTTTCATAGTCATTTAAAGTAATTGGAAATAACAGGCCCCTAAAACAGATGCCAAAGTCCTTGCTATAATTTAAATTTTATAGAAAGTTTCCTACAAAACTCTGAACACATTTGAGGAAAATTTACATTTTTTACTTGCTTATACTTGATTTAAAGTAAACAGCCATGGTTGGTATTAACAAATAAATGACCGCTTGTACTTGTGTAAATATTTTCATTTTCAGCGATGCTTTTTTGCATATCCTGATCATTTCTGTGTTTTAGAGTCACTTCTGCAATGCAATGAGTGTGTGATTCAGTATCCCAACCTTCCAAAATCTAAGGTTTTCACCTTCAAAATGTCTCAAATGCCAATCATGCTTGTTTCTAAAACTTGCCCAAATAAATTCCCTGACAAAATATAGGAGAATGGGAAAGTACATGAGGGCCATTCAGGCCCAGGAATGGATAAGCTTCATCAGTTGTTTTAACTCACTCTAAGACTTGATACTGGAAAGCCCAGTGGGCTTCTGATACTTCCCACTGAATTCCGCTTTGAGACAGTTTGAAACAAATTACCCCTTGTTTGTCTTACACCTAGTTAGCTAAAGTTTCCCTAAACTTTTTTTTTTTTGGCTGGGGACTCATTTAAAGTGCACAGCTGCTGACTGACAGTGGGCCGGAAGAGCCCATGTGCTTGGTTTGCCTGGGGTTGTACACCCACACAGCCTTCGGGACTGCTTCCAACACTAACTGGGAAAATAATTCTCATGGCATCATTTTGTTAGGAAAATAAAGCAAAAACAAACAAAAAAGGTTAAGATAAAAGCAGGACAATGTCTACTATGACTAATACTTGAACCATAGTCATATGCAAATTAACGGACTGCTGTGTTTGGCCAAAGGAAATAAAGGGTGATTCCAGAATCAATACATTTGTTATATTTTGGCCTATCATCCCAGTTAGGCAAGTCTGGGTGAATGGGATATTATTTTACAGCCAAAGTTCTTTGTATTTGAAGAATGAGAAGCCAAAGACAAAAACAAGTGGAGTTAATTTTGTACTCTGTAGAAATTCAAGGTGTGCTTTGATGGAGAAGAAAAACAATTAGAAAAATAACCAAGACAAGAAAAGCATCGTTTTAAAAGCCTCCCAGTAGAAAGTATTGAAGAAGTTGGCAAAGAGGACAAAATCAAGAGTATGTAACCTCAAAATAAATACTGGTATTTTAGAGATTAGAGATGCTGCAGTAAAAGAATATACTCAATTTTACATGGGCTACTAGAGGACTTTTCAACAAACGGCTAGTTAAAGCAAATATAAATTCTTAATCCAGGAGAATTACTATAAGAGAAATGGAGAAAGAAGAAGAAAGTAAGGCAATTCCTACTTTTGAAAGAACCCAAGAGGAAAAAAAAATGTTATTCCATTCATCATTTTAGGAGGGAAAAAAATGAATGATTTAGTTACAAAGACTTGTTATTTTTGAAAGGGATTCTGGATTGTGATCATAAAGATATCTTTGCTTCAACTCCTATAATCTACTTGCACTTGTCTTTTTTATTTCAGGATCAAACTGAAGCTCCTGTGATACCATATTCTCATGTGACAATATAAAGGCTATGTTATTGCCCCACCATGGCACATTTGGAAATGAGAATATGGGGCAATATTTTAACACAAGGACCTGTAGAGAAAGGGCTTGTGACTACTACTGGAATCTAGGACTAGAGCACCTGAGACACTAAATGCACCACAGTGAGGAGGTTGCAAATGCACTTAAAGAATTAAGATAAATGCATACTTCATAGACACAGACAACAGTGTGGTGATAGCTAGGGGGAAGGGGGTTTGGGTGGGGCTAGGTGGTGGTGGGCAAAGGGGATGGAAATGGGGGACATCTGTAATAGTGTCAATAATAAAAAAAAATGTTTAAATAAAAGAGGAATTGGAGAAAGGAAACAATCTAATGAACAAAATAAACTGATGAACAAAATAGATCGGGAGACTTAGAAGCAGGGAACAGACTGGAACCTCAGAGGGAAGACAGGGGAGGGTGGGTGGGTAGGAAGAGATCAACCAAAGAACTTGTATGCATATATGCATACCCCATGGACACAGACAATAGGTTGGTGAAGGCCTGGGGTGGGGTGGGACAGGCTAGAAGTGGTTGGTGGGGGAAAAGGGGAACATAAGTAATACTTTTAACAATAAAGATTTAAATATAATAAATAAATAAATAAACAAATAAATCCTATATAATAAAGATGTAATATGCAAATGGTCATTACGCAGTGAAGCATTAACAACCGACTGAGTAACGACCGGATCACGGATCAGCAGGAGGGTGGGCAGTGAGCTACAAGTGGGCGATGGAGAGGTATAGGAGGAGGCAGGGCAGCAAGCTATGAGGGGGGACAGGGGGAAGGGGGGAGCTACAGGAGGGTGGGGCAGCAGGCCAAGAGCTACTGGAGGGCGGCAGCGAGCTACTGGCACACGGATTTGTGCGCAGGGCTACTAGTAAATAAATAAAATGCAAATGTTCTTTTGACTCTATGTGGCATGATTCTTGTTTTGATGCATAGCTAAAAGCTTTTAAAGGAATAATTCAAGTGGTCGTAATGCTTTTTTTAATTTTGCTCTTTATATCTACCTGTGTTCTCTGGGCATGAGCTTATATTATCAGTGTAATCATAAAATCATGTGAAAGGAAATAATCTCTTAAGAGAAAAGAAAGAAAAAAAAAAGAATTTCCCCTATCAAATGTTAATAGTGCTTCTGAAAAGAAACAGGGCTGAATTGTCCCTTAATTCCTGAACACAACTAGCATCCTAATGTTCTAAAATTCTAGGGTATTTTTAAAAGGAAATGAAAAATTAGATCATGATGATTTCAGCAAATCAAAGAAAAATTGAATTTTGTGGCCCTCAGTAAGCATCCCATCCTTGTTATTATAGATAACACTGAAGTTCAGAGAGTTTACATGACTTACCCAGTATAATACCCAATATTAATGTCCTTCCTTCTTCCTAACATACTTTTTTATCTCTGTAATATTTTGAAGATGTATTTCATTTTAAAATGCTATTTATTTTTTAAAATATATTTTTATTGATTTCAGAGAGGAAGGGAGAGGGAGAGAGAGATAGAAACATCAGTGATGAGAGAGAATCATTGATCGGCTGCCTCCTGCACACCCCCTATTGGGGATCGAGCCTGTAACCTGGGCATGTGCCCTTGACCAGAATTGAACCTGGGACCCTTCAGTCCGCAGGCTGATGCTCTATCTGCTGAGCCAAACCAGCTAGGACTAAAATGCTATCTCAATGAAAAATCAGTTTGAAAGCAACTTTTGTAAGTTAAAATGGTGAACTGAGAGAAAATTTGGCCTGTACAAAGATTTAAAAAGTATCTACATAATTCAGATCTTAGGAATGTAAATGTCTTCTAAGGTTGTTCTGAATGCAAAAAGCAATTATAAATTGCTCTTTTTAACAATTTTATTAAATATATTTCAGCCAAAATTGGCATTTAAGAGAAATGTTTATTCAGTTGAACTCTCAGCTCTTCCGCACAACCACCATGTCTCATGTGTATGAAAAAGTCTCGGGCGTCCCTGAGTTCATGACTCATTTAGAAGTTAAGTGGCCATGCAAAAGGCTTATACCATAGGGATTCATATTGTTATTGATGGGCATATATATATATTCTATTCTGCAGTTAGGCAAATATTGTTTCCATTATGGCCAATACATTGTGGAGACCGCTCTGTTCTTAAAGAAGCCACAACAGGATGTGTTATTGGTATTTGCAGTAATATAATTAGTGCATTTGTATACTGATTACCTCTTCAGCAACTTCCTTCTGAAAGCTTCTCTGCATACAAAGTGGGTGTATGCCTTGAAGACAGAATAATATATACAAGTGGTTCAGCCAGATGCCTTTTCATTTTGTGATTTATAATTTTAAACACAGTTTGAGTGGCTCTAAAAATTTGACTTCCAGTTTCTACTTTCATCTGCAGTACATTATTATTTTTTTAAATATATTTTTATGGATTTCAGAGAGGAAGGGAGAGGGAGAGAAATAAAAACATCAATAAGAGAGAATCATGGATTGGCTGCTTCCTGTACCCCCGCTACTGGGGATTGAGCAGCAACCCATACATGTGCCCTGACCAGGAATAGAACCATGACCTCCTGGTTCATAGGTTGACGTTCAACCACTGAGCCACGCCAGCTGGTTAATTATTTTAATTAAGAAGCTAGTGTACATTCGATGTAATTATTAAAGGTCAATTACCTTATCTATTCTTTTAATTGTAAATATCAACTATAGGAGCTTTCAAGGGGGATATGTATTTCATTTGTACCGAATATATTTAAGTTTCATCTCTGAGATAGCAGATTACCTGTGGTTTTTATTTCTTACAGCCCACACCTGAGAATTAGTTATATTTTTTTCATACCTGAACACTGTAGTCACTATGGTAACTAGCTGCCCCTTCCAGTAATACAAGGTTCTACCCGTGACCAAATAATCTTAAACAAGTTTCATAAATGTTTATAAATAATCAATGTAAGTAAATCTTGCTGTCCTATTAGTCTCTGGCTAATCTGGTTTTGTCTAATTACATTTATGAAATTAGTAGATTGTTTGCTCTGTCTTCAGTAATGACACAACATGTAGTAACAGAAACAGAGGCCTATTGACCATCAGAGCTTCAAAATGAAAAGAGCCCTAGCTGGTTTGGCTCAGTGGGTAGAGTGTTTTCCTGCAGACTGGATTCCGGTTCCAGGTTTGATTCCAGTCAAGGGCACATGCCTGGGTTGTGGGCTTGATCCCCAGGAGGGAACATGCAGGAGGCAGCCAATCAATTATTCTCTCTCATTATTGATGTTTCTATCTCTCTCTCCCTCTCCCTTCCTCTCTGAAATCAATAAAAATATAAAAATAATAAATGAAAAGAAAAAGAGTGTTTTCCTCCTAGAAGCAGATTTACAATTGGGGAGTTAGGGAGTTAGGTGGAGAGGCACCTGATCTAATAGGTCAGTAACATGCCTCTAAATCCCATATGCCAGATTCAGTGATTTTTATATTTATTTTTGAAAGATCGCTAATCTTTAAAAATAGATATTTATATGTGTATTTATTGTCTATAGTTTTATTTACACACATAGTTTTCATGTGTATACCAGTATGTGTATGTGTGTGTGTGTCTATATCTGCTCTCCTTCTGAAATGTTATTTATTTTTTCATTTTGTTTACCATGAGGATAAACCGTAATCTTGCTGGTAACTTTATATTACCCATTATTACTTAGACACTATGCTATTATATTTTGTCTACTTTAGTTGATAGGAATATATCAATATTATAAATTTCAAAATTAGATATATATTTTCCTTGTTTAATTATATTGTCATGTTTCTCATTGTCTGTAATAGCCAATAAATTTTATTATTTAATTATTATTATACATACCATAATATCATATGCAATAATGTTCTTGTTCATTGCACCATGCCTGAATTTTTTCAGAAAATATAATTGGCAAAGAGTTTTAATAAAGTTCATGTAAGCTTTCAAATATCAGAGAAAAAGTGAGAGATAGACACACAGAAAGACATAGAAAGAAAATGTGAAATTATATTTTTATAATAAAATATGTAAATAAAAACAAACAAAAAAACAAATTAATATGTACAGAAGAAAATAATCTCATTTTAGTTCCTTTATTAGCATGGTATGTTTTAAAATTACTATTATTATTTTAAATATATTTTTATTTATTTCAGAGAGGAAGGGAGAGGGATAGAAAGAAACATCAATGATGAGAGAGAATCATTGATTGGCTGCCTCTTGCATGCCCCCAACTGGGGACCGAATCCACAACCCAGGTATGTGCCCTTGGCTGGAATGGAACCTGGGACCCTTCAGTCAGCAGGCTGAGTAAAGAAAACACTTGCAACAACTGTTATTTTTAATATATAATATTTTAAGGTCTTTAAATCCATATCCCAAGATAATACTCGGAAAACAAAATGGTAAAGTAGTCCATGCTAACGCTAGCGGTACTTTGTTCCTTTTGAATCTTAAATAAAAATTGTTAAGATCCCCAATCATAAAATTGACCCTATCCTTGAGAGCATACATTTTAGAACAAATCCTCACTTCTCTAAACACTCCCTAAGCCAAAACTCTTCTAAATCCTCCTTCCTGAGGTTTGCAGCAAGCTAACAAGTCTCACCTACTGCAGCAAGCTAACAAATCTCACTTTCACTGTAGGTGATTTTTTGCTGATAGACATAGATAGATATTAGGCTTTGTGCTAGGAACTCTGTATATATTGTTTTATATAAATCCCAAAACCCCAATAGGCATGTGCTATTAATAGTTGTAGTTATCAAATAAGTACTAGGTTTAGAGAATTGAAATAACTCCCTACTGGCAAAGCTAAGACAAATCCAGACAGTCTGTCCCTTGCATGAGCTTTAAATCACACAGCACACCACATCACTCTTCTATCACCTCTTCGCTATGTACTATCAGAATGGTGTAATGATATATGTTTTAAACCTATTTCACTTTTAAATGCACACATTCTACCTGAAGGGGATAGAATGCTTTATAAGTCTTTCTGTTGAATGAATAAAATATTCTACATTTTATGTAAAATTACAAGTTTATGAAATCATAGTTTCATTCCAGACTTCTATCTTAAACTTCATTTCTCAGTTTCTGATATTGCCCTGGCTTTTCTTTTTGTTCAGTGAATATGGACATGTGTTGTTCTTCTGTACTCAGTTTCTCACCCCAAGTTTCTCTCTCTGTTTCTGGTGCACGTATGCTTCCCAGTGTCTGAGTTCCTGGGGGGGGGTACCTTTCCCATATATCTGGTCTCTGGAATCATGGCCTGCTTTGCTAATTTAATCCCAACATGCCAAAACCATCTTCATGGCTGAGTATTTATTTCTTGTTCTTAAACTTGGGCGAGAACAACTTTCAGGATAGGCGGTGATGTGTGATGTACACATGCTTTCATCTCCATTCAGTGCCTTCTTGGTGTCTTGTTGCTTGAAGACAGTCTTTGCCTATCTTTCCAGTCCATCTAATTTCTTTTGTCCAATACAATCCATGCCTCCTACAACGTGTCTGCTCCCTTGCATTGTGACATTGACATGCCTAGGTATAGAGTGACTTGGGGAAAAATGTTTCTGCTCTACAGTTTTAACAAGAAAATAACACCCATCTTTTCCCCCAGCTTCTCTTCTTACAGTCATGCCGATGCTATAAGCTGCTCCTACATTTAGGTGCCTGCATTGTAGCATTATTTCTTTATTATAAATTCCATCAGTTGCCTGTGTTGCATACTGGTTGCTTTATTCCTAGGTCTGTTTTTTGTAGCTCTTGCAATGTGTCTTTTTCACTTTTCAAATCTACAAACTCCCCAGTATATTTTTCCTCCTACAGTCAAATTTGTCTGTGAGCTCCCAAATGCATGCCTATGCATAGATGCATAAACATCTTCAAAGCTTTCTCAAGTCCCATTTATCTGTAAAGGCTCCTTTTAACCACCACCTGTTTCTAGTGATCTTACCTTCTGAGTGTCTAAAACACCATTATCTAAATCCTATGTGGAAGGGTCCTTTGATATTTTGCATTTATGTGCTTTACCTGAACTAGATTTTAAAGCCAGCACACAAAACACATTGTGAAGAACCCCTGAAAATAACTTCTTAAGTTAGAAAAAAAAAAAAAGAAAAACACTTTAAATTACTCACTGATAGAAATAACTCAGTGGGTTATTTGTGAATAGGTGGGTTTCATGTTTCCTAATATTGGTTCTCCCAGAAGAAGACCTGAGACAAATAGAGTGCAAATGGATGATTTGGGAAGTGATTTGTGAACACTAGTGGGAGCAGAGAGAAATGAAGCAGGGAACAGAAGAAAGCAATAAACATTGTAAGCAAGATACCTCTGTGAGCAAAGGAAACTCAATTCTGCTGAAGAATTCTGGAAAACAATTTCAGACATAGGCCCAACACTTATCAAAATGAGGGACAGGATGAGAATTCTTTAGTAGCTCATGTCTGAGTTAGCTGACAACGGTTCCCACTGGGCGTTAATTTCCAGCACTTCAAGCCTGCACTTCTCTTCTAGTGTGCATGGGCAGAGAGAACTGTTGTGGACACAAAAGGTACCGAGGGGAAAGTTGCGAGGCTAGCAGCTGGAATTTGGGGATATGAAAGGATACTAATGGCCATTGAGGGTGAAGAAATTTGGCAAGTGTCTATATTAGGTTGCATGAAATTGGTATAGCTATGGGAAAGTATGTCTGGAATGTGACTGCAATGATAAAACAATATTACTAATCATTTCCAAGTACCCTGTTTGATAAAGGACTTTCTTACCAGGTAAAGGATTTTAAGTGGGAAGGATGGCAAAACAGGTGTAAAATTGGAAATGACTATCATTGTGTCTCCATTGCTTCGTGTGACATGGTGCTCTCTACTAGGGCAATCCAAAGTATGGTCTGTAAAGTGTCACCAAATAAAAGGAGCTTGTGTTATCATTTAAATCAACTAGACCAATAGTATACTACTTAGGTCAGCTGGCACAGGCTTCTTAGTTCCAATAGCTAGGTACAAAGAGTTTGTGGACCAGCTCTTTTGAGACATATAAACTCATGATATCATTTTGGTTCACTATGTAATTGCATACATTTATTTTTTTATTTTTTTTAATATATATATTTTATAGATTTTTTTACAGAGAGGAAGGGAGAGGGATAGAGAGCCAGAAACATCAATGAGAGAGAAACATCGATCAGCTGCCTCCTGCACACACCCCACTGGGGATGTGCCCACAACCAAGGTACCTGCCCTTGACCGAAATCGAACCCTGGACCCTTCAGTCTGCAGGCCGATGCTCTATCCACTGAGCCACACCGGTCAGGGCTGTAATTGCATACCTTTAAAAACATGCCAAATACTACTCTCTGGTTACATGCTCAACAAGCTGCCCTTCAGTTGTCTTCAATAGAGAAAAGTTGGATAGGCCAATTAAGTTAAATATTGCATTTGATTTATTGGTGATATGTTTGCTCTAAATTAATAAATCATCCCTCTGATTCATACATCAATACTGTGTGAGTTTTATTAGTAGGTCAGACTCCCAGGAGACTTGTTATCGGCAGGTGAGCTGATAAACTGAACTTCTGGACATTCAAAGTTTATTACCAGATCCTGAAATATGATTGCCAGCTTGTGAAACAAGGTTTGGGAGGCCAGTGTGCCTCCATATGGGATGGTTCTTCCTCATTCCTCTGCAACAGGCGTGGACCTTAAATGATAGTGGCAGATTCATTCCTTTTTGTTCTTCTAGAGTCTAGCTTATTACAGGGGTCTGTAGAAGTTTACTAATCATGGTTATATTGGTTAAAGTACTACTGAAAAGTTGTTCAAGCCTGTTGATTATCAAATAAAGAAATGGATACTCATTAAGCTGACATTAGTGGGCCAAGGTAACTTACAGAAAGTATGAGACCCCAAGAGTCTTAAACCCACTCCAATACTTGACTTCCTTTATCAAACTAAATCCTCCAGAAAAAGAAATAGGAACCTACTTAATATTCAGTTTCTAATTTTTGCATAATCCTATATAATAAAACCCTAATATGCAAATCAACCGAGCAGAGGAACAACCCGTCACTATGATGTGCAATGACCACCAGGGGGCAGATGCTCAACACAGGAGCTGCCCCCTGGTGGTCAGTGCACTCCTACAGGGGGAGCACTGCTCTGCCAGAAGCCCTGAGCCGGACTCATAGCTAGCCAGTGCAGCAGCAGTGACAGGTGCCTCTCCCACCTTCACGGCAGTGCTAAGGACCCCTTGGGGGATGTCCAACTGCCAGCTTAGGTCAACTCTCTGCTGGCAGTTGGACATCACTCCGAGGGTTCCTGGAATGCAAGAGGGCACAGGCCGGGCTGAGGGACCCACCCCCACCTCCAGTGCACGAATGTCATGCACTGGACCTCTAGTGAGTAATAATATAGCTGCATAGACAAATATAAAATTAATATCACTAAATCTTTAAACCACTTAGTTTCATTCTAAATAAAACCAAATGTATTTATCTCTCTAAGAGATAATCCACTACCTATGTGTGACTTAGACACTGGGAGAAATATTATCATAACTGATCCCTTGACTAAAATATTAAGAAGAAAACTAACAAAGATGCATAGACATTTGGGATTACTCTTACTTCTCTACCCTGAAATCACATAAAGAGTTGACCAATTTAAGATGCCCATTTTAATGAAAGAACATATAGCAAACTTTCCTGCAGAATTCTAAAATAGTACCTCTTTTATTAGAAATAAGTTCTGTTTATAAAGATATATCAATTAATAGTAACATTTTATAAGTACAAAAATTACTATTTCACTGGTATTCTTTTAAGTATGGAAGAAATAAGTCTACTGTGCACCATACAATACTCATTTGTAGTTTTCCTAAATATACTTGGAAATCCAGGATTTGAGTTCATGAGCTTGATCAGCCAGAAGATAAGACTTTTCTGACAGCATGAAAATACACTCTGTTGAGAGTATGAAAAGGTAATTTAGAGTTCTAGATAAATCATCAGGTCTCTGTTTCCTAATTTGTAAACTAAGGAGCTGAGGAAAATGGGTATTTTATAATCCTTCACAGATCTATTGATGTGGATGTGACTATCAAGGGAGAGAATGTGAAGTGAATAAATAACCTCGTAGAGTTCTGTGTCAGTTCTATGATGCAAAGCTAATGGGATACATGCTAATGGATGAACACTAATACAAAGATGTCAGAATGGTGAAACTAAGTGTGTGTAACATCTGTCCTCAATAATGGGAATCAGCCTGTAAAACCATGCTCAATACGGTATATAGTGTACCAGTGTGTGGTTATATATTTGAAGAACAATTCCAAACGAAGGCATGAACCAAGAGAGAATAGGGGAAAGAATGATTTCATCATCACAAGGAACCATCTAACACCACTGAGTGGAAAAAGTTAAACTTACTATCTATATCTAATTTTCCTGTGCTATGCTACTTAGCACTGTTTGCCACTCTTTGCTATTACTTATTTGATGTCTGACTTGATTTATGTACCTACATTCAGCTTTTTCTTTTTTTACCAAATTAAACGTGTTTGAGGAAAGGGAGAGTGTTTTACTTATCTTCATTATAACACCAAAAACTGCAGTATTTTTCACATGGCTGGTGCTAACAAAATCTATTTAAGTTAACTATTAGGAGCCTCCAAAAGCCACTTTGGGGCCATTAATATTACTAATTATGGGCAAAAGAAAGTTTAAGAAAGAAAACACATAAAACCATGTGGGGCACAGTTTGCACATTTTCTTGAATTATAAGATCTCCCCATTGCACTGGGTTATGAAAATGCTGTATAAGGTGACATTGCACCTTCTAGAAATATGACAACTAATGTTCACATTGCTCCATATGACAGATCCATGGCACCAGTCATCACGAGACTTCAACCTCGACATGAACAGAGAGCTCATGCAACAGCTGTGAGCAATTGACTTGTGAGAAGAGGGTCCCTCTTGGCCTAAAGGGTAAGAGGGACCAATATAGAATGCTCAGGTGCCTTCCCAGGAGGCCTTCTACACAATGAAAGGGATTAAATCCTTACATGTCAATAAATTCTTAAAGAAAGTCTAAAAATTATTCTGTCTGTAATGAGGCCAGATACCTCAACTATCTAATTTTACAAGTTGTCCTCAGATGAGATCCTTTTTCAAATTACATTCCACATTGTTTGTTATATATTAATCACAAGAATATATATCCCCCTAGCCAGTTTGGGTCAGTGAACAGAGAGTTGGCTTGCAGACTGGAGGGTCCCGGGTTAGATTCTGGTCTAGGGCACATGCCTGGATTGTGGACTCAATCCCCAATGGGGGACATGCAGGAGGCAGCCCATCAAGGATCCTCTATCATCATTGATGTTTCTATCTCTCTCTCCCTCTCTCTTCCTCTCTGAAATCAATAAAAATATATTTAAAAAAATAGAATATATATACAACTACTGACATTTTAAATGGTACTCTCTTTGAGACTGGTTTCCTGGATTAAGATCATAGTAACCCCCCCCCAAATCTCCTTCTTTCAACATTTAAAGTGATGTTTTAAATGAGGATTTATCCAGCTATGATACCTGTAAATTAGCATGAAATTAAAGAAAAAGAGGAATAATGTCTAGGGCTAATTATAACTTTCAGCAATTGACTCTCTTTCCAATTGAGGAAAAATATGCTTGCAGTAAAATCACTTTTACTATTTAAAAACCTTGTTAAGTTTTTTTTTTAATGTTGATCAAATTGTTTGCTTTAGAAGAGATAGAGGTCCTTTGAGAAAACAACTTCTCAAATAGACTCAGAATTTTGTATCTCAAATATTTTCTTCTGAAATAGAGAAAATTCTCATTGACAATGAAACAATTAAATTCAAATTTCAGTTCTCAATAGACCCAGCTAAGGGAGATCAAAGGGAAAGAGAGAAGCTTGGGGTTAAGTTACAAAAGTTGCTGTGAAACTTTTCCAGACTGGTAGAAATAAAACAAATCAAAACATAAAACACATGGGATTTCACACACTCAATTACTCTGTAATTCTTTACACCTGTTTTTTTGGCTTTTTTCCTCCCCAATAATTGCAATTTGTTAGGAAAAAAAATGTAACATAGCAAAACAAAAATTCAAAAGATATAGCAAGAAAATTTATGAGGGGGATTAAAAAAAACTCATGGAAAAAAGCTGTTGTACCTAGAAAACCCCATTTTATCTATGGATACATGCAAAAACACACTCAACATTTAATCGCTTATAGCAGTAAGAATGTGTTATTTCTCAACAAATTTTTGTGTTTGCTATGCCATTCTTCTGGTATTGCCTGAGTTCATTGATGTGGCTGCATTTACCTAGTACACGGCTGACTAGGAACTGGCTTACCTGGAGAAGCTGAGAGAGCTTTCTCCCTTCTCTTCTTTGTATTTTCTTTTTGCACAGGGCCCCAGAAATCGGGTCGTAAGCCATAGAGATGGGGAAGAAGCAAGGAGGCTAACCCAGGTATTAGGAGATGGTAGGTCTAAATAGTATGGTAGCAGAAATGATGGTGCAAAGTAATTTGGACTTTTAATATATGTTAACTATAGAATTAAGGGGAATGGCTGTTGAAGTGTTTGTAGGACATGAGAGAAAGGAGAAGGGCTTCAGTGTCAAGTTTTAACACTATCCAGATTTACTTCTGTCTTCAAGATAAGTATTTGGTATGCTGGAATTCAAATTGCAATGCATTTCGTATGATGGCCAAAGTACATTCAACTGTTGACAACTAATACAAATATATTAGTGCTGTGACTACTAGTAAGTTATTTAGTCTCCCCAAACCTCTGTTACCACATTTATGAATTTGTAATGATGTTTTGCTGTGAGACTTAAAGTAATTATTGACTTGGCATAGTACCCCAAACCTAAATAGTATTATTATTCTCTTGACCCTATAATGTAATAATATTGGTATACCTTACCACAAATGTGTGAGCAACATCAAGGTCCTTTTCCACCTACAATTATTATCACTTTTGAGTGTTATATCTCAATAATAGAATTTTTCCCCAAAATCACTTTTATATTAACATTTGTCTTTATCAACCAATTTAGCCTTGTATTATTCTAGTGAAAAGAAAAATCAACCACTGTTCACCATATATTATTTATTCAGTACTGGCCTAGTTGCGGTGGAGATACAGAATAAATCTCAGAGGTTCCCAGTAAAATGAGTTCTAATTTCTTGCTTTCCAAATTCAGTTCCCTGAAGAGAATGAGCTGTTATGTCAAATGCACATATTTTCCTTCTCACTACCTTAGTTTCTTTTATTAGATACCATGTGCAACGTTCAGTGGATTTTGAGTTTCCAGTCTTTGAAATGCCCTCTGGCTGACATTCTGATCCTTGAAGACCTATCTAATTGTATTGAAATGTCTTCCTTCTCTTAAACCTTCAAACATAGAATATGAGGATTTGGAAAATGGCTCTGTAATTCCTATACCTTCTTTCCTCAAAAAAAGAAAAAAAAAACAGCTGATTCACAGTATATTTTATATGTTTTTAATATCATCCCACCATGTATAGAACTTCACACTCCATTTTTAATCAAGTGGTAGAATTACTAAGTAGTTAACAATGAGTTCCTCTGTAATTATTATTATCTGTGAAATTATTCCATCAGGATCAAATGGTATCATCACTTTTGAAATATTGATTTATTTTTCTCGCTTTAACAATTCTACTTTAAACCAGGTAGAGAACTGCTGGGATTCAAATTAAAGGGGGGGGGGGGCATTAGCCATTTGGGAGAGATGTTTCCACAGACATGATAGAATCCATTATGGAAACTGACCGAGAGTACCTTCAGGTTCCCCTCAGCTTGACTAAACTCTGGATGGGTTTCTTCCTGACTATATCACTGATCTTTCTTTCTTAGAGCATGTACTTTAGAAACTTGCAATTTCCAACACTTTCTGTGCTGCTTTGGAATAAAAATCTTCTCCCAGCCTCTGGCCAGTTGTACAACCCAGAATGTCTTTCTCCAGGATTAGGGAGCCATCCCTTTGAAATGTAATCATTAAGAAAAATATTGCCTCTAATTCCTGGTCTTTATAGAAGGCTGGAAGCTTGACTTGGATGAGTACCAAATAGCAAACACAGATGGCTAAATTTCATTGTTCAACCTCCCCCACTAATATTCTCTAGTGCTATTCCAATAGCTCACCCCAGGCTCTAAAACCCTCTGCCTTATGCTGCAGTGGAGCTGAGTTATGTGGACCCTCATTGCATTGTCCTGAATAAAGTCTTCCTTACCAGTTTGACCTGCCCAGCAAATGTTTTCTTTGACATCTCAAGGACCTTCTAATTGAGTTTAGGAACAGAATGAAACAGGGCACAGTATCAGGAACCCACTGGGGCATCTCTAGGGCAATGGGCAGGGTGAGCATCCTAAATGAAAACCTATGGTAGAAATCACATTAGCACTTGGGTTGAGAAGGAAAAGTCATAGCATTAGGAAGAGGCTTAGCTCTTTTAGAAATTAAAAAAAAATAATAGAAGAATGGTGCAAAGAAATTATATGTGTGACTATTTAATTCCTATTCAAATGTTTGCCAAATTAAACTTCTGGAAAGAATTTAATATGATTGGAAAGTAAAGTGAAAAATGATGATCCTTCATTAGCCAGCTTTTCCAAAAATAAAGTTTTAGTTATATTATCTATAAAGAATTTTAAAAGTCATTTCCCTAAGATTTAGAAATGTCACAAAGGCACCAGAAATGTAAGCTCATTACGACAGGGCCATATCACTGTTAATCACCACTCTCTCTGAATGGTTCCAGTACCCATGTACAGAAAATACTAAAAATATATATTTTTACTGACTTATTTCACTTAGCATAATTCTCTCCAGGTCCATCCATGCTGTTGCAAATGGTAGGAGTTCCTTCCTTTTTACAGTAGCATAGTATTCCATTGTGTATAAGTACCACAGTTTTTAAATCCACTCATCTGCTGATGGGCACTTAGGCTGTTTCCAAATCTCAGCAATTTAAATTATGCTGCTATGAACATAGGGGTGCATATATCCTTTCTGATGGGTGTTTCTGGTTTCTTGGGATATATTCCTAGAAGTGGGATCACTGGGACACAGACACTAGGGAGGTGAGGGCATGAGTGGGGGGGGGGTAATGGGGGGGTTAAAGACACATATGTAATACCTCAATAAAGAATTGAATAGAATAAAATAAAATAAAAATATATTTTTTAAATGAATTAATGAAGATCAATTCAAAGGCGAAAGCATAGCAGGAGTCAGAGTGGCTAGTCAAGAGAGCATACAATTACATTAATATGAGGATGTCTTGATACTTCAAAGAAAGAACCATGTCTTTAATGTCCTTATATCAGACCTCAAATTATTATTAAAACACACCTGTTGAAATGCATGAAAAGATAAATATGCAGCTCAATAAATATTTAAGAGCAAGTAACTATTAGCCACCACTGAGGGATATATATATATATATATATATATTCTCCAATATTTCACATATATTCAATTTATTCTATTTCAATTTCAGGAAAATGAGTGAATCTTTAAGTACTTGTTAAACTGTAAGTTTCTGTCAAATGATATTTTTTGGTGTACCAAAAGATAAAAAGGAACAATGGCTTGACATTATAGATGTAAATCAGATAAATGAATACATTTGTGTCAGTTAATCTCACACATTTTTCACTGAAACAGCTTTCTAAAGTGGATTCATTTTAAGGGGATAAACTCCATCTGGTAACATTTTTGTCAAAGATTATATATTTAATATACTGTATTTTAACATTTGCATATACAAAAATTTCAAATGACTATTAGTAAAAATTTATTGCGAGTTATTCTCTTTGTGTTGGATAGCTCGAGGAAAGTTTATTACCTGTGAATAACAGGAAACTTGTGAGTATTACCAAAAGACCAGTTTGTGTTGAGTGCACTGACATTATGTACAGTATACTGAACTCAGATGGTATTCCTTGGCATAATACTTATTGATCTCATTAAATGTAAAAAAGAAAGTTAAAAATATATAATGAGTTAAAATTATTTAAAATAGCCAGACATAATTTTAAAAAATATTTTCACAAAAAGTTATTGCATAGTAAAATTTAAAGATATGAATCAATATTGCCACTATATTTTATGATACAGGCCTCCTTTGTCTACAATTGTCAAATACTACAAACAAAAGCATTTTGTACCTGGAAAATAAAGAAACCTCTTCTGCTGCTTTATCAGCAAAATCAGTAAGTTGAATCTGATTTCTATGTTGGCATATTTATGATGTATGTAAAACCCTTAAGATCCACTGTCTCCCCAGCCCCTACTGAAATACCATCTTTTTTTTAAAAAAAAAATCATTGATGAAAATTTCTCTGTTAGTTGTTAAGAGACTGTGTTGATGAAAGGTCATTTTTTCCAGCATATATTTTTTTCCTGATCTCATTAATACCTTTAAATAAGTCACATACTACAAATAATTAAAGAAGAATGAGTCTTAGAACTCCCACAGCAACAATAGGAATGCCATTTACCTACCTATTGCCCATGAATTGAATGGAAAATATAACACATACACCAAGAGATTGCAAATGAAACGAGGATGCACCTTGTGTAAGGAAACTCCATTAACAAACCTCAGAGCCCTCAGAGCGGGACTCCTCTTAGGGGAATAGTGGAGGGGAAGTCCCCTTAGCAACCTGACGCAGGCATTCAGTTGCAAGGAGTCCCGTGACCCCTGGGGCTGTTGTGGAAAACACCTCCTGGGGAAGACCAGAAGCAATCAACAGCACATATCAAAAAATGGAAACAACTGAAATTGTTCTCTAGGACAGCTCCTGAAGAAAAATGCTTCCTTGTCGCCTTTGCCTTCTTTGACCACAATTAAGGCCTCTGAATCATGGCTAATATCTCATAATAATTCCAAAATCCAGCAATCACACTGAACGCTCCCTGACTTCAGTTTGATAAATTTGGTGAAGTCAGCTTAAGAGTTTCTACAGATATTAATGTGACCAGGGGGACTTCTGAAAGCATATGAAAGTACTGTTTATATATGATATAAAGGATCACCTGCACGCTGTGCATAGTTTAAGGAAACATACTGTGTAAGAGGCACAGTGTTGTTAAGGTCCCTTATATTTCATTTCTGCCTGAGTGAAAAGTGTCTCTGGCTGGCTGATCCGTTACAGTGGAATGCATAACTGTGAAGGGGAAGGAGCGCTGAGCTACATTTATTCCTACAGCACTCAAGTGGAACCATCATAAGAAAGCTAGGGGTCCTAACCTCGCATGCAGTATAAATGATCAATGTATCATAATGCTTCCTCCTTGTGTTTTCGGTGTCCCATGGTTTTGATGTATATATTAGGTTATAGGACCCATATCTTAAGATTGCTGACAAGACGTCTGGCACAGTACTTTCATATTTTATGACTTATTGAACTATGATTTCAAATTTCTTCAGCACATCAACATACTAAGTGAGGGGGCCAGAATTATTTCTTCATTATGTTTCACTGAGCTGTGCATCATTTCATGTACACAGGCATGAAAAGCGTTCTGGCTTTAAATTTGTACCCACTAGACCTGAAAACAAAACAATTAAAATTAAATTACCCCCCCCCCAATGCCTTAAAACTAAGGCGATGATTAAAAATAGCTGTTTGTGAGGCAAGTAAATATGGGAAATCTGTTTACTGCACTCAGAGTACCTCAAAGGAATTCTTGCATGCTGTGTGCCTGAAGTGATGTGTTCGAGGCACAAGTTTTTTGTTTGTTTTTTGCTTTTGTTTTTAGTTTAGATTAGTAAACAAAAACTGTTATAAAAAGAGCCTACAGAAATATAGGTGCTCAGGTGTATTTAGGGTTAGTGCAGAGCTCAGAACACTTGGTTGGCTTTTGTGGTTCCCTTAATGTACAGTCCGTAAAAATGCTATGACTACTAATGAAGCTACTAGATAACAGACACTTACTCTGTTTGACCTACATTTATACATATGTAGAATTTTGTGTTAATGGATGTAACCTGTAAAAATACTCTTGCTTCAGTATCCAAAATGTGATTATCTGTATTGGTGGAAATGCCTTTCATCGGGAAGAAAATATCAGAACTTCTAGTGTTGTTTTTATATTTAATCTAGAATATACACAGATTGGTTATGGTATGTTTACTCAGTTTGTGTATAATGAGAACTGATTTAGTGTTAACTGAATTAACCATTACAATTTGTCCAAAGGTCATGATAGGTTTCTGGAAAGTGAACACATTATCAAATATAACAAAGTACTGCAAAAACACAAGGGCAAATAACTGAACTAAATCTTCTTTAATTACTAAGGCCCTGATCTAAAATATTACTGTATATGTCATATTATGAAGTAGAAATAATAACCAGTGGCTTATAGCTGATAATAGCTCATATAAATCATCTACAAATATTATTTGAAATGTGAAATCATATCTTTCTTTAATTATGATGAAACTCTCTCTTCTCATGTTTTGTACATTTTCCATTTATACAAAAACAGATATCCAAATTTGCTGACTCTATGATGACAGGTATCCTTTTGAGTTTAGATCAGTAAACAAAAACTGTTATAAAAAGAGCCTACAGAAATATAGGCTACCCATTCTTTTGAGTGGGTATAAATAAAAGAAAAACACATTTATTCTATTTCTTCAAGGTAAAGGTATTTTTAACCATGAGTGAGAAAGTAACTACCTTTAAGAGGAACCTAACTTTCTTTCTAGATTGGTGATGTGGAGTGTACTTAAAGATGCTTTCATTGAAATAGTATGTTGTTGCTATAGACAATAAGTTGTATTACATATTGTGATAGGTTGAATTGTCTTCCCTCGAAAGATATTAACATGCTAACCCCAGTATCTGTGAATGTAATCTTATTTGGAAATAAGATCTTTGCAGATGAGATGACCAAGTTAAGATGAGGTCATTAGATGGAAAATACTCTGCGATATGACTGATGTCTCATATAGAGGGGAAATTCGGACAGAGATGTACAGAGGGAAGATGATCTGAAGATATACAGAAAACACCATCTACAAATCAATTTATGCCTGATGCTACACGAAATGAGGAGAGATATGAACAGATGTTTCCTCACAGCCTTCAGAACAAATCAGCTTGCTCATACCTTGATCCCTTCAGACCCCAGAAAGTTTGTTCCTTTTTGTAGTAAAACGAATTTTGAAGGTGTTCTAAACCACTTTTCTTGAACCGGTGAATATTCAAAGAAAGCTAAATCTGAAGCCTGTACAAAAAGCTTACCCTATGTGCCATACTATTCAAACTTCTGCTTTTGTCAGTCCTTAACATCTACCTCTATGAATTTTCATGAATTTCTATTTCACAAGAAGTATTATTTTATATGCACTGGCAGCAGCATACAAATAAAATACTTAGTATAAAAAAATTAAGATATCACTGTGAGATAGCTGTTTCTCCAATGGAAGTGAATATGACCAAAAATTGAAATGATTTCAAATGAGTACCTTTGACTTTCTGAATCACAGAGAGTTAAATTAAGATAAAATAAATATTTCTTATTAAAAGTTTCTAGAGGGCTTTTAAAATGACCTCTTTTTAATCTTTTAAAAAGTTCTATGAGGTTGTACTATCATTATTGCCATATTATTAAAGAGGAAATTAAGTTACAGATAGCTTACTTAGTCAACCCAAAATGTGTCAGAGTGGGATTCCCGCCCAGACGGATCGGGGCCCCATTCTATCAGTAGAGTACACTCATGCACCACTGAATGACCTTCTATCAGCAATGGACCCCCAATACAAAGGTGGTCCCATAAGATCATAATGGAGCTGAAAAATTATTGCCTAGTGACTTCCCAACCACCCTCTTCACCATAGCACAAGGCACTGCTGGACCTGCGGGCTCATTCCATGGATAGCAACACCGAAGGTCAGAAAGGCCTGCAGGCGCTCACCTGGCCCCACGGCTCCCACAGGTGCCTCTCCTTTACAAACCAGTGTGGACTGGACGGAGCCGTGTGGTTATTGAGGCTGCAAGACGCCCTTCCATGACAACCATTAGGAAACTTGGAAGAAAACATGTTTATTACTTACAGACCTGCAGCTTTCTCGGGCAGCGGCCGGGAGCGCAGAGCGAGGTGGTGAGTGGAGCTGAACTGGGCGCACGTGGGCCTGGGCTTCTGCTTCTATTGAGGCCGTGGTGGGGGTGGGCCTAGCGTTTCCTGCTCGCTCTTCATTGGTGAATTTAGAACCTGAGAGCGGGAATTTAAAGTGTGGGAAGAGAAAAGAACAAGTAGCCCAAATGGTCAGTAATCCCCCCTAACCAAGGTCTCTGACATAAAGGCGCCTCAGTGGGGGGAGGCGGAGGCTCGGGTTCCCAGTCCTGAGCTGGGTGCAGGGTACTCCAGACAGCCCGCTTGGACCAGGATGCCTGCCTGCCAGTCAGAGCTTAAATCAGGCACTTGCACCACAAAAAGAAAAGCGGACTGTCGGGGCTCACACTATGATTCCTCATGTGTTTGTGGTGATGCTGGTGTAAACAAACCTGCGATGCTGCCAGTTCTATAAAAGCCTAGCACAGACACTTACAGTGGTGGGCTGTACCACCCTGGTTCGTGCAAGTGCAAGCATGATATTCCCAGGAAAAGAAAAATCACCTAAGGACACATTTCTCAGAACCTATCCTGTATTTAAGTGGGCATGACTGTAATGTGTTTAATTAGTGAGAGCTAAGTTATATTATATATATAGTTTTGACTATTAATAGGTAAAATGTTTTAAATTTAATTTCACCTAAATCTCATCCTTTAGTTTTTTAAATGTATTACTATGATGTACACACTATATCATGGCAGAAGTATATGTAAGTAACCTGCATTTTGGAAACCAGATACTAAACCATGCCTGACGGGAAATGGCAAACCTATCAGAGCACTTTAATTTATGATACCTTTTCCTTTTCTTTGTTTTTCTTTTCCATTCTTCTACATTTCTTTTTTTATTGTATTTTCATTAATTACCTAACGTAAAATATTCATTTCAATATATTTACTATGATAATATAAATGTAAACATTTGTATAAATACATAAAATACAAGTATACAATGTTATATATATTAAAAGAAAATAGTTTGATATACTTAAATAAAATTTAATGAAGATATGTCTATTTTTTTAAAATCAAATGCTTAACAGATATGTCTATATTTTAAAATCAAATGCTTATATGTTAATGTGAAAACATTATGCAATGTTTTCACATTAACATATAAAGAGAACATTTAAGTTCCTTTCTTCACCTTAATATCCCATTGTGAAGCACTCCTTGAAATAATTCTATTATTAGCAGTTTTATTTTATTCATAGCTTTATTGATGTGCACATTTACTACACAAAACGGTATATTTTTATTTTAAAATGTCTTATGTTACGTGGCAGTCACACTGGTAAGAATTTATAATAGAAAAACAGTATTTACTAAATATGTTGAGAGAGGTTTTTAAAGCCTCTGTTTTTTTTATTTATTATCTTTATTGTTGAAAGTATTACAGATGTACCCTTCTTCCCCCCATTGACCCCTTCTAGCCCATTGACCTGCCCCCTACCCCAGGCCTTCACCACACTATTGTCTGTGTTCATAGGTTATGCATATAAATTCTTTGCTTAATTTTTCCCACCCACCTTCCCACCCCACCTTCCCTCTGAGATTTGACTATTTCTGTTATTTTGATGTAGAAAACACTAGATCAAAGAAGTGGTCCATGATATATAGCCAGAAAACTCTACTATTGAAGTAAATGATAGAGGTGGAGGTGGGTTTTTATATATATAAATAATGTTTAAAGTTTCACACTATTACTCTTTTTGTAAGTTTTGGAAAGAATTACTGTTCTTTACTTGACTCAGTAATCCTATTAAAAAATAGGTACCCATTACTTATATAGAGAAATGGTAGAAATTCTAAAATAATTTTATAGATGGTATTTCTCTTTCAACTTCCTTCCTTCTAGTTCAATCTTTCTTTCTTGCAACTCCATGCTCACCAGCCCTACACTACATTTAAAAAAAAAAATGAAGCTATTTCTTGACTTCCAGACACATAAGAAGATGTATTCTTTCTTGGTTTAGAAGGCAAAGAGGAAAGGATATTTCTTCCTGAAAATTTTTAGCCATGATAACAGTTTCTACTGCTGTAGTTTAATCGGTTGCATAGCAGCTAACAGTGAAATGGGAATAATAATTAGAAGGGAGATAGCAACAAGTCCCATAGCATCTTTCAACCTGGATTCCCTAGGCCTTTATAAAGCTTGGCTACTAAAACTGCATTTCATTGCCAGTGAGCACTTCCTACTGGCAAGGCACAAATATTGTGCCACTGCATTAGTCACTGGTACTTAAAGCCTCTTATATTATTTAGATTATTTGATATTCAAATCCTAAATGCTTTAAAACTGGATAATCTAGAGAGCTTTGTCATGAAATTAAATTAATATCAATTGGCCAAGTAGACAATCAGACTGGGAATAATGGAGTTAGTTGGAGTCATAAGCTGTATAGTCAGAATTGATCTGTTTAATAAGGCTTTGAATGATTTTAGAAAAGTTTAGTAAGAAATTTGTGCCAGCATTTGTATATTTTTCACAAATAACTTGAATAATCCTCATATAATGTCTACTCTAATCATTCTTAGATTACTCTCCTTGTCATCTCTTTATTCAATCCTCTTTTTTTTTTTTTTTTAATCCTTGTCTGAGGATATTTTTCCATTGATTTTTAGAAAGAGTAGAAGAGATAGGGGAAGACAGAGAAAAACATTGATGTGAGAGAAACACATAGATTGGCTGCCTCCAGTACACGCCCCGACCAAGGCTCAGGGATATACTCTTGACCTGAATCGAACCTGGCACCCTTCAGTCTCCAGGCCAATGCTCTATTCACTGAGCAAAACTGGCTAGGAAAATCCTCCTTTTCCTTTTTAATAATAGGTAACACTTTTGGAAATTCTACATTTTGATTATTTAATAATTTATCATGTACATAATTTTATGTCTTTGTCTCACAACTAAATGCAAGCTCTGGAAGGACATGGACCTTTGTTTTGTCACTAAATTAAGCCAAGGGCCTAATGGTGGAGCTATACTCACTAAGAATCACTCGGTGAATATTTGTAGAATGCATCACAGCTTGCTTAATCAGCTGCTAACTTGGATTTTGTAGTTTTTCTAGTAATAGTATTTAATATAGAGAGTGTAATGTTCATTAATTACTGCTCTACACCTTTCAAAAGATCAATTTATGTAGTTAAAATAAAAAATGTTAAAGATAGGTATGATTATTATTCACATTTTACAAATACAGAAATCAAAGTATATAGGAAGTTGTGGGCTGCTAAATTTTTAATAATATGTGTTTAGTACAATGCAAAATAAACAAAAAAGACCCTGATTTGTAATGTTGGCCAATTTCTATAGTGCAAACACTTCTGCCACAGCTGATTTCAAGCTACAAATGTGATATGAACTGGCTCACAAAATCTAAATACTTCACAATCAGCTCACACACTCTGATATTAGCCAATGTCAACACTCCACTTTAAAAAGTTGTTACATATAAATTATCTAGGATTGCCTAGCTCAGAAGTGGTACATCTAGGTTACATAGTTAGGCAAATTATTCATGCATGATGGGTCCAGAGTCTGGTGAAGGTTTTGAGTAGTATTCTAAATTGCAGCAATTAGCAAAGTACATATTTAATTATTTTATGAATATTTTCCTCTAAAATACTCACTTTTCCTTTGCATCCAGTTGTCACCCCTGATTATGATAGTTACTGAAGTAGGATTGCTAATTTAATTATTAATCTTTTACTGGATTGCATTTGTCTATAATTAGCATAGTCATTCCATTACACTTTTTTTTTTCCTTTTGAAAATATTGCTCTACTTAGCACTAATATTTTGAGGGTTGGGAGAGCTATCAATCTTGAAAGATGTATTGGATTCATCCATTTCAAATCCCTAAGCACATATTGCAGCAGCATAAAGTAGGCATTTGAAAATTTGAATCCAAATATAAATAGAAGACAGTCAACTGAATCTCTGGAGGGAGAAGATGGAGGACATTTGAATCATATTACCAGATGTTCAGACTCTACTGTGAATTCAAAAACAAAAAAAAAATGTTAATTGAAAATTTTGAGGTCATCATACATTTTAAAAATACAATTCAGAACTTCATCTCATAAGCAAACACAACTCTGAAATTTAAAATGTACTAAACATAAAATACACTGCAAAAATGTACAATAGCTTGGCATTTTTTACTTAGAAAAGAATCTGTATAGAATTGACTTTTTATTCTCTTTGATTTTACATGGCAGATTTCCATTATTTAGTATTTCAACTGTAGGCACAATAACCAATCCAGGTATCAAAAATCCAATTATCCCATTTTAGTACACAGTGGTTCATACAATCCAACACATTAATGGTTAGACAGAGAGAGGGTTCAATATTAAATCCTTCTCTTTGAATCAGTTTCAGGTGGTTCTATTACCAGAACTGTTGAAGCAAAGGCATTAATTATACATTTCCATTATTATAGAGCCAATATCAGCAGTCACCAAGGCATAATTTCTTTAGGAGGCAATGCAACCTGTTCTCTGATCAGGTTTTGTTTCCCACAGGGAGGCATCAGTCTTAAATTACATAGCAAGCAGGCAAGAGAAAGGAAGCAAACAATAAGCACATCCCCTGGGGAGAAAGAAGGAGGATCGAACTCACGTGTCCTGTTAAATAAATAAAATTCTATACCTCTGTCAGTTATTTTCACTCGCACACAATTATATGCTCACATGTACCCAGATGAGATATGCAGCATATTTATGAACTTTATTTTATTCCCATTTATAATTTCACTTTAGACAAAACAAGTTTACTTGCCATTTCAGGATTGTTGAGGTTTCCTCTTATTTTTTTGAAAAATAAAAAGTAGGACAAGGTGATTATTACATAATAAGAATATTTTTCCCTATTAAGCAGACAGTTGTTTAATGAAAATAAGTAAAACAGACTGAGTTTTGTCTTCAAAATATTCTGCATTTAACTTACTGTAGTTAAAAAGTGGCTCTGTTAAGTCATAAGACTAATAAGAGTAAATAACAGTACAGGGTAAAGTCCTAAAAACAAGGCATGAAAAAAATCTAGATGAGGGTATGATGAGGACCTTAAAGATACCACACTGGTGGCATGTTCCATGAAAAAAAAATTGATAAGCTGGACTTCATTAAAATAAAAAATGTCTGCTCTGTTAAAGACACTGTTAAGAGAATGAGAAAACAGGCCACAGTCTGGGAGAAAATATTTGTAAAAGACATAGCTTATAAACAACTTCTATCCACAGTATAAAAAGAGGACTTAAAACAAATATGTAAACAAAATATGTACAATACAAAAACTCAAAATTGTACAAAAGATATGAACGGACAGATATCTCACTAAGAAGATATAGAGGTGCAAATACATATATGAAAAGATGCTACACATCGGGTGTCATTAGCGAACTGAAAACTCAAACAATGTCCCTACTAGGATGGCCAAAATCCAAAACACTGACAACACCAAATTTTGGTGAGGATGTGAAGCAATAGACACTGTCATAACCATAGTATCCAGCAGTTGAGATCCTTAGTATTTACCCAAATACTAAGAACCTGAACACAGATGTTTATATCAGCTTCATTCATAATTGCCAAAACGTCAAAGTAACCAAGATGTTCTTTACTTAGTCAATGGATGTTACTAAGTGAAAGAAGGCAATCTGAAAAAGTTATATATTGTATGATTCTAACTATATTATGTTCTGGAAAACGCAAAACTATGGAAACAGTAAAAAGATCTGTTTTTGCCAGGGTTAAGGAAGAAGGGGGACTAATAGGCAGAGCACAGAGAATTTTTAGGACAGTGGAACTACTCTATATACAATACTATAAATGTGGATACATGCCATTATACATCTCTCCAGACCTACAGAATGTACACCACCAAGAGTTAACTGTAATGTAAGTTACAGACATTTTGTGATAGTGATGTGTCCTGTAGGTTCATCAATTGTACCAAATGTGCCACTTTTGTGGGAGATGTTGATAGAGAGGATATATGTGTGCATGTGTACAGGGTACATATGAGCTCTCTGAGCACCTTATGCTTAACATTGTTGGGAATATAAAACTGCTCTTAAAAATAAAGTCTATTTAAAAGGGAAAAATAGTACAAGGTAGAATTTGCACTAATAAGCCACCACAACACTATAACACTGCCATAACTCCAATAATGCAACTACCTGGAAACGTTATTGGACACACCAGCAAGATGAAAGCAGAAATACAACTTAATATAGGTACTTATATAGAAAACATTAAGCTCTCCATCATAGTCTATTTACTCTCATATTATGTAAACCAGTTGAATATGTGAATTTCTGCTCTCTAAACCCAAAGTTGATTCTCAAGCATTGTATACTTTTCCTAAAACAGGCGAAGGGACTCATAAGTTTACCTGAGATGGGATTTGGGGTGTTTAACTTCTGTAGGATATCTCATTGTGCTGCCTTTGCAAACATGGCACCTTCGGTAGCAAAGCCTTCCTTGGGGTGAACGCAGGTCAGGGCAGTTGTAGAAGTAATTCCCTGAGAGCCTCCAACTCTTGTTCCACTCATCAACACATGGTCAGAGAAGATATAAAACTATAAAATATGAACATAAGGCTTCAAGTGGCAGGCTATTTTAAGAGAGCATTTCAAGGCTGATTTGTGTCTGAGACAATGAGTCTCACTATAAACTTACTTCCACTTGGTCCTGTACAAACCTAAAGAATGGGGTAGAGAGCAAATCTCCATGGCCAAGATGACATTAATAAAATACTCAGGAACATGAGTACTCCCCACCCATGAGAACATCATACCACTGCACCATCAACCTGATCAGTTAACAAATAATAGCTTCCAAGGTATCAGTGATTTCAAAAATAAAATTATTTTTACCCACATTTCTTATTCCATGTGCAAAGCTATTGGCAGGAGGGACATTCATAATCCTAGTCACTAGGTCTCCAGACTGAAGGAGGATTTATTATGACACATGCTTTCACATCTGTTCAACAGGAAAAGGCAAGGTGTGTAAAGGTGTTCTCTTTATTGTCACCTCTTCTCAATGATGAGCATATAAACTGTGCTCACATTTCATTGACTAAAGCAAGTTACATGGGCATATTTTGCATCAAAGTAGGTGAGCAACTGCGATACTGCCAAGTATTCAGAAGTCAAATTACTGAACATACTGGATAAATAGCACTAATGACTTCCAGGGAGACCATCATATGAAGTGACTGTGGATGCAAAGGCTGGCTAAACTCACAGTTTATCTGCTCTTCATACAACACCCACATTTAGGCCACCTCCATCACATTCTCTGTGTTCTTGTCCCTGAACATATGTTTTCTCTTACCTATCTCTAAAATTCCTCTCCAACACTCTGATTCTATGACTGATATACTCCTTTTATCCTTGTCTGAAACATTGCCCTACTTTGCAGACACAATTTCCTTCAAAGGCCATACCAAGATACCTAAGGGAGAGTTAGTAGGGTTACAGTAGTACAGAAATACAACTTAATTAATATGGGTACTTTACCTATATAGAAAAGTACCAATACAGTTAATCCACCTATGGATTAAAGATGGACACTGGCTTTTCAGTTGCTTTAGGATCTTACCTTGCTAATGTGGGGAGTTGTCATTACGGGATTCAGTATTCCTGCAAGAAACGTTCAGTATTCAAAATTTCTTTACACGACTGGGAGACACAAAAATATTTTCCAGATTTTGTTAAAGATATAAATATGAAGTTAGATTCAGTTAGTATGTTTATCAAATAGCTCATATGTTTAATAGATCGATAGTAAATGTCTACATTACATTGCTTATATTGCAAAATTGTAATCAAAAATATATTTTTTTTGAAATTTTAACACATTTTTATTGAGGGCTAATGCTATTGGGGTTCCTAACAAGATTGAGAATGAAAACAAATCTTGCCAGTTTAGAATTGATAACTGAAGTGCTTACATCTCAAGTATGTTGGAAATGGGACAAAGAATTATTTGAGCCAGGCTGGTGTGGCTCAGTGATTGAGTGTTGACCCATGAACCAGGAGATCAAGGTTCAATTCCCAGTTAGGAAACATGCCCAGGTTGCAGGCATGATTTCCAGTAGGGGATCATTGATGTTTCTCTCTCTCTCTCTCTCTCTCTCTCTCTCTCTCTCTCTCTCTCTCCTCTCTCTCTCTTTCTCTCCTTTCCTCTCTCTAAAATAATAAAAACATATAAAAATAATAATTTGAATCCAGGTTGTACCAATTACTGCTTGTACAGACTTACCTTCTATGTTTAGCTTTTCATTTACAGAAATAATAGTATTTACATCTAAAAGCTATTTTGAAGCTTAAAAGACAGCGAGTGTTTCACTTACAGTTTTCAGAAGAAAGTAGGCACCATGTAAATATTATTAATTCAAATTATGTCTCAGTATTATAATAGCAAGCTTGTTAAAATCTGCTAAGGAACACCTCACACACATCACCCCTCTCACCCTCCACTGTGCAGAGAACTACCCTCCACTGTGCAGAGAACTAAAAGAGGCAGAAGATGTTTGAGAAGGGATTCAGGATGGCAATCTAGATTGACAGCCCACCCATAAAATGAAGGTGGAAATATGTAAAGATACAAAAGTAAGCGAACATTTATTGAATGCCTAGCATATACCATACACTTTGCTAAGAGTCAACCAAAAAAATTAATCATACTCTTCAGGAAGAGAAACCATTGTCAGGCTTTATCAATTTTAGACAGGATTGGCTGAGAATATTTTTGGGGTAACCAAAAATTCATTCCTGCTGAATGCTTCCAGCAGAGTCATTTTAATTAGGATCACCTCATTTACATAGTGTAATGTCTGAGAACCTAACTATGTAAGCATAGAACCATGTATAGAATGCAAGACTCTTGAGTCCCAGCGAGGTGCACTTTCCATTACATCTTGCAGCTGCAGGAATAAAAGAGAACAGTAAATGCTACTTGATTCTCCTGATTTCAAACATCCAGTAGAGATGAATTCACTGACTGCACCTGCTAGTTGTTCTATCGTTCCATTTCCTATTTCCCTGGTGAATTGGCCCACAGACACAACACCTATTTAAAATGATTGGATCTTAAAAAAATGTAAATTGATATTCCGTACCCCATAGGTTCTTCTGCAATGGTAATACCTGCGGTATGTGCACATTGCAAATTAAATCATTTTTTAAGCTAGCATAGAGTCTGCCTAATAAAATCCCTTATGAAATCCCACTGTGTCTGCTCAGTAGAAGCTTTTCACAATGTAACATTTAAGCTTTGAAAAAGCAACTGAACAAATGTGATTGATTATCATTGCACTTGCCAGATTCTGCATTGAAATTACAGAAAGTAAAAGCTCTTTTGTGAAAGTGATATAACCACCTGCAATATTAAACCAATAAAATATGTGTTTGGATGTTTGTGAACTGCCTTGACCCAGATGTATAAAGGAGCCTTCTAGAAGGTAGGAGCCTTGTATAGTAACTGATCAATCTTTCCATACTGTGGCAAAGGAGTAAAAAGCATTCCAAATTGACTAAAAGGTCAAAACACTCTGAAAGAATTGCATCATTGAAGCAGATATGAATTTAGCCACACTTGTGATAAGCAGAACAAATGGGGGGGGGGGAGAGTGGAAATGCAGCCTATTAGCATGTACTTGGCAGACAGTCTAAGAATTATTAACTCATTAAAAACAATTCCCACTGACCGACACATAACAAAACTAGATTTGGTTGAGCATTAATTTGTTTTTCTGCTTATCTAAATATTAACCAATGCCCTGATGAGTTTGAATGAGCTGAAACACTTCTCTGCAAATAGTGTGCTATCTATAAATATCCCACTTTTATGTAAAGTCTCCATATAATCCATTTTAAATGGCCTCGGATAATATCTGTGCCTGCCCCTTTGTTTAAGAAAAGTAAACATAACCAAACAAATGAAGGGTTCTCTAATAATAGTTACCTTGGAATTAAGTGTACAGAGAAGCAAGTCTGGCCTTGGATGGACCTGTTCAATAGATCTGTTCTCTTTGGCTGGGAAGATTTCAGCAACAGAAAATGCAAGGGACTCCAGAGTAGCTATTATCAACATCAGTCTTCTACTTACAGGTTACCAGGAATTTTCTAGGATGATGAAAAGTATTAAAAACAGCATGTAGCTGTGGGTTACTAAGACATATATGAATGTGTGACAATTAAAAGACATGACTTCATTAAGCAAGAGGACAACAACTTTGTCCTAGACAGAGTGATTAAATAAGGAACAAGATGAACACACTAAAATCTAGGTAGAAGTCAATAATGGGTTATTAAAACATGGGTGTAACTCAGAGAGTTGGTTACGAGGAACAAATAATATTTTTATTGTCTGGGAATCATGGAAGAAGTTTAAATCAGTGCAAGAACAGCAGCCAAATCCTGGTTTACTTCATCCTTGGGGCTGGGTTCTACTTGGACCTCTGAGTTGTGGCTTACGCAGCCTCACTCATACAGTGTATAGACATTGTAGCAGGCATCAAGGTAAACCTCTTGCACAGAAGAATCGGATTGACTTCATTTATGGTAGAATTCCTCACTTTTATGTGGGTGTGAAAATTTTCTCTTGAAATTGCTTTATGCAATCACTATTCTCTGTTTGGACATCCTAAATGAGGGCAATAAATTTAATTTTTGAAACAAATACATTTCATCAACAACATGAATAATAAAGTCAAGTAACTTTCATGTGAGTAAATATTAAAAAAAAAAACAGAGAGAAATGGAGAGAGGAAAATAAAAATAGGTTAAGCCTAATAGTATTCCGGGAATACTCCTGAATTATTGCTTAGGGAAATTCTAAAACAAAAGGCAAAAATGTTTTAATTAATGACTACATTATCACAAAATACTGAGGAAACCACCAAGAGGGCAAATTGGCTTTACAACGAATTCTGGTAACTATGATAAAATACTTCTATGCTATATAATTGCACAATTAATTACCTAAAATTCTACCTGAAATTTGTAGCACACTAGCTACAATTTTGTCTTCCACCTTAAAAACTTGGTATGTTAGAAATGTACACATTCCACTAGGACAAAAATAGGGCAAAAACAAATTTAATAAACTGAAGTTAAAGCTGTCTTTCTTTAAGAATGATTTATTCATATATGGAATAAATATTCCAAAATAAATGCAAAATACTGATTCTTCAGGTTGGCATCTTTTCAGTCATAGTTTCTGAATTTTTCTTCAGCTGTGTCTGTATTCACAGAATTGGTTCTCCTGGTGTGTGCCTTCCGGAGTCAGATGTTTGTGTCAGTAGCAGTGTTGCCCTGTACAGGAGCACCCCCTGCTGACACATTCCGAGACCCATTCTATTATTGTAAGGACAGTTGATCTGGAGTATCCCTACTATACATAGTTTAGATACATGCTTGCATGCGTCATGGGTACTGACACCATACACATAGTTACAGACAGCAGCAGCATCTCAACAACTTAGCTCAAGGCACTCTGTTTATATTTGTCCCATATTTTAGAATAGCCAACAAAATGACAAAAAACTAAATATTTTCCTGTGTTTAACATAAAAAAAACACAACCAAGTAGGTTAATTTATAACACTATTAGTTTCCTATTGTTAACGTAACAAGTTACCACAGATGTAGTGAATTAAAAAATTACAAATTTATTACCTTATAGTTCTGTAGGTCAACAGTCGGACAGGGGTCACACTGGACTAAAATCAAGGTGTTGACGGGGCTGCACCCTTTCTGATATTTTGCTATTTCCAGAATCTAGAGGATGCACCCCCATTCCTTAGCTCATAGCCCCCTTTCTCTATCTTCAAAACCAGCCACGTTGCATCCCTTCGTACCTTTATTCCAAAGTCACATTCTGACTCTCCCCTCCACCTACTATTTTTAAGGTGCTTTGTTATTACATTATTACTACCCTGATAATCATGATAATGTCCCTGTTTTAAGGTCAGCTAACTAGCAACATTAATCTCCCTTTGTCCTGTGCCCTAATATGTTCACAAATTCTGGGGATTAGAAAGTTTTTGGGGAGGGGGCTTGGAATCATTCTATTTACCACAACAACCAATCATTTCTTAATTATGAAAATTTTATCTAGTTAGAAGCTTAGAAAAATACATATCCTCACATTGATGTCTCAAAAGAATTTGCCACATTTAGAATATTAGCTCAAAAAAATAATAGTAACAATGTTTCTTAATTTGTATACTAGAGGCCTGGTGCACAAATTCCTCAGAGGGGTCCTTCAGCCTGGCTGGCAGGATCGGGCCAAAACCGGCTCTCCGACATTCCCCAAGTGGTCTCGGATTGCGAGAGGGTGCAGGCCAGGCTGAGGGACCCCACCAGTGCACAATTGGGGCTGGGGAGAGAAGCAGGAGGTTGGCCAGCTGGGGAGGGACCGTGGGAGGGCTCCAGGGCATGTCCGGCCCATCTTGCTCAGTCCCGATAGGCTGGACCCCAGCAGCAAGCTAACCTACTGGTCAGAGTGTCTGCCCCCTGGTGGTCAGTGCACATCATAGTGAGCGGTTGAGCATATCATTAGCATATTTACATATCATTAGCATATTTACACTTTGATTGGTTGAATGGCCGACCAGTCGACCAGACACTTAGCATATTAGGCTTTTTTTAAATAGGATTTTATTCACTTTGTAATGTTCAAAAATAAAAAATAAAAATGTTATGGAGGAAAATGAGTAAAGAAAGTGGAATTAGAAATCCTATTATATTACTAAGATGTTCAGGATTTCTAAAATTAAAATACAGGTAGGGAATTCTACTTTGCATGCAATACAAATCAATCGCATTTTAAGTTATTACATGAAAGCAAAACAATAACTTTGTTCCTTTAACTGTATTTTGCTTTTTGAAATTTTGTGGTTGTGTAATATGGAAGTTTGGTAAGAAATAAATATTTATTTTCCAGGTTATTTTTTTTAAATTCCTGCTTTACAATTTACCAGGTTGCTACCTTACTCAAGTCCTTAATTTCTCTTGGTGCTCAGATATTGTATCTGTCAAATGGAGACAATAATAATAATATATAACTTAAAGAATTGGTGTAAGAATTAAATAAAAGAATCCATCAAAAGTAACTACCACTGGCTGAAACATTTAGTAAGAAATTAGTGATTAAAAATGGTCATCTTTAACACTAAACAATTTTAAGATATGAGATGACAAAATCAGTTATTATCTTTAAAAATGCACGTGCCCTTGATTGGAATCGAACCTGGGACCTTTCAGTCCGCAGGCTGACGCTCTATCCACTGAGCCAAACCGGTTTTGGCAAGAACATGATTTTTAAGTTTATAACACATCAAATTTGTTTGTAGACTTCAATCAACCAATTTTCGGTAAGCTTTAAGGACTATTAGTCTTTCTTCTTTCCTAAACCATTAAAGTGAAAAAATAAAAATAGTTTATGGATCAAAGCCAATTACTTGTACCCTGGAATGCACAACTGTACTCAGGACAGAGTTGTTTTAGTTAAATAGTCACATTCAGAAATTTTAATATGAATTATTTCTGCACCAAAGAGGCATATCTTAAATGCAAATTTTTTATTAAACAACAGGAACATTCACACAAGATAATGATTATTTCATTTTCCTAAATGCGTGTTCGCCCCATCTTATTTATTTGAGGGAGGGACATAGGAGGTAACATATCTTTAAGAAGACTCTAATAAGCACTGTAAAAAATGTTTTTAAAAAGCAAACAAAAGGAAGAAATAGACTGACCCATTCCTAAAGCATCATTCTAATGGAGTGAGGATATATTTAAATGAGCAAGTAATTAAATTTTATAAATAAAAAATATTTTTGCTAAAATTACTGAGAAAACATGGATGGTCGAGTCTCTTAGAGAACAAGGATCAGGGGACTCTTTCAGGGGAATGCTATTAGGCAGATACAAGTCCAGCAGGGAGGGCAACAAGTGCTAAGACAGGGAAGAGTGGAAAACCATGTGTTCAAGGGAGGATAAGTAAAAATGTTGGTGGACTGAATAGATATGGTGAGTGGTGTCAAGTTGGAATGAGGCAAGATTTGGAGTAAATTGTAAGTCAAGCACTTCTGTTTCTCATTGAGCAACTAAGGAGCTGAGAAGTTGTCATTCCATTCTAATAAGTAAAAAGCAAATCCACTGAAAAATCAATAATTCGTCTTAGATCTTCAGAGAAGTGAAGTCACAGGGCAAACCGTTGGGGCGTTTGGAGAGATAAGCAAACAGAAAGACCCCAGCTCACCAGAGCAGAAACTCACCTCCACTGGAACCCACAACAAGGCAGCAAACCTGAACTGTAATTGACAAATTGCTGCAGGCCAGTGTGGACAAATCTGAGCCATAAAAACTCGACAAAGACTCAGCCATAGAGTATTCTCACACTTTTATGAATTTTACTTCCAGGAGCCCTACCAAGTTCTCATAGTGAAAGTCAGAGAAAAATCGCTTTGGTCTTTGGGCAAAGAGAGGGGACCAATAGGCATTTTGATACCAGAACATTATGTTCTTCTTAATAAGATCTGCCCTCAGATTATTTTAATAGTGTCTAATCTTCTGGGATGTTTTTTGGAGCCTAATTTACCTGGGGGAAATGAAATACCCAATTCCAGTCCACTCTAATGTTTCATGTTGGAGGAAAGAAATACCCAACTCCAACCCCTGCTAGACATTCTGTGTCACACTAGACAATAAAAAGAAGAAAATACTGCACTAAGAAATACTTGTGAAGGTTACAGCCCAGGGACAGAGACTCACTAAAAGACTGAGACCTAATCATAGGACTACAGCCTCTTTTACCCCCCACCCCCCTACCCCAAGCTCACCACCACATTACTAAAGGACTTTTTACAGCAATTCCTTTTACCCAGTACATCATGTCTACCTTTCAATAGAAAAAATATAACATATAATAAAAGGCAACAAACATAGTTTGAAGAGATAGAGCAAGCATCAGATCTAGAACCAGATATGGCAGGGATGGATTTTGAAACAACTACAATCAATATGCTAAGAGCTTTCATTAGTCTAAGTTCTCCGGAGAGAAACAAAGAGAAGTTTATTATAGGAACTAGGAGCCCGTTGCACGAAGTTTCGTGCAATAGACTTTTCCTTCACCTGGCTGCCGGCACCAGTTATCCGCCAGCAGCAGTTTTCCTCTGGCCACCCACCAATCAGAGCGCCTCCTGCCAGCACGATCGGCCACCCGGAGAGGAACTCTGATCGGGCTGGTGGCCAGAGGAGAACTGCTGCTGGCAGAAAACTGGTGCCAGCAGCCATGCAATCCGTCACCCCGAGTTCCGCCACCAGTGTCTTCCGCAGCGCCGGCCTAAGCAGCGCCCGCCGTTTAAACCATTTAAGCCGGTGGGAGGAGCAGGGGTCAGGGACTCATGAGTCCCCACCCCCTGCTCCTACTGCCAGCCAATCGGCCACCCTGAGTCCCGCCCCCCGCGCCTCCAGCCAGCCCAATCGTGGGCGTAGCGGAGTGATGGTAATTTGCATATTACCATTTTATTAGGTATGATTGGCTTATACAATTGTGTAAGCCCAGAAGTGTCAACATCAGCCATAAGAAGAACCAGGAAACCCAGTGGTATAATTCAGAGCAAGTTTGAAGGCCTGAGAACCAGAGGAGTTGTGTCAGTCCCAGTTTGAGTCCAATGGCCCGAGAACTGGAGGCCCAATGGAATGAATCTTACTCTGAGTCCAAAGGCCCATGGACCAGAACGCCCTGCCTGAGGGCAGAAGATGGATGTTCCAGCTCAACCGAAATGTAAATCCTCTCTTCCTCTACCTTTTTGTTCTATTGAAGGCCTCAGCTCATTGGATGATGACCACGTGCATTGGAGAGGATGAAAAGACAGTCTACCAATTCTAAAGCTAATATTTTTCCCACAACATTATCACAGACATGCCCAATGTTTGACCAGTTAACTGGGCATTCCCAACCAGTTAATTTTAAAATTAAACATCACAGAGCTCAAATGGGAGACGTAGACAGCATAAGAACATATGGAATAGTGTAAGCAAAGAGATGGACACTTTAAGAAAGAAATGTCAGAGATAAAAATAGAAAAACACTGTGCTAGAAATGCCTTTGATGGGCTCATTAGTAGACTGGATATGGCGGAGTAAAGGATGTCTGAGCTTGAGAATATGTTAATAGTAACTTCCAAAACTGCATAGTTGGTATTAAAAATAGCAATGTAGGTTTTTCAATATTTATTATTGAGTATTTTTACACATGGAGAAATCATTGATTATCTTTAGAAAGCATTTCTTTCAAATAACAGACATGCTACTTAATTGTAGACTTTATTGTAAGTTCTTAAAAGATTTAAAAATCTTCAATAAGAAATCTCTTTACAAGTGATAAATAATATGCTGTTTTTAATGTATCACCTACCTATATATTTCTTTTTAATACAGCAATTCAAGATCAGGTAGCTCATTTATTATATCACTTTTTTTTTTCAAACTAAGAGTAGAGAAGAAATGCTAAGAGATACAACTTTTCTTTATGTTAGGGGGAGAAATAAGCCTGGGGACCTAAAATGATACCTATGAAATGATATTATTTATAGAAGCTAGAATATGAAAGAAAATAGCAGGAGATGTCAAAATTGATTGAGACATTCAACCTTGACAGCTCTGAAATATGCAGGTTGAATACCTGCCAAAATTTGTGAATGATTCTCTATCTTCTTAAGCTGCTTGGTTTAGCTAGCATTGGGATAGAAATGGATGAGAGAAGCCAAGAAACTATAAGCCATATACTAGTTTCATTTTACTCCTAAGACTTCGCTTAATATATGAAATTGTGCAATAAAATAAAATAAACTGGAAAACTATATATTGAAGTTGATCAAAATTTTCATCTTTAGTGACTATTTTTATGTTACACATTCAGAATTTCAAAATGTAAAAAAAAATCTTTTAAAGAATTCATTGTTTCTACTTAGATGCTCACTTCTAATTTAAGTAATCTGTTTTGAAATATATATTTTTATTAATATATTTATTTATCTGGTATTATACATTTACTTGGATTGTGTGTGTGTGTGTGTGTGTGTGTGTGTGTGTGTGTGTGTGTAATAGTTAAATATTTTTACTCAAGACATGGCAATGAAAAGTTTGTGGCAGCTTTATTAAATAAGACTGGCTGAATTGCAGAATGCTCTAAATAACCAGGCGAGAAAAAAGTAAATGAATATTGTCCAAGTAAAGTGCACAGAAGACAGTTAGGCTCTCTTGGCTAATAAAGGGTAACAGGCTAATTAGAGCTTGCTGATGGGTATGTTTGCAAGAGTCAGGACAAAACTACTATGGAAATAAAATTATTTGATTATAGTTCAATTAAAACAAGATAAATGGTAAGCCAGGGAGACTTTTCTACAAATGTAGGGAAATTCTTTTTAGTCTAACAAAATTCAAATCCTCCTTATCCCCACCCAGCATGTATAGTCTTTGAACACTTACACACATACAAAGTATCACAACTATAGAAAGATTTAACTATAGTTATTTTAGTTAAAATGCTGTTCTAAAATATACAACTCTGTTAATATTAGCATTATTTAATTTTAATTGTTATTTTCTCATAAGATAATGCTAATAATTACACATTTCCAGAGACTGAACATCTTAGCAGTATTCTCTTTTCATTGTAAATATTAAGGCCACAACAATACCTTTGTAAAAACTGCACATTCTGCCCTAGCTGGTTTGGCCCAGTGGATAGAGCATTGGCCTGCAGACCTAAGGCTCCTGGGTTTGATTCTGGTCAAGGGCACATACCTTGGTTGCAGGCTCCTGCCTGGGCTGGGCCCTGGGCAGGGCTCATGCAGGAGGCAACCAATCAATGTGTTTCTCTCACACTGATATTTCTATCTTTTCTTCTCTCCTTCACTCTCTATAAAAATCAATGGAAAAAAATATCCTTGGGTGAGGATTAAAAATGAAAACCAAAAAAACCCCTGCACATTTTGTCAAAGAAAACTGATAAATTACAAATCCCCAAACAATCTTCCCAAAAGAAATAGTAACTTTAAATAAAATGTACAAAGTATTAGCATTTAACTATGAAGGGCAACAATTAATAATATTCTCCTTTCTTCACTTACACTTAGTGGCCAGATTATTATGGTCTCTGAACGCATAATAATCTGGCCACTCAGTATATATACATACATACACACACACACACACACACACACACACACACACACACACATACACACACACACACACACACACATATATCTTAGAGGCCTGGTGCATGAATTCATGCATGGGTGGGGTCCAGCCAGCCTGGCCAGGGGGAGGGGACATCGGCGATTGGCTGGCCTGCCTGCTGGTTGAACTCCCGGTTGAGGTGACAATTTGCATATTAGCCTTTTATTATATAGGATATATACTGAGTGGCCAGATTATTATGTGTTCAGAGATCATAATAATCTGGCCACTCAGTGTATAGTTTTCAGAATGGGGAGAAAGTGAAATCATGACTTAAAAGTAATTTTATAAAAATACAGTGACATTCCCAGAGTATTGAGAGAGCAAAAAATTGGATTCAAACATATTTAATTTTTTAAAATACTAATTTTTAAACATTTGTAAATGGGCCAATGATACTTAAACATCAAGTTTAATAATTCTGAGAAATAGGTTCTGATTATCTCACTACCACCATCCAATAAAGTGTCCTGATCTAATCATTAACCAAGTTTATCATTAACCTGTTCTACTTAAATAGAAAACAGGTGGAAAGGGCTGATACGTTAATAAAAAGAAACACTTTAGTGCTTTCATTTTGGGATAATGTACCCTTTCTGTTTTCATGAAAAGTACATTCTAGCTTTGATATCCATTTATCAATCTGTGTTCTTGTGCTAGCAGTTCTGCTACCCCAGTAACTCCCAACCCACTGACCCCAATTTGGGTACCTTCCCTTTTTTTTTTTTTTCCCCCCATGGGGAAGGGAGAGGGAGAGATATACAGAAACATCAATGATGAGAGGGAATAATTTATCATTGATTGGCTGCCTCTTGCATGCCCTCCACTAGTGATCCAGCCTGCAACCCTGGGCATGTGCCCTGACCTGGAAACTAACTGTGACCTCCTGGTTCATAGGTCGACACTCAACCACTGAGCCATACTGGCCTGGCTAGGTATCTTACTTGATTGTGATTCTGTCATTCTATTCCATACCTTTTGACACTTCAATGTCACTTGTCTCCTTGCACAGAGCAGTCAAAGACTGCTCAATGATTGCCACTTTAAGGCCAACTGTTTGGCAAATACTGAACTCGCTAAGGTCTTTTGAAGAAATGGAAAAAAATAGTATATCCAACATGGTACCTCCAGGTTGTGGAGTATTTGCTGAAAACATTTTATGATGAAAAATAAACTCTCTTTATATAAATTATATTTAAATATTTCAGTGTATTCATGAAGATAACCAAATTGTCAGAGAAAAAAAAAAAAATACATGAAAGGCAGTTAGCTAAAACGAAAAATGTGAAAGATACCTAGAAATAACTTTGTGATAAGAGAAAGCTTAACTATTTGTTTTACATAAAAGTTAAGTTTCAGTTTATTTTTTAAAACTTATTGACCTAGATTTGGAAGGATAATAGTATAATAGAAAGAGCACATTATCTGCAACCAGTTGATTGATTTTTGAATTTCAGGTTTGCTACTTTGTTGTTCTGTGACCACGGGTAAGTTGCATACACCATAAGGCTCAATTACCTTGGTGGCCAAACTGGTATCTAATTGGCAATGTTTTAAATGAGAATATGTCCTTACAGTTCTCACATTTGAAACACTTGGCAATAATTGGTCTCCCTATTAAGTTGTCAAACATGGCTTTCCCTCAGAAGATAATTCATTCATTTATTTAATTTTTAAAACTGAAAAGTGAGATGAAATCACAATCCAACAGAGGATTAAGCAAAGATCGAGATTTAGTCACACCTCTTCCACTTAATGGGTGTACACTATTAAGAAAATACTTTAAAGCTCAATCCTCAGTTTCATGTAAATTAAGGACCAAAATAATGCAACACATACCTCATGAGGCAGGGCTGTCACGGTCGCAGGACACTCCAGTGTGAGATGCCCCCATGATGGGGACCATGCGGGGTCCCTAGGCTCAGCCGGAAGTGGTCAAGACAACAAGGGCCAGGTGAAAAGCTGGAAGCGGTCCCAGGAACAGTGGGGTGGGGCCAGGTGATCTGCCGGAAGTGGTCAAGGGGATAAGGTAGTGGGGCCACATGAATGCAGAGGAGGGTCATGATTGGACGCAAGCGCCCCACCTTCCTGTGTCCAGACTCTGGATGGCAGCAAGAAGGTCCCTATACTCAAGGAAGGGTGTTCCCTGTGACTGAGGCTGACAGCTGGCCCTCAGGGCCCGGCTACCCGTAAGTGATGCTGGAGGGGGCAGGACAGTGCTCCCAGGATGGAAGGGGTTTCAGGGGCTTAACACAGCTCTTTCCCTGATTTCAAAGCCCACAGGCAGGGCTGTCAGGGTCGAAGGACATTCCTGTGTGAGATGCCCCCTTGGAGGGAACCATGAGCAGTCTCTTGGCTCATGTACCCCCATGGCTTTCTTAATGGGGGGGTCTGGCGTCCCACTTCTTGCCACCCTCCCCTCTGGGTAGGAGGCAGCCTTTGAGCAGAAGGTGACGTGGGGTTGAGGGTGTTAGGCACTTAAGCCAACTTCCAGAGATTGGGCAGTCCACCCCTCTGCATGAGAAGCAAAGCAACCTGGCCATGTGGCTCAGTGGTCAGGTGAAGAAGGGGGGCCAGCCGGGGAGGGACCTTGGGAGGGATCCAGGGCATGTCCGGCCCATCTTGCTCAGTCCTGATTGGCTGGACCCCACCAGCAAGCTAACCTACCAATCAGAGCGATTGCCCCTGGTGGTCAGTGCACATCATAACAACTGGTCTGCCCCCTGGTGTTCAGTGCACATCATAGCAAGCGGTTGAGTGGCCTTAGCATATCATTATCATATTATGCTTTGACTGGTTGAATGGCCGACCGGTCGATCGGACACTTAGCATATTAGGCTTTTATTTTATAGGATTAACTTCAAATTAGGCTGAAACTTAAAGTATAACTCAGTATCAAACTAAATAAATGTAAAAGAAAATCAGAAGAATAAGACTTCACTAGGTGATCATTTTGTTAAAGTGTGTTAAATAATTCCTTTTATCCAACAAATGTTTATTTGAAATTACAAGCACCCTTTTAAACCTACAAAATATCACATAGAGAATTAATTTAGACAACAGTAAATTGAACCTACCAATTACACTGTAATTAGACAGGTGGAGGTATAAATGTGGTTGGAATCTGAGGTATAGCAGTTGCTAAGATTTCTATATGAGCACAAGATGAAGCTTTGAGCATCCTATATAATAAAACCCTAATATGCAAATTGACTGAACTGTGGAATGACTGGTGGAATGACTGGTTGCTATGACACACACTGACCACCAGGGGGCAGACGCTCAAAGCAGGAGCTGCCCCCTGGTGGTCAGTGCGCTCCCACAGGGGGAGCACTGCTCAACCAGAAGCTGCGCTCATGGCTGGCATGCACAGCTGTGGTGGCGGGAGCCTCTCTTTGCCTCCACGGCAACGCTAAGGAGCAGTGAGCCCAGCTTCTGGCTGAGCCGCGCTTCCACACGGGGAGTGCTGTTCAGCCAGAAGCCAGGCTCATGGCTGGAGAGTGCAGGGGTGGTGACGGGAGCCTTTCCCGCCTTCACTGCTGGCGGGCCGTAAGAAGCAAGGGATCCCGGACTGTGAGAGCCCTGGATTGTGAGCAGGATGTCTGAGTCAGACATCCCCCAAGGGGTCCCGGACTGCGAGAGGGTGCAGGCTGGGCTGAGGTACCTCCCACCAGTACACAAAATTCATGCACCGGGCCTCTAGTGTCAATATAAAATCAAAGAGTTAAGATAACAGGTAGATAGTTGGAATTAGGTAGAGAAACTAGACGCCTCCAAAATGCTGTTAGTTTCAAACCCAAAGGTGTAGTTAACTTGTAAATTTGTGGCAGAGGATCAAGGTTTGTATCAAACACAGGAAGCATGCTCAATATTGCTGACACTGGGTTTGAAGGCAGGAAAGCAGGAGGTGGAACATAACATTGATGATAGTCCATAACTGTTAAGACACAAGTGAGTGGGTGAGCAACTTCTTTCTGTGGAAGGCCCTGGTTTGAGGAAGAAGGGATGGCAGGAAGCATCATCTTACAGGTGAACTGCAGGGAAATTGAAGAGCTATGTGTAGTACATATAGATAGATTTTCACAGGAAAGGGGTGCTGGATTTCACATGCATGAAAATTTTCATGTAAAAAAGAAAAGTATCACTAAATATTTAGAAGGAAATTGATACTTTTTATTAAAGACTATTAAAATATAGAATGATTGAAGATACTCTCATCATAATAGTTTCCATCATGATTTGTGGCAATTCTAAAAAGTTTCTATGCGGTTGTTTATCTTTCCACCATCTTGTTTTGTTGTAGTGTTTCTTCTTACCTGGTAAAATTGAATTAGAGCAAATTATTCACAAAATAGAAATGTTATTACATATGTATTAAGGAAATTAGGCATATACCTGAGAAAAAGTTTGCCAGGAAGATAGAAGCTCTTTTAATCTCAATTGATTATTTTATTAATTACTAAGCTATTATTGATTCATTTTATTAGAGTTACTGAAACTTTAAAATTACTCAAGACTCTAAGACTATTGAAATCCCATTTTATTAGTGATACAAGGAATGAGGAAAGATTTGGTCACTTACTTCCAAAAATATTAATTTTGTAACATTACCTTATATTTACCCTGAAGAACCTTTCAATTTCTTGAAGAATTATTGATAAAAAAATTTTCTTACAACTTTAAAATGCAAATATTGTCATACAATGTTACAAAAGAACCTACAAATTCATACATGCATACCTAAAATACCTACAGTTATTTTTTGTGTGAATGTGATTTTTAAAATATTAATGACTTTAAAAATAAAGTATAGATTCTTACATAAAGAGGTACTCATCTGAGAGGCTTATTAGCCCTTTTTACCAAAATGAAAACAAAATTTATAGTTTGTGGTTTAAGGAATAGATTTTTATCACTCTTGTCTTAGTAGGGATAAATCAGAATAATAGACAACAAAAATAACTCATCTGTACACAATGTAATAATTGATTCTAAATTATGTTTATTCTTTATAAATGCCAACTTTGTCCATAGACTAGTAAAACTATACTTCAAATGACTGGCAAGCTAAATATAGTTCTTATTGAAGTAATGTAGTTCTTGCATAGATATATTTCATTGAGTTATTTTAAATCATATTAACCCAAAAAAACTAAAATTACTAATCTACTAAATTATGTGTTAGCCTCATAAGTCAAACTCAAAAAGAAAATCCTGTTATTATGGAATGATAAAGGAAAAGTGATTTTTCAACTTAATGGCTTCTGTATTTGGTGGCAAGCAGAAAATTCAATTTTCTAGACTGTATTCCTAAGATTTTACAGCCACTCCTTGTTTGATTAATTGACTCCAGTGCTTGATGTCTGACTGCTGACAGCTTTAAGCCACACCCCACCCTCTTCCCACTGTGTCCCACATCTGACTAAGATGATAAGAAGCCCCTGCCTATAAGTGGGGTATTCAAATCATTCAAGCCCCTTCCTGCATGAACCCTCAACCTGCCCCCACCCGCTATACCACAATAAAAATCTAGGCCACACTCTTTTACTTGCTCTCTCAAACCATTTTGGACCTATTTGAGAGATTTTGCCAGATACCTCAATTATATGTATCACATTAATTTGCTTTTAGGTCATAAGTTGTGGTTGAAGCAGAGCATAAAAATGGTAGTTAAGAACTGTCTTAATTCTCAAAGAGTCAACAGTCTGTTGAAGTCAATGGTAGGTAAACATATTTAAACTAGATATCAAATACTATAGTAGTGAGAAGCTATACAAAGGAAACTCCTAAGTGTCTGAAACAAGTAGAACTAGTTAAATAAGCATTAGAGGTTAGTGAAGACTATCTGCATGTATGACTAAGGGTGAATAAGAGTCATCCACATAAAGAATTACAATAGCATTGTTGCAGGAAAATAAAATAGTATGGGGAAAATTATGAAGGCTTTATCTGGAGAAGAAAATTATAGATTCTGTTAATTAAAAGTAATTTGCTACGGCTAGAAAACCTATTTAAAAATATATATTTCAATGTGTTTTTATTGATTTCAGAGAGAAGAAGGGAGAGAGAGAAATATCAATAATGAGAATCATTGATCAGCTGCCTCCTGCATACCCCCCACTGGGGATCCAGCCCACAACCCTGAGCATGTGCCCTGACCTGGAATTGAATCCTGACCACCTGGTTCACAGCCATTGAGGCACACCAGTCAGGCTAGAAAGTGTATTTTAAAGGAAAAAAAGAGAACATAAATGTGGCCCTTTAATAAGGGCAGATTAAATAATCTTTTAAGGTCATCTTTTGAGTTTAGATTTTTATTTTAAGTATTATTATATAAACTACAAAATAAAGATCCTCTCATCTCTATATATTGTTTACAGTGCCCAAATAATTCCTGATATGTATCTCGCCTATATTTCAGAAAAAAGAAAATTATACGACTAGCTTATTTTTTACTCAACATGCTACAACAAAAAATTAATCATTGGGCAACCAACTAGAACAAATTAGATAGGATTTATGGTTATACACATTAAAATATATTTAATTGCTATTTAGAATTGTTATCCCGTAAAATGGGTCCAGAATTATGTTTCTTTTTTTTTGGCAAAAGACACAAATTATTGTGTTATACATTTAATTTGCCTACCTATTTTTCTAGTTATAGACTGCTTTGTACTTAATCATAGCCATATCATTTGCTATGTTTCATGATATGGAAGCAGGTTTGGCATATGCCTTTTTTCAACATGTAAATTTTCCTGATAAGCAGATCTTGAAGGTTATAATGATTTATTTTATTTTATTTTTTTGCTGATTTGACCACAAAAAAAAGTTATAATTCCGATTTATTCACACCAGACAGCTATTGTTTTATTGGCTGTTGTCATTTTTTAATTTGACAATCTAAGGAAAAAGAGGACAGTGCCCTTGACGCAATAGTCAGGTATTACATGTTTTAAACATCCTTGTGGCACCCTGGTTGGAAATGGCTAGTAGATGGTGTAGCCTCCCTCAGTCTAATTGCTGATTTGCTGAAATATGAATGATTGAACCAGAATATTCCCAGAAGGCTTACCATGAGTTATAAATACAGTTCACTATTATGCCACTGAGATTTAAGGGTTAAATCACTGAGACTTCAGTTTGTTATATTAGTATAACATGCAACTATTGATATAATTTATGAAGTGTCAAAATACTTCATTGGATTAAATTAAATAACCAGCAATAAGAAAACAAATGATGGAGACATGAGGCCAATACTGGAGATAATATCTTCTGAAATTTCTCTCAATTCATTTATTCATATTTTTAAGAAATATTTAGTTTATTTCTACTCCATGTAAATACTGCACTTAGCTTGTTAAAATTTCTGTAGTAAGTAATAAAGAAAAACATTGCCCTCTAGATTGTTATGGCCTATTTAATAAAGGAATCATAAGAGAGATTTTAAAAAATAACTACAGGATTTAAAAAAAAGAAAGCATTTATATTCAACCTTATTATGTAAAAGTTCATGAATGAAATTACGTTTGGTCTATGTCAAGTTTTTAATATTATCTACATATACCAAACTTCTAAACCTACCCGTTTAGAAGTAAGTGATCATATAAAAAAGGTCTCACTATTGGGTGTTTCTCTCTGTCTCTGTCTCTCTCTGTCTCGTCATCCTCTTAGTCATCCTCCTATTTGGACGTAACATTTTGAATGCAAATTTTTAAAAATAAGACAATAACATATAAAATTATTATTTATGTTCCTTAAATATCTGTACACATAGTGCTCTCCTTCCACATCTCAGCTTAAATGTCACTTCTTCATAAAGGCCTGCTTTTATATTAGCACCTCTATTTTTCCTCTTCAAAATAATAACTGATATTTTGTTTGTCAGTTTATTTTGTTCATTATGAGAGGAGTTAGAAACAGGATTAGGCACATAGGATAAGGGGTGGAAGAAGGAGGAAATATAAAATTGTTACAGGATTCCAGGGTAGGAGAAATAGGGAAACTGAGACAGGAAAGTTAAAACAAGGCCAAACACTGGGGGCGAGTTGCATCCAGCTTGTAACTAACAAACCATTATCTTCCCCAGCCGAGGACACAGAGCAAATGGTTAAAAAACCTCCCTAATGGGATAATACAGAAAGGGAGGAGGAAAGGGGAAAGAAAAAAAGGGTCATTTTACTCCTTAAGCAGAGATCCAGCAGAATCAAGGCTTGGCAAGATAACATTGCCAGGTGCTTTTCATGAATTATGGAAAAGCCACAATAAAGTAAAAGAGAAATCTTGAGAATTAATGTGTACCAAAATAGTCAGCAGAGGAATTTTGAGGTACATGGACAGGAGAGTGTATGATGCCTCAGACCCCTACCCAACTTGCTCTTCAGATTAGCTGAGAACCCATCTGTACTTCCTGAGCCGGATGTAGAAGTTTGCTTGTTTTGCTTTTGCTTTTTCAATAAAGATGCATGTTTTAATTGTTTTTAATAAATTGGCTTTTCACAAGGCAGTCGGGGTCTCTCGTAAATTCATTTATATGAAAAGGCAAGGATCGAGATTGGGGAGAGCCCTCTCCCACTGGCTTAGGGGGCTGTCCTGGTATTAGTGAGAGGTGTCTATAACAAAACCACAGGAATGCTGATCTTGCAGAAAAACAGAATGCCACAAGACAAGAATGCTTATCTTGCACATGCTAAAGGTTGCAAGAGATAGGGGAGGAAGAGGAAAAGAGGAAGGATAGCACCAGGCGGATTTTAAAATTGTTGCTGGACAAAGAAGGTAGAGGAAACCAATCAGAAAGTGACACAGGTAGACAAAGAACAGGTTTTGGGTAAATATAAAATCCCTAGACTAGTGAGCCTTGGAGGCAACCCATCATTGTGACCCCTCCCTGTGCGAGGAGTTTATATCTGCTTATAATAAATTTCTATACTTTTGCTTAAATCTTCTGGTCCAAGATTTTTATTCTTCAATTTCATGATACACAATCCTGGGAAGAACATTGGCTCACAGTTCGGATATCAACTAGATTCCACATAAAAATGATATCATATGATATTTGTCTTTTTCTGAATGGCTTGCTTCGCTTAGCATAAAAATGGGGGCATCTGTAATACTTCCAACAATAAAGATAAATAAAAAATATTAACCAATATGATATTACATTAGATTTTTTAATGTATAGTTATTATCTGCATCTTCCACTTGAATGTAAACTCTATGAAGATGGGTACTTTGTCTTATGTGGCTCTAATTTAGTCTTTATAGTATATTGAGTGAATTTATAGACAAAAGAATGACAAATATCTATATTGAATATTTTCTGAACCTTTTTTGGAGGTTAAAATTATATTATTCCCTACCTTTAGTGACTCACACTGTAAATCTATAGGATATATTTTCTTCCTTTTCATTTAAAGGAATAAATTGGAAGTGAAATATATGAAGATTTTGATGGCTAGCATATCTCAGTAAATATCACAATCTTTCTTTTAAATATCCTCTGTATTTCTTAGGAGTGGTAAGATGTAAATGGATACATTGGTTTGTTTTTTTTTCCCATCAAAGACTTTGCAACCCTAAAGCAAATAAAGCCAGTATATTTCAGTATGGTTTAAAAACACAGCTGGAACTGTTTACTCTCCAGACGAGTTTTGATTACAAACAGTACATTTGCTTCTCTTTTCCAATCTCCTAAATAAAGCAGAGGAGTGACATCTGCGGAGTGAGTCAGAGGAGAGTAAAGCAGAAATAATAGCACTGATGTTATTCATATTGTTCAACTTGTTCTAAGTCTAATATAATATTAACTAGATTCGTGCACCAGTGGGGTCCCTCGGCTTAGCCTGTGGGTATCAGGCCAAAACCGGCTTGGTGCACAGATTTGTCCAGGATGTGTCCAGCCCATCTCGCCCAGTCCTGGACCCCAGCGGCAAGTTAACCTACCAGTCGGTGTGTCTGCCCCCTGGTGGTCAGTGTGCGTCATAGCAAGTGGTCGAACGGTAGAATGGTCAGACACTTAGCATATTAGGCTTTTATTATACTAGAGGCCCAGTGCACGAATTTGTGCAAGGGTGGCATCCGGTCAGGCCGGCCGGGGGGGAAGGGGCCAAGAGAGTTTGGCCACCAGCGCCGTTCCTGACCAGGGCCAGGCTGGCGGGGGCGGAGGGGTGCAGAAGGTTGGCTGGCCTGGGGGAGGGGCTGCGGGAGGTTTGCCAGCCTGCTCTGCCTCTGATCAGGCTGGTTGGTTGGCCTCAGTATGCATCAGAGCAACCGGTCATTCTGGTCACTTGGCTTGTAGATAGATAGATAGATAGATAGATAGATAGATAGATAGATAGATAGATAGGAAGGATTAGTAGGACAAACTTGAATATTTAGTAGCATGTATGAATATGACTTTAGGGAAAAATGAATTCTCTATCACTTAAGCCCTTTGGTTTGAATGCAATAGTGGCATACTTAGATTACTAAGATCTAGTATCTCCCCTATATAGACACTTAACAAACCAGTATATAACTCTGTCACCAGGTTTCATGGAGAATTAGGAAATGTGGATGCAAGGTAACTCTAGTAGACCCACAGTAGCTGTAGTTTAATGCATTTCTTCTATCTAAACCTCTTATTTACTTATGGCTCATACTTTTATGGATTCTGGACTTTCTGACTTTCTCTTTATTTCTAATTGTAATTTCCCAGGACAAAGGTAAACATTGATTAGCCATCTAATAACCAGGTTGTACTCCATGTATTAGTCAGGCATCCTCTGTCCCACTCACAGCTGCTGCAAATCTCACTGTTAAAATGACATCTAATTATAGTCCTAAAGGAAGTGAGAGGTTAATCATTCTACAGTGTATAGAATGAATGTTCAAGGCACAGGAAACAGCAATGAAAACGCCCTTAGGAGAGACCCTGTGTAAGAAAAGTCCAGGTGACCAGTGTGACCTGAGCTCAATGAGAGAGGGAGAGAAGGTCAGAGAGCTGATTGGAGATTATATGATGAAGGGTCATAATCCTATTTTATCAATAGGAATGTTTTCAGTTTTCCTTCATCTGTAAGCAACCTTGGTAATGTGGATGAAATTCCTCTTTTCTCATATAATTCACAATCTAGTAGTAGACACTATCAGTGAAAGGAATAGCATAATCAAAGGGATAACAATATGATTAAGGCTGTTTTATGCGCTACAGAGAGTAATTAAAGGAGCTACCAGCCATTCTGGGATGATTGATGGTTGGCTTCAGAAACAATTTCATGTTTGATGTAGATTGTGGGTGTAGCATAGGATGTTATCAGCCAAAAAATGGAAAAAAAAAAATTTTTTCAACAGAAGAAATATTGTGCACATGCAAATGGACAAGAAAAGTGTTTCAGGCAGGTGAGGAACAGTGACCCTCTTGGCATAGTTGGAATACAGAATGTATTTCGGAAAGTGCCAGGGATAGATAAGAAAAGTAGATTGATTTAAGATTGTGAAGTGCTTTGCATTCCACAATAAAAAGTGAGATTCTTCTACTGGCTTTAACAAACCAGTTCAGATTTTCATAGAAAGAAATGACAAGATCAAATTTACTTGGTTATCTATATAAATAAAGCCTAAGCGACCGTTTGACTGGTAGCTATGACGCACACTGACCACCAGGGGCCAGATGCTCAATGCAGGAGCGGAAACCACGGGCATGGAAACATGGAACAGACTGATGAATCTCAGAGGGAAGAGGGGAGGGGAAGGGCAAGAAGAGATTAACCAAAGATCTTATATGCATACTAGAGGCCCGGTGCATGGATTCGTGCACTGTTAGGGTCCCTTGGCCTGGCCTGCGGGGATTGGGCTACAAACAGCTCTCCAACATCCCCCAGGGGGTTCCAGATTCTGAGAGGGTGTAGGCCAGGCCAAGGGACCCCACTGGTGCATAAATCCGTGCACTGGGTCTCTAGTAGTAATATATTGATGTAGTTGCATTCAGTTGGAAAAGCTAAGCTGGGCAAGAGAGACCTTAAGGCTATTGTAGTATTCCAAGCAAGAGTTGAGAAAAATTAAACTAAGAAAATAATAGTCACAACAGTCTTGAGAAACACTTTGGAAGTGGTGAAGGTACTTTTGGCTGGGCCACCAAGGCCACAAAGAGAAAAGAACAATTCAGTCATTTTACACAAAGCTGTTTCTAATGTCAGTTAATTTTGGTTGTGATAAAAATCTCAGCATATAAAACTTCAGAAAATAAGTAGAGGACATCAGTATCACAGGTCTTCAGAGAGAAGATCATGCCAACACTGTTTTATTTCTACTTTGACTAAATTAGATAATGAAAGCATGAAGAAATTTCAATATATTTTAATTTCAGTGGAATATTGTATTAGTGTCTCACAAAATAACTTTTGGATAATTAAAGAAAATTGGCTTGCCTATGAATACTATTACATAGAATATAGTTGTGACAAAGGACCACAAATCAAATATAAATGATAAATTGTTACATATGTACTTCTGGGAGATGGTGTCAGTTCTGTTTACATGCCAATTGAAAAGAGGAAATTATTTATCTTAGTCCTTAGAAAATCCCAAATTAAATGACAGTAGTTTTTTTTTGAAAGATGATAAAAAATAAAGTAACTAATGAATATCTTAGAATGAAGTTGAAAATATATTCAACTTGTTTTAAGCATCGTAACATGCAAATGTGTAAATTAACAGTATGAAATGCAGCATTTCTCTTATATCATACATATTTGCTACATAGTAACCCCAGAAACCCATTTATAAAAAAAGTTCCATTATTTATAGATTTTTCAAATGAGAATCACATACAAATTTATAAAAAACTTTTCATACTTAAGTACATTTGTAAGTTCAACAAATGGGGGGTTTAAATATAAAAAGGATTGCTCTAGCTGGTTTGGCTCAGTGGATAGGGCCTGTGCACTGAAGGGTCCCAGGTTTGATTCTGGTCAAGGGCACATGCCCAGGTGGCGGGCTCGATCCCCAGTAGGGGGCACGCAGGAGGCAGTCAATCAATGATTCTCTCTCATCATTGATGTTTTTCTCTCTCCCTCTCCCTTCCTCTCTGAAATCAATAAAAATATATTTTAAAAAATAAAAATAAAAGGATTCATCTATAAGTAATTGGGACTGAATGGGAAGTGGTTGGAATATCAGATTTTCAAGAGCTAGAGGATCGCTGGTGACTGTCAGAGAACAAAATGCCCTGAAAAAGTGCAAAGCACAGTTATAAGATGCAGGCAACACCTTTATTGATTTCTTTTTTCTTTATGTGGTAGCTCAGAAAGCATAAAGCCAGAAGAATGATTCCAGATATTTTGATATTTCTGTGACCAATCCCAGAGGGTGCTAAGGTGAGAAGAACAGAAAAGAAGAAAAAGGAAAAAAAAATACTTTTTGAGTTGATAGTTTCCATGCCTATACTGGATCATATAATATAATTTTGAATCCAATTTAAAACTCCTCACTCTTATCTCCAAGGTCCTGAAAAGGTTAGGCACTCTCCACCTTAGCAACCATTTGATTACCTTCACCCCTACCATCTGATCCATTGACTCACAATGTTGTCTATCCCAAGGTTATTCTTAAAGAAACTGAGTAAGGAGATATATATATATATATATATCTATATTTGCAGTAAAAGCACAAAACCTTTAAGATAGACTTTTTTCTCCATCTCCCAATATTCCTTTAAAATTTATTTAAGTCTGGATCCAGTATTTTTTTTATTTTTTTTTAGTAAAAGCAGACTCACTATTCATAGGCATTCAGTTAAGATTTTTAATGAATCATATTTCCACTCACTTTAGTATTTTTTTCAACCTTATCTATATTTTATCAACGGGTACTTCTCTAAGCCATAATTTGTTTAACAATTCAATAAGCCTTTAAAAAAATTTACAAGGATCCAATACTAAAATATTTATATGAATGTTGAGAGATATATGATGCAGGGTGGCCATTAGAACCCACCTCTCCAATCTTTGATCGTGGTGGACATGACTGAATGAAGCCTTCAGCCACGCAGTTGAAGAACTCACCAGATTTCTCATGAAGCCCACCCTTCTCACTAGCGGTTCCCATTCCCACATACACTGAAATCTCCCATTCCCAAATACACTGAAATCCTCTGATCCTGAGGGACTTTGATTCGAGGTTCCCCCAAAGCTGTGCTGAACTCTCAGAACTGCACTGCAATACAGTATTGTCAGCAAAAGTCGAGCATGCCATACATTAATATACTTGAAAGTTGCTGAGAGTGTAGATCTTAAGTGTTCTCACCACATAGAAACAAACAAACAAACAAATTAATTATGTGAAGGGATGGATGTGTTAACTAAGCTTATGATGGCAGACTTTGGGGAACTGCATTTACTGATATTTTCCTCATCCTTTATCCTTTGAATTGTCTGTTTACTGGCTTTATAGAAAGTCAAAAAATAAGTCATCATTCTTTTTTTAAAATATATTTATATTGATTTCAGAGAGGAATGGAGTGGGAGAGAGAGAGAGACATCAATGATGAGAGAGAATCACTGACTGGCTGCCTCCCGCATGCCCCCTATTGGGGACTGAGCACGCAACCCAAGGCATGTGCCCTTGACCAGAATCGAACCTGGGACCCCTCAGTCTACAGGCCGACGCTCTATCCACCGAGCCAAACAATCAGGGCAGAAGTCATCATTCTTATCAATCTTTCAATTGGGACTGCTTTGTGAGATGTGGCCTGGTTCACTGGTACAGTTAGCAGGACTAATAAGAATGGGTTCCTGGGTAATAAGGGTCAAGTATAATATCTTGACTCCCATTTTACTGGGGTTGAGTGATGGGACCCTGTGCTATTTTGTAGACTTAGGGTCTGTTCCCAGGGGAGAGGGAGAGATAGCCTTGCCACCCGACTGGGACTGAGAAAGACTCTGGGAGGGGCCAAGATCCAGGGTGTGTGGACAGGCTTTAGGACATGAAAATAGCAAGAACATGGAGCTTCCCCTCAGTCTCCAGAAAGGAGGACAGTCCTGCTAGCACCGTTATCTCTGCCCAATGAGACTCATTGGAATTTCTGAGCTACTGAATTGTAAGTAAAGAATTGTGCTTTTATAAGCCACTAGGTCTGCAGTAATTTGTCACAGCAGCTATAGAAACTGATACATTCCTTCAGAGCAGGCTTCGGCAATGCCAAACTGATGATCCATTTCTTACACACATAAGCAGAGCCTTTTATAAATAACACTATCTCCAGCTCCATCAAAATATGAGCCTGGAAATCAAACTGTACAATCTCTATATACTTAAAAAAGAAAATCTAACAGCCAATAGTAGAAGGCCTGCTGGGTGGGTCTTTGCTGTCCTGTCTGTAGGAATGACTGACTGACTGTGAGCATACTATAAGCACCCCTTAAATTCAATCACCTTTTACAAAAAAGTTTAAATAAATCTTATTTTCCAGTGTTGCCAGGAAAGAAACGTGGCTATGGGGGAAATGATGTAATTGGAATATGGGGGAATGGTAGAAAGGGTTTCTTAGGTTGATTAACTTTGAGTATCTAGGCAACAGTTTTTTTCAAGAGGAAAATGTCTGGTTGGTCTATGGAATAAAGGGCCTCTTTACAGAATCTCACCACAGCCCTAAATATAGAACACCCTGAAATCCACCGGTAAACACATTTCTAAACATGAAAGAAGATTGAGTGGTCATTTGATACCCACTGCCTCCAGTCTCACCCCTGGATTATAATCTCCTCAAAGCTACTGACCATGTCTTCTGTGTCTTTGATGAGTGTATACTGACCTAAGTTTCTGCGTGGTTAAACTGTTCTGTACTGAGTTAATGATTCACTGAATGTTTAGTAATAAGCAGGATCTCTTGCAGGGTAAGTGTTTTGAAGTCTAAATGTTTATTTGACTTTATAGCATGGAAGGGCATAACATTACTTCTTGCAGTCTTTTTGATATCCTCATGCTGAATTTATAGAGGAGAATTGTTCTTCATATAAGGAAAGACTTCTTGAAATATGCATGGCAACATGATAGACAAGACTGTGATCTGCTGGCATTCTAAGTCTTGCAGATGCTAATAATAGATGACAGATTAAGAATAATTGACAACGTCGTTGTGAAGTGTTTATGCTAACAGAAAAATGGTCTTGACTGATAGCTGGAGGAGAAGGCAAGGCACTATCAGAGGGAAATAAATGATTTCACAGGCATTAGTTTTCAAATCTAGCTTAATAAACTTCCAAGTCTATGGTAAATGGAAAGTATAGTCTGAGGTGTTTATACAATATGACTTTCCCCATTTTTTCACTAAACCAGTGACATGATATGCTTTAATAAAATTCAGGAACATGGGTAGTTTCTACTTAGAATATGACTAAAAGAGATCAGTAATCTTTTTAAAAGTTATATAGTTAGTGACGTATATGTATATGTTACATTTAGGCATAGATTGAGCTGCAGTCAAATGCTTTTAAAACCACCTGCCTACACTCTTCTTATTTTAGCCATTGTATGAAACACATTTTTTAAAAAAACAAATGTCATTATTCTAATTAGCACCCTTTATAATGATTTGGGGAGGTGTTAATTAGTTTAATTCCATTAGCTTTTAAACAGAAAGCATTAACACAAAAATATTCATATGCACTTGAAATGTAGGTCTTGAACAGTAAAAAATTATAGCTTATGTCAAGGATAGGCATGACATGAAGAAAAATAATCAAGGTATTTCACAAGAGTTTTATTAGGTTAAATATCTGTTATAAAAAGTACTCTATGGTGGGTATGACAAATTTTCATTCTAGCCCTACTCTTTATTAAGTTTCTAACTCTCTAAATATGCTTCAGTCTTATTTTAAGGATCAAATAAAATAATATATGTATTAATATGTTATATACAATAAAGCACTATATAATTGTGTCAAAGATGGTCAGTAATCCACAAAGATTCATATTTTTCTTCCTGGCTAGGCATTGGGTCTTGTCTTTCAAATCTAGATGGTTTAGGTCTCAGCAGTGGTGTGTGAGTGAGGGGTATAACATTTCCAGCCTTGGGACGTATGAACCAAGAATGCTTTTTCCATGATTTCTGGAAAATCAGGAGTCTGAGTCATTGAGTCATGACATGAAAAGACATTTTCCTGTCATGGAGAGGTTTATTGGGCAGTAATGGGAGCAAGAAATAAATTGTGTTAAAAGAGTTGGAATCTAAGGTATTGTTTGTTATAAAATCTAGCATCATTATAGAATCAAATACATTCATGCAAGTATTTTGAATTAGCTTTATTGGAGATAATATATTCATCTGTGTTAAGCATGTTGTGTGTGGTAGAGATGTCAAGATTTCTATTTATCACATAGAAGACCACTTTGGAAGCTTTCTTACAGATTTCACTTTTATAATCTGTTTAGAAATATAAAGAGATATGTTTCAAATGACTGAGGCTTAGGCAAACATAAGTATAAATGTGGTCACATTAGTATGACTCCTAAATTGTAGTTCTTGTCCCTGACCTATTGACTCTTGATAACGGGCATTTCCCAAGTTTCCATTCCCATGTAGAACTGGGGCTACCTAAGGAATAACTTACTCCTATCCACACCTGCTTTGTTGAGGTCTCATTTCCCAAGCCCACTACCCCGCACTTCCCAGTTCCATGCATCAGGCATGAACCTGCAGACCTCCCTGACAGCTCAGCTGGAACCCTGCAGTCGCAGCCTCGAGGGAACTACAAATCTGCCACTGTGAACTCAGTTGCAATTCAGACTGCAGACAAACTGAGCTTCAGCATCCTGATGCCGTGCCTCACCACACTCTTACGCCATGAGGAGAACACATTCCATTCCTTCTGTGTTGTAGTCAATAAAATGATAACAGGATATTTATTGTATTCTAGTCTTTGTAGATGTTCTGCCTACAACCTGAGATAATACAAAAAATGAAAAAAAGGGCTGCATTTTGCAAACCAACACTTATTATTATTATTATTATTATCTTTATTGTTGAGAGTATTACAGTTGCCCCCCTTTCCACCCATGACCTCCCTTCCACCCAGCTCCTGCCCCACTCCAGTCCTTCACCACCCTATTGTCTGTGTCCATGGGCAATGCATATCTATATATATAAAAAGCCAGCGACCAGAACACTGTAACAACCTGAACGACCAGTCGCTACGATGCCCACTGAGGCCAGAGAACTGGCCTGATCAGTGGGTAGAGCTGGTGGCCAACCTCCTGTGGCCCCTCCCCCCAGCCGGCTCCACCCCTGATTGCCCCCCCTACCTCAATAGGGGGCAGGGCCAGCTGGCCCACTGCCCCTAGCCCCTCCTCATGGCCGGCTCCACCCTGATCAAGCCCCACCACCCCAATTGGCCCGTGGTCCCTCTTTTCAGTCAGCTCCACCCCCAATCATCCCCCCACACCATTCGGGGATGGGGCCAGCAAGCCTACTGCCCACAGCCCCTCCCCACAGCTGGCCCCAACCCCAATCAGCCACCCCCACCCAATTGTGGGTGGGTCCCACTGGCCAATCGCCCGCGGCCTCTCCCACCAGCTGGCCAGTCTCTGATCAGGCCTCGATCAGGGTGGGCTGGCCGGCCAACCTCCCCCTGTTTCCTTCTCCTGATGGGCCTGGTCCAGATCCACCCCAATTAGGGCCGGGCCGGCCGGACCCCATCCATGCACAAATTCGTGCGCCAGGCCTCTAGTAAGCATATAAATTCTTTGGTTAATCTCTTCCCACCTCCCTCTGAGATTCACCAGTCCATTCCATGTTTCTATGCCTCTAGTCCTATTGTATTCATCATTTTATTGTGTTCATTAGATTCCATATATAAGTGAGATCATGTGATATTTTTCTTTCTCTGAGTGGCTTATTTCACTTAGCATAGTATCTCCAGGTCCCTCCATGCTGTCTCAAAGGGTAATAGATCCTTCTTTATTATAGCTGCATAGTATTCCATGATGTAAATATACCTAGCTTTTTTTTTTTTACTTGTATCTTGATAATTATTTCTTTTCATAAGATGTGGCATGCATTGTGAATATTCCCAAAAGTAGGATAAAAAGTACCTAGCTTTTTTTATCTATTCATCTGCCCATGGACACTTAAGCTGTTTCCAGATCTTAGCTATTGTAAATAGCGCTGCTATGAACATAAGGGTGCATACATTCTTTATGATTGGTGTTTTGGGTTTCTTTGTGTATATTCCCAGAAGTGGGATCATGGGGTCAAATGGGAGTTCCATTTTTAATTTTTTGAGGAAACTCTACACTGTTTTTCTAGTGGCTGCACCAGTCTGCATTCCCACCAACAGAGTACAAGGGTTCCGTTTTCTGCACATCCTCTCCAGCACTTGTTTGTTGATTTATGGATGTAAAACCTTTTTCCCCTTGTATCCATGTGTATTTCCAGCTTGGCTGTGTTCTAAGGACCCAAGGAGCAGTCACAGGGTAAAGCCTTGCAGAGCCATCTCCTTCAGACTCTCACGTTTATTGCTAGTACTGGCTTTTCATTCTAGTCGTTTTCTTACTCAGAGGTCTCACTGTCAGACCCTGCAAAGTCTTCAGTTCCTTCTACACATCCGTATATGTCTAACTCCTACATGTGAAATAGAATGCGCGTGCCTTCCCTCTTCCCACCCTACAGGGAGCCTTCTTGCGAGATTATCTTCACGGATAGATTGTAAGGGAAGGTTTGCCCCTGTCTTCACTGGACCGAGGAATCCGTCTTTGTCTCTGGCCCAACCAGTACAATGTGTTCCAAAATGAGCATTGCTATTTGAGTTTATTTGCCTTTTCTTCTGAAATTTTTAAGGTAGTATTGCTGTTTTTTGGAAGCAAGCTTAGTTTTAAGCTAATTTTCTTGGAAGTAGTTCACCCATCCCTAACGGTAGCTATAATTTCATTCAGTGTAAGGATGAAGTAGGCACATTTCATGTGGAAATAATCTGTTTCTGGAGTGAAACCAAATTAAAAAAAAAAAAAAGGTTAACTAACTACCCATGAGGGATAATCCTTTATTGCATTAACTAGCTGACAATCACTCCTAAAATACTAAGTTTGACAAGTGTTTAACTATTTTCTTATTTCTATAGTCTCCTTTTATTTTCTTCCTAACTTTCCATCTGTAAAAATTGATCTTAAAGGCTACAAAGTAACATCTGAAGTCTAGAAGTAGAAGGTCCACATCAGAAATGTTATAATTATAAATGACTGTGGTGCTTCTAAATACACAGATGTAAAAATAACAAACAAACAAAAAGTCAAGAAGCAGGAAAGGAAATGCACTCCATTCTTGGGAGAATAATCGTGTCATGTACATTGCCATGAAAAAAAAAAAAATCTCAGGGCATTTCAGGAAAAACTTTTAAGCAGCAGTTCAATGAAAGCCTAGTGTAATTTTTTCAATTTCACATTTCTAAATTGTTGACATTTATATTTTGCCATAACCGTAGCACAGTTACATTATGGCAGGCAGTGGGTCTGTGATCCACTGTATAAAGGACAGCCATTTTGCAATTCCAGATTAAGTCAATAAATGTATTACCATGTAAGCGGTTTTCATGACAGAAACTCAATGATCCCTCTTTTAACCTGGATTGAACACCATTGGATTGTCTCAACCTTATAACCTGTCTAGTAAGATCAGTAAGTTAGGATACGTATCTAGTAACCTTGTTTGTTTTTGAAATCAGACCTAATTCACATAGGAAATATTCATATTTTATATGGTGTATGCACAAAAGAATATATATAGTTAGTAACCTTTTAATGAGAAATAATTCAGATAAAATTAATGCTGATTATGTACACACAGAAATAGCTGCTATACCAATACGTAGTTTCCTAAGTAGAAGGAGCATTAGATATTAAAATAATAAATAATTTTATAAATAGCAAGCTGCAAAGAAATGCTCAAGGAGGAAGAGGAATTTTGCCCTACTTCCCATAATTTTAATCTCCAGGAAATAGGCTTTCTATACAAGATATCCTTACCTTTTGTAAATATACAGTGGCTATAGAATAGAAATCTATATCTAATATCTCATTTTTTCTCACAGAAACCCTGTGAGAATGGCAAGGCAGCTGTTTTTGTACCTGCTTTATAGGGGACACTGCCAGGTCACGTGGCTGGAGACTAGAGAACTTTTCCCTAGGACTCTTGTTTTCCTGTGAAGGCAGAGGTTTCTGATGATAGAATATTGCATGGAAGTGAACCCATCCCCTAAATAGAGTCTGACAGGTGCACTAAGAAAGCTAAGCATTTCTCTCTTGTACTAGATTAAGTCAAAATGTTCTGTGATTGCCAGTAATCATATCAAAGCAAAATTTTCAATAATAATAAATGAAACATTTCAATCTAGGCCAATTACCCTCTAGACATAACAGAGATGTTTTACTGGAACATTATTATTTATTAAAAACACAGAGAATATTGTCTCAAAATAATTAACTATGTATTGGGAAATATTAAGCATATTTAACATTCAGTATGCTTCCAAAGAAGTAAAAGTGTTTCTTAATAAAAACAAATACTTGAAACAGAATGTTATAGAAAAAGTTTTAACTGTTTATTAGTATCAATATCTCATTTATTTATACATTTTATTTTGGTTGTTTAGAACCAGAAAGCACTGCTTCAAACACATAATAACTAGAACATAATAGCAGTTGTTTTTGATATCCCACTTACAATGTGTAAATTTTTAAATAAATATTAATAAAAATACCTGATAGAATACTAGACCACATTGGCTTCTAAATGAATCATTAGTAATTTTTAATATGTTTTTATTGATTTTAGAGAGAAAGGAAAGGAGGGGGAGAGAGAGAAACATTGATGAGAAAGAAACTTCAACATTGATCAGTTGCCTCCTGTGCGCTCTCTGCTAGGGATCGAGCCTGCAACTGGGGCAGGTGCCCTGACCAGGAGTTCGACCATGACCTCCTGGTGCATGGGTCGATGCTCAACCACTGAGCGACACCGGCCAGGTACATTAGTAATTTTTAATAACTACTTCTGTTCCCTAAATACTCATTAAAGTAAGACAAGAAACTTCCCAAATAATAGCCCACTATGCAATAATCTGTAATGTGACATTGTCATTATACAACAGGTTGTTTATAAGACAATTGACAATTACTCTAAGTACATATTTGATGAAAGTACATTTCACACCTGTGAAATCTTGGATGTAAAACTAAAAACAGCTGTTAAGTTTTAGATCAATGATATTTATTTAATAATTTAAAATATATGCAGAGAAAAGCCATGTTCTAAGAAATGCAGAAAAAATATTAATCTGACAGCACAAGTTAATATAATCATGGTATTCAGGGCAATATATATTAAATGGAATGTAATTTATTTTAGTGTGTATGTTATTGGCAATGGTGGTAACAACTCTGCATAGTTAAATACAGTATATTTAGACATTAAAATTTCAATAAAATAATCTGACAAAAAATAGCAAAAAATAACCATTTAAAGTATGAGGAAAATTTAATGACATTATAGAAATAAAGGAATAGGCTTATAGCAAAATGAATTTATTCATCAATGTCAATCTAACCTAATAATACCCAAACATGCAAATTGACCGCACCTTCGCTACGCCCACAGCCAATCAGAACGAACAAGATGGCGGTTAATTTGCATATGCGGGTGCTGAGCAGCCTGAGTCCTGTAAACGTCCTCCGGACCCAGGCTGCTCAGAGCCTGTAGGCCTGCGCTTAGGTCCTGAGCGGCCTGGGTCCCATAAACATCCTCCAGACCCAGGCGGGATCGCTTAGGTCCTGAGCCGCAGGGACCCTAGAATGCCCCCTGGCCACTGGGAGCCTTGGTGGGCGGAAACATTCCCGTGTCGCCATAGTGACGCGGGAATGTTCCCGCCCCCAAACACTTGCAGCAGTCTGGGGTCTGGGACCTAAAGCTGCTCAGAGCCTGTAGGCCCGTGCTTAGGTCCTGAGTGGCAGGGGCCCCAGAAGCCCCCTGGCCACTGGGAGCCTTGGCGGGGCGGGAACATTCCCGTGTCGCCATAGCGATGCGGGAATGTTCCCACCCCCAAACACTTGCAGCAGTCTGGGGTCTGGGAAACATCCTTCAGACCCAAGCCTCTCAGATCCTGTAGGCCTGCGCTTAGGTCCTGAGCAGCCTGGGTCCCATAAACATCCTCCGGACCCAGGCGGATCGCTTAGGTCCTGAGCGGCGGGGGCCCCAGAATGCCTCCTGGCCACTGGGAGCCTTGGTGGGCGGGAACATTCCCGCCCCCAAACACTTGCAGCAGTCTGTGGTCTGGGACCTAAAGCTGCTCAGAGCCTGTAGGCCGGCGCTTAGGTCCTGAGTGGCAGGGTTCCCAGAATGCCCCCTGGCCACTTTGAGCCTATAGGTGCAGGAGCCAAGGGGCTGGGGGCGGGGCGGGGTGGAAACATCCCCTGTCACCATTGTGCCCCCAGCCGCTTGGGAATGCTCCAGCACCAAGAGGCAGTTTGGGTCCACGCCCCCAGCCTGGCGCACATGATGGGGGGCTGGCTGCTGGCCTCTGGGGTGTGTGGAGACCCTTGGGGGCCACCACTGCGTGCGGCCCAGGGGTCCCTGCATGCCCCCCAGCCTGGCGCCCATGGTCAGGGCTCATACAGGAGGCAACCAATCAAAGTGTCCCTCTCACATTGATGTTTCTCTCTGTCTCTCCCTCCCTAAAGAAAGTTGTTATTTTTTCTTGGTGAAGGGACTGGAGTCCGTGTTGATGAAAACACCTTCGTGACTGTGGTGACTGGTAGTGGCTGCAGCAGTGGGGTGATGGGGCTGGTGCCTTCCCCTGATCAGCCCGGTTGCCTCCCACAAAGGAGAGTGGGGAGCGGGCCTAAGCCATCAGTAGGACATCCCCTGAGGGCACCCAGTATGTGAGAGGGGGCAGGTTGGGCTGAGGGACCCCCCAACCCCAGTGCACAAATATCGTGCACCGGGCCCCTAGTAATAAAAATAATATAGTCTGAAATAATTAAACACATTTCTAATCATATAATTTTTGGCCAAAGAATGACGTAAGAAACAGGTGGAATAATGTCCACCGTTAATTTTTTATTTCCTTCAATCCAAGTGTGAATATTTAAATGACCTAAGTGCTGGTGATATAGTTTTGGTGTCTTTTGTCCTGTAATACAAAAATCAATACCTTTAAGATTGGGAGAACCCCTTGTCTTAAAATTTTATTGCCCATTAACCACTAATGTTTGCTTGTCAGTACATTTTAAAGTCCTGCCCTTGATCTCCTCTCATTTCCACCTCTTTCCTTTCCTATACACTCTGCTGCACACAAACACACCTCTCTTCTAACCTCAGTGCTTTGTCCTGCTTTTTATTCACATTACCTCCCTCTATGACTTTGCTTACTTGAGAACATTTCTTCAATCACCATAATTACTCTCTTTTGGGTTAATATGGTTTACTAGTGATAAATAGATATGAGTGAATAACTTTCAGCCATTTTAACAAGCAGAAAAAACATGTTAAACCATAAGCCCTGAATGCAAAATTAGTGAACAGTATTACAGTTTACTAGTGGCCCGGTGCAGAGATTCGTACACATTGAAAGAATATTAATTAGAAGAAATATTTTAATATGAGTTCATACCCAAACCATCTTTCCCACCTTGGTCCAACTACAGACAAAGTATACTGTCAATGATGTTGCTTTCTTTCAGCTTCAGAGGTACGTTGTGCCAATAGTTGGTCTTCAGACATATTCTGTTGATGATGCCACTTACTTGCAGCTTCAGAATGTCAACAAAAACAACCAAATTCACCATCGACAATGACAGATTGAAACACATGCATGTGATTGGCACCAGCAAGAGCTTTATAGGTATTTCAAATGCAAGAGTCAGTGTTTATTTTTAAATTGCCAGTGCACGCCATATGTACCAGCCAGTCAGTTGGTCGGACGGTTGGATGGACAGATGGTTGGTCACTTAGCCTTTTACATATGTAGACTAGAGGCCCGATGCACGAAATTCATGCATGGGGGTGTGTGTCCCTCAGCCCAGCCTGCACCCTCTCCAATCTGGGACCACTCGAGGGATGTCCTACTGCCCATTTAGGCCCAATCCTGGTAGGATGTCCGACTGCCTGGTAAGATGCCTGATCCCAGTCAGACATCCCTTTCACAATCCAGGACTGCTGGCTGCCAACCTCTCTCCTGCCTGCCTTCCTGATTGCCCCTAACCGCTTCTGCCTGCCAGCCTGATCACCCCCTAACCACTCCCCTGCCAGCCTGATTGATGCCTAACTGCTCCCCAGCCAGCCTGATTGCCCCTAACTGCCCTCCCCTGATAGCCTGGTCACCCTAACTGCCCTCCCCTGCAGGCCTGGTCACCCCTAACTGCCTTCCCCTGCCACCCTGGTTGCCCCCAACTGCCCTCCCCTACTGACCCAGTCACCCCTAACTGCCCTCCCCTGCCAGCCTCATTGCCCCTAACTGCTCTCCCCTGTTGGTCTGGTTCTCCCCCCACCCCCACTACTGTCCTCCCCTGTAGGCCCAGTACCCCCAAACTGCCCTCCGCCGCATGCCTGGTCCCCCTCAATTGCCCTCCCCTGCTGGCCTGATCACCCACAACTGCCTTCCCTTGCAGGCCTGGTCCCTCCCAACTGCCCTCCCCTGCTGGCCATCTTGTGGTGGCCATCTTGTGTCCACATGGGGACAGCCATCTTTGACCCCACAGGGGAAGCCATCTTGTTTGTTGGAGTGACAGTCAATTTACATATTACACTTTTATTAGATAGGATAGAGGCCTGGTGCATGGGTGGGGGCCGGATGGATTGCCCTGAAGGGTGTCCAGGATCAGGGTGGGGGTTCCCTTGGGGTGTGGGCTGGCCTGGGTGAGGGACCTGTGGTGGTTTGCAGGCCAGCCATGCCCCCTGGTGACCCAAACATAGGCCAGGGCCAGCTGGAAGCAGGTATCTGGGATTTATTTATCTTCTATAATTGAAACTTTGTAGCCTTGAGCGGAGGCCAGGGCAAGCCAGGGCAGGTGGGAAGCTTGGCTTCCTTCATTGCCAGGGGCAACCCAAGCTTCCAGCTGGCTCCAGTTCCGTGGCCGCCACCATCTTTGTTGGGATTTATTTATCTTCTATAATTGAAACTTTGTAGCCTTGAGCGGAGGCCAGGGAAGGCCAGGGCAGGTGGGAAGCTTGGCTTCCTTCATCACCAGGGGCAACCCGAGCCTCCTGCTTGCTCCAGCTCTGTGGCTGCCGCCATCTTGGTTGGGTTAATTTGCATACTCACTCCTGATTGGCTGGTGGGTGTGGCTTGTGGGCATAGTGGAGGTACGGTCAACTTGCACGTTTCTCTTTTATTAGATAGGATTATTTCACCACAAAAAATATTTACAGCTATTTATCACCACTTTATGAAACCACTGAATTTTATCCTTATTTCAGTCACTATAGTTATTGGTGGATTTTTGAGTAATCTATATATATATATAAAAGGCTAATATGCAAATTGTCCCCATGGGAGTTTGAGTGGGAGACCGGGAGTTCGATCGCTTGCTATGACATGCACTGATCACCATGGACCAGCACGGAATGAAGGAATGCACAAATTTCATATACTGGGCTTCTAGTTTATTATAAAATGTATTAATGAATATGGAATAAGAAAAAATTCTAAATAAAAGAGCTGGGAAAATCTACCTGCAATAAAGACAGGAAAATAGAATATAGAATTGGCATAAACCCTAAATTTATTTTAGAAATAACCCTCAAGGAATTCTGAAAGGTTTTTCTCTCTTTTTAGATATTATTTGTATTGGAAATTGGTTTCTATTTCCATTTTCATTCTCATTGATATATATCTTAAAAGAATGCATTCTGCTATGTCATTCATTGTCTTCTGCATATGAGTTAGCTACAATTACTTAAACATTAAAGTGATAGAAGATTTTAAAAAATACATTTTGGTGGGGGTTGGGGAAGAAATGGATCAACTTCCAAATATTTCATCCAATTATTTTGTGCTTTCTGTAAAATCTATATGTAACTCAGAAATACTGTAGTAAAAACATCAATCACAATTATTGTGCTATTAAAATTAATATTGGTAGATAGAAGTATTTTTAATAACCAACGCTCATTCATTCAACTTGGAGATATATATTCTCTGTGCTTATTAAAATAATTTCTGTCACCTATAATTAATGCTATTTTCTTATTTATATTATATCAATTATTTCTCCTATTTGTAGGAGGATACTTTAAAATCACTGGATTTGAATTCTCATATTTCAAATTATCCTTGATAGGCACAGATGCATAAACTTGATCACTGAAAATTCCTCAAGTTGTCGCCAGAGCTCTCTTACATCCTCTCAGACTTTTATAAAGAAAACCTAACTGACAAGATAAAGGAGTGCACCATGTTTTCTAGTTGGAGCTGCTCTGCAGAGCTGCAAGCTACTATGCACCTGAGAGCCATGAATGTGCAAAAGCAAATTTACCCCGCCATGCCCAATAATTATGTAATAAAAAAGCTATGTTATTTCAGCACATAAAATGGTTTAAAGTGATTAATTTTCTGAAAGCTTAAATTGAAAGTGCATGAGAATCATTAAGGCCATGCGTCACCTAGGTTTGTGAAAATATATGATCATATTTCTCTCCAACGTCTCTTAAAATCTAGCACTTCTTTATGTATATTCTTATTTTAAGTTATTAAGAACCATATGTATAGCTTTAATTTAATTACAGATATAGTATTCAACTCATCACATAAATATATTCATCTGCATGAAAAATTTTGGTAAGTTCTCTTCTCTCTCTCAAAGCTATTCTAATCATTTCTCCATATTTTGCCATAAGAAAAATTTAAAAGGTGGTTCTTCAATGGTGTAATATTAAATCATCATGAATTATTAAAAATTGCTAGTGCCTCTAGAAGCTGTCTCAGATATTGGTAGACTATTGTTTATGGGTTTCTCATTCCTCATGCTTTCTACATGTTTGGGTGAAAGGGTTCATTGACCCTGGCAAGGAAAGTATGTCTTCCTGTTTCCTGAACAGTTAATAAACTGTCAATCACTTCCCTAAGTATTGATGCTAGGCCTCCATTCATACTGTTGCTGAACATTAATAGAACCTTCTGGCCTGCTTTCTCACTTTCTTCATTGCTCGAATCATCACTGAAAAGTTTTGCTGTATGTGAACACCTTACTGAAGTTTGACAGTAAAAGAAGGTAATTGCAACACAGGTAAGAAATGACTTCCAGTGGCTTTGTAATATAGCTTGAAATCTGGTATTGAGATCCCTCCTACTTTGTTCTTCTTTCTCAGGATTGCTGTGGCTATTCAGGGTTTTTTTTTATTCCAGATGAATTTTTGGAAAGTTCGTTCTAGGTCTGTGAAGTATGCCATTGGTATTTTAATGGGAAGTGCATTGAAATTATAGATTGCTTTGGGTAGTATGGACATTTTGATGATGTTGATTCTACCAATCCATGAACATGGTATGTTCTACCATCTGTTTATATCTTCCTCTATCTCTTTTTTCAGTGTTGTGTAGTTTTCCACGTATAGGTCTTTTACCTCCTTAGTTAAGTTTATTCCTAGGTATCTTAATTTTTTTGGTGTGATGGTAAATGGAATTGCTTTTTTAGTCTCTCTTTCTGTAAGTTCATTATTGGTGTATAGAAATGCCATAGATTTCTTAGCATTTATTTTGTATCCTGCTACTCTGCCGAATTCATTTATTAAGTCTAATAATTTTTTGATGGAGTCTGTAGGGTTTTCTATGTACAGTATCATGTCATCTGCAAATAAGGACAGTTTTACTTCTTCTTTTCCAATTTGGATACCTTTTATTTCTTCTTCTTGTCTGATTGCAATGGCTAGTATTACCAACACTATGTTGAACAGGAGTGGTGAGAGTGGGCATCCCTGTCTTGTTCCTGTTCTTAGGGGAAATGGTTTTAGTTTTTGTCCATTGAGTATGATGTTGGCTGTGGGTTTGTCATATATGGCTTTTATTATGGTGAGGTATGATCCTTCTATTCCCAGCTTGCTGAGAGTTTTTATCAAGAAAGGGTGTTGGATTTTGTCAAATGCTTTTTCTGCATCAATTGATATGTCTATATGGTTTTTATCTCTCAATTTGTTTATGTGATGTATCACATTTATTGATTTGTGAATATTGTACCATCCTTGCATCCCAGGGATAAATCCTACTTGGTCATGGTGTATGATCTTTCTGATGTACTGCTGGATTCGATTTGCTAGAATTTTGTTGAGGATTTTGGCATCTATGTTCATGAGGGATATTGGCCTGTAATTCTCTTTCATTGTGTTATCTTTATCTGGTTTTGGTATTAGGGTGATGCTGGCTTCATAGAAGGAGCTTGGAAGTGTTCCTTCTTCTTGAATTTTCTGGAATACTCTGAGGAGGATAGGTTTTAGCTCTTTAGAAGCTGTGAGTCATTACTTCTCAAGTCTCCCTGGTCACAGGTGATGGGAGGATGGAAGGAGCCTCAGTATCCACCAACAGGGCCTTCACCCTGCCGAAGCGCACCCTCTGCTGGTCACAGCCTCCCCTCAGCCTTCTTACCAGGCTTTCTCCCAGGATACCTGCTCCATTTTTTTAAAAATATATTTTATTGATTTTTTTACAGAGAGGAAGGGAAAGGGATAGAGAGCTAGAAACATCGACGAGAGAGAAACATCGATCAGCTGCCTCCTGCACACCCCCACCGGGGATGTGCCCGCAACCAAGGTACATGCCCTTGACCAGAATCGAACCTGGGACCCTCCAGTCTGCAGGTCGACGCTCTATCCACTGAGCCAAACCGGTTAGGGCATACCTGCTCCATTTTTAAAGCATCACCTGCCAAGCACAAAACCTCTCACGCATATTTTACAGAGCAATTTAATTCTTACTTATGTCAATATCTCCCATGGTGATAATAGCAGAGGTGCCTTACATTTCATCACTGAAGAGGCCAATCAAGATGCGGTATTTTTCCAGCAAAGATTAATTTTCTTTCTATGAATGTCTCTGCCACCCTCTCAAAGAAGTCATTTAAACTGCAAGCAACTCTTTAAAATAACGTTTTTCTTCCTTTTTCACAGACCTGGTTGGTACAGAGCATTCAGTCAAAACCTGATATGCTCGTTAGCATGTGACTGCCGTGCCATTCTGTACCATTTTCATACAGTAAAAAGAGAAGTTTTATATCAAAATGTATGATTATGTTTTCCTCTAAGGGAAATTTAAATACCACCTTTTATGTTTTGGTAGAGAAACACAGTCTACCTAAATAAAGTATTTTTAACATGTAAGCCTCTTAATATATTCAGTGACTTCACTGTTTATGTTTGTATTGACATAAGTTACTTGAAATATAACTAGATCAGTGAAATATAAATGACTCTATCAGTTATATAGAGTATAGTTATCATTTAACTTGCATTAAAATGAGGATATGAAATAACATATCTAACAATACCTTAACATATTTACTGCATACAAAATTAATTTTTTTTTAAATCAGGTGCTGTATCTGACTTTTAATATTTATCATGAAATTTTATACATATATTTTTATTTATTAATTTGGTCACAAATGACAAGCACACTCTAGTTGTTTTATTTTTCTTCAGGTGGCCTATTAAAATGTTTGCCAGAATAGGAAGGTACTGTTAATGAAGGTTTAATGAAGGTACTGTTAATGCAGGTACTGTTAATGAAGGTACTGTTAATGAAGGTGGCCTATTAAAATGTTTGCCAGAATAGGAAGGTACTGTTAATGTACTGACAGCTGCATTGTAACATTAATCTTTGCTCGGTGGTTGTTGATTTTTCATAATTTTTGTAGTTGTTTTTTAAAGTCTAACACATAAATTACTGATTGGCATCATAAAATGCCAGGCATATATGAATTGACATCAGGCCAAGACAAATAAATTGAAATGAATCATGAAAACATATTCTTATTCATTTGCTAAATAAAACTTTCCAATGGTAAAATGTTTGATTGGAAATATTTCAGTAAACCCTACTTTTTATTCAGAGTGTATTAAATTTACCATGACAACAAGGCTCTATATCTACTAACACAGAGTTTGGGCATAATATAATATTTAAAATAAGTAATATACATTACTTTTTCCTAATTTCCTGATTTTTTTTATTAAAATAAACTGAAGAGCAATGCTAATGCATTAAAACACAGTGAACTTTTCATTGGTCTAACACTCATTGTTTAACCTAGCTTGTAAATTTTCACCCTTAAAATACAACAAAAAAACAATTTGTGGCACCAGGAAAGGCTCCATCCTTTATTAATCTAATTCTAAAGCAAGTATGTCAAACTCGCGGCCCACAACGAATATTTTTGCAGCCCAGCCAATATAATGGTGTGAGCAGTTATTTACAATTATGAAGGGAAATACGTCTCCTGTCAGATCCAGAATTACTGACATTCACCTTGGGTCAGTTTTGAAAGGAATCACTGCGAACAAGATTTCCCCCGAAGTAGGAAAGACGGTAGCAGAGAAGAGATGCCAAGTGTCAGGAAGAAAACATTAATTTTACTATTGCTCTTGTTCTTTTTTTATATATATACTATACTTTTCGGAATAAACCCACGTTTCTATGAAAATTGAAGCTTTTGTTTTTTTGCAGCCCACATACACTTAAACCTTGTTTATTTGGCCCATGTTAGTCTTTGAGTTTGACATGCTTGATCTAAAGGGTAACTGGCCTTCAAATTATTAAGCAAAATTGGAAGGGAGAGATATGTGTCGGTAGTGTGGCAAAGTCCCATGATTATTGTTCTAGTCTTTTGCCTTTCTCTTATAACAAAAAAGGCAGAGAACTTATCAATCTTAGAAAATCACATGTGGGATAAAAACCATAACCTGGGCAATAATCCAGCATACATTTTAATTTTAAAAAGATTGGACTATATTTATTCAAATAATTTGGATAACAAATGTAAATATAACAAATATAAAATATTGACATAGGCAGAGTTGCTTTACATGTGAATGTTGCACTTTTTGCACACACACACACACACACACAAAATATGGGGGCAGTTAATTAGCATTCTACCAAGCTGGTTTTAGTGTTCTTCATTAGCTAACTTTCAATTGGTCATGTCGAGCCTGTCTTTCTGCAAAAAGTCTCTGTCAGCCGAGGAACCCACTTGAAATAATTAGTATTCTGTTGGTGTTAGAACAAAGTATGTAGAACAGTTATAACTGGAGACACTTGAGCATGATTGGGACTTCTCAACAGCCAGAGAGGGAGGCATGCGCTGTTCAGTATGTTCTGTAGTTCAAACAACATTTCGGGTTACTTGTAGTCACAGATGAAAAAATACCATTCTCTGTAAATGGCTTCATCTCTTTCTTGGTCACGCCACACTCTTTCAAAAGTGTAGTTAAGTTCTCTCATAATCTCTTTCTCATTCTCTTTTTTTAACTTCAAAATTCTTTTAAAAAGTACCTGTGATTATATGTCAAGGACAAGTATACCCATTCACTCTACTTGAGTGACAGTTAAGGAGGAGATGCTACTTTGTGCCTTCATACATTACCTCCTTTAACCTTGACGACAAATCCACTCAAATTTCAGACTATATGCAATATGCCTTTATTTGGCTAGAAAGTGAAGCAGTTGTGATTTTTGGCTGATGTCTGTTTCATAATGCAATGTTCTAGCAACTATACTATAGTATACTACCTCTTTCTGTTATCTGATAATTTATAGTAGACACTACACACAAAGGGAAAGTATGGCCTTCAACTTCCTTTCTACTCATTGTGTCTTATTCTGACATGTCCAGGGATCTACAATTAAATGTATCCTAAACCAAAATCTATTTATCAAGGTAATCTGTTATTATTCTTATGTCATTTATTGCAGCAATTTAAAAAAGTTTTTTTTTTATTGATTTCAGAGAGGAAGGGAAAAGGAGAGAGAGATAGAAACATCCTGTATAACAAAAGCCTAAGCGACTGTTATGGCAGAATGACCAGAATGACTGGTTGCTATGATGTGCACTGACCACCAGGGGGCAGACGCTCAACACAGGTGCTGCCCTCTGGTGGTCAGTGCGCTCAGCCAGAAGCAGGGCTCACAGTTGGCAAGCGCAGCAGTGGTAGCAGGAGCCTCTCTCGCCTCCGAGGCAGCGCTAAGGAGCAGTGAGCCAGAGTAGGAAGGAGCTGTGAGCAGGCGGGCGGTAAAGAGCAAGGGCTCCCGGCTGAGGGACCCCCCCCCCAAGTGCACATATTTCATGCACCGGGCCTCTAGTCAATGATAAGAGAGAATCATTGATTGTCTGCCTCCTTAATATCCCTACTGGGGACTGAACCTGCAACCCAGGCATGTGCCCTAAACAGGAATTGAACCAGGACCTCCTGATTCATGGATCAAAGCTCAATCACTGAGCCACACTGGCTGGGTGAGGATATTTTTCCATTATTCTTTTTTTAGAGAGAATGGAAGGGACGGGGAGGGACAGAGGGAGAAACATGGATGTGAAAGAGACATGTCTATGGGTGCTCTGACCAGGGCCGAGGATTGAGCCTGCAACCGAGGTATGTGTCCTTGACCAGAATCGAACCCAGGACCTTTACGTCCGAGGGCTGACACTCTGTCTACTGAGCCAAAGCAGCTAGGGCTCATTTCAGTAATTTTTAAATATTTCACATTTCATTTTTTATTATATTTTATTTTAGCAAGGACACTTAAGATCAGATCTACCCTCTGTTTCTGTGGGAATGTTGATTGCCATCTTCACTCCTCCCTTTTCTCTCAACACAACATAAAATCACAAATTCTCTCACGTGGATATCACAGTAATTTCCTGGCTGCGGTCTCTATTAACATTCTTGATTATCCCTGCACTCATGTGTTTTTGTCATAATTAATATCATGCTACTCTCCTGCTTAAAAATTCCCTAATACCATTCACTTGTGCCAGAATACAGTTGAACATACTCTATGTGATCTGAGACCTCAAATGATAAGGCCTCTACCTCCCTACCTCTTTGGTCTTTAGTGAGACTCTGGCATTTTATTCCCTGGAATTGACAAGCTCCTTCCTGCTAAGCATTTTCACAGATTTGTTTCTTCAAGTACTCTTTTTTTTAAAAAAAATTTGGCAAACTTCTACTTTTATTGTTATTCCTCTAAATATCACTAGATCTTAGTAAACTTCCTTGGTACACTTATTAGTTAGCCATTCCTTTTACCTCATAATTTACACTTATTGCATTTTGTGATTTTGGCTTGTATCACATTGTTAAAAAAATTAGTTTTAATTATTTGTTTAATGTTTGCTTGTCTTGCAAGATTATAAAGTAATTGAATCGGGGTTTACAAATTTAATTATCAAGTATATGTTAAAGAAGTGATTCTCAGAGATTCATATATCAAACATTTTAGTGTGAGGGAAGAGCCTAAAAATAGCATATATTTTATTAGCAAGTTACTGCTTTAAAACACCAGGCTTTAAGATCGTTCTTTAACAAACTGATTTCAGGTATACATTGTAACTTTTACTATATGTACAAATTAGCTGTTTCATATGCTCATATAAAGAAACAATAATATTTAGCAATTTTTATTTTTTAAGGCTAACCTTAAATTGGATCTTAATTTGACAGTTTTTTAGATTTTTTTTTCTTTTTTGGTGTCAGATGGAGTCTTATTAACTAGCATATTTGTCATTGCTTTTACTCTTTGTAAATAACAAAAAGACTTGAGGGAGGGAGACAATTGCTTAACTACAATGAAAGAAATCAAGTCATTCTAAAGTGCTAGTGTACAGTATGTCCATGATTTTATCACTTATAATAAAAAAATTGGAATGTATCCAGTAGGTAAGAGGTTTAGCAACAGGAAATACAGTAGGAGGAAAAAAAAATCAAAGGGGTTACATTTAAATGGATTTTCTCAAGAATGACATGAGCAGTTCTTCAATAAAATGAGCTTTCTTTATTCTATTTCTCAGTAGCAGTTGCCAAAGTTTAGGTTATAATATGTTGGATATATCTATGCCTATACAATTACTGTAACTAGGTTTTATATTTTTAAACTATTTTATTTTTTAACTGTGATGATGTTAATTTGGGGCACCACTAGTAAAAATAATATCTGGAAATTTCCAATATATGAAAATGGAAAATATTTTAATTTTTCCAATAATACATTTACTTGAACATTTTCAAGAGACATGCTATTAGTATAAAATAAATACTTACACACCACAATGAAAATAAAAATAAGCAAAAAAAATAGCAGCATTAACTTTGCATCTTAGCCAATAGATAATGGAATAAAAAATACACACAGAGACACATGCACACACATACACACTTGAGAATAAAATAAACCAGAGAATTTTAACACATAAAATAAGTTTGATATTTCACACATTTTAGAATAATGGACAATGAGTATGATATCATAGAAAAGAATTTTATTGGTACAGCTATCTACACTAATAAAAGAGAAAGATGCAAATTGACCGTACTTTTGCGACACCCACCAGCCAATCAGGAGTGAGTATGCAAATTAACCCAACAAAGATGGCGGGTTTATTTGCATACACAGGCACCGAGTGGCTGGGGCGGGATGCTTGTGTCATCGCCATGGCAGCAATGCAGGTGTTCTGCACCGTCCCAACCACTCTGGGCCTCTGGGCAGCATAGGAAGGTGGAAAGGCAGCTCCAGCTGGAGCAAAGGCCTAAAGGTGGCTCCGGGCCAGAGCAAAAGGCGGTGCCAGCAGCCAGGGGAAGGAAGGCCCATTCTTGCATGAATCTTCATGCATCGGGCCTCTAGTAAGATTTAAAAAGCAAACATACTTTACTGGAAGGAGCAATGCTCACTGAGAAAATGGCTGGAAATTAGTCCTAATTTAAAAGAGAACATTGAGCCCAGCTGACATGGCTCAATGGCTGAGTGTCCACCTGTGAACCGGGAGGTCATGGTTCAATTCAATGTCAGGGAACATGCCTGGGGTTGTGGGCTCAGTCCCCTGTGGGGGGTGTGCAGGAAGCAGCCAATCAATGATTCTCTCTCATCATTGATGTTTCTATCTCTCTCTCCTCTCCCTTCCTCTCTAAAATCAATAAAAATATATTTAAAAAGAATAAAAGAGGACACTGAAGAACTAAAATCTTTCATACTTTGCAATCTATTTAAAAAACGAATCAAAGAAATAGTGTTCCTTTCTTGGAACACTAGCAGGGAAAAACACTCTTTTTTTTTTTTTTTTCTTTTTGACATTGCCTATTGTAAAAACCAGAGTGTAAGTCTCCCAGTAAGAAAAAATCATGTGCTCAGGAATTTTGAGCTGCCTATGAACTTTTCTTGAAAAAGTTAAGGATAATTTGATTCAAATACCCACACATACAAAAACAAATCAATGATATAGGCAAAATGGGTTCTTTCTTATTTAACCAGTTGGATACTTTATCTGCAAATATTTTTTAATTATCTAAATAATTTTTTACTTGCTTTTATAAAATTCACCATATTCATATCTTTTCATCATTAACTATCCTAGGATTAGTTAGAATGTTAGAATTGTAGAGTTTAGAAAGTATTTTATTTATATTTGTTTGTTTTTATTCTGTTTTTGTCTATTTTTTGTTCTTTTAGAAAGTATTTCAGAAAAATGTATTCTTCAGACTACCTCTTTTATTAAAATTGAATCATAAAGATATTAAAGCTTTTCAAGCTCATATGGAAAATACTGTTTAAACTTTTGTAAACTTGAGAAAGCAGAGTGAAATAAACTTGGGCAATGAAAATTCATACAAACATATATTTCTAAATGATAAGTATAATTATTAGTACTAACATTTCCTACAGTCTGCTGAAATGGTATTATACACTGAGTGGCCAGATCATTATGATCTCTGAACACATAATAATCTGGCCACTCAGTATATATATTAGAAGCCCTGTGCATGAATTCTTGAATGGGTGGAGTCTAGCCAGCCTAGCCAGTGGGAGGGGACATGGGCAGTTGGCTGGCCTGCCTGCTGTTCGAACTCCTGGTCGAGGGGACAATTTGCATATTAGCCTTTTATTATATAGGATGTGCACTGAGTAGCCAGATTATTATGCGCTCAGAGATCATAATAATCTGGCCACTCAGTGTATATTTATTTATAATTATTAGAATTATTATTTTCAAACGAGTATCTAAAATGAAATTATGGGAGGAACTTGCTAAAGTATTTAGACATGGATATTAGTACTGAGGGTTCTTAAACCATATCCAAAGGTGGCACTAAGGAGTAAACTCATGCACTGAAATACTTCCCTTGAGCAAATGAAGTAATTTCATCATCTCTTAAGGTGTGGTTTCTCAACAGGCTCATCCCCCCAAACCCCCTTAAGAGGGAATTTGTGGTCCCATTAAACCTTGGATTATAGCCCCCCCTCCCCCAGGTTTCACCATACTTGGCCACAGGTCCTCTAGGCTTCTGATTTCCTTGAAGGAAAAATTAGCATACACCAGTGGTTTCAAAGAGAAAGATGAACAACTACCCAAACATTCTGATCCCTTTGTATAAGCTTCAAAACTCCCAAAGCTAGTGTGTTTTAGAACTGTTTGTTAAACTGGTGGAAACCGTATATGCCTTACTTTCTGTTTCATAGGGTCTAATGACAATTTTTAAACTAAATTAGTTTTTCTAATAGTCTCTTATCAGCACTATATAAGGAGTAAAATATACCACAAAAATCTGACTTACTTTCATGTATATATCATAGAATAAAAGCATACAAACATATTGAAGAAAAGTACTCTGATAAATTCATTCAAGATTTTCCAGTTTAAGATTATTTTTTGAGCTTTGTTTTTCTTTAGTCAAATTTTACTTTACTTTAGTTAACTCATACTCATCATGTCTGCATTATATAGTCTACTATGTTTTTATGCTCTTTTAAAGATACTACACAATTTTTAGTAAAAAAAAACACAACACACCCAAAAAAAAAACAAAACAAAAAAACAACAATAACAAAAAACCAACAACACTTATTTATAAAACTCTGGGCTATTTGCCAGGGCTGACCAGCAGCCCCTGAACGATGGATGAATAGATTAATCCCACACAGTTTCACTGTAGAGGAGAGGGCTAAGGGGCTCCTGGCTCAAGGGTCCAAGCAGCTTCAACTGCCTGCCTTGTTAGCCTTTCATTGCAGTTTTTATCCTTAGAGACAATCAGTAGGGTGAGTAATCTTGGGAGGACACATGTGCTTACATTGTCCTCTAGGCAAGGGCATCCAGGGACTAAGCATAAGGATTCCAGTAAACACTGGGGGTCTGCACGTGCATAAACTTGTTTGGAAAGGTCAAGGAATAATTAGGGGCACCGCCTTCGACACTCCCCTAAGACTCCCCTAAGTCTTAATTCCGATAAACAGGGCAGCCGGTGTCCCACACACTTCCCTTTTCTCAGAATGTCCTCCTCACAACTTTCCAACCAACAGCTCTTCAACATCATAGAATGTTCTCTTAGAACATACAGCATTACCTTATTCACAATGTGATTGCTGGTTTACATACTGAGTAGAATATGTTAAAACTCAATGAATAATAAATGAGAAAAATATATATATCCAAGATTCTAACATAAATTGGACATAAATTTTAGCACTGTCCCTATATTTTAGGTTAACATATCAGCACAAAATAAATGTATTTTGAATTTTAAAAAGTTTCTTCAGATGTCATGAAGAAAATTCTAGATAGGAGAAATTAATTATTTTAATCTGTCTTAAAAATCAGATGTATGTGGGTATACTGTGTTGTATAAGGAAGAAACTAAGTTTGGCTGAAATTTTGAAACTTTTATAATATTTTGATAATATGTTCCATAAGTAACACAATAAAGAAGCTAAAACACACAGTCTGTTGCAAAAACAACAACAACACACAAACTACAAAACAAACAAACAAAATGAAGAAGAAAATAGCACTTTAATAAGTGAAAGTAAATTTTGAATCTCAAATTTATTTTGGTACAAATCAATAAACAATTTAATAGAAATAAAGCAATTAAAATAGTAAATTTTCATAGCTGAAACATTAATTTTCTTTTAAAATCTCTACCTGGCATGATCACAGATGTAAGTCTTTTGTTCATTCAGTACCTTTTTCAACAACTAATTGCACAGGCTCTCTGTGCTCTATGTACTGAAGTCTGGGATAGAAGCCGTGACTAAAATAGTGTCCTTAGGCTCCAGAACCTGTGTTCTAGTGGGCTCACATATATCTGTGACTCTTTAACTCATCTGCTTACCTATCCATGTTTGCAAATGCAAGTATGCATAATTTTCAGTTAGTGATATAATCAAATGTTACTGTTACTGTGGACCTGCTCTCTCATATCCTCTAATACTTTGCTTTGTATGTATCTACATATTCAACTTTGATATTGGAGACATCATCTCAGACACTGAGCTGAGGGACAATTGTTATCCTGACAATATTTGAGCATTTATATTGCTCTAATGACAATTGAGCCTATGGAGATTTCTATTCTTCACGTTTCATTGTCGCCAAAGTCTCACAATCGCAGGACTCACCTTTACGATCCATATTTCTGAAGATCAGCACTCCCATCACTGTTGGCTATCCCTGCAGTGCCCAGCCGGTCTCACCACTCTAGCCAATGCCTCTATCCTATAGTTTATTCTCAACACAGAATCCAGAGATCCTTTAAAAATACAAATTAGTTTTGTCCCTTGTGGCCCTATGGTTAGAGCATTGGCCCATGCACCACAGGGTCTAGAGTTCAATTCCTGGTCAAGGGCACCTACCTGGGTTGCAGGTTCTTTCCCCAGAGATAACCAATCCATATGTCTTTCTCACATCTCTCTCTCTCTCTCTCTCTCTCCTCTCTCTCTCTCTCTCTCTCTCTCTCTCCTCCCCCCTTCCTCCCCCCTTTCACTCTCTCTAAAAAAAATTTTTAATGCAATGGGAAAAAATTATCCTCAGACGAGTATTAGCAACAACAACAACAACAACAAAATACAAATTAGAAAAAGTCACCCTGAAGTTCAAACCTCTACACCCTCTCAGCTCATGTGGCTAAATTCTCCTTACCCTTCTTTGAATTTTCCTTTTTTCCATTGAACTATTGAAAATAGTTTACTTGAATATTGTTTGTTGTTTATGCTCTGTCTTCCCACAAGAATATAAACTGCACCATGTCTGTTTTATTTACTGAGATATTTATTTATTTATTTGTTTGTTTATTTATTTACTGACAGTTTTGAGTTCATAATAAATATTCAGTCAGTATTTGTTGAATAAATGAAAATGATGCTTTCAGACTTACATTTCATAGTTTTAAGTATATTTGGTGAGCCTATGGAGATCTCTATTCTTAACATTTCATTGCATCTCTTAATCTACCTGGAGTTTTACTTCAGTGTTTTGTTATTTGACCTCTGATATAATATTATATGCTCCTGTCTTTGCAGTTTTCAGTCACAATATATGATTTAGTCATTTTCATTCTAATATGTGATAACTTAAAACTAAAAAAAATAATATTTAATGAAAGTAATTGGTAGAAAAGCATACTAATGCTCTAAAAATGTATACTTTTTTTAACTAAGAAGAAATTTATTATATATTTCAGAAAATTAGGTTTATTTTTAAAGAATTTTAAGTAAATACTTTTAAAATTACTTAACTCATATCTATAGTATCATTTTTCAAAGGATATTCTGGAGGCTTTCCAGTTCATCAATTGGATGTTCAGATCAAAATGCTTTACAGTTTAAATTTATGAAAAACATACAGTTTTCTATAAAAAGACAAAATAGAAATAGGTAGCTAAATAGATGATGGGTAGGTAGGTAGACAGATGATATATATATATATAATGAGTATACTAAAATGTCATGCCTCTATAATCTTCGGTAGCTTTTCTGGATATGCCTCATCAAAAATGTATAATTTACTTCAATCTATCTTGACCTTACTATACATATTTCTAATCAATCATGGATACAACCTTTGGTATAAATCAATCCAATAATTTTCTCAGTCATGCTTTAATCTTATTGACTTCCAAATGAATCACATTAATCTTGTTAAGAATCTAATCTGTTAATCCCATCCAGTAGAGTTTTCATCAAAGTCAAAACAAAACAGTAGCTGAGCCCAAATCCCTTAGGATCTTCCAAATTATCCTCAGTTAAGAGGCACTCTTGTAACAAGCTGCTTATCTGGGCCACCTAGAATATTAGTGTTTATCTTTTTATTGACACTCTTGCACTTTCCCTCCCAAGTAAGTTCTAAATCTTTAGCTTTAATATATTATTTATTTTAAAAATGTATTTGTGTATGTATTTTTAGCATACATATATTATTCCAAATATTTTTTAACTTTATGGAAAAGATATATGTGTTCCTATATTTTTATTCAATATTATATTGCTAACAGTCATCTATATATATTTAAAAAACATATTTTTATTGATTTCAGAGAGGAAGGGAGAGGGAGAATGAGAGAAACATATCAATGATGAGAGAGAATCATTGATCACCTCCCTCCTGCATGCCCCACACCGGGAATCAAGCCTGTAACTGGGACATGTGCCCTGACAGGGAATTGAACCTTGGCCTCCTGGTTCATAGGTCGATATTCAACCACTGAGCCACACCAGAAGGGCTACATCTATATTTTTCATTTAATTATAATTCATTTATAATAATACTCTATTGTGTTACTTTACCACAGAAATAAAATTGGCATTTGCATGGCATTTGAGTTGCATTAGGTTTTTAGTATTATGAATATCACTGATATGAACTCTCTCAAACATACCTCTCCTCGTGAACATGTCCAAGAGTTTCTTTTATATGTAAGTCATATGGGATAGGAATGATCAATGAATACAGTAATGCCAAATGTTTAATCAAATTTGTATGAAGGTAAATTATAAATGGTTGTAAAGCTTGAACAATTATTAATAGATAATTCAGTGGGAGGAAAAAAGTGTTTCAGCAGAGGTTCCAGATGTGAGGTGAACACATAGTAAATCTGTTTTAGTCAAATGCCTCCCATAACTGTTTGATAGTAATGTTTTATTGTTTCTATTTGTCTTTGTCTTTCCCAATGCTGAAAACTAAATCTGGCCACCACCACCCCATCATTGTGACAGAGGTCTAGAAGAGATGTCATTAGCCTTATTATGTATTAAAATATATATGTATATATTTGTGTGTGTGTGAATGCATATACGTATATTTTTAATGAATTAATCCACAATGAGTAATGCCAGTCTCATCCTTGTAAAATAAATAGCCTAAATTATGGTTTAAAAATGATTTAAACCTTGAACTTGTCCTACTTACTCTTCAAAAAAAGTAAAATTGATATAAAATAATCATTTAAGCATAATAAAAAACTTTGATACACTTTGTTAGAAAAGTTTGAGTATTATAAAATAATTTTAAATATAAATTTAAAAATTATGAATTGTTGCTATTAGCTAAAATACCATTTTAATTTGGAATAGAAAGAATTAGATTGTCAAACAAATGTTTGGTATGCAATTGAAACAGACAATTGTGTTTCGTATTCAAATAGATCCAGTTACTGAACATCCACATATAAAGCACCATTTTCTGCTTCTACTACAGGACTTTTTAATATATTATGAGACTTTGATAAGTTATTATGAGGCAATATTTACTGTTAGAATAAAACTTTTCTTAAACTATTTGACTTCTCTTTAACAAAAGTCATTACATTTAAATTGCTAGTATTCTTTATCTTGATTCACAAAGTTCATTCTCCCGCAACATGAGAGGCTTTATAATTGACTAGATATGTTGTTATGCCATTTTATTGGCATAAATCAGATCATTAAAGAGCTCATTTATACTTCTCTAACAAATGGAAAGACAAAGTAAAATTTTGCATCCCATAAAGACTTTCAAAAACTAGGATGATAGGCAGGTACTATTCCTTGGAGACTAAATCAGGATTGTTAGAGATAAGAACATTCTCGGGAACCTTGACCCTCTTCTCTCTCTTATGTCTAATACCAAACTGGCTACTTCACTTTCAATTAGCCTGAGGCTAATTATCTCCTGATTGATCCTTTTTAAATGAGCTTTTCACTGCCTCATCAAATGGATATGTGCCCCTCCCTAAATATTTTGTCAAACTTACTTATATAAAGATATTTATCCCTGAGGTGACTTTAGTTTTCTGTTAAATAGGTCATCTTGAAACAGAATTGAGACCAAGAATTTATTCACAGTATGGTGCTCAGGAATACCTATTTTATAAGTTATCACATTTACAATGAGATTTCTATATTAGTCACTAAATTAATACAATGACCTTCAATGACATAATGTACATTTGACTTTCCTGAACTTCACCTATTGAAATTCTATCATTCATACTTCAAGACTAAGTTCAGAGAAAAAGTTTGTAAAATTCTACTTTATGTTGAATTCTATCATTCTTTTGCTAGAGTTTTAATTCTACAATCTGTTAAATATGGAAACTTTATTTCTCAGTGTTTGACTATATCAAGAATATTAGACTAGAGTTATGTGGTTTATTAGGCAAATACCACATGAGTTTCATTATGTGGATTCATTTCTCTTGAAAGCTAAAAAGTGAAGTATTTGCTCTTAACCTGTGGGAAGCCACCTCTTGCCAATACTGTCAGTGCACCAAGGAACGGGGAAGGCCTATGGACCTTGGGCATTAGCAGAGCTGACACTAAGCACTAAGCACCGATTGTTGAGATAGTGGTGGCTCAAGGCAATTCCCTAACCTGATAACCCTTTTACTGTTTACCAAACTTTACCTTTGATATACCTGTATGCATTGTAGAGTGCAGGATGTGTATCTAAAACTGAATAGAAAGCAGACAGGACCCAGTCTCGGGGGTGCCTCTTTAAGAGAGAGGTCTCTATCTGGCCCCCCATGTCTTCTAAATTCACATTTCTTATATAGCACTTTCATTTGTGCATTGGCCCCTCCTTCAGATCCTGAACCCCGCCTTTACCTTTGAAGTTGTTATGGGATAATGGAGCATGCCAGAGGAGCATGACCACTTTGCTCACACAGGGTCCCACCCACCTTCCATCCCCTCATATTGTCTTCCCAGGATGTGTTCTAAATAGCTTTCTTCCCACCCCTTGGTGTCCCAGGACCTGCCTGACATTTTCTTCTCTATCTCTGACCTTTGACCTCTGCTACCTTTCATCCCTGACTTGTACCTGAAGTAGAAGAAGGGGAGGAGAAGCCCACTTGTACCTGAAGTAGAAGAAGGGGAGGAGAAGCCCACGTTCTGCTATTGACTTCTACCCCTCTCAGAGATCTGGGTACAGGTATGGCATCTCAAGGAGGAGGTGGTAGGCATCTCTGCCCTAGGATGGCAGCACCATACTGTTTCATGAGCCTCTTTGAACTTCTTGCCTACTGTCTATCCAAGTGTTAACAAAGCAGGTCCTGGTAAAAGGCTGTGATTCCTTGGAGGTCACCCTTCCCCTGAGGATTGAGGTGGTGGTTTGTTGGAAGGAGAGGTTGATTTCATAACCCTCAAGTGGGGCACTAGGCCTCAGTTTAATGCAGTGGTTCTCAACCTTTTTAATGCTGCGACCCTTTAATACAGTTTCTCATCTTGTGGTGACCCCTAACCATAAAATTATTTTCGTTGCTACTTCATAACTGTAATTTTGCCACTGATATGAATCGTAATGTAAATATTTGTGTTTTCTGATGGTCTTAGGTGACCCTGCTAGCAGTTCTCAACCTGTGGGTCATTGATGTTTTTATCTCTCCCTTTCCCTTTCTCTCAGAAATCAATAAAAATATATTTTAAAAAATATTGACTACCTACATATGTCCACAGATTAGAAATTGACAGCTTTTTTGAAAATAAAAAGAGAAAACATAAGATGTAACTGCTTATATTAGAATCTAGAGGAGCACAGACCCAACAAACACTGTAGGAGATGAAGCCAAGAGGCAGTTGACTAGGAACCAACAGAACTGGCAGTGGCCTCATGCACCTAGACCTGAAGTCAAATAGGATTACTAAGAGAAGAAAAGGAAGTTGGCATAGAGAATACTAAAATTAGATCTTGTCAAGAAGCCTTGAATCTTGGCCATATTTTAGGGAAAGGGTGATGCATAGGTCTCATTTTTTCATAATCTTTCCTTTTTGTCCTACTGTCAAATAGGCATGCTCAAAGAAACTGTATTTGACAGATAGAAATCATGTATATTTCTAGGCAGCTCCTTGCAAATTTGCCACTCACTATACATCTATTTTCAATCCATGACTTTTTTTTCTTCTCCTAGTTTTTTTTTCAAATGACATAGAGCTTTTGATTTGTTTTTATGTCTCTGAAATATTATTCTTAAACTGTATCCAAAGTACATTGAGAAAAGGTGTTGCTTAGCAATATTAATCTCAACAATAAGAAATGACAAATATATAACCTTTACCTTCAGTGTTTGTCTAAATCTTATCCTATATTTGCTTTAAATTTTTCAAATGTTTTCCAATACTACTTATATTTATTTCAAAATAGATTTTATAATTAAAAATAAAAGATTGTTATAATATTTTTTTCATTCAGTCTCATATATTTCTAAAATTATATTTTCACAAAGTGTCTTGTATAAGTACCCAAGGCATAGCTAAACACTTGGGAGGAACATAGCTTAATTTACAAGCCAAGAGCCAGACTGATCTAAAACTTCTGAAGGCCAATTCTATAATCCTGATATATAATATATATCATTATTATATAAAATGATAATAATGTCACAAACTGTTACCCAAGAAAACAAATTATTTACATAAGGCACTTATTCCTTCAAGAAATACAGCTCATATTTTCTAGTTACCAAAATTTAACACAGAAAATTATTCATGAAGATAAAGTTATTTTTTTCAGATTTAAAAGGTGAATATGATTAATATCTCTGACTATACTTTGGTCATGTAGTTAAATTATAACATATTTCTAGCAATTAATTTATACTCTCATAAATATAACCTTTATATCACCAATTTATGCCCTAAAGAACAAGAAAATACATGCAAACTCTTCTGAAGACTATTAATAATAAGGCAAAAAGGAAAGTAAATATTTAATTACATTAGTTGAATGGAATAAGACTTGTAGCATCAATTCTATCTTCTGAATTACCACACACATCATATTATAAACTCCCACAGAAATGTATGCCTGTGTTTGCTTTTGCTCTGATTGATAAATAATATAAAACAATTACAGCATTGTAAGTGTTCAATAAAAAGTTATTTAAATAAAAATGTATGGTCTATTAATGGGCACTTGGGTTGCTTCCATAGCTTGGCTATTGTAAATAATGCTGCAATGAACATAGGGATGCATATGTTCCTATGAATTATTGTTTTGGATTTCTTAGGATATATACCCAGAATTGGAATTGCTGGGTTATAAGAAAGTTCAATTTTTAATTTTTTTAGACAAATATATAAAAAAGTATATAGTGATATATATATATAATCACTACTTTTTTATATATTTGTCTAAAAAAATTAAAAATTGAACTTTCTTATAACCCAGCAATTCCAATTCTGGGTATATATATATATATAAACAAAGACAAAAATAAAAAATAAAACATGTCCACTGGAAAATTCTTGAGGAACAAAGGATATTAATGTTGTTTTATTTCAAAATATATACTATTGAATGTTCTCTTATTAACATCTGTACTACCATCTACTGGATAGATAAGTATATATCAGCAATCATATTTTTATCAGCCATTCAAAACAGAATATAACAAATTTGAAAAGAAAAACAATATCAATTTTAGTAATCAAAAGCTACCATTTAGTAACAATGATAATAAATGCACATACTAGTACATATATCATACTGAAAAATATATATACATATGCATCTATACTATATATAAATTGCATGTGTGTACTGATCATAAATTTTAAAAATTAAATTGGATAATTATTTGTCATTTGCTTGTTTACTAAATCTTCCATTTTTATTCAGGATCTCACTATTAGTTTTCAAATACTTTTTGAATATAGAGGCGAAATGAAGTTTGGATGCAGTGAATTAATTTTTTACCTGTTGACATCTATGTACTTTTCTTTCCTTAATGGCATATTTGTTGAAGTGATAATACTTAAATTGTCAAGGGGTGTCAGATAAAACATCTGGATGAAATTCAGAAATGTAAACTAGAGCACTTTATTTGCAAATAGAAAAAGGAAGATAAAAGACTCATATCTTCATGGCCATCTAAGCTGCATGAGTTCATGTTTGGGCACTATGATGGCTTAGTGTTCCTATCTCGAGAATGAAAAACTGTGGATTATTGTAAGAAGTCTGGGCTTATATCCTGACTGTACCATCTATAAAATGTTAAAACTTGAGCAATTTAAGTGTCATTTCTAATACTGAGAACATATATATATTATCACTTTGAGAACATCAGAGAGAATTGATATACAGTGCCTATTAGCTCTTATAATACAAGATAATTAGAAAAAAATTCTGGATAATTACAATTTACAAATACCTTTGGATTTATTTTGTATTCATTATGAGACTTCTTAGTCAGTCAATATATGCTAATGAGTTCATAATAGTAGTGAAGTCAGCAATGAATTGGTTCATTGTTTGAAATATAAAAGAAAATCAAAGTTGACTTTATTTTTACTCTCAATGTATGCATTTAATGAGATGATGTATGTGCTTTAGCATATACTTCCTTTGGTTCTGACAATAAATTGTTTAAATAATGCAACAAAATATATAAGCCACAAATAAAAAAAATTAGAATGCATCTTTACATAGATGGAAATTACGTTTAATAATTAAGGACTATATCCCATTAAATAGTGGGGGAGCTAAGTCATAAATTATTTTATTGTTATTATTGTGAGTGTTAGTTGTTACTATTTATTGTTAAGCAAGATTTAATAAAAAAGATCAACATCCATTTGAATTTAGAATTGATTTGCAAGACACTGTTTCTTCTGGGTGAATGCAAATGGATATTTATTGGAACTATGAAAATGGTAAAAAAACAAAACAAAACAGCTACTTAAAGTCAAGCATATTTAAGGAGCTCATTATTTCTACTCAAGTACCCACTAAGTATAGTTGGAAATCAACATTTAATGATTTTGGTTAAACATCAGGGTAAAAAGGTATACTCTCAAATTACAGAATCTGTTTTTCTTTTTCTTTTTTTTTTTAGAAGTTAAATTAAGGGTAATAGAAAAAAAATATTTTTCTATAAAGTTTAGTTACTGAAGTTGGCAAGTAATAAGATAAATATGTTGATTTAGAATTATTTACCAGAACAATTACATCCATATATCTACAGTTACATTTTTATGAGCTTTTCTGTCTGGTATTGAATGCTGTAAAGTGTTTTAATAAATTAAACAATCACATTTATGGTACTCACAAAGTTCTTTTATTCTACTTTGTAATAAATAAATTTTAAGAATATAAATTTTAAAAGGCAATTTATATGATATTCCAAGAATCAATCAGGTATGTTGTTCTTTTTAAATTAAATATATAGGCCCTGGCCAATGTGGCTCAGTTGGTTGAACACCCTCTTGTGCATGGAAAAGTCATTGCTTCAATTCCAGTCAGGGTATATGCCCAGGTTGCTGGTTCCACCCCTGGTCAGGTGTGTGCAGGAAGCAGTCAATCAATGTTTCTTTCTCATATTTATGTTTCTCTCTTTCCCTCTCCCTCTTCTCTCTCTCAAGTCAAGAAAACATCCTATATCATAAAAGACTGATATGCAAATTGACCGAATGACAGAAAGACCAGTCGCTATGATGCGCACTGACCACCAGGGGGCAGATGCTCAATGCAGGAGCTTCCCCCTGGTGGTCAGTGCACTCCCACAGGGGGAGCATCACTCAGTTAGAAGCAGGGCTCATGGCTGGTGAGCACAGTGGCAGTGGCGAGAGCCTCTCCTGCCTCTGTGGAAGTGCTAAGGACCCCTCAGGGGGTGTCTGCCTGCCAGCTTAGGCCTACTCGTGCGGGGGAAGGGGCCTAAGCTGGCAGGCGGACATCCCCCGAGGGATCCTGGACTGAGAGAGGGCACAGGCTGGGCTGAGGGACCCCCCTCACCCCAGTGCACCGGGCTTCTAGTACTTAATAAATAAATGTATTGGGATGACATTGGTTAATAAGATTACATAGGTTTTGAATGTACACTTCTATGCTACATCATTTGTATATTGCAGGGAGCCCACCACCCAAAGTCACATCTTATCATGTCACCATATATTTGACCCCAGTTACCCTTTAATAACCCCTACCCCCTTCTCTCTCATATAATATACTAGAGGCCCGGTGCATGAGTAGGGTCCCTAGGCCTGGCCAGTGATCAGGGCCGATCAGGTTCCCCACCTCCCAGCCACCCCACCTTCTCCTTCCCTCCCTCCTTTAGCGCCCTGCTGCCGCTGGTTGCCCACCTTGTTCCGTGCCGCCTCCTGGTGGTCAGTGCAAATCATGGTAAGCGATCAAACTCCGTCTCCTGGTTGAACTCCCGTGGGGACAATTTGCATATTAGCCTTTTATTATATAGGATAGGATTATTAGAGTGGTATGAAATACATTATGAAATATAACATAAAAGTAAAATAAATGTAAAAGCATTAATGATAATATGTTTTAACTTTCAAAATCATCCTTCAAAATACTATTATTCATTTAAGTAAAATTAAGAAACTATTTTTTCAAGAAAACTTTTTATTACCTCCTAGTAATTAGTGACATATTTGTTAAGTATACTTCTGTGAACTTTCCTTACTCAATTTTGATAATGTCACTTATTTAAGAGTTACTATTTTAGGAACTCATGTATTTTAAACACTTTTACAAAAAGTTTACAATTTTTGCAAAGTTTATAATTTGTGATTTTTAAAAATTACAATTTATAATTCTGTGAGTAAACATGATTCTAATATAATTTGTGATTTTTAAAAATTACAATTTATAATTCTGTGAGTAAACATGATTCTAATCATACTTACTTTTGATAATATATCTAAAGAAAAATATTAAAAAGAGTAACTGTGATCAAGTGTCAATAACATGTTCTAATAGGATACAAATGGCATTTTAATGACTATTTAGACTTTACCTTTCATAGTGATAATGTGGATTACATTTCCTTCTAATTTACAATTAAATAAAGCATCATATGCAAATAACTTTACAGAGTTCCTATCTTATAGTAATTTTTTTATGCATGTTAGTTCTATCCTTTCATTCCTGGGGGGAAATAATCTGGATATATTTTTAAATGATTCAAGCAATTGTTCTCTACTAATTTATTGCCACCCTCCCCAACCCCATGGGTATGCAGAAAAGAATGATAAATGGTCCCAGCATTTGGGGATTCTCTGTTTCAGAAAATCAGTTAAGACATATGACAAGCAGTAGGTCCATACGTCAAACATACAGTATATATACTCTCTTCTTCTTAAAATTATTATTTCTGTTATAAAACCTTGTCATTTGAAGGATCTTGATATTGGTTCAAGTTAAACTAAGAGTATTCTGGGATATATATACACATTCCCAATGTCAACACCAAACTCAAGTACATTACCATTTTTTTATTGTCCATATATTAATAGGTGTCTCTTAAAATTTGGGCATTCCAAGAAGCAATCCTCTACACATGCTAGTGTAATTTTAATATAGCCAATGAATGCTCCTAATACTGAAATAAAAAATAAAATACATCAGGAAAGTACTAAATTTGAGGCTTTATCCTATCTTAGTGTGTGTGTATTTTTTTTATATCTTTGAATTTCCCAAGCATAAGAATAGTCGCTTTGTGATTATGCACCCTTAAATAAAAAGAAGTAAAGACAAACTTGCCACAGTCACTATCCAGTCCTACTGTGAGCAAATTTGTTTCTGGTGATCACCTGTGAGAGGCAAACATTTTCCTCCAGAACACTGGGGTTCCATTTCGCTTATCTTTTCTGGTACAGTAAATGGCTCCTAGGTGCCAGGTGAGTTCATTTGCCTTTAAGGTACACCAGACTCACTGAAGTGTCATACAGTAATATTAACTTGGATTGTAAACTCAATGAACCAACACATATCATCACCAATTCTGTGCTATGCAGAGCACCTAATTAGCTGTAGGAAACTGTTTAATTTTAGAAGAACAAAGCTAGAAAATTATGAGCCATAGCATTCAAAATTAAGGTATTACAGTGTTTCTTATCAATGGCATATCTGATATACCTAATCTGTTCACATTTTCTAGATTTTTCCTAGACCCTAGTTTTATGAAACTAGTTTATTATCTTTCTCTGAGCAGTTGTTGCCCTTTTAAAAATCTTATTAGTTTTAAAAATATATTTTATAGTGCTGTTTTCACACTCTGAATAGCTGATTTTATTTCCAACCACTTCACTTTTTTTCTTAGTCACAAAACAGATAAGTAGAAGCTGAAACAAGAAAATTTCATTTTTAACATTATATAAAATTTGTTTTATCCCATAAACTTAACTCATATACACTTTTCCACTTCAACTAGAAAAAAATTATAGTACTAGAATTTATTTATACCCTCCAACTAAAATGATATACTTCCAAAAAATTTGTCACATGTTAAACCCTTCCCTGTTTCTGTACAAAATATGTGAAAACAAAGGAAGAAATACAAAAGAAGAATAAAAAGTTCAGTAAAGCAATAAGTCTAGATTTTAATTTTTGAGCAATATATATCTATGATTATACAATGTTCAATTGTGTACGTTTGTGATGAAGACAGTAGTAAGGTGATAGCAATAGAGAAGAATTTTTAAATAGTTATAGAATCACTTAAGTTAGTCTTGAGAAAAGTTACTGGTAAAAGACTATTATGTATTTTTTGTTCCAGGATAATGCTAGAATCTTTTTCACATCCCTCAAAAAAGGGTTGCCCAATATTGATAGCCTATTCCTTTTAAAGGTCATTCTGAATGTGGAGGAGTTAGGTGGTATCTTACAGAAGTAGAGCAAGACAGGTTGAAATTGAATCTGAAAGTAATAAGGAGAAATATAAAAATTATTTCTCAGAAGTTGAATGGAGAGGATAAAAGGAGATTAAGAATCAGTTTTTAAATGAAAAAAAAAGAAATTAAATTGGTGTTTAGACACAATGGGAGGAGAAAAGGAAACAAATAGAAAAATAGTAGAAAGATGAAAAGATTTGTTATATGATAGTTACTAATTTCCTTTTGAGATCACTAATTTCCTTTTGAGATCCAATTCTGAGGTAGTCTTAACACACATGGCTTCCACATCTTCATCAATGAGTTCATTTTATGTTAATTTTTTTTTATAAATATTAAAATTTACATACTTTTCTTTTGGAACCTGTTGTGTGTATGTGTTTTTGGTTTTTTTTTGTGTGTGCTTTTTTTCCCTAACACCTTGCTACTTACTATGCATACTCTTCAGACCATCAGTGGCAGCATCACTTGGGATCTTCTTGAAAATGCAGAATCAAGCCCTACCCTGACTTAACTGAATCAGAATCTGCAAAGTGACAAAAACTCAAGTAATTTACAATACATATAAATAGTCTAGCAGCACCACATATTACACATTTAAAAAATTTTTAATAAAACCAATTTAAACTCTATGAAATGTCAAACTGGAATGACCGAGTGTGGGAGAGTTCCTTGAAGGTTTGCATGAATTTAACACTAGGAATTCAGGATTATGCCAGGGCACACTATGGAAAGAAGCTGTAGAACTTGGTGAACAGAGAAGATGTATAGGAAAGACTGTTGGAGGCTAACTTCAACTTTCTGGCAGTTAGAAACAGCAGTGTAACTCATGGTTCCATCGGATAACCTTTTAAAGGAATGGTAACTAATGTTTTACTGGGAATATAGAAAAAATCTTTCATTATCCTGCATCTCTGGTGTGTAATAGAAGAGTACATTGGGCCATAGAAACATTTTATATTATAGCAAGGTGCTTAATTGGAGTTTTATAGGAATAGATGGAACAATTAATTGGTTAGGAATCAGTGTGCCAGTGTTGATACCTGTCTTTTCTTTGTGGGCTTTTTGTTTTTTTGTAGGATAAGAGGGAAAGAATGTGAACAATGAAAAAGTATGGCACTTTCCAAAACTTCACTGTCACCAAGGTGCTATTCTGAGTTCCTAAAGTCAGAAGTGATGAGATGGTTATTTTTTTCACAAAACCATGTGAAATTAAACACCATGGAACACTGGCCCTAAAAATGTCACCATAACAACTACTAGTAACTTGATTGCTTCTATGATAAGGGAATCCTATATAATAATAGCCTAATATGCTAAGTGTCCAGTGGTCCGGTTGGCCATTCAACCAATCAAAGTGTAATATGCTAATAATATGCTAAAGCCACTCAACTGCTCCCTATGGCATGCACTGACCACCAGGGGGCAGACGCTCCAACCAGTAGGTTAGCTTGCTTCTGGGATCTGGCCGATCAAGATTGAGTGAGATGGGAGAGACACGCCCTGGAGCCCTCCCAAGGTCCCTCCCCAGCTGGTCAACCTCCCACGTCCTACCCCGGCCCAGATCCTGCACCGATGGGGTCCCTCAGCCTGGCCTGCACCCTCTCACAATCTGGGCTGAGGGATCCCTCCCCCCCTGAGTGCATGAATTTCGTATACTGGGCCTCTAGTAAATATATAGTTTATATTTTATTTATTTCATCCTGACAGTAAATACAAGGTTTCTGGATAAGAGGCAGATCGATTATTTAATTACAAAGTATTTGAGTGCTGCTTTTCATGGTTCGTTTTCCTCCATGGGGCAACATGGTGAGAGCCAGATGGACGCTGCATGTGGAGGAGAGGATTAGAAGGGGTCCCACACTGGGAGAGGAACTCAAAATTACAAAATTGGAAGCTTAATATATGTGTTGGCATATTAACCCCCTCTCCCCTCTGGAGAGAGAGTTGTCTATTTTGCTCTGGAATGTAAACACATCTTCTCTTTGGGAGAGAAGAGGAAAGTCATCTGGGTTTTCTCAACCATTTGGAATGTAAGGAATGGCACTGGGTTCATTTATTGCCATTAGAAATGTAACCCTAATCCTAACCCTATAGAACAGAACAAAGAAAAATAATAGTCACTTGTCTAGCATTTTCAAAGAATAACACAAGAGTCCCATGTGTATGTGCAACATACTCTCTTGACAACCAAAAGCATGATTAATTTGTTTCTCTGTAAAACCTATTTGGATTTCTAAATAAATTAGGATCATTAGGTTGTGAATCAGATTAGGAAACTGAAAACAAATCAGTTAAATAGATGTTTCAGTAATATTTTAAGCTTTTAAGAAAGTAGCAAAGATTATTTGCAGATAGCTCAACCTCTGCATTACTACAGGTTAGTAAATTTTGCAAATCCCTAATCCTATAACATGCTCCATAAAAACAGGCTTCTGGAAGAAATAGCTTTAGGAAGGCGTTAGCTATGAAAAATTCTTCAATAAAAAAAATATCTCTAACCTTGTTTAACTCACTGTTGGCCCAATTTAATTAACCACTGAATCTCTTACTTTTTATATCTTTTAATACAGGACAACTAACACAAATGTGATTTTTATCCCTCATGAATTTGGTTAGCAATACCTTGCTGTGTAAAATGTGGGCCAGCAGCACAGGAATCACCTGGGACATTGTTAGAAATACAATGTTTATCACTTTGAAAAACTGAATGAGAATTTGAATTTTATAAGACCTCTAAGTGATTCACAAGCATATTAAAGTGAAAAAGCAATAGTATAGAGACTGATTTTCAACCATGGCTAAACATTACCATAATGTGGAAGTCTTTTTCTAATACCAATGTCCTGGAGCCACACTAAAAATCTTCAGTAAGTGTTTTTGGGAAGAATCCAGGCATTATTTTGGAAAGTTTACTGGATCATTCTAATTTGTAGCCAAGTTTGAGAACTGGAGGTAAAGAACTCTTCCTCTTAAGAAGCATGGTTATGGAGGCTTTTCTGTCCCCATTAATAGCAACTTCATATTATACTGTAGTTTAAGCCAAAACCCGGCAGTTTTTCTTGGCTTTTCACACACACATTCAGTTAGTCCACCAGGAAATCTGTAGGCACTGTAATTCTACTTTTAGCCAAGGATGAGTATTAGAAACCAGGTTTAATCTCATGCTTATAAAAATCTAACTCGTACAACCTCCATAATGGACCAAAACTATGAAACAGCAGTTTTGAAGATTCTAGAATAAAATAAGGACAATGATCTCTGAGAAATGGACAACAAATGAGGTGAAACCCACAATTGCCCTGACTTACTGACTCAGGGACTTTTCAGGCCCCAGCTCAGGGAGTCAAACTTTTTGTTGTTGTTATTGAGAGATAATTAACATATAATAGTATATTGGTTTCAGGTGTACAACATAATGATTTTATATTTCTGTATATTGCTAAATGCCAAATGATCACAATAAATTTAGTTAACATCCATCACCACACATAGTTAAATATTTTTTCCTTATGATGATAATGTTTAAGATCTCTTAGAAACTTTCAAATATGCAATACAATATTATTAACTATAGTCACCATGTTGTACATTATTTCCCCATGTTTTGTTTATTTTATAACTGGAAGTTAGTACCTTTAAACCACCTCCAGCCATTTCACTCAACCCCGCTCACACCTGCCTTCCACAACTATCAGTATGTTCTTTGTATTTATTAGTACAGTTTCGTTCATTTGTTGTTGCTGTTTTTTAAGATTTAAAATAGAGAGATCATATGACATTTGTCTCTGTCAATTTTTCAAAATCTCATATTGAGTTTTCTAAAATTTTAATCTTTGTTTTCTCAATTCTCTTTCAAAAGCAACCTTTTGCAAAGCAGGTTCTAGTTCCATTACTTCAATAAATCACAATTCACTTCCATGTAACTAAATCTATTGGAATTTTTCCCTCTGGTATTTGACTCAAGAAGCTTCCCAAACTTTTGAATGTTTCTCTTTGTTTAAACTATCTTCTTTTGGTTTTCTTGATATTAAACACTCCTAGTTTTTCTTTTTCTTCATGAGTTCTTATCTTTGAAGGCTTGTTTTCCTCTATAGTGTAATTAAAATCTCTATTCCATCATTCAAATTTGGGTCCTTGCTTTTATCAATGACTTCCATTCCACTTGTATAGAGATGACCATCTAATGTGTAACTCTAGCCCAGTCTTCTTTTTTTTATTATTTTATAATTCTTCTTCTTTTTTTATTTTATAATTCATTTTGGATACTTAAAACTTAATATGTTCCTAACTGAAAGTAAGACTATCTCTTCCTAACTCGGTTTTATAATATTTCTATCCTTTTCATGAATGTGAAAAAAAAATGCATCCACTTAAGAAAAATATTACATAGAAATTATGCATGATACCCCTCTCTTCTTCAAAACCTCTTTCAATCATTTCTGCTGACCTACCCCTTCATTATTTCACAAACTGATCCACATTTCCTTGTCTCTAGTAGCACATTGTGTATAGCCATTAAAGTTTTTCATTTTGGATGCTGAAGATTCTCAGCTGGCCTTTATAAATGTATTTCTCTCTCACTCAAATCCATTTTCTATATGGTAGACAGAATGTTGTTTTTTTCTTTTGTTTTTTGTTTTTTTGCTTTTAACAATAATCTGATCATACCACTCCCTGATTAAAACTTTACAGTCAATGTCATTGCTCTAAAGATATAAAGGAAAATGTTGTAATTAGAAAGGTCCTCATGGTCTTGCATCTACTAATTCTTCCAAAGTTATTTGCATCATCTCCCCTCACTGAAGACTGGAGGTATAAGCCTGCAGTGCTGGTCCCTCCACTCTTGCCCACGCAATTCATAATTATCCTCTATATTAAACATCTCTTACTCTATGAAGTTGTCTTTCATCTCCCTGCCCAGGTGACATCTGCCATGACATGTCCCCAGAATTCACTATATCATTTTTATGGTACTTCACGATTACATTTTTTAATGCTGTCTCAGCTTTTTCGTTTCATTCTTTTCTTAAAAAATAATTTGTTTCCTCCACTAGACTTTAGATTCCATGAGGGCAAGGTCAGCATATGTTTCTGCTTATCATCCATTTCTATGCCTAATATTATGCTTAAGATATAGTAGGTACTCAGTAGTCATTAAACAAATAAACAAATATCTTGGTTGAGACAAGAGGTAGAAACTTGAATCAAACATTTTTTATAAGACTCATATAATCTCTGCTGTGTTTTTTTGAGGGATTTAAGAATTTTTTTTTACTACTACTTGAAGGATGGAGTACACTAGAGGTTCCCTACAACTTCAATTTATCTATCTTCCTCAAGTCAAACATTTACTGAAAACTTTGAGTGTCTTGAGCATAGCTGAAGCCCTTTGCTTTGTAGAAGGTCTGGCAAAAAAAATGTAGTATGAGCTCTTTTTCTTTGAGCTTGTCATGCTCTTGCTAGATCAGCATCATAGAGTTCTAGAAACACCAAGAGTAGATTCTAATAAGTTTGACATGAGGATTCTTGATTCATGGAGAGAAGTTGCACACCATCCCATGTTCCCAATTTCCTTTCCTCCCTTGAAGTGAAAAATGGGGTTAAAAGTTGGGCTGAGATAGGAATTGTAGTAGTGAAGGTGGCAGAGAGGGTTCAGCCCAGCGTACCAGCAGGGGGCTGTTAGCCTGTTTCCTAAATCCACCAGCTTGTGATAGAATTATGACTTCACATTCAAACGTTTATCAGCCTGCTGACACTTATGGCACTCCAACAACCAGGGAACTGAAAACTGGAATAACGTAACAGTCAGAATCAAGAGAACAAATGATCAGAGGAACAGAGCTTTTATAACAGAAAGACAGGCAATACAATGAAAAAGTAATAAAAGCAGTAAGGAAATAAAGTGAAGAGGGGTTTGTAGTTTTCAGCAACAAACAAACAAAAAACACATAACAACTTTATTTTCTACATAATTTAATAGTTAAATTTGAGGAAGGCATGAGCACTGAGTACACCCAAATTAGCATCCTGGAAGATCAATAGCATAAAAAATTAAAAGCATGAAATAAGAAAGGAATGAATGAATGAATCATGAAATACAATGTAGAAAAAACATAAGTGACATAGTGTGTAGATCCAAAAGATGTGAAGATTTTTAATAGTTGAATGATTGTACTTTTAGGAGTAGAAAAAGAAATTTATTGAGAAGAAATAACAAATAGAGTTAAGAATGGTAGAATAGGAGCTCAGCAAACTTGAATGTGTAAACTGAAAGTTTCCAAGAACTTACAGGTAAATCTATAATAATAAAAGGGTAATATACTAATTAGACTGGACAGCTGAACAATCTTCTGGACGTCATTCCAGATGTCCTTCCAGAGTAAGCCATTGTGGCGGGGCCAAGGCAGAGGCGGTTAGGGGTGATCAGGTAGGCAGGTAAGTTGTTAGGGGTGATCAGGCAGGAAGGTGAGTGGGTAGGGGCGTTCAGCCAGGCAGGTGAGTGGTTAGGGGCAATCAGGCAGGCAGGCGAGTGGTTAGGGGTGATGAGGCAGGCAGGCAAAGTGGTTAGGGGTGATGAGGCAGGCAGGCAGGCAGTTAGGGGCAATCAGGCAGGCAGGCGAGTGGTTAGGGGTGATGAGGCAGGCAGGCAGAGTGGTTAGGGACAATCAGGCAGGCAATCAGGAGAGTGGTTAGGAGCCAGCAGTCCCAAATTGTGAGTCAGACATCCCCCGAGGGGTCCCAGATTGTGAGAGAGTGCAGGCTGAGCTGAGGAACCTCTCCCATGCCCCCCCCCCCCGTGCATGAATTTCATGCACTGGACCTCTAGTCTAGTAATAAAAGGCAATCGTCTGAATAGGTTGATATTCAAAATGAGTAACAACTGGTTACATCCAGGCTCTAACCAATAGGAACTGATGCCAGCTAAAATTATCAGGTGGCTTTACACATGAGCAGTATTCAGCCTGGAATTAAAATCAGCTTATCCAAATCTCCTCACTCTTTCAAGACTCTAGGCATAAAGAGTTATTATTAAAGGAAAATATTTAAAAGAAGGAGTTCTTACCATTTGCAACAGCATGGATGGAATTGGAGAGCATTATGCTAAGTGAACTAAGCCAGTCAGAGAAAGATAAATATCACATGATCTCACTCATTTATGGAATATAATGAACAACATAAACTGATAAACAAAAACAGATCCAGAGACAGAGAAACATCGATCAGACGGTCAAACCTCAGAGGGAAAGTAGGGGAGGGTGGGGGTAAGTGGGAGAGATCAACCAAAAGACTTGTATGCATGCATATAAGTCTAACCAATGGACATAGACAACAGGGAGGTGAGGGCATGAGTGTGTGTGTGGGGGGGTAAATGGGGGGATAAAGACACATATGTAATACCTTAATCAATAAAGAAATTTTTTAAAAAAGAAAAATATTTACTTTATATCAGATGTCCCATTTATAACAAATATAGATGAGATAATTCTAGACAATGTAGAGAAAAGACCTGCAAATACAAGGTTTATCTAGTCAAGGTGTATCATTCACCTGTCAGGGCAAAAGTGTTTTTAACAAAGTCAGAAAGGTTTTATTGTTGTAAAACTTCTGAATCCTTTAGCATCTTAATTTGAATAATAAAAATCTGTTACTAAAGTGTTAACTAAAATTTTTATTGGTAGTTCATCTCATGGTAAAATTGCATAACATATAATGAACCTAAAGCAGTCACATTTTAGTGCATAAAAGTAAAATTTAAAAGCTATCAAGATTACAGCATAAAGTTTCCAAAAGCCTCCCAATATTTAAACCAAAAAAGGGGGGTAGTAGAAGAATATCATGTAAGGAAAAATATCCTGTAAATTACATCTAGAAAATTTTTACTTTAGAAAATAACTTTCATTTGTAATGCTAACAGCAAGTCACCCAGGTAAAACATACATGGTGTCAAAACAAGCCAAAGGAAAATCATTTGGGCAAAAAAATGAAAAAGGATCGCAAATCAAATTCATAGAAAATGTTCCTTTATTAACTTTTGGTCGAGAGTGTGTTTGTATGTTTTCAGAGAACAGCTCCGAGACATGTGGATTCCTGCGATAGAGGGGAATTGACAGGAGTGCTCCAGCCATGAAGTCAGGGGAGAGACAGTCCAGAGATGGAAGACGCTGACGATGCCTTGCCATACTAGCAGTCAGCAGATGTGCGTCACTGCAGATTGCCCAGGACCAAACCGGAGAGGGTCGGACCTGCAATACCGCCGTTTGTCCACCATCCAGAACTGAAGTATCATTGCTGTTATGAACACATTAACAACTGTTGGACATAGAAACTGGGACTCAAAAGAACTGTTAATGTATGATGTATAGCATATCAAAAGGTATTGGACTATAGAAGACATATCTTTTAGGAAACCTATATTTTGGAAAATGCTAAATTAAATTTTACAATATTTGTTAAAAATTATAATGCTATCATTAGAATTTGTGGATACATAGTAGAGTTTTTGAAGAAAAGATCCTTGCTTTTACTTCTATTTATGTGGGGTAGGCCAGAACATTTAAAAAATCTCCTTCATAATATAAAATAATTTTGGTGGGAGGCTTTAGTTTTCATTACAATGATATACCTTGTAATGAAAAACAAAAGGAAGATTCCAAAAAGTAAAAAATCTATTATATAATGAATTGTTTATAATTTTTTTAGAATCAAGTTACTTTCAAATCACTTTTATGTAAACTAAATTTTTTGTTGATCTTTCTATCCTGATATTTTGACACAGATATGTAAATAGATTACAGTTAGGATTTTTAAAAAAATGAATTAACTACTAATGAACATACAAGTAAATGTAGTATTTGAAATGAGTAACTGAAATCCAAATTATAAATTTTTTTGTAGATATACTAAATTTTCACATTAGAATTGTCTATGGGGAAAGGGAAAAGAGTAGAGTTTGTGATTATGGAAGAAGAGGGGAAAAAAACCCAAACATTAGTATAAGACACCATGCACCAAAAGGTTGCTGGTTTGATTCTGGGTCAGGGCATATGTCTGGCTTGCAAGCTAGATCCCCAATAGGGATGTGTGGGAGGCAACCAATTGATGTTTTGCTCTCACATTAATGTTTTCTCTCCCTCTCTCTAAAAATCAATAAAAATATATATATTTAAAGACATAGGGAAGGAAAAGGCAGGAATAAATGGAAGGGAAAAAAGAGAATGAGAGAGAAAGAAGAGAAGAAAGCCCTTACATATATGTCAAAAATAATCTCAACTCACTCTATACCTAAAGGTTAAAAAAAGTAAGTTAATGCCTTATTTAAACACACTGTTATGCTAGTTTACTGGGACAATATATCTATCTACCTATAGATATATAGATAGGTATATATAGATATATAACTTTATATTTTAAAAATTTGTTTTTAAATGGCTAAATATAGAAACTTTTATTATAGAAGAGCAAAATGGCTAAAAAAACTAAGTAAATTAAAGCAAACGTCACAACCAATAAATTATTTGAACAGCATATAAACAATGAAGAGATTCTTGAGGAAAAGTAAGAAAAGTGAGGCATTCTTGTATTTCACCTAGATGGAACTATAGAATAGGACTTCGAAGTGTTATAAATTATTTTTAATTTTTGAATCTTAAATTTTGACAGTGACTATTCTCAAATTTGAATTAATTCTGTCAAGTTCTATAATAAACACAATGCTATTGACCTCTAAATAAATGATATTATACACAATTGAGCCTTATCCTTGGGTAAATATTGGATTTTCAAAATAAACATGCATGATTCACATTCCCACAGCACTTTACACATAGTCTTGTTCAGCAAGTGCTAAATATTTAATATATATCTTAAAATTAATATAACTAACAGGATTAGGCACTATCATAGATCAGTTTAGTTTAATACTATTTAAATCAGATACTACTTACCCTCTTTTTTTTTTAAATTGTTATGTTTTCTTAAATTGAAATATGCTATCTTTGTTTGATGGAGTGATCATTTCAATTAATATTTTTACTGAAGTTTTTAGTGCTATTTAACAATATGAGCATCAGTCTTGCTATGGCTAAAAAAACTAATATTATTGATTTTAAAACATATTTATCAGACTTGTTTTAGAGACTGTTGATTTTCAGTAATCAGACACTAATGTTTTTAAACAATATTCGACTTGAATATTTTACTCTGAAGTTTCTCACTTTAACAAAATTATATCCAGAATAAATGGAAGTGCTGGAATTTATAATTATTTTATTTCTAAACTAATGTAGGTGAGCACAGACTCAATTAACTTAAATATATCGTGCTGATTTTCGGGGGGTGGGAGGTAATGCCACTTGCCAATAATAGTCAAATGAAGATTAATGAACTCATGTCAATCTCAGTCTGCAATAAAGATAATAAAGATGTAAATGTTGATAGCCCATTAGGTCAGTCTCTTCATGCAAATGATCTTTGTGTTAAACTTTAGTTAGAAGTACTAGTCAGTGTAAGAGTTGTCATAATTCATGTGATGTTGACTTTTTTTTTTTTTTTAATCTTGAAGACTAATAGATTCCCTGCCATTTATTTTACCTCATTTTAGGTCCTCTTCCCTGGCCACCGTTACCCACCTGTAGAGCTGCTGTCAGACTTAACTAAATTGCATGACCCTCAGGAGTATGCTTCACTTTTCATTATTCTTTCACCCTGAAAAAGTGACTTTAAAGAATTAGAATGACAATGTGACCTCTCCAGCCATGAATATATTGCACAGTGATAACAAGGCAAAAATTGTTTTTCTTTTCTTTTTTTTTTATATAGTTTTATTGATTCCAGAGAGGAAGAGAGTGTTAGAAACATCAATGATGAGAGAGAATCACTGATTGGCTGCTTCCTGCACACACAAGGGATCCAGCCCGCAACCTTGGCATGTGCCCTTGACCAGCATCAAACCCAGGACCCTTCAGTCCACAGGCCAACGCAGTATCAACTGAGCCAAACCAGCTAGGGCAAAAATTGTTTTTCTTACAACAGCCTCTTTTTCAAAGGAAAACTTGAGCTTTGATCTTTTTAGGTCCTGTTCAGATTCAGGCACACAAGGCTATGGATCTGTGATGTTTTCACTGAAAAATTTTTATGTGACAGGAGTAAAAAGCCAAAGCCAGCCAATCATATTGCATGTTTTTTTGGACATGAAACCAACTCTTTATGTTGAAGAGTCTCCATGCATGTCATATATACAATGCACTCCTGCAGAATTGACGACTTGACTTGACTTAAAGAAGAGACTTGCATTGCAAACCTATTGCCATATCGAAGATGTACTAAATTTTGAAGTTCCATAAGCAGTGGGTCAATTTTCATTTTAACCCAGAGTGATATGAAATAAACATGCAAGTGGCAAACAGCAAGCTGTTAATTTGTGTGAGAAATTAAAATGAAGAAAACAGGGAATAAAAGCAGTTAGTGTGTGCTTCTACAGCATAGAATCCCCAATTCACATCCTGGGGGAGTGACAAAGCAGTCATTTAATGCGACGTCAACACATGAGTCTTGTCTTTCATTAGTAAACGCTCCTGCTGGTTCATGCACTGTCAGAAGTAGACCTCCTACTGACATTCATAGAGGTGTGGAAACTGGGATGGTTTAATAATGCTGTTTTGTTTAACTTTTTTCCTTCTCCTATTGGAAGCCAGCTTTTGTTCCTTTGCTTTTCAAACAAGTACATGTTAGCTTCATTTATGAAGTACATGTTAAAACTGTTTATGATTCAAATGACCTACTTTCCTCTTGATTCCTTAGAGCACTTTGAATATCCCAGCCAATTGAGGCTTACATCTGCCTGCAAATTACCCACGCTTTCTCTCTGCACACAGTCTGCCCACATCATCTGTGGATAAATAACCATAAAAAATAAATGGAGAGGAAAGACGGCAGCATCTATCTCCCTTTCTTTATGGAAAGTGTTCTACTGAGATGTTGGTTAATGACCTAAGCAGTATTATAGATCCAAAGTATTTTTCACCCATCTAGCCCACCCCTGCAAACCTTCAGCTTAACTCTTATCTGTTTTAAATAGTATTGCTCATAGTGGAGAAGCAAGTAACGATTCAGGTAACTATATATAAATTTCACACACACACAAAAAAAACACAACCATATAAAGGTCTAGGAAGTGGAAAGATAATTAGATATAGAATTTTTACATACACTCACTTCTTCAAACATTTCCTAAGCACAGTCAAGTGTCAGAAGGAAGCTGTCCAAATTCTCAATGTTAACTAACAAGTACATATTTATTTCAGGAAATGTTATGTTATTTTTTAAGTTAATTTCCTGGGATTATTTTGCAATTCTATATATCTTCATGACCTATTTTTATTAAGGTACAGAATACTTAAACATAAATGGTGTTGTAAAGCTGCTTTATATAGTAAAAAGTAGTGTCCCTGAATTAAAATTTTAACTTACTACTTATCCCCATTTAAATTGATAATTCTTCTTCTGATGGAACTGTCTTTATTTAAACCACTTTGTTGTCTTGGAACTACATAAAAAATCTATAATTGCTTCTTAAAAAGGACTTAGATTTTTTTGTTTGTTGGTTTTAGAAGTAATAAGGAAAAGTGACATAGGTTATTAAAAGGCTTTCAGGTAAAATCAAGAACTGTCATGCTGATTTTGAATGTTTAATTACGTGCTTTAGAGTCAAAATATAAGCAAATGCTAAAAGGAATATCAAAACTTTTAGAGGATTGACTGCTTTTTTTAAAAATAGAAATGTAGCCATTCATAGTGATTGATTTAAAATACAATAGATAGTTAAGAACGTAGATTTATATGCATTTGTTTTAAAAATCTTAAATATGTTTTTGTATATTTTATATTACAGTATTTTAATTAAGAAGTTTAATATTTCATATTTAATAAAAGGTGAATTTTGAGCTTTTAGAGGGCTATAATCAACCACTCCCCAACTTAAAAGATATAAACAAATACCTTTTAATTGAATGTTAAGTCACTAGAATGATAATGTTAATTAATGCTTTGTTTTTAAATATTGATAATTATTTTTTAAAACTCCATGATTCTAAAATATTAAGCATTTAATGCAATTATCTTCTTTATCTAGGACTTATTTTTTAAATTTTTACTTATTTTGAACAAAATATTCATCACAGGAAACTAAAGTTTCCATAAAGATGCTTAACTGAGAAAATGTGTAAATTTATTAAAGTTGAAAGCAAAGTTAGTTAAAATATTGAAATTTAAATGAGTCTGTGATTTCTGTTACTTGGATGGAAGACACTTTTTTTTTATATATTTATTTTATTTTATTGATTTTTTTTACAGAGAGGAAGGGAGAGGGATAGAGAGTTAGAAACATCGATGAGAGAGAAACATCGATCAGCTGCCTCCTGCACACCTCCTACTGGGGATGTGCCCGCAACCAAGGTACATGCCCTTGACCGGAATCGAACCTGGGACCCTTCAGTCCGCAGGCCGACGCTCTATCCACTGAGCCAAACCGGTTAGGCGGAAGACACTTTTTGAAACACATTGAATTATAAACTTTTGAATGGAGGAATATTTTACTTTAAATAATTAAACATTTACTTAATAATATTTAACCATTAGCTTGTTCACAAAAGACTTAAGGCTTAGTTTGAATCAATTATTAATTGATTAATTGAAATTCAATCAAAAGACTTACATGATAAAAAGTAGTTCAGATTTCTAAACAGACTTTACTAGAAAAGTCATGGAAAAGCAGGAGAAAATATTTTCTATTGTTCAGGAAAACCCACAATTATAAAAGACTGAGGAACATCAACTTTAAAAGGAGTTTCCAAAGGTTTTAAGATTTTTTTTCCAGTTTCTTATATTTTAAAATCTGTAATGGCACTATGTCTATAAATAAGTGCCTTAAGCTGTAAATAAATGTTGAGTATCTCAAACTATTCTATTTCATACAATTTTTATTCTTGAGATAATACAAGTTTTACTTATATTATCAAATACATGTGAGAATGTTCACTTCTAAAGACCACTAGTTTGTGATCAGTTCTAGAATTTAACATTAAATCTATAAAAAAAAATATTTTAATAATTTCAAAATCAGCCTTCCTTCACATTCTCATTTTACAAAGTTTAAAACATATATTGTTTGGTTGTTTTTGTTGTTTTGTTGTTGTTTGTTTGATCATTTGCTTTGTTTTTCTGCCAGTTCTTAGCAGGTGAAGTTTGTGGTTGTGTCTTTTCCTTCTGTCTGTGATTCCTTAAATTGACTTTAGATTTCCCATGAGGAACATATTGTATAAGATTACGATGATGAAGTTTTAAGGTAATTATGTTTCTGCAGCAAGAAGTTAAATGATTGTGTGTGTGAGTGTTTATGCTTTCATCCACTAAAATATTAGGAAGTATCAGATGCCTTAAAAAAAAAACCCTGTCATCAGAAGATCTGTCAAAATGCAGCTAGAAACATTTCTTAGAGAACCACAACTCGATTTTTTCACTTAATATATCTGGTTTTGGTTGACTAGAAGACGTCCGTAACAGAGCATTAACAAACACTGTAATTTGCTGGGGTCAGCGAGGTCTGTAGCTTCGAGATTGAAAGTTGTCTTAAATTATGCTATCAGCTTTCCAAACCTCATCAGACTTAACCCATTTAGGCGCCACTGACTTCTCGGAATCACCAATAGAACCCGAATCAGAAAACCGCAGAGCAGCCAGTCTCCTGCTATCAGAAACCTCAGTACAATTTTGCGTATTAATATTTCAGAAAGTTTGTAGGAACACATGCTCCCTGCTGAGCAGTACAACCAGCTCAGACACAGTTACAGTCAGTCAACTGGGCCAGAGCAGCCGGCTGCTCCCTGACTTTCTCTGGACCTGGCAACCAGAGGGAAAAAGATAAAAGAAAATGAAATGAATGCCTTCATTTGATTTATGATTAATAATTCCCATAATTGGAAAGTTAGGTAACCAGTAAATGGAATAACATAAGGTTACAGGAAAACGCCAATTTTATCCTGTAATGTAGCCATAAAAATTTTTTAAATGAATACATTATTATTTTATTTTTCCAGGAGAAGCAATTTTTGAAGGTTTTGTTGAGATCATCAGTTCGCCCTAATGTTCTTCAAATGCTTTAATCTAATTTTCACCATATTTTGGTCAAAATAGAGTCTAAGAGGTATTCAACATAGTAGAGCAATTAAATATATTTTATAACCCGCAGAAAGAACAGTTTAGCAATGAACACCCATGTGTATTTTTAGTGACTTGCAGAAATGTATGCAATAGAGTGAAATATAATTCTATGATGATAAACAGTGACAAACATTCAGTGAAATACAGTAAAGCTAAATTTTAAAATAGAAACAAAACAGGGGGGTGGGATGAGGGCATGCGACAGGGGGTAAGGGAGGCTGGGGCAAGGTCAATGGGGAAAAAAAAGGAGATATATGTACTAATATATGTAATATTTTAAACAATAAAAATATTTAAAAAATATAAAAAAACAGAAGATGCAATTTTAAAGGATGCTTGAATAAATAATTGATTATAAATAATAAAAATATATACATAAAGACTTTTCATTTGTACTGGGGAAGATCTAATAATATTTACATTTTCTTACTATATAATGACACATATTTATAGCTGCCCTAGAGGGAAAATATTTACAGAAGCTCCTAACAAGGAAACAGGTTCTTAAGTTTTAATTAAGCAGAAAGTTTAAAATGAAATAAAACCAAAACAAATTAGAATGCATTATTTTTAAATAAAATTTTAATGCTTAGCATATTATCTAAAGTAAATGACTAGGGCATTGAAATGGTAATTATTTTTGTTCTTTTGCATTTTTCTTTAAACAAATTATTATTACATGCATATTTTCTGTACTATATACATTTGAATATGGCGTTTTCCTGGATTTAAGTAGTTAAAAATGAAGAGCATAAAAATCTGTTATGTCATCATAGCCCTTTAATGGTACTTGAATAACATGTGTCCTTTATTACATTGAGGTATGTTCCCTCTAACCCCACTTTGCTGAGAGTTTTTATCATAAATGGTTGCTAGATTTTATCAAATACATTTTACTCATCTATTGATATGATCATGTGGTTTTTTCCTTCATTTTGTTTATGTGGTGTATCACCTTTATTGATTTGTGGATATTGTACCAACCTTGCATTTCCAGAAAAAATCCCCTTTGATCATAGTCTATACCTTTCTAATGTATCATTGGATCTAGTTAGCTAATATTTTGCTGAGGATGTTAGCATGTATGTTCATCAGGGATGTTGGCCTATAATTTTATTTTTTTTTTTTTGTTTTGGGACTTAGGATAATGCTGGCCTTATAAAATGAGCTTGGGAATCTTCCCTCCTCTTGAATTTTTTGGAATAGTTTGAGAAGAATAGGTGTTATTTCTTTTAATGTTTGGTAAAATTCACCAGTGAAGCCATCCAGTCCAGAACTTTTATGTGTTGGGAGTTTTTTGGTTACTGTTTCTATTTCAATAGTTGTAACCTGTCAATTGAGATTCTCTAATTCTTCCTGATTCAATTTTGGAAGATTATATGTTTCTAGGAATTTATTCATTTCTTCCAGATTGTCCAACCCTTTTGGCATTTTTTAAAAAATAATTCTTTGTATTTATTTGGAGTCAGGTATTATTTCGTTTCTGTCATTCCTGATTTTATTTATTTGGGTCTTCTCTTTTTTTTCACAAATTTCATTTCTAAAGAAATTTTTAAAGATCATCATAGTTTTCTGAGATGTTTGCTGATACACTTGTATCACTTACTTGCAAGAATATTTAAAAAATATACCTGAAACCTGGTTGGGATTTTGAGTCAAGGGCCTCCTGTAACATGTGAGTGCTGGGATTAGGTATTCTAAAAATGCATTCATTTTTCTATTCTATTTAAATTATTTTGGCTATAATGTTATCAGCTGAGAGATACAAAATGATGTCTCATTGGTAAAGTTACATACATTTCCCCAAATGAAAATGTCATTTTCTAGTGCTTTTATTAATTTGCTTAAAAAGTAAAGAGTTCTTTACATTAAGTTAGAAAGTTCACCTATATTTTGTAAAAAATTATGTCATAGTGTATAATTTATAAAATACTTAAAGACTTAAATTATACTCAACCAATTAACTAGATAGCCCTAAAAGAAATGAAATAAAATTAATGACTTTAATGCTTACTGAATAATAGCTATCATTTCTTCATTAGTATATATGTAAAATATGTTTCTAGGTGGTAATATTCTGTCTATGCAACTTTGTAAGACTGTAGCTGTAGATGACAGTTAAATTTAGGCCTATCTATTGCTTTTAGGTTTGGTATTTAAAATGGTAGACAACATAGCATCTACCTCACATTTAACCATATGTGTAGAAGACGAAGTCTGGCTGCATTGAGAGCAGGTCAGTGAGTGAATGAAAATGATGTGAAGTGATTACTAAGGAAAAAGATCCTTTCAGAGGGATGTACACAGAGCTTCATAGTACAGCTTCTGGATGCTGGATTTTAAGTGAGTAAAGACAAATTTCTCAGACAAACAAACATATGAACTTAGCCTGCAAACAATTTGCCATTTTATGTGCCATGTATGGAAGTTTTTAATTCTCAAAAATGTTTTAAGTATATTGATTCAATTGTAGAAACTGCACTTAAGGCTTTTATTCTTCAATGTTAAATTGGCAGTTTTTGAAAAGAGTGAAAAAGAGGAATAGGAGCTAAATACCTTCTATGGTATTTTAGGAAAATATAAGATTGTTTTAAAACAATTCTTAAAGACTATAAATCGCATATTCAAATACTGGATATTACACCTATAGACCACCAAAGTATTATTAATATGATGGTTTAAGGCAGTAATATTTCCATGGTAATAACCCTTATTTTTTTTATCTTTCTATGTCTCAAACCAAGTTAATGGTTACTGTTTAAGACAGTTCTTTTACTTTAAACTGCATCTGTAAAATGCTTACATTTTCCTTCCTTTACACAACAGATGTTCCACAGAAAAGTTGTGGAAAAAAATGTAATCCCATTTTGCCATAAAATTGCATTATAATCATAAAAGTGCTTTACCTTCATTTCTTATATATCTTCAATTTACCACACTTTCTAACACTTCACATGCATTTTCTTTTGCCACAGTCAGATCATCAAATAGTTTGAACAAACCTGTGTGAACTGTATTTTAAAATTTACCAATAGCAAGTCTCCGCCTGTAGCTATTGTGATTTACTTCTTCAGAGTGAGATTCAAGCATCTGTATATATTAAATGCTTTCCAGTTCATCCCAGCTTCAAATGAGATCTAAAAGAATTTTAAAAAAGTAACTATGGCTAAGATTGTGATTTCTTGATTCATAAATCAAAATTTCATACAAACAGATGACCAATAACAATTTTAAGTATAGAGTTTTAAACATTAAGGTATTGCATATACAGTTATAGTTTAATATTTTTAAAAATGATTTGAGAATTTGAGAGAGAAAGGAAAAAAACATTGATTTGTTCTTCCACTTATCCATGCATTCATTGATTGCTTCTTGTATGTGCCCAGATTAGAGAACAAACCTATAACCTTGTTGTAATGGGACGATGCTCTAACCAACTGAGCTATCCGGCCAGTGCACAGTTACAATTTATTACATCTAAAAAGTACAGACTAAAATCAGTCAGAGGAAAAGTGCATAGGCAAAGTTCAAGAAAGTTTGAAACACCATTTCCATTTGTCCTATCATTGTCGAGGAGTAGATAGCTTTATTTTCCTGCTTTGATGTGTGACAATACACATGGAGCATTGCCAACCAGGTAAAGTCACCTGCAAGTTGGTTTCCAGAGTGGATGTTGTGGCTCAATCATGTAACCATGGCTGGCCACCTAATGGATGGCTTTAATCTCCAACCCCTCCAAAGGTCAAACTGATATCACGTAACTCAAAGTCCCTACTGTAAATCATATTGTTAAACTATCTGATATGACTAACCCTCGCTCCTATTCACTTTGTCATGAACAAAGGCCCCTAGACAAACCTAGACTTTTTTTTTTTTTAATCAGGCATGAAATTTTAAAGGCTTAGAAATTACTTCCTAGAATCTGAGGGCAATGACCAGACTGCTAAATCAAGGCAAGATTCCAACATGTGATGAAGCTAGCCCAGAAACTCCCCTTTCAGATTTCTTATGTCATATTATTTTTTTTCCAGTGAGTAGGTACTTGAAAATAGAATACTATTCTAAAATTCACCTCTTCCTTCTTCTTGTTCTCTTTTTCACATAGACGATACCTATATATCATATATCTATATATCTATATACCGTATTTTCCGGTGTATAAGACGACTGGGCGTATAAGATTTTCCTGGGTTAAAAAGTTGTCTTATACGCCGGAAAATACGGTAAATATCTATGCAGCTTTGAGCACAAGTCACTTCACCTCTAAGATGGAAATACCGTATTTTCCGGCGTATAAGATGACTTTTTAAGCCAGGAAAATCTTATACGCCCAGTCGTCTTATACGCCGGAAAATACGGTATCTATATATCTATATCTATATCTATATCTATATCTATATCTATATCTATATCTATATCTATCTATATTCATATATATTGCATATTCAAGTGTTGTAGAATAAGGTCTAGAGTTCTAGAATTTACCAGTGAACTATGACTGGTTGTATCTGTTTAAATCAGGACTACAATATATGAAAGTTCACTTAGCACTAGTGTGGCTGTTAATATGACATGAAGCAGGTTTCCTACAAGGAGTATTACAGGAAATAAAGAGGGAAATATTCTAATGATGAAACATTAGGAGCTTTAATAGTCAGTTCAGTGTAGTTCCTCCACCCCCTCAACAAAATGCTTGGCTTTATATAGTCACACATGAGTGTGGCTTCTGAGGATCTAAGAAATGAAGAACAGGCTTAGCAGGCCTGGATTATATGGAACCAGCCATCTGGGTCCTTAGAGCTTTTAGAGACTAGAGACATATTTTGGCTAATTTAAGCAGGTCGCTAAGAAGAAGGCATCTCAGTTTTGTTGCCTACTGAATATTAGTAAAAATCTGGATTTAAATTGCTAGTGCCATGCCATGTAGAAAATAATTATCAGAATGCCAAAATTGTATTTTTGACCTCTTATTTTCTTTAATCAGTATGTCTAAAAGGTAATCAATTTTATTTATGGCATTAAAGAAACAACTTTAGTTTCATACATTTATTTATTGTTTTTGTTTTTTATTTCATAGATTTGATTATATAGTTATAATTAGTATTATACTATAAAATTATTATTTTCTTTCATCTAGCACTTTGTGCTTAGATTATTATTTTTTCTTTTTTTGGGCTTCTTATGTAACTGAGTTTAAATATTTTGATCTTTATTTTCAATATATTTTTATTGGTTTCAGAGAGGAAGGGAGAGGGAGAGAGAGGTAGAAACATCAATGATGAGAGAGAATCATTGATCCACTGCCTCCTGCATGCCCGCCCCCCAAACCCCACTGGGGATCGAGCCCACAACCCAGGCATCTACCCTAACTGGGAATCGAACCATGATCTCCTGGTTCATAGGTTAATGCTCAACCACTGAAACACACCAGCTGGGCTAAGTATTTGGATCTTAACATACCAACTTAAAGCTATACATTTCCATCTAAGCAATGCTTTCTTGTAGCTCATAAATTTTGAGATGTTTTCATTATATTTTTCTGATTTTTTGTTTTATTTTTGTGTGTTTTTTTTCTCAATTTCTGAATATTTAAGGTTATTACAAATATCCTGCTATTTCACTTTTTCAAAGGTATTGGTAGTTGTATTTATATTCTAGCATATGGTCATTTTGGTTACTGTTTCAGGTGTACTTGAAAAATAGTGTGCATTCTGCAGTTCTTGAATGTAATGCCAAATAAAGTTTAGTTAACTTGAGGTGATTGGTATTGCTCCTACATTACTGAGAAGGATGTTAAAGCTTTCATTTATGATTGAATTTGTTTCTTCTTTTAGTTCTGTTAGTCTTGGCTATGTATAGTTTGAAGTTCTTATGAGGTATATATGTATTTGGACTATTTAATCATTAGGACATGTCCTTTATCTCTGTAATACTTCTTGTCTGAAATATACTTCATCTGATATTAATCGCCACACTAGTGCTCTTATGATTTTTGTTTGCATTGTATAGATTTTTCTATTTACTTTTAAATGATCTGTGTTTTTATATTTAAAGTGTATCTCTTAAAGAGGACAATAGATTAGTCCTGTTTTTTAATCCAGTCTGAAAACCTCTGCATTATTAGCCCATTTAGAGTTAACAAAATTATTTTTATAATATGTGTATCATCTTGCTAAAGATGGTATTTACTTCTATTCTTTTTCTCTTTTTCTGTCTTATACCTCTACATTTTATTTTTAATGGTGTCTAGTATTTAAAAAAAAATATACACACACACACACACACACACACACACACACACACTAGAGGCCCAATACATGAAATTTGTGCAAGAGTAGGCCTTCCTTTCCCTGGCTGCTGGCACTGGCTTCCCTCTGGCACCTGGGACCCGGGCTTCCCTCTGGCTGCCAGCAGGGACCCAGGACCTGGGTTTCCCTTACAGCCCTGGCTTCGTCTGGAAAGTTGTCCGGAAGGACATCCAGTCTAATTAGCATATTATCCTTTTATTATTATAAATATACACATTTTAGTGGTATCTATCTATCTATCTATCTATCTATCTATCTATCTATCTATCTATACATGTCATCACCTAGCATATTTAAATAGTTCTCACCACACATACACACAAACTGTAACTATGTGAGGTGTGATATATATATAACTAACTGCGGTAATAATATTTTGGAATATATACATATACTAAATCACTGTTTCATAATATATGCTTGATTTGTTATAGATCTCATTATATGTGTTCATGATGCAATTTCAAATTCTATTGTATTAAATGGCTAGATCATTGCAAGATCCTACAAATGCTGACAAATATTATTTCATTATGAAGCAGTCAACATTAAGTGATAGTTCACATACATATGAAGACGGAGTTAAAGAATCAATAGCAGATGCTGTAAATTACTCCAGAAAATGGGGGTGGAGGGAACGCGGAGAAAGGAATGAGTTTGCATTTATTATTTCCATGCACCAATTTGTTCCTTATATTATGGCTGATGATTTAAAAATTTCTGGTTTGATTTGAAATGGAAACTTGCCTAAGCTATTCATTAGTTTGGGAAATTGTAATATGATTTATTCAAAATCACATTCCTTATCTGAACTAATAAACTATATTACAGACAGAATGTGCTAATATGTTATCTGCAACGAATAGCATTTGCAAGTTAGGTCTCACTAAATGTGGCCATCTTTGCTTTGTCCACCTCTCCCTGATTAACGTATTTCAAGTTGTGAAACCTAAATAAGTATCTTCAGAAGTAGCAATAGGGGGTAGGTGTAAGATTCATGAGTGAGATTTTAGGAAATAGTTTTTCTTTTCTTTTTTATAATATATTTTATTGATTTTTTACAGAGAGGAAGGGAGAGGGACAGAGAGTTAGAAACATCAATGAGAGAGAAACATCGACCAGCTGCCTCCTGCACACCCCCTACCAGGGATGTGCCCGCAATCAATGTACATGCCCTTGACCGGAATCGAACCTGGGACCTTTCAGTCCGCAGACTGACGCTCTATCCACTGAGCCAAACCGGTTTTGGCAGGAAATAGTTTTTCATCTTGCAGGATGAAACTTTGACTTCAGTTAGAATTATAGCACAAAGAGGATTTCAAGACTCATACTTGAGAGTACCAGAAAAACAACCCGGATTATTTATAGTATTCAAATTTAACAGATAAATGGAAATGTTGGCTATGTTTTACTTATGTGAAGCAAGAAAGTAAAATAAACTATTTTCAACTTTTTTTACAAGTAATTTATTCATCTCAGATGTTCAAGTAGTACAGAAAGATATAATATAGTGGTATGCAGGTGTTTTTTAAATTGTGCTCTTATTTCTAACACAGACTATGAGTCTCCAGAAAAAACACTCACTTTAGAACAAGTACTTTTCATTTTCTTTGCCTGTCTATATTTTTACACTTGTTTTTTGACCCTGTGGGATAGGCATGCTGGACTACAGGAAGACCACTCCCAACCAGTGATCCTGAAGTTACAATTAAGCAGTGAGTCAGCATGATAGACAAACACTGCACCACCAAGGCCAGGACACTTTCTCTGCTTTTGGCATCATCCCCCTTTCCTTACATCATTTCCTGTATAAGCCTTTGGAATATAGTCAACTAAAGGAATGCAGCAGGAAGTATGTGAGGATGTCTTACTGGATACATGTGTATGCCATAGTCCATGTTGATCTACTTTTCTATTAAAAATTATTCCAGAGAGGAAGAGAGAGGGAGAGAGAGATAGAAACATCAATGAAGAGAGAGACATGTCAATTGGCACCTCTTACATGCACCCCGGCCAAGGCCGGGGATAGAGCCTGCAACTGAGGTAAGTGCCCTTGACCAGAATCAAAACTGGGACCCTTCAGTCCATAGGCCCACTCTCTATCCACTGAGCCAAACCTGCTAGGGCTACATTAATCTATTTTTCTTCATCTTTACCAATGCTTCTTTAGGCCACCATTCCTCTCAACTTCTGCATAGCTTCCAAAGTGGCTTTCCAAAGTGGTTCTTTCCTCTAACTCACACATGGGAGCTAAATGTATCTTTTACAAAATAAATCAAATTATGTATTTTATGCTTAAAGTCTTCTACTGTCTCTATTATGCTCAGAAAAAAATTCAAACATTTCCCCCAGGTACCAAGCTCTAGGTAGCTGGACTCGAACTTGTCAAGCTTGTTTGGAACCTTCCTCCTCCTGGCTTAGTACTCTCCAGCCGTCTGACCTTTTTCTTCTCTGAGTATTTCAAAATTCCTTTCGTATTAGCATTTGAACTTGCTATCCCTTCTGCCTGGAACATCAGCTCACGAGTACTGCATGCCCGACTCCCTTTCTTTTCAGGTCTCTCAACAGAATTATTCCACCTGTAGCAAGACGTTTTATAAAGTATCTGAGAACCTGGATAGTCTTTTACATTAACTTGTGTGTGTACATTTTCTTAAAGATAATTTACAGATATCAGGAAACGTTTCATTCATTTTTATATGATTACTAGCGTTCCTGTTGCAGGAAAAATCCTGCAATAGGATTTCCTGCTGCACTCTATCCCGCCTCCGCTCCGCCCTTGTCGCCCGCCCCGCCTTCTCCTCCAGCCCGCCTGCTTTTCCCTTCATCCTTGGAACTCTTTTTTTTAAAAAAAGATGTTTTTATTGATTTCAGAAAGGAAGGGAAAGGGGGAGAGAGAGATAAACATCAATGATGAGAATCATTGATCGGCTGCCTCCTGCACACCCCCCAATGAGGATCAAGCCCACAACCCTGGCATGTGCCCTGACTGGAAATTGATCCATGACCTCCTGGTTCATAGGTTGATGCTCAACCACTGAGCCAAGATGACTGGGCTAAATTAACTCTTCTTCATTAAAAAATCACATGTATATATAATAAAGTAACTGTTAAGGACAGAAATTAAAATCAGGGACCTATCAAGAAGTCTTCTGAGTTGATGACATATACTTGAGTATAGTAAAGATCTTCACATACATATTGATTAATAGGTGTGAGTAGGTGTGATTGATTCAACCAAAAAATTAGTTTGCACCTTCTGTGGTCCATCCATTATGTTTAAATTGAGCTAGTTTCCCCCTAGTTGAAAAGATAGATAATCAAATAGTTAACTATATTACTATATGATTAGTGCAATAATGAATGCTTGATTCAAGTATAAATATTTGAAATAGGTTTTTGAAAGTAAAGTGAAGTGCTTTCAAAGCTGCTCTTTATTAAACAGGACTTTGAAAGACAGAGAAATGGACCAAAAGAATTAATTTCCTGAGTCTACTGTGTACCTTCCACTATTTAATATATGATGCAAACATTTCCACAAAGTGTTATCTAGCACTTATCTAAAAAATCAGAAATAAAATACTTGACTCTTCAAGCTTGGAGCAGCAGATTATAATTCCTATTCATAGGAACATGCAAATATTTAAAAGTAAACAATACTTTGTTAAAAAGATAGAGAAATGCATCTATTTTATAAAAGTTGAGATAGAAAATAGTTATTTTCAACCTGTTCAAAATAAGATACCTGTATTTGAAGAATAACAAATTAGATAAATAATGACTAATACATTACACTCCTGAAACAATTTAACTATTTCTATTTCTACAAACATTGATGTACCCCATACTATATACCACACACTGTGCTATATATTTTAATAATAGTATTATTTTCAATAATCACGGTGATGCCAACACTCATAGAGCTTCTGATACATGACATGTACTTTATGTGCTACATGTAAACTAACTCATTTATATCACTGGTAAGAGAGGATAAATGCTATGGAGAAACATCTTACCAGTGAAGGAAAAAGGAAGTGTCAGTGCTGGAGGGATCCATTGAAAAGAGGAGATCCTCACTGAGAAATAGACATTTGACAATATGTATATCTGGGAATTCCCCAAGAAAAATGTCCAGATATCTACTTAGTCAAAGGCCTGGTGGTTTCATGGGAAATCAATGAAGCCTTGGCTGGAAAAAAAAAAGGGGAAGTTATCAGAAATGAAGTAAGAGGGAAAAATAGAGTAATGCTTCAAACCTGTGTAAAGTGTCATTTAGAGGACCATGCCATTTATTTCCACCAGGGGTCAGCCACATCCTCCACCAAAGAGACAATCCTGAGCAGGCAGGAAAGACTGACTTTCCAATCTCCCCTGGGAACAAGCAGGAAGTGGGGAGGACAATAAGCAGTACAGGGGAAAGTCCTTTGCTGGGCGCATGCATGGTAGAAGCCAAGATTGCCCACAGGGAGGCTTCCCTTCTAAGAGCAGGTGCAGTAGAAGGCAGATGAAAAAGCAGAACTTTGAGGCATCTGCTGTAGGAGCCACAGTGGTGACCATCAACGGGAGGAGTCTAGCCTGTTCATAGGTTGATGCTCAACCACTGAGCCAAGATGACTGGGCTAAATTAACTCTTCTTCATTAAAAAATCACATGTATATATAATAAAGTAACTGTTAAGAACAGAAATTAAAATCAGGGACCTATCAAGAAGTCTTCTGAGTTGATGACATATACTTGAGTATAGTAAAGAAAAAGTGAGAAAAGGATCAGCTAGGAAAAGGGCACAAACCCCGAAGATCCAGAAAAGATTTGGATAGGGAGAGGGCCCAGCACAGTCCTGGGAAAACCCAAGAAACAGGTTGGACACTTTAAAAGACTGCTGGCTTGTTCCCCAAATCAGGAAAATATATGGAGGGTTAGCAAGGACCCCGGACAGTTGCTCCCAGGGCCTGCCTGCCCTCTGCATCCCAAAGGGTGTATTATTTATTTTCACCCCAATAAATCTTGCCACTATGCTTAAATTTCTTCCACATGTGTGTCTCCCTGAAATTTTTTCTCACAACTCAATAAGGGCAAGGTTATGACTAGGTTAGGCACACTTAGAGAATCCAGGATACTCTCCCTCCTCAAGTTTTTGGCAACTTTTCTGCCTACTACATCTATACTAATAAAAGGGTAATATGCTAACTAGACCAGGTCAACCGGCCATCTTCCAGACGTCTGACTTCCTTCCAGACAAAGCCATGGTAGTGGCGGCTGAGGCAGAGAGGGCAGTTTGGGGTGATCAGGCCAGCAGGGGAGAGCAGTTGGGGGCAAGATCAGGCTGGGAGGGGAGGGCAGTTGGGGGTGATCAGGCAGGCAGAGGCAGTTAGGGGCAATCAGGCCAGCAGGGGAGGGCAGTGAGAGGCGATCAGGCAGGCAGGCAGGTGACCAATTAGGAGCCATCAGTCCCAGATTGCAAGAGGGATGTCTGACTACTGGATTAGGCCCGATCCCACAGGGCCTCTAGTTTGATTATAAAATAATTATCTATTAAATTTCTTTTAGTTATATACTTATTAAGGGAAGACGTTAAAATTTGAAAATTTTAATTTTTGTAACCCTAATGCTGAAATCTGGGTGTTTTTCTTTTATATATAACTAGTGGCCCAGTGCACGAAATTCGTGCACTGGGGGGGGTTCCCTCAGCCCAGCCTGCACCCTCTCCAATTGGGGACCCCTTGGGAGCCAGCAGTCCTGGATTGTGATTGTTCCATTGCAAGAGTGTGTTTTTTCCCTCCTTTGCCAGCCTGGTTGCCCCTAACTACCCTCCCCTGCTGGCCTGGTTGCCCCCAACTGCCCTCACCTCAGGCCTGGTCACCCCTAACTGTCCTACCCTGCAGGCCCAGTCACCCCTAACATCCCTCCCCTGCTAGCTCAATTGCCCCTAATTGCCCTCCCCTGATAGCCTGGTCACACCCACTGTTCTCCCCTGCAGGCCTGGTCCCCCCCAACTGCCCTCTCCTGCAGGCCTGGTCACCCCTAACTGCCCGCCTCTGCTGGCCTGGTCCCCCCCAACTGCCCTCTCCTACAGGCCTTGTCCCTCCCTACTGCCCTCCCCTGCTGGCCTGGTCTCCCCCCACCCCCCAATAGCCCTCTCCTGCTGGCCTGGTCCCCTCCAACTGCCCTCCCCTGCTGGTCTGGTCCAACCCAACTGCCCTCCCCTGCAGGCCTGGTTGCTCCTAACTGGCCTCCCCTGCAGGCCTGGTCCCCCCCTCCCCAACTGCCCTCCCCTGCTGGCCTGGTCCCTCCCAACTGCCCTCCCCTGCCAGCCATCTTTTCATGGCCATCTTGTGTCCACATGGGGGCAGCCATTGTTGACTATATGGGGGCGGCCATCTTGTGTGTTGGTAGGATGGTCAATTTTCATATTACCTCTTTATTATATAGGAGAACCCCTTTTATTTCTCAAGATGAATCGGAAACATTACTTACTTTCTATGAATATAGTAAAGGGAAAATTATTATTTTCCTCTCTTTCTCCCTTGCTCTGTCTCTTCCTCTCTCCTCTTCCTCTGCTTCTCCTTTTTCCTCTATCTCTCTCTCTTTCTCTCTTTCTCACCTCTTTCTTCAGAAATAATAATATATTAGTGTTTGGAATGTAATGAAAAATATTCTTGTTTGATAAATCAATTCATGACAATTTCTTAGATATTTTATTGCTTTAACATAAATTTACCCGATTTCAACTTTAATTGTTTTTGCCCCTGACTGCATGTGATGCTGACTATAAATTATCATTAGTCTATCTGACACTGTGGGAAGATTTGTATGTATTAAAGTGGTATATTTTAAACACACAAGCTGTACAGAATAACCAATATGCCATAAAGCTGCTGTCAATACAGGCATGTTTTAGCTTGTCACATTGAGACTAATAAGAAAAGTTTGTTCTATCATGATTTATGTTGGCTGTACAAGATACGTATCTTTTATTTCCTTATATATTATAAAATCACAAAAGTTACTGAGAATATGAGGGTCATTGGAGAAGGTCAGCTTTAGGAATATATTAAATGATCTTGGAATATTGATTGTTCCACTGCAAGAGTGTGTTTTCCCCCCCTCTTTGACATACCTTCTTTTCACTGTTCAACCATTCAGTTAATGAGGCAATGCAGTGATTTCAATGTAAGACAAACCTTGATTTGCTGCCAATAGTTTCTAGCTCAGTGCAGTTTCACTGACACAATGTTAAGTACTTGATTGATGTACTTCAGTGTCACTTCCTACTCCCTTTAGTTGCCTTAATTCTCCTATGACTTGTCACCACCTGAGAGATGTATTTGTTCATTTCCTGAGTGCCACACTAGATTACAAGGTCTTTGAAGAAAGGCAATCCATCTCTTTTGTTCACCACTGTATCCCTATTGCTTAGTTACTGGCATATAGTAGGTGCTCAAAATTATTTGACGAATGATTGCCCACACACTTAAAGAAATGTGACCTATTTCTAAGTAACAAAAGGTTTTTTGGAGGTTATTAACTTTATGTTTTAATTTTCCTAAAAATATTTACCTTTTGTGGAGTATGTTTAAAACCTATTTTGCAGAATAAATGATTCACTAATATGTATTTTTTCATTTATTCTGTATGCATTAATGACTTTAACTCAATGACTGGCATGTCAGTGCCATATTGAATTCATACTTGAATGCTCTCAAGTTATATAATTGTGTGTGAATTCTAGTTTATTGTAAATATGCTTTGAAAAGTCATTCATAAAGAGCTAAAAGATTTCTACTTGTTAGAAGTCTAATTTACCTTGTGTTTCTTTGGTGATCCATAATGTTTCCCATAGGTTTCTTACCATTTAATAATAAATTACAATCCTATATGATCATTTCTACATTAACCTTATAGGATCCACAATTGCCATGAAATCTAGTATTGTACATTAAGCATCAAGAATATAACTACATTAAAAATAGACAAAGCTTATGCATTCAGATTAGTAGCCATTCAGTATGATGCACCTTTGACAGATAAGACTGACAAAAATAGCAATGCAGATACCTATTTTAATGTAAATTAGATCTGAAGATTCAGTTCAATTTTCTGAAGTAAAAATCACATAAAATATTTTTCACAATAGAAATGACTAGAAGCTTTTAGCATATTTTTATGAAGGAAAAATTACAAATTTTATTAGTTAAAATTTACTTTAGTCAAAATTCTGGGAACTTAACTTGTACATATTGATACCAGATTTTTGGACTGGAAACGCATGGTTTCCCCTGGGTAGGATGGTTCCCGGGCTCTTGTCCAGTGGAGTTGAAGAATGAAACCACGGAGAAAGGTGGTGTAGCAAAGGTGAAAATTAATTGAGAAACAAGCACAGACTCCCATATGGGGAGAGGGAAAGAGTCCCTCTGAGTCCCTTTTCCCTATCTACACTAATAAAAGAGAAAGATACAAATTAACTGTACCTTCATGACTCCCACCAGCCAATCGGGAGTGAGTATGCAAATTAACCCAACAAAGATGGCGGGCTAACTTGCATACACAGATGCACAGCGGCCAGGGGCGGGGCAGGATACTTGTGTCCTCGCCATGGCAACAATGCAGGTGTTCCATACCGCCCCAGCCACTCAAGGTCTCTGGGCAGCATGGGAAGGCAGGGCCGGAGCAGAAAGGTGGTGCCAGAAGCCAGGGAAAGGAAGCCCCATTCTTGCACGAATCTTTGTGCATGGGGCTTCTAGTGGTTTATAAAGGCTGTAGATCTTTGTGTCTTGATATCCCCTCTGATTGGTCACTATAGCAACTCCAGAGTTCAAAGGTAGAACCTCACATGGGACATGTGAGGCGCTCCTTCCCTCCTTCCCCATTGTTTCCCTATTACCTCTGGGCTTTCTTCCTTTCTCTTTGAATGAGGGGCTTCCTTCCCTTTATTCTGTAAATGTATACCTTCTGCAGCTCCCAGCTCCCTTATTCTATGGAAATGTGCCATCTGCTGTTTCCAGCTCCCTTATTCTATGGAAATGTACCCTTTGCAGCTCTATAGCCCTGTGCTTTTTCCATGGACCCCTTAATTTTTTTAAAATTTCCTAAGCTGGCCTATTTCACCCCCAAAAAAATTCTATCTTATTCCTAAATATTCTTTCAATATGGTATATACATATCTTAAAGATTAAATAATTTGATAGCTTAAAACTATTTAATCTTGCCATATACTTTTCTTAACTTTTGTTTTTACATTAATAGCATGTAAAAAGTTAAATTCCTAATTTTATGTTTTTTTTCCATATACAAAGCATTACTGTTTGAACAAAAAGCAGTATTTAATACTGAAGCACTACCCACTCAATCTTACTAAGCAATTTAAGAAGTATTTCACCTTTCTAAACACTTCAGACACAAATTGGTTCAAAATAATGAAATTACATGTAGTACAAATTTTGTCCTATTGCTGATTAATTATAGAACAGAATTTTTCTGAAGATTTGTTGATATTGATGGTTATGTTTTATAAAGATGTAAAGTAAAAGATTTTTAAAAATAATTAATATTAGACCACTGAAATGTGACCCAACTTAGTTAAAAGTTCAAACCTTTAGAAACATAATCGAGGTCAGTGATATCAACTCCTACAACTTCTGTTTTTCTATAAAAATAAACAAACTGGTTTTTCTACAAGGTCTTTGAAGAAAGGAAATTCATCTCTTTTGTTCACGACTGTATCCCTAGTGCTTAGTTACTGGCATATTGTAGGTGCTCAAAAATTATTTGACAAATGATTAAGCCATAGATGTTTATTGTAATAAAATTTTATATACTAGTATATATATATAAAGTTGTAAGTGCAATGTGAAAATTATCCTTGATCTTTACATCTTAGCGATGATACTGAATTTTTGGACTGGAACCCGGATTCTTTGTCCGCAGGAATCGAAGAATGAATCCACGGACAGAAAGTGGATCAGCAAAGGAGAAGATTTATTGAAGAACAAGTATAGATTCCCACATGGGGAGAGGGAAGAGTCCCACAGAATGGACTTCCAAGTAGGGAGGGGGAAAAGGGTCCCACTTGGTTCCCTTTCCCTGCGGCTTATAAAGGCTGCAGATCCTGGTGCCTTGATATCCCCTCTGATTCATCACTATTCCCTTAGACTGATTACTATAGTAACTCCTGAGCTCAAAGGTCTAACCTCACATTGGCCTTGTGAGGTTCTCCCTGCTCCTTCCTTATTGTTTTCCTATTCCCTTTGGGCTTTCTTCTTCTCCATCTGAATGAAGGGTTTCCTTCTCTTTATTTTGTAAATATAGACCTTTCTTGGCTACTTCCAGTTCCCTTGTCTTATGGAAATGTAACTGCTCCTGGCTTCCTTGTGTTATGGAAACGTACCTTCTCCCAGTCTGTGGCCCTGTGTTTTTCCATGGACCCCAATCCTAAAAAATCGCTAAACCTGTCTATGTTCCCCCAAAATTCCTGCTTCAGTGATAACCATAGTTAACTTCTTATACTATTTTTTTATTACTTATCAATTTATACACAGATAAAAGTATGGTTCATTTAAAAACGAACTAAATTGTGACATAATTTTGCATGATTTGAGGAATATAAGAACAAAGAATAAATTTCATCTTGATGTTAGAAACTCTTCTTTGAGTGGATTAGTAGCTTTATTTTTAAAAGTTTATCTTTATTGTTGAAAGTATTACAGGTGTCCCTTTATCCCCCCGATTGACCTCTCCACCCCACATGTGCCTTCTCAGGCCTTCACCACACTATTGTCTGTGTTCATGGGTTATGCACACATGTATAAAAGTTCTTTGGTTAATCTCTTCCCCCAACCCCCCATTAAATCCTTTGAGAATGAACTATTGTCATAAGAAATGATTCAGTGCAACATTAAATGATAATTGCAATATAAAATTATTTTATGCTGTTTGTAGATTTTAACTTATGTAATCTTAAAGATAAGTAAAAAAGTTCCTATTTACAATTATATAACATGAGTAAATAGGCCCCCATTGACATATAAAAGTCCCTCCCTCTCCCTCTTTCATCTCTCTCTCCGGATAAAATAGAAAAGTAGAATGTGAAAGAAAGTTAAAAGGAAAAGCAATGATACTTTCATTTTTATTCTAAAAACTAAGGAACAAAAGCATATTTTGTTATGATTGCTGCCATAAGTATTGGATTTTTTGTTATATGGTCTCACATTCTAGATGTGATCATTGAAAAATAGTGACTTTCTAAATGTAGAGATGATATGAAAACAAAATCAAACATTTCTAGCTCTGATAAATAAAAAAAAAATATGACATTTACATATCATTTAGGGATTAAATAACAACCCAAAATATTAAAAAAACAAAATATATAATAAAATATGCTTTCTTCTGAATACTGAGGCCAAAAGTAAAAATGAGGAATAGAACTGTGTCATTTTTTTTTAAATTCTCACCCAGAGATATTTTTCCATTGATTTTTAGAGCGAGTGGAAGAGAGAGAATTATCGATGTGAGAGAAACACATCAGCACATTGATTGGTTGTCTCCTGCATGTGCTCTGCCCTTGACCAGAATCAAACCCAGGACCCTTTGGCTCTATTCACTGAACCAAACCAGCTAGGGTCAGAACTGTCTTTTCTATCTAAACTAGAGGCCCGGTACATGAAATTTGTGCGTGAGTTCAGTCCCTAGGCCTGGCCTGTGATCAGGGCCATCTTCCCCAGATGCCCACAGCCAGCCCCACCCCTCACTGCCACCCACCCCTGGCTCCCCATTCGCCATCAGGTGATTGGTGCCTGATGGCTGGGGGAAGGGACAGAGAGGTTGGCTGTTCCTGCCCGCTTGCTGGCCCACCCCTGCTGCGGTGGCCATCAGGTGAACGGAGCCTGCTGACTGGGGAAAGGGACCAAGAGGTGGTCAGTGCACCTCATAGTGACTGGTCCAGTGGTTGTTCTGGTTGTTCGGCCATTAGGGTCTATTTGTGTATTACCCTTTTATTATATAGGATAGAGGCCTGGTACACGGGTGGGGGCCAGCTAGCCTGCCCTGAAGGGGGCCCAGGATTGGGGTGTGGGGAGGTCCCTGCTGAGGGTGAGGCCAGTCTGGACGAGGGGCCGTGGGCAGTTTGCAGACTGGCCACGCCCCCAATCGGTGTGAAGGTCACCGCTGGGGGGTGGGCCGGCCTGGGTGAGGGGCCGCTGGAGGTTTTCAGGCCGGCCAGGCACCCGCCTTTGTCAAGAAGGATGTCCGTAATGATGTCCAGTAAGACGTCTGGTCTAATTAGCATATTATCCTTTTATTAGTATAGATGTTTAAATCCTGTTTATTTTTTTTATTTGTTTTTTTAATATATTTTATTGATTTTTTACAGAGAGGAAGAGAGAGGGATAGAGAGTTAGAAACATCGATGAGAGAGAAACATCGATCAGCTGCCTCTTGCACACACCCCACTGGGGATGTACCCGCAACCAAGGTACATGCCCTTGACCGGAATCGAACCCGGGACCCTTCAGTCCGCAGGCCGACGCTCTATCCTCTGAGCCAAACTGGCTTCGGCCTGTTTATTTTTTTAAATTTATTTAATTAATTTGTTTAATTTATTTATTTTAATTTCTTTATTGATTATGGTATCACATAATTATCCTCATCCCCCATTCCCATCCCAAACCCCTCCCCATGTATGCCCCCACCCCCCTGTTGTCCATGACCACTGGTTAGGCTTATATGCATGTATACAAGTCCTTTGGTTGATCTCTAAATCCTGTTTAAATATTACTGTCATTAATTGCTTAAAGTTTAAATATAGAGGAAATAAATAATGTGAAAAACATATACAACAATAGTGATTTGAACACAAAATATGATTTGATATCTCATACAAAATTTAAATTTTTCCAGATAATTTCTAATCAGTATTATAAATATTTAGACTAATATCTACACAATTATATATACATATGTGAAGTTTAGGAATACATTTTATTTAGTTAGCTGCCATCAAGATAATTATCAAAGGGAAGTAACTGTTATTTAAGAAATAAATAACAAGTTCTAGCATTTGTCAGTTGACATTTTGTCATCATGTCTTACTGTTCTGTTTTACACTACTTTAAATTCTACAAGTGCCTGGATCTTTACATGCCTTTTCTTCACCTAGTCTTATTTTTCAATAATATAAACAACAAGTTGCTAGCAGGGTGCATTTTTACTTTGAGAATATCTAAGTCTTTACTGCCCTTCTATTATTTACATTTCCTGAGATGCCAATGTATATCCATAAAGGGCACGGAGAAGATGACTTCTGCAGAGACATTTATGTTTGCAGCATTGCCTGTGTGTTAAAAACCTATGGCACTAAAAAATAATAAAAAATAAAAAAAGAGAGTTGCTCTTTTGTAGTATCAGTTCAAAAAAAAAACATAATCACTTGGGAAATTTTACTCTGTATCTGCTGCAAAGAAACCCAGCCGAGAAGAAAGGCCTGCAAAACCATAGAAGGCAGTAAATGTCAGTAAAGGTGGATCATTCTTGCTTGTAGCCATAAGGGCATTTCACTTATACTCAAGCTCATTGTTATGCTTAGTCAAGTATAACCTTATGTCAAGCTGATCTCTGCACTGTGGAACTCCAGATGTAACTACAAGTAGCAAACTTTGAAATAATATAGTGCCCCCAATTTAGACTGGAACTTTGCAGCAGTTCAACTCTAAATCAATGTTAATTGCAGTTAAAAGGTAACAATAAAAATGAAATCTTAGATTTCGAAGTTTTTATTATTAAGTGTGAATTTTTGAGATGTTAATTTTCATATGGAAAACAATACAATAATCAATCCAATCTAATAAAAGAGTAATATGCAAATTAACCTTCACCCTGTGACAAAAATAGCAGCACTCATAGACACAAGATGGCGGCGCCCAGTCCTCTCAGACCCAGGGAGGGCTTCCGCTGAGAGCAGGCAGCATGAGGCCCCGGCTGTTGGCCTGGGAGGCGCCTTCGCACCTCCGGCGCGATCAGCTCCCAGCCTCGACCCAGCCTGGAAGGCGGTGCCTGCCCCGTGAGATCTGGTCCCAGCCACGATCTGGGCCGTAGGCCTGGGAGGCAGTGTGCACCCCCAGCGTGATCAGCTCCCAGCCGTGACCTGGGCCGTAGGCCTGGGAGGTGATAAACACCCTGGCGCCATCAGGTCCCAGTGGCGACCTGGGCAGTGGCCTGGGAGGTGGTCGTGCACCCTTGGCATGATCAGCTCCCAGCTGCAACCTGGGCCATGGGCCTGGGAGGCGGCACTCACCCGCAGCACAATCAGCTCCCAGCTGTGACCCAGGCCATAAGCCTGGGAGGTGGCGCACACCTTGAGGCGATCAGGTCCCAGTGGCAACCTGGGCAGTGGCCTGGGAGGCGGCCATGCACCCCCTTCATGATCAGCTCCCAGCGGCGACCCCAGCCGTGGCCTTTGCAGCAGCCGTGCCCTCCCGCTCCCCCACATCGCCCTCACCCCTCTACCCCCCACCAACGGGAGCGATCTGCTCCTAGCCTCGGCCTGGGCTATGGGCCTGGGAGGCGCCCGCAACTGCCTATCCCCTTGCCCCTCCCCCCCCCCCTCAGAGATGAGCTCCCATCCACAGCCTGGAGGTGTAGGCCTGGGAGGCAGCTGTGCCCCCAATAGCTATCCCTTCCCTGGGGCAGCCTTGGGTGTCAGCCTCCAAAGGGCCTGCGCCCCCATGGAGTGATCCTCCCACACACACCTATAGCCTTGGAATTTCCCTTGCCCCCAGCAGAGTGATTAGAGACAGAAAAGGAATAAAAGGAGAAAAGAAAGAAAGGACAAAAGATGAAACATCAAGAAAAAGAAAGGGAAGGAAAAAAGGAAGAAACAACCACATGATATCACCTTTCCAAGGTCTCATGAAATTCTTGTTTAACGAGTTTATTTTATGACACTTTTAGTTTGGGTTTACATTTTTACTGGTTTGTCAAGACCACGGCAGGTACACTGTCCAATATGTTAAAGAAAAAATCCTATCTAATAAAGAGGGAATATGCAGGGGAGGGCATTTGGGGGTGACCTGGCTGTCAGGGGAGGGCAATTGGGGACTATTGGGCCTGTAGGGGAACAGTTAGGTGCCAATCAGGTTGGCAGAGGAGTGGTCAGGGGTGATCAGGCTGGCAGGCAGAAGTGGTTAGGGTCAATCAGGCAGGCAGGTGAGCAGTTGGGAGCCAACAGTCTTGGATTGTGAAAAAGATGTCTGACTGCCAGACATCCCCCAAGGGGTCCCAGATTGGAGAGGGTGCAGGTTGGGCTGAGGGACACTCCCCCCCCCCCCCCCCCCAGTGCATGAATTTCATGCACCGGGCCTCTAGTAAGTAATAATACAAGAATAAACTTTGTTTCATGTACTCACAACTGCAAACCTAATTTTGCCTACCCTTGTATATGCTATGTTAGCAAATCCAAATAACTCTGAAATCTAATGTGTTTTTTATCTGTGCATTTCTCAAATAAAGACTTGAGAAAATTCTATAGAAAGAATGTATTATTTACACACACACACACACACACACACACACACACACACACACAGATGTAGTTTAATTTTTGTAGTTCCATGAAAAGACAAACATCTGATAAAAATCAATAATTTAATTGAAGTAACAAAAACATACAGGTCAAATATGTAGACATTCCCACCTTGTTTTCTAAATCAATAATTATAAGGCAAATTAGATTTAGTTTGAACATCAAAAATGGTCAAAAATACAAATGTTACATCAAAAGCTCCCATTGTTTGTCCATAGTTTCTAAATTTAAAAATAATTTTTTAAAGTTCATTGACCTGGTGTAGTCAAGTTTTCAATGGTTCCTCACTTTGTTTACATCTAACTATTGGGGAAACAGTTTCCCTGTCTCAGTCCAACATATCTCACCAGGTGTCTCCTTGCAGTGGTATTGATGACTTACTCTGGTCTTCATATGTTTAGGTTCCTTCACTTTTCTTTCTATTTGGAACACCAAGTTGATGATATAAATCTGTTGTTAACATGACTGTAATGTTTCATCTACTTTAATACACGTTATTGACTGTGCATGGAGTTGGACCATTTAAATGTGTCTCTTTAGGCAATTAGAATCTTATGATCATACCAGCATGAATATTCTGTGTAATTTTGAATGACTTATATGTCCAGATATGTATTCTGTGGTTCATCAGGCAAGTTTATATTCAAGGAGAAAGCTTATTAGGCTAATAAAATGGGATTAAAATAATCATTTAAGCCCTGGTTAGTGTTTCTCAATGGTTAGATCATTGGCCCATGCACCGAAGGGTCACAGGTTCAATTCCTGGTCAAGGGCATGTACCTGGCTTGTAGGTTCGATCCCCAGCTCCAGTCCATGTGCATGCAGAGGCAGCCAATCTCTGTGTCTCTCTTGCATTGAACTCTCTCTTCCTCTCTCCCTTCCTCCTTCCCTCTGTCCCTTCAACTCTCTCTAAAAATCAATGGAAAAAATACCCTCTGATGAGGAATAACAAAACAAAACAAAAAAGAATCATTTAGAACTATGTTAATTAATATTCTTTTCACTTGCTTCTTTATACTATGAAGAGCAAAATAACTTTTACTTGATTATTATGATTTAAAAGTGAACACTAGTTAAAAGAAACTTGGATAAGCTACTACACATAAGCCTCAATTTGTCACTAGAAAATTGTGTGATTCAGATTCAAATGTCTGTATTTTCTTCTATATATAATTACTAATACAATTAAGGAGATTTTTGGCTAGTGAAGATAAACATGTAATATATCAAATATATATTTTTATTTTCATTAAATGTCTTCTATACATAGAGATGAAAGTTTATGGTTATTCAAATCCTGTAGAAGTAGAGTTCATGCACATGTTAGATACCATTACACTACTCTTTTTTATAAGCAGCATCCCTAGATGAAGTTTTAAATTTGAGAAAAAATAGCAAGTTATTGAATATCAACACAGTAAGAGATGATGTAACCAATATTTTATGAGCATCTACCACTTGGAAGGCATGCACATTTTTCTGGTTTTCTTTACCATCTTATTCTCTAGTGTCTAGCTGAGTACCAGCATGTGCTATTCATCTTATTACTTGTTAAATAAATGTCTGAATTATGCCAATTAAATTGCTCAAGATGGACATTTGATGTAATTATTATTACCCAAGCAGCAGATGAGAAAACTGCTTTGTAGACGCTAGGTAAGTTTGAAAGTTTGCCAAGTTTATAAAACATTCAAATCCATAGCTCTCTGACTTCAAGAACATTTTACTCAAGACAAAAATAAAAATAACATACATTTTAGTTTTACAAAAGAGCTAGATTTTTTTTTTAAATAGCAAATTCACTTTCTCTTTTCTGGAATTTAAATATCAAACATTTTTTAACAAAATGTATAAAAATCCACTTTACTTTCCATACCATTGCTTTCCTGTAGCTATAAAATTTCAAATACTTTATGTACTTGTTGAAAATGCTGAATTCAAAATACTTATTAGGTAATGGTTATTTTAGATTTATGGGTATTTATCTTTGAAAAATTGAATTTTTCAAAATAACAATTTGGCACACTAACCAGTTTGGCTCAGTGGATAGAGCATTGGCCTATGGACTGAAAGGTCCCAGGTTTGATTCCGGTCAAGGGCATGTACCTTGGTTGCGGGAACATCCCCAGTAGGAGGTGTGCAGGAGGCATCTGATCGATGTTTCTCTCTCATTGATGTTTCTAACTCTCTATCCTTCTCCCTTCCTCTCTGTAAAAAAAAATCAATAAAATATACATTTTTTTTTTAAATAACAATTTGGCAAACTTTAATCCTTATGAACATTATCTGGTGACTAGAGTTTCTTCTAATTTACATTTCTATCAACCATTATATAGCAGATGAAAACAATTTTTACCCATCAGGGGACAATCTATATTTAACTTAATTTATTCCCCATTTAAAATTCAAATAATTCATAATAATTTTGTATAGTGTCTATTCAAACAGGTGTTTAACAATTTAACTTTAATTACAGGATAATCACCAAGTATAATTAGGCACTCAATTCCTACTTATGTTTTTTTCCCCCTGTATTTCTGAAATCAAAGTATAGAATTTTTTTCTGCATATATTAATATAACACATAAACAATTATTTATCTTAAGTTAATGTTAAATATCTAAAGCCACAACTCTGATCAAGTCATATATTCACTCTTAGTCTAGCTTTGCATGAGGTAGAGACATGTATATCCTCAAGGTTCCCAGAATGCCAGTGTTCAGATTTGAGAATATATTATAACAGCAAAGGGGTTCTGACAGTAATTTTGAGTATTTGTAATTTTCATCCTTGGTGATGGTTGATAGACTTGGGTGAGAAGCTAGAGCCACTGTTTATTAATTTACAATAAACATACTGGACTTTTTGAGAATTAGAGCTTGATTCTGAATGGTTTATTCTGAGAAAAGTAGTATTAGTTTAATTGTACTAAGGAATCCAAACAAAACAACAAACAAAACACGGGACTTTTCTCTCTCTGATTTATCCTATTTCCAGGCATTAGATCATGATTAGATCATGAATCTTACAGATCATTGCTGGAACTGACTGGCAGACCTTGAATGATGGATGAATGATTAATCTGACACACGTTTCTGTGAAAGAGAAGCTAAGGGGCTAGTTGGCAGGAGGAGCCAAAAAAGCCTCGATTGCCTGCCTTGTTAACCTTTTATTGTCACAAGAGCTTGAACTAAAATTAGCATCTAGATACAATCAGCAGAGTAAGTATCCTTGAGAAAGCACATGCCTCTACAAGGTCGGGTACAAAAGACTAAACAAAGATTTTAGCAATACACCTGGGAGTTCAGCCTTGTTTGGAAAAGTCAAGGTAGGGGATGCCGCCTTCGGCAAGGTCCCCCCAGAGGCCCCTGACCTTTTGGTGAATCCTCCTTATAGACATTCCAACCAAGTCCTGTGCTTCCCCACATATCATGGTTTCCCTGAGGATAAGCTGTGGTAGATTGGACAATGATCTCCAAAGAGACCTGTGCATGAAAATTTAGTAGATTTTTTAGAAAAATAAATTTAAATATTTTTTCCAAGGTGTCTATTTTCCATGCATTCATGAATGCAACCTATCTAATAAAAGAGTAATATGCAAATTGACAGTCACTCCAACACAAGATGGCCACCCTCATGTGGTCAAAAATGGCTGCCCCCATGTTGACACAAGATGGCTGCCACAAGATGGCCAGCAGGAGGGGGCAGTTGTGGAAGATCAGGCCTGCAGGGGAGGGTAGTTAGGGGTGACCGGGCCGACAGAGGAGAGCAGCTGGGGGAGACCAGGCCAGCAGGGGAGGGCTGTTGGGAGGGACCGGGCCTGCAAGGGAGACCAGTTGGGAGGGGACCAGGCCTGCAGGGGAGGGCAGTTAGGGGTGACCAGGCCTGCAGGGAGTACAGTTGGGGTGACCAGGCCTGCAGGGAAGGACAGTTAGGGGTGACCAGGCCTGCAGGGGAGGGCAGTTGGGGGTGACCAGGCTGCCAGGGGAAGGCAGTTAGGGGCAATCAGGCTGGCAGGGGAGCAGTTAGGTGTTGATCAGGCTGGCAGGGTAGTAGTTAGGGGGTGATCAGGCTGGCAGGTAGAAGCAGTTAGGGGCAATCAGGCAGGCAGGCAGAAGCTGTTAGGGGCAATCAGGCAGGCAGGCAGGTGAGCAGTTGGGAGCCAGCAGTCCTGGATTGTGAGAGGGATGTCCGACTGCCCCTTTAGGCCCGATCCTGGTGGGTCCCAGATTGGAGAGGGTGCAGGCTGGGCTGAAGGACACACACACACACACACACACACACACACACACCTGCACAAATTTCGTGCACCGGGCCTCTAATATGTTATATAACAACATAATTTGCAAATGTGTTTTATAATGTATATATTAGTTTAATGTGTAGAACAAATATATTTACTATGTTTGGGGAGCCTAATCTATTTTGTTTTGTTTTGTTTGTACATAACATGCAGATTAAAAGTAGAAGTTTATACACTCATGGATTAGGAGATATTGGGGCATAGTTTTAAAAAGAAACTCAGTCATATTTCTAATAACTGGGGTATTATTGGTTTTAATGGTTACCATTGGTTTGAGGCTAGCTTCCTCCATGAGATACTTTTGGCTATGGCATTTAGCAATATTTTTTATTTGTTTGTTTGTTTGTTATGTTTGTTTTCATGAAAAAAAATGATTTTGTTGGAATACATGGTAGATAAATAGAATACACTGAAGACAAATAGAAAACACTGACTGCAGCAGATAGCAAGCTTTGGGATTATAGAATAGAATTCTGCCCTAACTGGTTTGGCTCAGTGGATAGAGCGTTGGCCTGCAGACTGAAAGGTCCCAGGTTCGATTCCAGTCAAGGGCATGTACCTTGGTTGTGGGCACATCCCCAGTAGGAGGTGTGCAGGAGGCATCTAATCAATGTTTCTAACTCTTTATCTCTCTCCCTTCCTCTCTGTAAAAAAATAAATAAAATAATTTTTAAAAAAGAATAGAATTCCACCAAATATCTGTATGAATATTTGATGCAGAGGCAGAAAAGAGAAAAGTTAATGACCTATTTATCACTTTCTTCCTCCTGCAAAGCAAACTGACACTGTAAGTAGTCCCCAGAACTCCTTCTGAAAGCCAGCTGCTCAAGTAATATACTAGTATGTATATATTCCCTGAAAAGTCTCTATCAACATATTGTCCTTGAGATTTTGATCCTAATAGAATAAAACACCTTTTGTATCATTCCATTATAGGTTTAGATTGCGGTTACTACATGTATCTTGATAAGCTTCTCCAAATCTAGGTTGACAGGTATATAAAACTGTTTTGGGACCGTTTATTGAAGAACATATTAGTGGAAAATATCTTATGCATCCAATATATTCAGTTTATGACTATTTAGTTACATATTCTGACTCTCCAAGCAAAGTAAATTAAAAATTTTAAGCTATTTTGCATTTCCATCTCATCTGTCAGGTGTTTGGCATCCGGCAGGAGCTTGAGGACCCTAGTCATAGATATTATAAAGTTTAAGTATTATACAGCTGTGGATGCTCTTGTTCTCTTCTTACTCACTCAAGGAGGTTTCTATCCTCTTCTTAAATGCTGTAATTGCATCAGGCATAAGGAAAAGAACTTGGAATGAAGCAGTGCTCTGTGTATTTGTACATGCAAAACAGATGTGCAGTAAATATTGTGAACTTTGAATCAATAGGACACCATATAAATACAAAGGATAGAAGAAGAGATATAATTTGCCAGTGATTTTTGCTCAATATCTCATCAGCAATGGAGGAGTTGTGGCTTCCTTGCCAGACTTAATGAATGGCCTTTTGCTCACGGTTTTTCAATTACTTCTGAGGTGCAAAGTTAAATATAAGCACATGGTAGCCAGTAAGAGATATACACAATCATGAAAAATAAGTGTCAAAATATTTCAAAGAATTTTTAAGACCACAAATATATTAAGAAAAGTATTTTTATAAAAGACATTTCATAATTTTCAAAACATATTACAAATCTCAAAGCATTCAAATGGTATAATTTGTTTTTCAAATTGTCATTAAATATAAGTAACTTTAGAATAGGAAACATTAAGATATAATTTATCATGTTTTAGAGAAATTAAGTATTTTATGTTTCTCAAAATTTTCTTTTATTACTTGCTTTCTCAATATCGGATAATGTCATCACCTTTCACTGAATAATTCAGGCTCAAAGCCCTCTTTTTCTCATCACTTTCATTCAGTCACTTTGAGTTATTAAAGCTACACTTCAGTAATTTATGTCAAAGTCTCCCAACTTTCCATTTCCATTGGTTGAGATATTTGCAATCAATTGTTTGTCTTATTGTAATAATTTTTAAATTATTTCTGTACATTTTTGCTCAATATCCTTTGCTTAAAAATATTTAATTGTTCTCCATTTCTATATGGGTAATTAACTTCTTTGGCCTGAACTAAAACACATTTTCTAGCCAACCACAAATGTTTCTATTATAAGATAACATAAATTAGACATTCTGTGTAAGATGAAGTAGATATCAATCCCTAATTAAGTCAATTTTTATTGCCTTTAAATTATTTCTCTATCAGATTCCTATATAGCTCTTCTATTAAATCATCACTAATTAATTTTCCACTCTTCCTATTTTCTGCTTTATTTTGTCAAATTTTATATTTTAAATTTATCAGGTTAAGTTTTATTATAATTTTAAAATTGAGTAAAATATATATGTATTGACTTTTAGTTTGATTACCTCGTATGAATAAATGTGTCATATACACTGTAGGTGCAACTAGAAATTTAGTTGTTATTTTCTAAGCTCTCTTTATTCACTATATCTAGATGATCAACTTATCCCAAAATTTAGTATTATAAGACAATAACAATTTTATTACCTGTCACAACTTAGAGTTGTGAGTCAGGAATATGGATAGGGCATGCTGGATGAATCTTTTGTTCCATGTGGCACGAATGAATGTCACACAGTGAAGGTTGGCTGGCTGGTGATCTTAACTGGAAGTTGTAAGGAAGTTCCATTTACATATAGATACAGGAGTGTGCAAAAGTAGGACTACAGTTTTATTATGGAAATATTCTAAATATTTAAGCCTAAGTGACAGTTATGCCCGAACAACTGGAACAACTGGTTGACCAGTTGTTATGAGGTGCACTGACCACCAAGGGGCAGATGCTCAATGCAGGAGCCTACCCCTGATGGTCAGTGCACTCCCACAGCCAATCTCTCATGGCCCCTCCCACGAGCCAGCCCCCTGATCAGCCCCAATCAGGGGGGCCAGCTGGCCAACCTCCTACAGCCCCTCCCCCATGCTGGCCGGCCCCCCCAATAGGCCTCAATGCCTGCCAAGCCAAGGAACCCCACCCATGCACAAATTCTTGCACTGGGCCTCTAGTTAATAAATAATAATATAACAATAAACTCCATGTTTTATGTACTCACAACTCTAAATGTACTTTTGCCCACCCCAGTGTGTGTGTGTGTGTACAATATACCCTTTTTGAGGATGACTATATATATGTTTAGCAGAAAGCAATAATAGTAAAATTTCTAAAATCAGTATTTTTTGTATGTGATTTAGTGGGTAGTGATTAGCCTATGCTATATTTCATATTTGTATTAACCTCAATACATGCTCAGCCTCTGATAAAAGTATATGTTTAAATACCCTGAGGCTGCCATGTGGGAATGGGTATTTAGATACATGCCTAAACTATCAGTCAATGACCACCTTGGCCAGTCCTTTGCTGTGGTCTGCCGTGCGATGACTAGATGTGGTCATCATAATAAATAACATTTCTTGTCCTGAACTGAGCCACAGCTTATGGATTCTTATTGCAGTGATAAAAGTGAATCTTCAGAGTATCCTGTGAACTTTACCTGGAACTAGAAATCCAGAAATATCACCCCAGGACAGATCATCTCTACCCAGTGCCCACACCCTGAGTCCCATCATTCCGGTGATACACAGCATGTTGATCTCTAAACCAGAATCTGCCCTGGAGGCAATAAGCATAATAGTTTCATTTTGCTGCATCTCTCTGGAGCCAAATTCTAACCACTCTTAATGTGCAATTTTGCAGACTCAGGTACTGAAAAGGTTGACAAAGTGGCAGGAAATAAAAGCACTAACATCAAAGCCCATATCTAAGGATAGGAAGTTTACCCTGAAGACTTGAATGCCTTCAAGGGAGAATGTCAGAGTAATTGGGAGATTTTTTGAGGCATATACTGTAATGGAAATAAAAAGGGCGAGAGAGTGATCTTCAGCGCAGTGCTGGGGTTTTCTGTTTGGCGCATCATTTCTATAGCATTGTGCAGTATTGGACAGTGTTGTCCTCGGCAAATTTTTTTTTCTTGCAAATTTTTGTGTTAGATGGTAATTCACAACTCTGAGACTTTTATTTGTGAATGTAGCTTCTGGTATGAAAGTTTTGATTTTGGAAACTGAGGCAGAAGGAAAAAAGAATGCCCTAAAGGCTTATTTGTCCAGTTCTAACTCTGGAGTCTTTCAAAAATAGAATAATATAGAGGCAAAGCACAAGGGTTTCCATATTGAAAAGTAAAGTCTCCATCTGCTAAAGGTGTCAAATATTTTATAGTATAACTAGAGGCCCAGTGTACAAAATTCGTGCTTTGGTCGGGGGGGGGGGGTGGTCCCTCAGCACAGCCTGCACCCTCTTGCAATCCGGGACTGCTGGCTCTTAACCACTTGCCTGCCTTCCTCATTGCCCCTAACCACTTGCCTGCCTGCCTGATCACTCCTAACCGCTCTGCCTGCCTGCCTGATTGCCCCTAACTACCTCTGCCTTGGCCCCCGCCGCCGTGGCTTCGTTCAGAAGGACGTCTGGAATGAAATCCAGAAGGTTGTTCGGCAGTCTGGTCTAATTAGCATATTATGCTTTTATTACTATTGACTAGTAGCCCGTTTGCACGAAGATTCGTGTAATAGACTCACATTCACCTGGCTGCCTGCACCAGTTTTCTGCCCGCACCAGGGATCCAGACCTTGGCTGTGGCCACCACCTTCTGCCTTCATTCAGGCTTGGGACTTGGCCCTGGGCAGTGGCCTTGGGCTCGGCCGCACCCAGCATCTCTGTTAAGGATCTCAGGAGCCAACCCCCAGTGGTTTCCTGCGATCCATGCAGGCTCCCCGCTGGTGCCCAAGGCCAGGAAAGCCTCTGCCCGAGGCTTTCCCGCCTTGGGCTCCGCCGCACCCCAACGTCCCTGCAACAGTTTCCTGGTGGGCGTGGTTGTAGCTTGTTTGGTGGGCGTGGCTTTGGTGTAGTGAAGGTGCGGTCAATTTGCATATTTGTCTATTATAAGGTAAGATATTTATTCACTTAGTAAACATTGAACTCATAAAATGAATAAGGAACTGACAAATTAATGAAGCATAATTAATGTTCATCCAATAATTTCAAAACACAATGGAAAAAGACAGCAATAAGAGAAGTACAAATGCAGATCGATGACATTCCAGTATTTGTAAACATGTAAGAATTATTTTTACCTAGGTAATCTGAAACAGTTTATGAAAGAGGCAGACAGTGAATTAATCCTTTAGGCAAATGAATAGCCATCATAAACTCTTGACACATACATATAGCAAATATAACCAAAAGGCTCATATATGGCCAGCACAGTTCTCATCCAGAGAGGGTCTCCCACCTCTGTTGAAAATTGCATGAACTTTTCTCTCCTTTCTTTCTAGCCTGTGTCAATTAGTCTCCCACATAAAGTAGAATAAAATCCAAACTTTGCTACAAAGCCTACTCCAGCCTCACAGGGTTTTTATGTATGTTTTTTTATAATAAGCCAGGTATTTTGCCCTAACCGGTTTGGCTCAGTGGATAGAGCATCAGCCTGTGGACTGAAGGGTCCCAGGTTCGAGTCTGGTCAAGGGCATGTACCTTGGTTGCAGGCACATCTCCAGCATGGGGTGTGCAGGAGGCAGCTGATCGATGTTTCCCTCTCATCGATGTTTCTAACTCTATCCCTCTCCCTTCCACTCTGTAAAAAATCAATAAAAATTTTTAAAAAAATAATAAGCCAGGTATTTTGCATCTGTTTTCCTATTCATTCTTTTACTCTGCTACACTTTTATTTACAAAGCCAGTTTCTTCTCTCATTCTAATGTCTACTCAATTTAGAAATCTTTCTTGGAATCCACCATAAATGATCATCCCCTCCTTCCACCCTAGTTGCACTTCATTGCATAATCCAGATTTACTCTTATTACGACCATATGATCAAAAAGCAAACAATCCAATTAAAAATGGGCAAAGGACTTGAATAGACACTTCTCCAAAGAGAACATACATATGAAAAGATGCTTAATGTCACTAATAGTCAGAGATATGCAAGTTAAAAGCACAATAAGATATCACCTCACAACTCTCAGAATGGCTACCATCAATAAATCAATAAACAACAAGTGTTGGCCAGGATGTGGAGAAAAGAGAACCTTCATGCACTGCTGGTGGGAATGCAGATTCACACAGCCACTGTGTAAAACAGTATGGAGTTTCCTCAAAAAATTAAAAATGGAACTGCCTTATGACCCTGAGATTCGACTTCTGGGAATATATCCAAAGAAACCCAAAACACTAATTTGAAAGGATGTATGTGCCCCTATGTTCACTGCAGCATTATTTACAATAGCCAAGATTTGGAAGCCACCCAAGTGTCCATCATTAGATGAGTGGATAAAAAGTGGTGGTGCATGTATACAATGGAACTTACTTGGCCATTAAAAAGAGTAAAATTTACTATTTATGACAGCATAAACAGACCTAGAGGCTATTTTGCTCTGTGAAATAAGTCAGTCAGAGAAAGACATATACCACATGATTCCAGTTATATGTAGAATCTAAAGAACAATATAAAGGAACAAACAAAATAAAAACAAATCCATGGATACATAGAACAGACTGGTGGATGCCAGAGAGGGACTGGCTGATGGGAGAATTAGGTGAAAAGATTGAGAAGTACAGATTGGTAGTTACAAAATAGTCACAAGCATGTACAATTATTTATCTTTTTCATTTTAATTGCCTATTGATTATATCTACTACTGTAGGATGAAAGTTTTATTAGTTCAGGACTTCTGTCTGTTCTTTGCATTGCAACAGTATAGAATACAGAATATTTGATCAGTGACTATATATCTGCACATCTCCCCACTCATCTTTTTTCAGCTGTTGAATTCCCAACTTTCCAATCTGTCCATGCATAAAAGATTTCCTGCTTAAACAATAAGTGTTTAAAAATATCCATTTGAAAAAAGTTTGGAACAATCAAATCTGAGAAGAATAAAAAGAATATGGCCATAGCCGGTGGTTAGAATGTTAGCCCATGGACTGAAGGGTCGTGGGTTCGATTCTGCACAAGGGCATGAACCTCAGTTGCAGGCTGGCCCTGGCTGGGGCATGTGTGAGAGGCAACCAATCAATGTGTCTCCCTCACATCAATGTTTCTCTCTCTGTGTCTCTCCTCTTCCCTTCCACTCTAAAAAAAAAAAAAAAAAAAAAAAAAAAAAATCAATGGAAAAAATATCATCAGGTGAGGATTAACCAAACAAACAAAAAAGTAATATGAAGCTGATAAATAAACCTTACACCTTTTCCTGAACAAGATGAGGTACAACACAACAGAAAAGGCTGTGGTCTTTGCATCAACCACACTGGGTTTGAATTTTACCTGTGCTGTGCGATTTGAAAAAGTTGTGCTCTTTCAAACTCCATCTCTCATGTGAAAAAGGAAAATGTATAATAACACCCTTTCCAGCTGTGAGAATTAAGTGAATTAATTTACATGAAAGGATATATTTAAAAGCTTTCTGATGCATAGTTGATATTCAATAAATATTTTCTTCTTTCTTTGCTCTTTTAACTTATTTTCCCTCAGGCTAATCAAAGTTCCAAACTAGAGTCAGAGTTCTAATTTGTATTAGGCCTACAGGGTGGTGTCTGATAAAAGCCTGAAGGGAAACCATTTTGCCTTGGGCCTCACAGGCAACTATTTTTGAGATGACTGCCATAGAAATGCCGGAGTTATAAATGCAAATGCGAGAGGGATTGTTCATTAAATTAAGGTCTACATCTTAATTTAGGAAAGCTAATTGATTTGTGAAGAAAAAAGCTACTTCTTGAACGTCTGGTTTTGGAAGATATAATGCAAGTGTAAAAATGTTTAAAGAAATAATATCCTTGAGATTTCAAATGTATTTTCATGCAGTAAGATAACTATGTTTTCTTTTATTTTATGATCCTCCATATGCTTGAATATATTACCTTTTTATTATAGTGTAATGTTTTTGTTTGCTCCTTATTTTTATTTTTTAAATCAATCAACCTTAAAAGAAATTTACTATATCAAAAAACGCACACACACACACAACTCTTTTGCCTCTGTTTATTTTCACTTTCATTTATTGGTTTTCATTAATTTTTGTGTTTATTATTATCATTTTCATTTTTCTACTTTTGGTTTTCTCTACTTTTCTTGCTATTATTATTGTTGTTGTAATTCTTTAATTTATTAAGGTAAATAGTACTAAGAACTTCTCTTTAATAATGTTGGAATAATGTAATTAAAACAAGATCTCACAACTACAAAACACCTCCACAAAGGTAAAAGAGAGAGAAAACTGGTATTTTTGAATGAGCATTAAACTGTAATGTGATGTGCCTTACAAGTAATCCAATAAGAGATTGCATGAAGGAAGTCTTACCCCAGTTAAGAAGATATTGAGGAGACGAAAGGAAGCTAGGTAGGTAGGGGTGGGACCACGGGAAGGGAAAATAAAACCTGGAAACCCAGCTAGGTGGAGTTACTAAGTCACCCCAACTGGCTAGAGAAGGAAGGGGCACCAGAGGCATGAACTTTAAAATGTTTGGATATTGCTAAGGCAGGCAGCTTGCAGATAACCAATCACAAGGCAGTAAGATGTATAAACCAATCCCAAGGATGTTGTTAAGGCAAAATTCTTTGAAAGGACCAATCAGGAACTAGCAAGCATATATATATATATATATATATATATGCTTGCTAGTTCCTGATATATATATATATATATATATATATATATATATATATATATATACACTTCCTCCTCTCCTCTTCGAGCTAGAATCTTGGATTGATGGCAGGAGATGCACTCCCCTATGCCCATGAGGCTTATGCCATTTGGGCCTCCACACACAACTAATAGACTTTGATTAGCTTGGAGGCTGAACTACTCCCAACCCTACCATGGAAAGGAAGCTCTGAACACTGGCCTGCTCTTGGAACCCTAGATGCACCTTTTCCAGGACTGGCTTCTCACAATAAACTTAGTTTCCACTAATGGTTTTTGTCCTCAACTTCGCTCTTTGATTTTGAGAGACAACAAACTTCGACTCAAACACTGCACATTTTGGTTTCAATATGACCTATTATCTATGTGTTCTTAAATAAATAATAACTGATTCTCAAGTCAAAGGAATTGATAGCACCATTTGTCATAGGCAGTTCCTCTAGATTGACCTGGTAATTGGAAAATTGGAATGCCTATCTGTGTCCACTAATTGGCTTAAATTTGAAGGAAAAAACTATATATATATATATATATATATATATATATATATATATTATTTATATACATATGGATATATATATATATATATATATATATATATATATAGATAGATAGATATAGATAGATAGATAGATAGATAGATAGATAGATAGATATAAAGCTAATATGTAGTGTCCCCATGGGAGTTCGACTGGGGCAGGGCAGCAAGCTATGAAGGGGGTTGGGGGGAGGGGAGACAGGGGGAGCTACAGAAGGGCATCAGTGAGCTACTGGTGCACGGATTTGTGCACAGGGCTACTAGAATATATATATATATATATATATATATATATATATATATATATATAAAACACACACACACACACACACACATATTGGTTTCAGAGAGGAAGGGAGAGGGAGAGAGAGAAATATCAATGATGAGAGAGAAGTGTTGATTGGCTGCCTCCTGAATGCCTCCCACTGAGGATCAAGCCTGCAACCTGGGCATGTGCCCTTGACTAGAATTGAACCTGGGATTCTTCAGTCCACAGGCCGACACCTTATTCACTGAGTCAAACCATCTAGGGCTCGAGAATTTTCAATTGCTGCTAAATCACAGACAAGGGGCAGATGTATTTGGAATGTGGGGGGTTTGCAAACAATTGTTCTTAAATAGTGTTGGACTGGTCTTTCTGTTTTTCTGCTTATTCTCTTTTCAGGAAGAGACACAAGTCACTTTATGAACCATATCAGTTTGGGTATTTGACTCTCTTTTCCTTTTGTAACTGAGTCACAAGTTTTTGAGGTCTCTTAGCACTGAGGTCTTTTATTCCCCACCCCTTGCCTGCTAATCCTTAATGTGACTCTCTTTTCCTATTTTCATACTTTAGTTATTTTTCTATTCAGCAGAAAGCATTCCGGTCTTCCAATCTGCCTTAAGTCAGCATCAGTAATTCATTTATTCTTTCATAAATATTTATTGCATTTTTTCTCTGAACCAGTTTTTGTGCTAAAAAGTGAGGATACATATTGAACCAGGACTCACATGATCCCTATTCTTAGAGCTTAGAGTTCTTTGGAGTAGAAAAATGTTAAGCGTGTAATATCTACAAAGTGTGATAAGTGTTCGGATGGGGAGAGAACAAGCATCTCATGACATTTAACAGGTAGAACATATCTTGTTAAGGAGTTGAAGAAGGCCTCCTGAAGAAATATATGTTTAAGGTAAAACGTGTAGGATGTTTTGGAAAGAGATGTAGATAGCATGTTAAGTGTAGGAAACCCTTGAAAATACCTTCAGATGTGGTTAGATTAGTATATTTGAAGAGAATTAATATAGCAATTTAACTTTATTTGAAAACAAATGAGAAGCTGTTAAAAGGTTAATGATTAAAATTATAGGATTGGATGTGGATATGGAGGTAGTTTGGAGACAGAATGATAAGAAGAAATGAACAGCCTCTCCTATGATATCAACATTCACATACCTCAGGTTCTTGCTCACACTGTGACTGCCTATCTTCACTCCCCCACCTTTTTGTGACTGAAAAAACAACCTCTTTTTAGAGGCTGCAGCCATTGGCCTTATACGTGCAGCTCAAAAGGAGGTCATTAAAGGTTGTCAACTGAAGGAGCGATTTTTTTTTTCTCTAAATCATTTCTTGGGGGGTCTCACTTGTGTTCTTAGCTCTAATTCTATATTGAATCTATATTTCTAGGTCATGATGAATTTTAAAATCAATGTGTTCACAACTGAATCACAGAAGCATAGAATTCTAGGAAACACTTTTTTCTTCTTGTTTTCTTAAAATAATCTATATCTGACACTTCAGAATCATGTTTAACTTTCTCTTCTATTTTTACTATCCTAGTTCCATCTCTCTTTAACTTTTCTCAGGAACATTATCTGTCTAACGTATTTCTATGCTTTTATCCGCACCAGATTTATATTAAGAACTTTAAAGCATGAATCTGATTATGCTGCTCATGTCCAAAAAGATTGAGATGAACTCATACGTGGCTATCGGACAAATAAAACAAAATTTAAATTCCACTTGAAGCAAACTTTAACCTACCAATATCTACTCAACAATATCCAAATAATTACTTAGCACCTTTCTGTGTTCTAAGATCAGAATACTCCTCCATGGTTTAGCTTTTGCTTTTGCCACAACTTCAAATTCTCTCCCTATTTCGTTTCTGCAAGTCTAAACATTGCTTATCTTTCCAGATAACACTCAAATGCTGCCTAATTTATGATTCTCAAATCCAGCATATAACCTGATAAAATTAAATTGGTGAGAGAGAAAAATAATCACATGCAAAGCATGAAAAAGAAATTCAGGGTATCACTGAACAGCATTAATACTAGTATTACCGTTAATAAGTGTAAAACAACAAAAAAACAGAGAGACTACTGTGAAACTACTTATATTTTATGTTTTCAGCAATTCTGCCCTTCATTCTAAGAATCAGAGAATCACTTCAATAAAAATCTAAGTGCATAATATCTACAAAACTAATAAAAATGAAGTGAATAGATACATGACATTAAAACATTTGGTATAAATTGATACAAAAATATTAGAAACATGCATTTGTATTTGTTTACCTTGATTCTAAAAGATCTTAAAGGAGAAGAAAGAACTGCATCTAGCACTTAAAGTTGTGAAAGTAAAACTATAATAAAGCAGCAGAAAGAACAAAATGGTGTTTGGATTGACAAGAACACACAATGGTGAAAATTGAAGGAAACTTTTAAAAGATGAAGGATCTAGCACAAACCACACAATCTAGCTGCAAAAACATTTAATTCATTTTTGTGGGAAAAACAGAGTCACTGTTGTCCTCTTTTGAACTTGCAATGGTGCCAGGATGTCTTGAAGTTGGTCCTTAGTTCAGTAAACCATTTATTTTGGCTAACACAAAATGCTTTCCTGAATTTCTGCAATTGGCATAAGTAGTTCTGGAAAACTAATAGACACTGTGTGTGTGTGTGCATATACACATATATGTGTGTGTGTGTGTGTGTATACTAATTTTACTAAAATAAAAGTATATACACACATACAAATATACACATGTACATTCATTTTTCCCTTTTTAAAATGCATGTGTGGCAAAAATATATATTAAAATTATGTCATACATCTTAAATATAAAAAAATCACATTGTAAATTTATTTTGTTTGGTTATAATCATGATAACATTATTTAATCTTAAAAATAAATCACAGTTTTAAAATTAATAGCAATACAATGCTTTGAAGTGCTCCTTAAAATGTGTCCTATTATCCAGTGACCATTTAATGTACTAATATACATCATAGATGTGAAAGATATTATAACTTACTTTTTTCTATTTTGAAATAATATAAAATAATAGAGAAACATTTCTAGAAGAACTGCAGTAGTTAAGTATAATAACATAATTCACTGTACTGGGATACATTCCAGAAAAAAATCTGAAGAGCTTTTCAATCTAATAAATTTATTCTAATGCCTTTTTCTTTTTGGTAAGTGTTCACTAATTTTGGAGGCTATCAGCAGTTTAAAACACTTGAAAAAATTTAAACAGGATAATTCACAATGTAATCATGGCTACTTAAGGTCTCATATAATCATGCTGTCAGTCATCACAACACATACTCATTCAGGAGAGCTCAGTATCAGTCGCGCTGTGTGAGAATCAGTCCAATTTTCCTCTTTGCAACCAGACATAAATAACAACCCATATAAATTTAGGAGTGAGAAGACATTTTAAACACTTTCTCTCAGAGAATCTCTTGAGCTAGGTAGTTTATGCCAACCATTTAAGGGGGAATATAAAAAGGATTCTTTCTATCAGTAAAATCCATGATCACCAATTTTATAATATAGTATTAGTAGATTTTGCTATGCAGAATTATTCATTGAAAGCATTTTAAAATAAAGAAATGAAATAACAACATACATGTTGCACTGGAATGTATATGTGAGACAAAACTTTCCAAATAAGGTCATATTGATTAAGCATATTTCTTCACTTTACTTTTCCCAAATTCAGAAGTGTTAGTTGTTAAGACCTAAAGAGCTTTTACATAACATAGATGTATAACAAATTGACCAATGGGCCAATCTATTACAAAGATCTATATGGCATTGAAATATTTATTTAACATCTGCTACCGCTCAGATACTGTGCTATGTGCTGAGGAAACTTTATTTAAACACTTACTTATAACACATATATGTTTAAATATTTACATGTTATATTTATAAGATGCATACATTTATAAGTAAAATATCCAAGATACTTTTGTAAATAGGCTCTAAAAATGTCAATACTATGCTAATTTTCAATTATGTGTTGTTAGTTATCACACACACACACACACACACACACACACACACACACACACACCAAATTGATGGCCAAGAATGATATGTGACTGCTTACTTTCAAGTTAAAATGTGATGGAGTATTTTTATTTAATTAGTAGTTATTTATTTAGCAATCCCACACTACTATATAAGCTCTATTTACAATAGAATCTACAAACTGACAACAAAAATAAAAATGAAATTGAAGCAGATGTTGTGGAGTGGCTTGCCCAGCACCTGTCTTCCCTTCTGGTGTATCTCTCTAGAAGCACAGGCTTCTCCTTGGACCCCAGCCTTTACAGCAGTCCCCAAGTTCTTCTAATAAATCGGTTTCCCCCTAATTTTAGTATAAAATCACTTGCTGATTAAAGTAGTTTTGGTAGGTTCAGTTTTCTTAATCTGGCCCTAATTGGTATATCAACCATCCAAACATAATTCTTTACAGTGTGCAGCAGTTCAAATATTGACAAAATACTTCCCCAAACCAAGGTTTAAATAGTGGTTAACAGAGATAACTAGAAGTGAAAAGTTTGATTTATCCTGTGTAATAAAAGGCTAATATGCAAATCGACTGAATGGCAGAACAACTGGTCACTATGAAGCACACTGATCACCAGGAGGCAGACGCTCAATGCAGGAGCTGCACCCTGGTGGTCAGTGCGCTCCCACAGGGGGAGCGCCACTCCCTTCCATGGCAGCACTAAGGATGTCCAACTGACGGCTCCGAGACTGTGAGAGGGCGCAGGCCAGGCTGAGAGACACCTCCTCCAAGTGCAGGAATTTTGTGCACCAGGCCTCAAGTCCTATATAATAAAAGGCTAATATGCAAATAGACTTAACTGCGGAACAACCGAACAACCAATTGCTATGATGTGCATTGACCACCAGGGGGCGTGTGCGGAACATGGCAGGTGTCGGCCGCGGCGGGATGGTGGAGCAGGTGAGCGGGGGCACCAGACCAAGGCGGGGCACTGGTTGCTGTCATCGGGCAAGCTTCTGGTGGTTACTGAAAATTCTTTGCTCCCACGTGCCGCAGTCCCACCTGGCGCTCGCACCTGCTGCCATTGCAGGCCCTGCTGACACCCACTGCCAGCACCGGAGACACTGCTGGCACCCGCTGCAGGCACCTGGCACCGGCCCCAATTGCTCAGCATTGTCAGTGGGTGCAAGTGGTGGCTTCCAGCCCTGATAGTCCCTGAGGGCTTCTCCACCTCCCCCTACTCCTGAGGGGTGATCAGGGAAGCAGCCACCACTTGCACCAGCTGATGGCGCCGGCCCCACTCGCATCTATTGCTGGCTCTGGTTCCGGCCCCAATTGCTCTGTGCCTTCAGTGGGTGCGAGCTGGGCCAGTGCCATCAGTGTGTGGGAGCAGCGACAGCAGGAGCAGGGCTGCCAGCAGACAGAATACCGGGGGGCTGAGGCAGGAGGGGCTGGGCAGGGGCATGGAGGATGGGCCGAGACCCACCCCTGTGCCTACTGAAGCCTTGTGGCCCACAGTTCCTTTCAAGGTGCACGAATTCGTGCACTGGGCCCCTAGTATATTCTATAATACAGAAATGGCAGGCTACACAAATGAGTAATGCTATGATTGTAATAGTCCAGCTTTTTATGTTGGGGGGAGGGGGTAAAAGTGCTTCAACTTAGCCTGGCCTCAGTGGCTCAGTAGTTGAGTGTCTACCTATGAACCAGGGAGGTCACGGTTTGATTCTCAGTCGGACCTGGGTTGTGGGCTCAATCTCTGATCATGCAGGAGGCAGCTGATCAATGATTCTCTCTCCTCATTGATGTTTCTAACTCTCTCTTCCTCTCTTAAATCAATAAAAATATATTTTAAAAAGTGTTTCAACTTAATAAATGCAAAAAATGAAACTTATCTCAAGAAGTTACTCTTAACCTTATGTCTTTGAGGTTTAGTAAAAAAAATAAGTATTCAAACACAGCACATTATTTTGATAGCATCCTAGAATGTCTGTCTATTGATAGAGATATTGATATAAACATTCATATATATTCTAGTCCTGCTGCTTAAAATTCCATCTGTATGGAAATTTGTAACTTTATTCTCAAACTATTCTCCAAATGCCAGAGTTGTTTATTCAAATGTCTGTTTGACATCTCTTTGGGTGTTTTGTAGGCATCTCAAATCCATCTAGAGCAACTATGCACCCCCAGTTCTTCTGCCACCCACATGGTCTCTGCTTCAGGAAATATCACCACCATTTGCCATCTGTACTCATCTTCCTTTTTACTCTCACCAGCAACATACATCTTATAAAAATATATATGTATTCTAAATGTATGTACTTTTAGTTATGTCCACAGTTCTGACTATTATGTAAGCACCATCATCTCTCCTTTAGATATTTCACAAGCCTTCTAAATAGCCCCTTTGCTTTTCCTCTCAACCCCCGTAAATTATAGCCTCTACACAGAAACTAGAAGGAGTATCTAAAATATAAATCACATCATAACATTGCTTTGCTTCATAATCTCCAATTACTTGGAATGAAATAACACTTGAAATAAAATACAATGAACTTTATGTGACCTTGAGGGTCTGACTTGCTTTGCTAATAATAAATCATGTTGAGTATCTTTTCATATACTTAGTTGCCATGTGTATATCTCCTTGGGTGAGGTGTCTATTCAGATCTTTTGCCCACTTATTAAATTGGGTTGTTTATTTGCTTATTTGGGGGATTTACTAGTAAGACGTTTTTTAAAAAAAAACATATTTTGGATATGATCAGCCTTGGCTCATTTCCCCAGCCCTTTCTTGTTTCACTGTCCCCAGCTTTAATAAAGGTTCTCTAAAATTCAATAAAATAAAATAAAATTCAGCTGACATTGGAACCACAGTCTACAAATGGCCAGTTGCAATGTTTGGCCAGATTTCCTACCAAAATAAATAAATAAATCATTCTCTATAGGATTCAGACAAATAGTAGACTCAAAACGTAATATGCACTCATCTACTGATGCGCACTTAGGCTGTTTCCAAATCTTAGCTATTGTAAATTGTGCTGCTATGAACATAGGGGGGCATATATCCAACAGATCCAGAGACAGAGAGACATCAATCAGCCCATCAAACCTCAGAGGGAAGGCAGGGGAGGGTGGGGGTAAGGGGAAGAGATCAACCAAAGGACTTGTATGCATGCATATAAGCCTAACCAATGGACACAGACAGCAGGGGGGTGAGGGCATGAGTGGGGGGGATGGGGGGAGTAATGCGGGAATAAGGACACATATGTTACACCTTAATCAATAAAGAAATTAAAAAAACACACATAATATGCAGCTTTCCAGTGGTGATGACCTCCCCACAACAACATGCCTCTCGCTAAGGCTCTCCTTCATACCTCTGCAGAAGAGAAGAGGAAACACAAGCAGCGCCTGGTGCAGAGCCCCGATTCCCACTTCCTGGAAGTGCAGTGCCCAGGATGCCGTAAAGTCAGCACACTCTTGAGCCAAGTGCAGACAGTAGTTCTGTGTGTTGGCTGCTCCACTGTCCTCTGTCAGCCTCCAGGGAGAGCAGCAAGGCTCACAGAAGGATCTCCTTCAGAGGGAAGCAGCACTAAAAGCACCACGAATCAAGATGAGCAGGGAACCATCCCAATGAACACATTTTGGATACAAAAACATTCAAACAAATACATGAAAATAATGTGCAAAATGTGCTAGACACAATTCCAAATTATGAACTGTCATAGAAACAAATTGTTTATTGGAAACAAGGGAGCTGTTGTATGGATTGTGAATATTAATTTAAGAAGCATCTTGTTTATTTCCTCAGAATGCATACCTAATCATGTTACAACACTACGGAAGACTATGTATTTTTTTTTTTTTTATTGTTGCTTAAAAACCTTTCAGACTGTGGTGCTTGACTGGGGTACACACCAGGTCATTTTTCCACATCTTCCCTTTCTCTCTCAGATGCTGTTAGCTTATTATTTTTTTTTTTTCAGTTTTCAGATGTACCAAACTATCTTTTATCTTTTCATTTTCTAACATGGGCCTTGCCTGCTGGGACCATTATTTGTGCACCTCCCCTCCTTCACTCTTGCTTTCAAATTGCTTTCCTGTAATTCTCCATTTGGACATCATGTTTACAGGCTTCTCACCCTACCCATTCTAAACCAAGCTGCTGCCATGGCTACACTTCCACTGGATAATATTCGTCCCTTTGTCAGGCTAGTTTTTATGCATGATTTTTAAAAATGGAGATATTTCTCTCTTTATTATTCTATATCTGTAGCTTAGCATATTGCTAGATAGACACTAGCTGTGTAAATTAATACATGAATGATTAATGAAGAGAAATCACAGTGCTGATGACCAACTCTTAAAATTAAACTACTTTTGAAGCTTTAGATTTTCTATATGCATAGAAATAGTAATACAGTGTATTGTACATTTTAATATGTTTTCAGATCTTAGAACCGAAAATAGGTTTATTGTAGATGTTTTGAGGACGTGGGAGAATTATCAGTTCCTCTATTTTAAATATGTTTAAAATCCTCACTCTTTTTATCGTTGAATATTAAACACATTTTGCCTGGTATTCCAGGGATTTAAAAGTGCCTACTGTCAGTATAAAACATTTGCATTTATTTTATTTTCAAATAAGCCCATGGTTATGAAAATGTTAAAGGATATATGATTTTTTGTTTGTAAATGTTACAGGCTAAGATATATTCATATTCTAAAAAGCTGTTTTAAAGAAATGATAAATATTCACTTGGGGAAAAATCTAAACATCAATATATAAACTTTCTCAGGAGTTAGCACTTCACAATATGGATTAATAAAATATCTCTCTTTTAGAGTCTAAAGATTAAGGAGTAGGATACTAAATCATATTTGTGGGAAACTTAAATGATAAAAAATAGAAGATGAATTTTGAATGTTATATTAACATTGTGATGTTAGCAAATCAGTTTAGCTTATACTTGTCAAGTAAAAATATGATGTAGACCAATGAATATTATTTTTCAATATCTTTTTATATCTACGGGGTATCATTTGTACATCATTCTTTCTTCATCTAAAAGTTATTAATTTTCCAACTTATTCACCTCTTCAGAAGTTACTATATTTCAGATGTTATTTGATTCTGCCCCTTTACTCTGTTATTCAGTCAGATGTAGTCTAGAAAATCTTGTTTAAATACTTTATTATTCAGTTAAAATTATAGACTTAGAGTGAATGCTCCATATGTTGCCTTTGTTTTCAATATTCTTTGATTCTGTGAGTCTGTAATCTGGTTGTTTAATTGCATAACCTCACAAAACACATGCATACACATGCAACTTAAAAAATAATCATGCCTTTTACCTCATATTGATGATTTATCTTTCTTTGCTGGCTTCATATTTTTCTACATACATAATTTTCATGTGGCTGTAAGGGAAATTCACATAGCTTTGGTAAGTCAAAAATGTCATAATTGTGTCAATGGAGAGAATTATGATGAAATGAAAAAAGTTCTTGTAAAAGCTTAATCCAAAAAAGGGAATTTATAAACTGTACTGAGTATCTTATAGAATCAAAAGAACAGCTGAAACCAAAGCAGCAAAGAAGTATCAGGGGGAATACTTTACCAAGTATATGGTTGTCTAACCACTATGTCATACACCTAAAACTAATCTACACTAATAAAAGAGAAATATGCAAATTGACCATACATCTGCAACACCCACCAGCCAATCAGGCGTGAGTATGCAAATCAACCCAACAAAGATGGCTGGCTAATTTGCATATGCAGGTGCAGAGTGAAGACTAAAGACTGAAGATGACTGAAGACTAAAAACTGAAGAGGCTTGGCTTCTCTGCTGCAGCCGGAGTGAAGGCATGGGTCCTGAGTGCTAGAGGAAAACCGGTGCCGGCAGCAAGGGGAAGGAAGGCCTATTGCATGAATCTTCGTGCAATGGGCCTCTAGTAAAAAATAATATTAAATGCAACCTGTAACTTAAAAATTAAATATGCAAAATAAATGAATAAGAGGAATATATAAAGCAATGTGTTTATACATAGTATTTCTTAACACAATTTTAATGACCTTCTGCTTTTAGTATACTAATGCTAGTTTTCTGATATAATACTTTCTGATGCTGGCAAAAAATTGACTGGCCAGGCTTTAAAATAATAGAAAAATCTATGAGACAAAACTATGTAGTGCACTGGAAGCATGTGTAAGAAGTTAAATTCATTATAGGTTTTCTAAGAGCATAGAAGTTAAAAAATGTTGTGCAGAAATTAATGCAGCAAATGAAAATTATAATGCAAATGATTTATGGCAACTGCTTTTTTTATTGGGTTGTTTTGGTCTTTATGTCAATTTTTTAGTGTTAATTTTAAAAAGCATATATTATTTAGTCCTAAATTATTTTATTGTCTATTTCATAGATAATGTTATCTTGAATATACTATTTTATATGTTTCAGCATAGCATGTTAGACATGTAGACTTTTCATGATTCTGTTCTAGCTCTTGAAATGGAAATGTATTTTGTAAGTGATAACATGATTAAAAATTCTACATTAAATAAATATATTTTTACAAGATTCATTTAACCTAGATGAATCACATCTTGAGAGCAATATTGTTTCTATAGCTAGACCAGAATCTCTTAGTCTCAGGACTATTACAATTTTGAGCCATATAGTTCTTCGGTGTGGGAGACTGTCCTGTACTTAATAGACTGTTTAGCAGCATGGTTGTCCTCTACTTACTAGCTGTGATTAACATCTACCTACCTCCTGACCCTTCACCTCTCCGGGGGGTAAAATCATGCCTAACTATCACCATTAAACTAGGCCAATGGAAAAATCACAGAACCTAGAAAATGTATCTCTATTAGTATTATGGCTCTGCCTTCATAAATTAAAATAGTTAACATTTTATATTAATCTATATAATATTTCTATACCTTTGGTTTCCAACGTATGACCCTTTAAGTGTAAGTTGGCAGATTTTGATTAGCCCACAGTTCTCTTTTTGTTTGATCTAAATATTTTAATGTGACATAGCATATTTACAATTAGCTCTTTCCAGGACAGTGCTCTGAAAGCTGCTTATTTCAAATCTTCACACTCCTGACTGCAATTATAAGTTTAGTTTATATTAAAAACTAGAGGTCCGGTGCATGAAATTTGTGTCTTGTGGGGGAGGACCCTCAGCCCAGCTTCCACCCTCCCCAATTCCAGGGATCAGGCCTAAACGGCAGTCAGACATCCCTCTCACAATCCGGGACTGCTGGCTCCTAACCACTCTCCTGCCTGCCTGACTGATTGCCCCTAACCACTCTGCCTGCCAGAATGATAGCCCCTAACCACTCCCCTGCTGGCCTGATTGATGCCTAACTGCTCCCCTGCCAGCATGATCATCCCCAACTGCCCTCCCCTGCTGGCCCGATCGCCTCCAACTGCCCTCCCCTGCCATCCTGATCACCCCCAACTGCCTTCTCCTGCGGGGCTGAGGGAACTGGGGGACTGAGGCTGGATGAGTCTGGATGCTGCAGGGACCAGGTGAGGGGGGGGTGAGGGGACTGGGCACCGCCATCTTGTGGCTGTGGGCACCACCATCTTGTGAGGGTGTGGTGGTCAATTAGCATATTCCATCTTTATTAGATAGGATACTGAAGAAAATTGCTTTTACTCATATATATAAAGGAAAATTTTGGTTAAGGCTACATTATTAAGGACAATTTTCTAAATGTGTATCCTATATAATAAAAGCCTAATATGCAAATTGCCCCCTCAGGCAGTTGTTCAGCCTGGAGTTCTATGAGGAGACCAGGAGTTCGACCACTTGCATGACGTGTGCTGACCATCAGGGGGCGGCGTGGAACATGGTGCACGTGGGCGATGCGCTGCGACCTCTCACAGGTTACCTGGGGGGTGGGGGTGATGGGGACAGGTGTGGTGAGAATGCGGGGTGTCTGCCGAGCTCACTCTCACTCTTCCTGCTACCCTCCCCCAAGATGCCAGGGCTCATGTGCCAGGGAAGCCCCCCCACTCAGGTGCCAGGTGCCCATGAGAAGCCTGCCCCGAAACCGTGTGGCCTCTTCCGGGTAGGCCAGGATGCAGCCACCACGACTGCAGGGGCTGGTCAGGCTCCCTTGGGTTCATGCAGAAACCATTCTGTGAAGCCAGCTAAGAGGCCCACACTGTGCCCTGGCCCATGGCGTCTAGACTTACTCACTGCATCTCCTCATGGGAACTTGGGCACCGTGACTCAGGTGGAGGGGTGTGCACAGTGATTCGGGGGCCCAGGTGCTGCCCAGGGCCCAGAGGTCAGCTGGGACCTGCTCTTCCATGCCAGATGCTTGCACTTCAATCACAGGCCAGGCCTAGGGACTGCAACCATGCATAAATTTTGTGCACCGGGCCTCTAGTCTTACAATAATACACTCTTTAGTTTGAGTGTTAAATTCAATCCTTCTCACCGAGGAGTTGGTAAAACCATTGGTGTGGTGAGAATAAGCTACATGTTACACTCCTGGACATTTCCAGACATTCCTTTTATTTTCTAGGTACAGTATTATAACATCTTCATATTTCTGATGTTCCACTCCCCATATTTTTCTGTTCTTAATGGTTGAGTCATTATACCAGCCAACCAATGCCATAAAATGGTTATGATCAGCAGAAAGACTTAGTTTCAATTCCTGGCTCTACCAATAACTAGTTGAACAATCCACAGTCATCCAGCATTCTCCTTAAGCTTCAGAGTTCTCATTTGTGAAATAGCGGCTATTAATAGTTTGGTTCAAAAAGTATGTGATAAAAACTATTATGTGTAAAATGCATAGGACACGACCCGTACAAAGCATGCTCTACAAATGTTAGCAACTATTATTATTATTATACAAACTTATATACAAATAGAAATTTTCAGGTTTTTTTTAAAGACCAATAGTTCACAATATGGAGTTGGCTATAGTTCTAGCTATTATCCAATTTTATATTTTAGGCATTTGCAATGTTAGCGCTTAAAGATGTATGTGCCTTCTATTCTAATTAACCTTCTAGAAAGGAATATTTTCAGCGGTACATTTCTAAATAGATAATGTGCGCATAAGCTGTCTTCTCTCTTTTTATCCAGAAAGAAAACTTCCACAGTGGTAAAGACTGATGGCCATGCCCACTATGCAGAAGTAAGTGACTCTCCTATTTTGTGTGTCTAGAGACTTCTTAGGGATTTACTTTGTTGTTTCATTACCACAAAAGGTAACCTGAGACAATTTTATGTTTAATGCAAGTTTCAATGTCTTTAAAATACTTTGTGAAAAAAAGCAAATGAATGATCAGGATAACTATAAAGTATAGAAATATAGGTAGAAAGATTAGGATTGGGTTAACTGTTTAATAAAGATATTTTTAGTCAGTGGAACTTTTTATCATTGTAAGGTAATCAGGCAAGGTAACATATTTTATAGGAGAAAATGCATCGGAAAGGATAAAGAAAAATTAATAAAAAGTGACGATATGTAGAAACATAGTAAAACATATTCATGTCCAGAAATATTCAGTTATTATAGAGTATTCAGTAGAAGCAGAGGTTAAAAAACAATGGAGGATGCACATTGTGGCCATATTGTCACAGTTCCTTTTTTTTGTGTTTTTGTTTTGTTTTGTTTTTGTTTGAAAGATGGATTTTTATTTTATTTTTTTATTATTATTATTTTGTCTAAAGTTTTACATATGTCTCCTTTTTCCCTGATTGACACTCCCGCCCCCCAGCCATTCCCACCCCAGATAAGTCCCCACCGCACCAGTGTCTGTGTCCATTGGTTATGCTAATATGCATACATACAAGTCCTTTGGTTGCTCTCTAACTCCCCCACCACCTCCCCTGCCATTTGTCTCTGGCTCTATTTTTGTTCATCAAATTATGTTGATCCCACATATGAGTGAGATCATGTGATATTTATCTTTCTCTGACAGGCTTATTTCGCTTAGCATAATGCTCTCCAGTTCCATCCATGCTGTTGCAAATGGTAAGAACTCCTTCTTTTAAATATTTTCCTTTAATAATAACTCTTTATGCCTAGAGTCTTGAAAGAGTGAGGAGATTTGGATAAGCTGATTTTAATTTTTATAGCAGCATAGTATTCCATTGTGTAGATGTACCACAGTTTTTTAATCCACTCATCTGCTGATGGGCACTTAGGTTGTTTCTAAATCTTAGCTATTGTAAATTGTTCTGCTATGAACATAGGGGTGCATATATCCTTTCTGATTGCTGTTTCTGGTTTCTTGGGATATAGTCCTAGAAGTGGAGTTACTGGGTCAAATGGAAGTTCCATTTTTAACATTTTGAGGAAACTCCATACTATCTTCCACAGTGGCTGCATCAGTCTGCATTCCCACCAGCAGTGCATGAGGGTTCCTTTTTCTCTGCATCCTCGCCAGCACTTGTCGTTTGTTGATTTGTTGATGATTGTCACAGTTCTTAAGTATAATTTAATGTGTAAGATATACAAAAGTTTTGCTATTCATTTAAAATATATTGTTTGATTGTGTGTAAAAATGTCTATAATAAGGCAAGTGCCATATTTTACCTGTTTGCCAAGATAATCACTTGTTAATAGGATTTCCAAATATTTAAAATACATATTTATGTATTTGTTTATTGGTGAGTTCATTCATTCAACAAATATTCATATGATTTCTACTGTGTGCTTAAAAGTGTACTGAGGGTGATGATATAACAGTAAAATCAATTCATACCAATTTCTGGCATTATAGAGTTTAGATTCTATTTAATAAAAAGTCCATGAAACTCATAGTATATGAAATGACAAGTTCTGTGGGAAATACAGATTAGCAATAAGTTCTGTGGGACCTTTATATCGAATGAGGAAATCAGTGAAGACCTCATGGATAGGATGAAGCAGAAGTAAGAACTGGGGGAAATAAGGGGAAGAACATCCAGGCCAGAGAGACTTGTATATGCCAAGGTCCTGGGGTAGAATTATGCAAGAATATCTATGTGTTGGAACAGAATGAGCATGGTAGGAAATAATAGATGAAAGTTTGGAATGGTAATTGGATGTCATGGTATAGGACCTTAATTGACATTTTAGCAGCTTCAAGCTTTATTCTGGATGAGAAAGGAAGCCATTAGAAGATTTATAATAATAGAGTGGCATGATCTGAGTTAATTTTAACAAACAAAAACAAGGAAGGAAACAGAGAGATCATTATATATCTTATATTATATATGCTATATATTATAAATACTGTATTGTGTAATAATAAATATTATATTAAATAATACTTATGTCAAAACTTAAAAAATATGTAAGAGCAAAACATGTTGACTAATATTTCATTATATACATATAATGAATTTCATTATATACATATAATGAATTTCATTATATACATATAATGAAATATGTATATATGAATAACCTACCTAATAATAGACAAATATGCAAATTGACCACACCTCCGACACACCCACAAACCACGCCCACAAGTCACACCCACCATCCAATCAGAGTGAGTATGCAAATTAACCCATCCAAGATGGCAACAGCCACAGAGAGCAAGGTTTCCCAGGCAACAGAGGGAAACAAGCTTTCCGCCAGCCTTTGCAGGCCTAAGCCTCCACTCAAGCTACAAAGTTTCAATTATAGAAGGTAAACAAATTCAAACAGAAATGGCGTCAGAATGGAGCTTGAGAGAGCAGGCCAGGGTTGCAGCCGGCAACAAGGGAAGCAAAGCTTTCCGCACACCCTGGCTGGGCCCACCCACTTAAGGCAACAAAGTTTCAATTATAACCCCAACAGAAATGGCTCCTGGCCTCGGAGGGAGCCCCAGGCTTGGCTCTGCTCCAGGCTACAGTTTCAATCGTAGAAGGAAAATAAATTCCAGATACCAGAGCCTCTGCTTGGGTTGCCAAGAGGTATGGCCGGCCTGCAAACCACCACAGGCCCCTCGCTCAGGCCGCCCCACGCCCCAAGGGAACCCCCACCCTGATCAGGGACACCCTTCAGGGCAAACCAGCTGGCCCCCACCCCTGTACCAGGCCTCTATCCTATCTAATAAAAGAGTAATATGCAGATTGATCATCACTGCAACACACAATATAGCTGTCCCACGTGGTCAAAGATCCTGCCCCCATGTGGACACAAGATGGCCAGCAGGAGAGGGCAGTTGGGAGGCACCCGACCTGCAAGGGAGGGCAGTTGAGAAGGACCAGGCCTGCAAGGGAGGGCAGTTGGAGGTGATCAACCCTGCAGGAGAGGGCAGTTAGGGGTGACCAGGCCAGCAGAGGAGGGAAGTTGGGGGCAAACAGGCTGGCAGCGGAGTGGTTAGGGGGTGATCAGGCTGGCAGGCAGAAGCGGTTAGGGGCAATCAGGAAGGCAGGCAGGCAAGCAGTTGGGAGCCAGCAGTCCTGGATTGTGAGAGGGATGTCCGACTGCCTGTTTAAGCCCAATCCCGGTGGGATTGGGCCTAAACAGGCAGTCGGACATCCCTCCAGGGGTCCCAGATTGGAGAGGGTACAGGCTGGGCTGAGGGACACCCCCCCCTCTGTGCACGAATTTCGTGCACCGGGCTTCTGGTATATGTATATTTAAGAAGGTATATAAATGAGAAAAATAAAATTTAAAGCAGCGTTTACTTCTGAAAGAAAGCAATTATATTTAAAAGTGGCTCCTACCTTTGCTGGGGTGGCTCAGTGGCTGAGCATTGACCCATGAACCAGGAGGTCAGTCACCAGTTTCATTCCTTCTCAAGGCATATGCCCAGAGTGTGGGCATGCAGGAGGAAGCCTATCAATGTTTCTCTCTCATGGATGTTTCTATCTCTCTATCCCTCTCCCTTCCCCTCTCTCTAAAATAAATTTTTTTTTAAATTAAAAAGTGGCACCCAGGGGATACTAATAGCATTGGAAATGTTCCTTGGTAAGGGGCTGTTTTCAGTACATAGAATGAATTTTATTTATATATTGAAAATACTATATAGACATTCCATAAATAATTTTGTGTGAATTTAATGTTTAGTTTAATAAAATATTTAAAACAATAAATGTGAAAGGAAAATGATTGATAAATACCAGAGAAGTTATTATATGAATCCAGATGTTTACAAATGGTTGGATTATATGAATCTTTTCTCCTCTGCCCTTTCCTCCTGCTCATTGTACCTGCATAATTATAAAAATTAGTGTGTAATTATACTCAGCTCTCTAAATTCAAGAAAGGAGTCTGATGGAAAGTACACATATCCAGAAGAAACATACAACTGATACTTCCAACTATTCCTTCATTTAGAATTGTGATCAGACAACCAAGGATCCTGAGATATTTGAGAATCATAGCATTAGAGAGATAATAGCATTAAAGATAAAAAACTAAGAGAAATGAAGGAAAAGCACATATGACAATTGTAGAAGTGTTCTATTATGCTCTGAGAATGTTTAATGTAGATTTTGGTTTTAAAAGAAGAATAGACTTGCTACAAAATGAAATCAGAAAATTAAACATTTTGGCTATAGACTTAAAATTTTATCTGGAAGACAAAATTATTTAATTTTTTTATATTGCAGAGCCAAAAAATCAGTGATATGGAAACTATTTGAGAAAAATTGGATTATAGCTTTAGGGGGCCCTGATTTTCATTTTATAGCATCGCTAGAAGGACAGGGAAGTAATGCAAAGGAGAACATGTTCAAGATATAATTAAGAATAAACTCAATATCCAATTCAAATTTCTTTTGGTCATGGTAACCTGATTTTCCTCTGCAGGAGTTAAAGTGACTGTTATTGGCAAGAACATACTCCTCCACTCTAGGTTAGGGTTAGGTACGTGACTCAAGAACAGCTAATTAAATATTTTCCTGTTTTAAGAATTTCATATTTGTTGTTATGTATCCCCAGTTACTGTTTCTTTTCTTTTTGAGTAAGTTTAGTACTTAACATTATTTAAGAAGATCTTTAGATAATTTTCTTCAAAAAAATAAATTGAAATGGGGCAGTATGTATTCTAATAAAGACCAAAAACCTAATTTTCATGGGAACAGTGCTTTTCATAGTATTCCCTTAGATTAAATTTTAAGCTACTTTTATGTGGAAATAGTCTCTAATGGTTACTCGGGGAATTTAATCTTTCCATTAATTTAAAATGTGTCTCAGTTACCCAGATTCACTCAGGTTCTCCTACCCGTTCCTTAGAGATTCTTCTCAGGCCCCATGGCTGGTTATTTTCACCTCCCTGATCCCTTAGTTTTGATGTATCCAAAGGAGTTCTTGTATCTCTCCGTCTCTGTCTGTCTGTCTCTCTCTCTCTCTCTCTCTGCCTCCCCCCACCTCTCTCCTAATTAATCTCATATAGTCACATGTTATACATAGCATCTATGCATCAATGAAAACTAGATTGTATTCTAAGGCTATACTTCTCCTTTGAATTTTAGGCTGAATCCAAATAGAGGCTTGACATTGCAAAATATATTAACAGGCATCCCACTCCCACACTGTGTCCAAAGCCAAACTGCTGATTTCTCTTATTTCATACCTATTTCTAAATCAACCAGCCTATTTCTCAGTTGGAGTCATCCTCAATTTCAATCTTTTTTATATATCTCCACCTCTGAGACACACCAAATTCTGCAAACACAGCCATAATCCATTAATTTTACACTCCTACTCACCATCATAGAATTTTACAAGAGCTGTCTAACTGCGCTGCCTGCTTCTAACCTTGCCACACGGATGATCAGTCCACTTACAATATAACAGAGTAATTGGTACTTTAAAAATATAACAAGATATGTCTACTCAACAACTTAAAACTCTCCACTGCCTTCCCACCTTCTTATTGATTGATTGATTGATTGATTTCAGAGAGGAAGGGAGATGGAAAGAGAGATGGACAACAATGATGAGAGAGAATCATTGATCAGCTGCCTCCTGCACACCCGCTACTGGGGACCTAGCCTGCAAACCAGGCATGTGCCTTGACCAGGAATGGAACCATGACCTCCTGGTTTATAGAGTCATGCTTTACCACTGAGCCAGGCCAGGCAGGCCCACCTTTTTCTAAACAAAAACCATTGTCTTTTCAATGGCAATCAAAACCAACAGGATCCCTCTCCTATCATTATTGCCTACCAAACTGGGGCCCAGACACACTGGGTTCATTATTCTTTTACTGCTTTGGGCCTGAGACATTGAGTCTGCTTTTATCTTTCTGTAATATTTTTACTCTGGCAATCTCTATGAATAACTCCGTCACTTTAGTTCTTTTCTCAAATATCTGGCTTTCAGTGATCATTAGAAAAAAGGCAATAACTTCTGCCACCTTTTTCAGGCAGTCTCCAAACCCAATCCTTTCTTCCAAAACTTTTATCACCATTTACATAATGTGTAATGACTTGCTTTCTTTTTTTTGTTTGTTTCCTCATTCTGGAATATAAGTTCTAAATTGGGATGAGTTTTTGTCTAATCTGTTCACTGCAGTTACCCTAGGCACCTAAAACAACCATTTCTCTGTAGAATGGGTGCTGAAAGAATGTTAGATTGATTTCTCAGTTATTTTTCAGTATCTGCATTTTAGTCTGTCAGAAGTTATCCTGTATAATAAAGAGGTAATATGCAAATTGACCCTCACACGGTTGCACAAAGATGGCTGCTCCCGTATGGTCAAGGATGGCCGCCCCCATGTGACCAAAGATGGCCGTCACAAGATGGCTGGCAGGGGAGGGCAGTTAGGGGTGACCAGGCCGGCAGCGGAGAAAAGTTGGGGGTGACCAGGCCAGCAGCAAAGTGCAGTTGAGGATGACCAGGCCTGCAGGGGAGGGCAGTTAAGGGTGACCAGGCTGGCAGGTGAGGCAGTTAGGGGCAATCGGGCTGGCAGGGAGGGCAGTTGTGGGTTACCAGGACAGCAGAGGGGGGCAGTGAGGGGCAACTAGGTGAGCAGGGGGGACAGTTTGGGCGACCAGGCTGGTGGGGGGGCAGTGAGGGGCAACCAGGTCAGCAGAGGGGGCAGTTGGGGGTGACCAGGCTGGTGGGGGAGCAGTGAGGGGCAACCAGGTGAGCAGAGGGGGCAGTGGGAAACCAGGCCGGCAGAGAGGGGTAGTTGGGGATAACCAGGCTTGCAGGAAGAGGTGGTTAGGCATGATCAGGTTGCAGGGGAGGCAGTTAGGAGAGATCAGGCAGGCAGGCAGCTGAGCAATTAGGAGCCAACAGTCCCGGGTTGTGGGAGGCCCTGATCATGCCGAAACTGCCAGTCAGACATCCCCCTAGGACTCCCGGATTGGAGATGGTGCTGGCTGGGCTGAGGGGACCCCTTCTCCCTGTGCACAAATTTTGTGCACTGGGCCTCTAGTGTAATAATTTAGATGATCAGTTTGAAAATTAATTCATATTTTTATCCTATTACTGACTTTCTGAGAGATCCTGATCATTTTATTTAATACTAGAGGCCCGGTGCACGAAATTTGTACACTGGGGGGGGGTGTCCCTCAGCCCGGACTGCATCCTCTTGCAGTCCAGGAGCCCTCAGGGGATGTCTGACTGATGGCTTAGGCCTGCTCTCAATAGGGCCCATAAGGAGCGGACCTTACCCATCAGTCAGACATCCTTAGTGCTGCCGCAGAGGCAGGAGAGGCTCCCACCACCACTGCTGTGCTAGCCAGCCATGAGCCCGGCTTCTGGCTGAGAGGCGCTCCCCCTGTGGGAGCACACTGACCACCAGGGGACAGCTCCTGCATTGAGCATCTGCCCCCTGGTGGTCAGTGTGTGTCATAGTGACCAGTCATTCTGCTATTCGGTCGATTTGCATATTAGCCTTTTATTATATAAAGATAATGTCTTATTATGGATAAGGCCTCTAATTCAATTTTTTTTAGGTAGTTAAAGGGAGGGGCAGAATTTTCACTTGAGCCTGAAGCTATAATTGCCCTTAGCTCAAAAATCTGCATACCACTGAGACACAGCTTGGTGAGGCTCATTCTGAACCCCCACACTATTCTATTATGTGGATAAGTATTGGGAACCATCCTATCTCTTTACTGAAAGGCACCTTTTGTTATGTTACAATGACTAACTTTATCTCATGAGTTGTGTTTTGGCTTCAAGCCTGTATCCAGTATTCATGTAGCAACTTCAGCTCTTCTGTTCAATATTTACCTAGGATTTCTTTTATTTTCTCGAAATCTTTCTAGATTTTTATGTATTGGATAGGAATAGCCCATGGACACAGACAATAGTCTGGCAAAGGCCTGGAAGGGGCGGGTGCAGGGTGGAGGAGATCAATGGGAAAAAACAAAACAAAAACTAAAACAAAGCGACATCTGTAATACTTTCAACAATAAAGATACATTTTAAATAAAGGAAAATATCTTAGTTGAAAAGAGTTCTATATGAAATAATATAAGTAATTGCTCTACAGTGTACTTTATATTCTCAACTCTTCTCAAAGAGATATTAATTGACCCTATGTTCACTTCATATTAATTGATCCTATGTTCACTGACTGCAGGACTGACTTCTGGTGTTTGGTCGAGCCTTCAGTCGTTTTGGATGTTATGGACCCTGGCTCTTTATAGATAGATAGATAGATAGATAGATAGATAGATAGATAGATAGATAGATAGACTTACCATGCACAAAGGCAGATAATTATTCTATCAAAAGATAGTATGAAAATCATAATATTATATGTTCATGAGATATTTTGAAATTTTCTTAGAAAGGCTATAAATGAATTTAAAGGACTATTTTTAGGAAAACAATATAGTTGACCACATGTTCTAGTAAAAAAAACCCACATTCTTTCCATAACTCCTGACTCATCAAAGTCAGTTCCCCCTCCAACACTTCCTTTTAGCTCTTTCTACTATCACCAGAGCAACTACTAAATAAGCAATTACAACTGGATGCCCGGGCTCCTCACACAGGGAACCATCTTACCAGGGCTGACCAGCAGCCCCTGAACGATGGATGTACAGATTACTCACAGTTTCACAGTGAAAGAGAGGGCTAAAGGGCTTGCCTGGCTCAAGGGTCCAAGCAACCTTGATTGCCTGCCTCTACGCTTTTATTGGAATTTTTTTATCTTTAGATACTATCAGTAGGGTGAGTAATCTTGGGAGGACATGTGTTTACATTGTCCTCTGGGCATCGAGGGATTAAGCATAAGGATTCCAGTAAACACCCGGGGGTATGCACATGCACAGACTTATTTGGAAAAGTCAAGGAATAATTAGGGGTGCCGCCTTTGACACTCCCCTGTTTCCCCTAAGTCAGAATTTTGATAAACAGGGCAGGCAGCCTTCCACACACTTCCTTTTCCTCAGACTGTCCTCCTTACAACTTTCCAACCAAGTCTCTCATGCTCCCCAACAGCTGGATATTAAAATAGGAAATGCACACACTCCTGTCTTGTATCATCTCCACACAACCTGTTGCCCAGAATTCAACAAAACATCTGCTTCATCATGCAGTTCTCACAACTAGTATAAGAAAATGGAGATTCAGGCTATTTCCAAAAAGAGTAATAAGTAAAGAAGCAAATTTAATTGCTGGTTATCACTATCTTGGTACTTAAAATTGGCATGAAAAATAATGATACTGAATCCAATAATTCTATTTATAATATTCCAAATTATTAGAGAAGTAAAATTATTTTGTATTTCATAAAAATTAATATTTATAATAACATAACTAACAATAATATTAAAACAATAATGAATTTAATAATATAAACAATGATATAATAATTTTAAATGATCACAAGTTCATTAATACAAGTAATTTCAGCAGTAACCTGTCATGGTCAAAGTATTTCTTAAACCAGATAACTGACAACTTTAGTACTTGGCACAAAGAAAGATATCCTAAAAAGATATGTCTCCACATATAAACAGTTAAGTGAAAAATTCAGATATCTGGAATATTTCTAATGTATTTTTAAATCTACATGTTCTTTATTGTTGAGCCTTTATTATGGACAATATAACTAAAGAGCAGTTAAGTTTATTATATGTAAAACTCACATTTTCTGAATAAATATGTACATTATAGTCTATCCACACAGATCAGAGATCTTTTGATCATCTAGCTAGAGCTATAAAAAAACCAAGATTATAAAAATGTCACTAAGTAGAGAAGCAAGAAAAACACTTTCATCTGTGTTTTCTTCAACTATTCATGAGTTTCTTCAATTGTATTCTGCAGGAAAGACTCATAATTTTACTTGAGGACACAAACCTTAGTCAGTATATAATACTTCTAGTTCAAAGCATGCAAGAATACCAACCAGCAAAGCAACATTATTTGATGTTGCTTTGTGTTAGAATCCAGGGGAAATAACTACTTTGATCAATTTGCATCCTTGAAACTGTCCGCTAGTCGACCTGCTCAAGAGTAGTCTTTGAAAATGATTGTGTGGTGTATCGATCCTAAATTGAATTTGGTTCATAGGTTTTGGAAGAGAAAGCAAGACTAAGTTTTCCAATATGTATATGCTTTATTAATTTGTATATTAATTAAATTGTAAAAATGATCCCATTTTAGTCTCAGGATCCCAAATTAGAAATAATCATGATGTATTTACACAAATTGCAAAAAGGAAATAATATGTGTAAATAAAAAACAATAAAAATATATTAAAAAAAAAGAATATGGTTCCAACGTGTGAAATAAAAGGTCTGATGTTAACTATCTTCCTTATATCTCATCCATTTAAAAAATATTTGTCAAATGAAAATATAAAGTAAGTACCTAAAAGTTTCTTTACATTTAAGTTGCAGTGCCTACTTTATAGTCACTAAGGAACAGTTACATGGATTCAAAAGCAAACTTTTGAACCAATACCTATATAATGGCTCATTTCTGTGTTTAGTTAAGATGATTTTTTAAGGGGCAGAAAACATAATATTTCACATTTGGGAAAGATGTAAAAATTATTATGTGTTACTGGTATTATTTATTGTGTCAACTACATTTCAATATTTTCATTACATTTCAAATTTCATTAAATTCTAAATAATCCTTAAATAAGTTGAGAAATAGATACTATTCTAGTTTTGTTATGATTATTGAATTTATTCCGGAGTTTAAAGAGCTAGTCACAGAGCTAGCAAGTGATCTTGCTGAATTTGACCTTGATCTGTCCAGCACAAAGGGAATCACATAAAAGCTTAACATACTAGGTGTACCAGTAAATAGTTGGCAGATTTTGTAATAAAAGAAAACACGATAATCTCAAGAGAAACATCAAAAGTGCTTTATTCAAAGTAATGTCCATCGCTAGCTACACATTTCCCCCATCTTTCAGGTAATTTGTGGATACCGTCCCAATAGAACTTTTCTTGTTTTGAGGCAAACCATTCAGAGACCCTCTTTTCCACTTCTTTGTATGTTTTGAAGTGATGCTCAGAAAGTGCATGTGCCATCAACAGGAACAAGTAATCTGAAGGAGCAAGGTCTGGTGAATACAGGGGCTGGGTTAATACTTCCCAGGCAAGATCTTTTAACCTGTCTTTAACTGGTTTTGAAGTATGTGATGGTGCATCATCATGAAGCAAAATTACTTTGCAGTGTCTTCTGGAACATTCTGGTCGTTTCACGATCAAAGCGTGGTTCAAATTAATTATTTGTTGTCTGTAGCAATCAGTATTAATGGTTTCACCTGGTTTTAGAAGCTCATAATACACCACACCTTCCTGATCCCACCAAACACAGAGCATTGTCTTCTTTCTGAAGCGATTTGGCCTTTCAGTCAATGTTGATGGTTGATGATTCTGTGCATTGTGGATTCTAAAAATAAATCCACTTTTCATCACCAGTCACAATTTGATGCAAAAAAGACTTTATATTTTGTACCGTTGAAGCAACACTTTACTGATAACTTTTTGGTTTTTCATTTGTCTTTCGTTCAGTTGATGTGGCACCATTTTCCTTCCTTTAAAATCTTTCCCATTGCTTGTAAAGGATCGGAAATTGTTTGCTGAGCAACGTTTAATCTTTCTGCAAGTTGTTTTTGAGTTTGACACGCATCTTCATTCAATAATGCTTGTAATTGTTGGTCTTCAAACTTTTTCAGTTTACCTGGACGTTCTTTGTTTTTCACATAAAAATCATCACTTTTAAAGCGTTTAGACCAGCGTTCACAAGTATCTTGAGATGGAGCATGTTCACCATAAGCTTCCCAAAGTATATAATAACTTTCAGTAGCACTTTTCTTCAAAATAAAGTAATGAATTAAAACTACCCACAAATGCTCTTTTTTTGGCACAAAATTCGACATTTTTAAGCACAAAAATATCTATGATGTTAACACCTTCAGCAAATTTGGCATATGAAGTTTTGAAGCTTGCTGTCAATGCAACAAAATAGCATACATGTCAAATTGCATATATATCAACATATGTGTAACTCCATCTATTGAAAAAAAATCCGCATTACTAAGTGGAACACCTAGTATTCCTATTCATGGGCAACCACATCCCTTCAAATAGGTTCCATGATGTAGAAAATTGTACAATGTTTAGAGGTAATATCAGCAACTGCATTTTACTAGTCTTTAAACTATGAGTTCTATATAATGAAATTATCTGAAGTAATCACACTCAATTCTAGAGACACTTCTACAGTAAGATTGGAAATAAGGAACTATCTTGGTTGAAGTTTTGTTATAGGAACACAAAACAATGTGTGTGACCAAACTAGTTGACTGTAATTTGCTGAATGTATGCAAACTTTGATGTCCAAATACTTTACCAGTTTTAAAAATTTTACTTTTATAGATATTATCCCATATCCAGATGTTTATATACTTTTTAAAAATAGAGATTCAAATGGTTTATACACAATAAACAAAACTAATGTTTTCAAACAACTCAGTATGGTTGTCTGGGAAAATCTTTCTGATTCTTTACCACTTGTACAAAATTATGCTTTTAGTATAGAAGCATAATGCAATCTTTTAAACTCTCTGATGTTACTAAAAGGGAAATCATTTCTATCCCCCCTTTAAAATATCTTCTGATTGCATATGATAAATTATAGTTATTCAGCATATTTGAAAAGATAAAGAACATTTTAAGAGTCAAAATGCAAATATCTTTATTTCAGAAAGTGTTCAAAATGAAACAAAGAGGAATAGTTTATATTCATCAAATGCAATTTTACATCTTTGTTTAATATGAACTATTAATTATCTTTGACTATATAAAATACTTCTGTAGTATATATAAAGAAAAATTAAAATGTGGCAAAGATACCAAACATATCCAGCAATTTTCTACGCATAAGTTGTAAAAGATTCTACTAAAAATAATTATATAACTAATGATATATTTTTGAAATTAATGAATCAGTTAATATTTATCCTTATATAATGTCTTAAGATTAATAACCATCAGTATTATATAAACTCTATAAAAATCAACTAAAATATATAAAATATTTAATAAACTTCAAAGACCTGTGGAAACTACTATTTGTATGCTTAAAGACACTACTTATAAAAAAAAAATATATATAGACCACACGCCAGAAAGTTTTCTCTAACACTTTTATTTTAAAATACACATTGCTCTATCAAATGTTCAGCTATATGGATGTAAAAGAAAACACACTCTTTTTAATCATTTTATATCAATGTTGTCTCAAAATCTATATCACTCTTTTATTAATTTAGCACATCTTTTGTACAATTATGAAATAGAGTGAGGAAGTAAATAAGAAAAGTTTCAGAAAAAAATGGTAATATTACCATGGTATTTTTAAATTTTTCTATTGGAAAATATCAGGAAAAATTTTTGGAAGGAAAATTAGAAGAATCAAAGTTATATGATTTGGTATTGCAATTGAATTTAAACAACATTCGAGAATCACCAAAAAAGCCAGATTTTTATTGCTATTTCTCTCTTTATTATAATTAACATATTATTGAGGATAAAGTTTATTTTTGGACTTAATCCATTCCCAACATACATATTTGTGCTATTTTATTGACTTTTTAATTATTGATTATTCTGAATGAAGGGGGAAATGTACAAAATTTAGAAGGAAATTAGTGTATATCTGGTATATGAAGACTAGTGAGTTCCATTTACTGGTCTACAGAAGAGAATTTTAAGAGATCAATCATACTTTACACAAAGTTGCATTGTCTGCAAATATACTTTGAGTTAATTTTTATGAATATTAAAAAATCCTCAGGTGTGAAAATTCAACTAAGATAACTTTAATAAAGTGCAATTCTTGTATTTCCAACAATATGAAGCTCTATCTAATAAATATTAAAATTTGGGGTTCAACAGCTCTAATTTCAAACACATTTTCTAGCTCTCAAAAGTAGGCACAAACCTCCTAGATTTAAGTCTTCTAGATTCCAATTTAATAATTTAAAACAAAGATTTAGGTGACAATTTGTGGTTTGAAAATATTTTCAAACCGGCTATAACCCCCTTATGTACCTTAAAACTCAGTACTGTTTCATTCCTAGCCCTTCACCTTATTCCTCTCCCCAGCCCCGAAGGCCTTAAAAAAGGCAAGAGCTTTTTGTTTGGGGCTCTTACATAGTGTGATAATTCTGCCCAGTTGTGCTACATATCATGTAACCCACACTTGGTTCCACAACATGGAGAAAAACAGAACAATGGGGAGCTGGTGTTTTTGCCTCTGACCTACCCAGCCACAGTAAGCAAAGTACTGGTGGTTATTTCATTTGTCTCATATGTCTTATTCTACCACCAAAACTCACAAGTGTGTGTGTGTGTGTGTGTGTGTGTGTGTGTGTGTGTGTGTGTATGCTACAACATTTCACTCCTAAGCAACTTTATGAAAAAACACACCTTAATTTTCCTTATGACATATAGTGAAATCATATCAGAGAGAATGCTTTGCTCAGATTCACATATTGATTAACTAGAGAAGTTACATTTTCATTTGATGTCTTCCTCTGGGCATTTTTCCTCTCCACAGTATTACACTTATTATTTACTTATTTGTTTAAAATCTCTTGATGTTATTGATACAAAGTTTGTATGAGCCTTTAAATTCCTAGTGCTACTCTTCAAAGGCAATTAGGAATAATACTATTATCATTTGTATCTTTATAGGAACATATGTATATTCACACAATATACACATATATCACATATATAATATAAATACCTTATGTAAAATACTTTTGCAATTTTCTTTTTACTTAAGAAATATTTTATAACTATATCTATATTACATCAAACTAAGTGTTTTTTAATGAATTGACAGCCGTCCTTTATTTTTAGCCATTTATTTGTATGCCTATTTAAGTTTACTTTTTTATTTTTATTCTTACTTACACATTTTTGCTTTATAAAAGATCCTATGTTAATAATACCTGGGCATATACACTGATACCATGTTAGCAATTGAATTCTGTCCTTCAAAAATTCAATGCTGTGTCTCTAAGCATTCGGGACCTCAGATGTGACTTTATTTGGAAAGAAGGTCTTTATGGGGGTATTCAAGTTCAAGTGAGGTCACTAGGGTTAGCCTTAATCCAATATGACTGGTCGTTCTTACCAAAAGGGGAATTTGGACAAAAACACAGACGGCATAAAGGAAAGATGGCACACTGCCATCTCTGGGTTAAGGAGAGGGGCCTGGAATCCATCCTTCTCTCATGGACTCATAAGGAAACCCTCTGGCACCTTGCTCTTAGACTTTCAGCCTCCAGAACCGTGAGGCAATACAGTTCTGTTTTGTAAGCCGTCCTGTTGTACTTTGTGATGGCAGCCATAGCAAATTCGTACATATACACTTCCAAGTAATTTTTTGAGTCAAGTCATAGATTTCTCACAAGTTTTGTTATACAATGCCAAATTGTCCTCTGAAAAGTTGATGCACATTAATATCTATAACAGCTCTGATATTGGAAAACATTGAGAAGTTATTCTCTCATAATTTCTACATATGAGAAGTGCTAAGCATCTCTTTGGCCAGAAGGAAACAGATGAATATGGGTGATAACATGCTTCTGGAATATATTTGCTAACATTCAATTTGTGACTATCAACGTGTGGAAGGATTTGAATCGGCATATGGAATTTGCAATATTTTAATGCAGTTTGATGCCTAGATCATGGGATAAATTTAAATTTTTCTTGAATTCTAATCTAGAATGTAGTCTGTGCATGGCATAATGCTGGCAAATGAATATTGGGTGGATGGATGGATGGATGGATGGATGGATGGATGGATGGAATGTATTTGTATTTAAAGACCCTGAGTAAACCAACTCTGAGCTCTCATAGCTCACACAGCCATAAACTTGGTTCAGGGACATCAAAACATTCTGAACTTGAAACTACGGGAGGGGCATGGGGGAAGAAAAGCAGACTGCAATTTTCTTTTCAAGGATTTACAGGTTTTTAGATTCACTCTCGACATGTGTATTGAAAATGTTACCCATTGATAAAGAGCCCTGAGATGAGTGAAGTCACAAATTTGAAAGGACTGTAAAACTTTGGAATAGAAATAAAGTCCCTTTTTTCCCCGAAGATTTTCATAGCATCTTTAATGTTCCGTGGCTTTCTTTTAAGTCAGACTTAGGATAACTTTGAGTTATCCAGTTTCTGCCACTTTGGTGTAGCTCATTTTAGAGAGGAATAGATGAGGCCGCAAATGATTTATACCTAGTAGGAAAACAACCCTCTGACACCAAGCTCTCAGACTTCTAGCCTCCAGAACTGTGAGACAATATATTTCCGTTTTGTTAGCCACTCTGTGGTACTTTGGGACGGCAGCCCTAGCAAATTAATACACATGTGTTTTCAAGTAATTTTTTAGTCAAGTCATAGATTTCTTGTAAGTTTTGTAAAATAATGCCTAATTGTTCTCTGAAAAATGTGGCATGTTTTTTTTTTTTTTTGTCACAGTGTTTTTTTTTTCTGTAATTTTTAAGTAAATGCATTAGAATTCCAGAACTCTTCCTACATTTGTGATTATATTTGCCAATCTCCAACCAGTCATAATCCCAAGTTTGCCAAATGCTCACAGTGACAGGTAGGAGGCATATTTTGAGAAGCCACCAGAGGCAGGCACAACATATGCTCCTTGTTGTTAGTGGTGCAATTCATGCCTGTTCCTGGGATACAGAAGGAAGCTGGTACTGAGGCCAAGCCAACTGTACACTGACGGAAAGGCATGTCCAATGTATTTGAATCTCTAAATTGTCCCAATTTCTCCTTCATGGACGTAAGCACAGGTGACCAAGGGTGCCTCAGCCAGTCTCTAAACTGACACGTACAACCCAAGGTACTTACTTAATATTGACCGAGCATAAATTACACAGGAGACAGACATGCAATGCACGAATCACACACGGTTTATTTACCAGAGTCCTGGTGGTTTCCAGACCTCGGCAGGCCACCCGGGGATCCGCGCCGACAGACACACACTGGACGTTGGACGTTGCAGCTGCGGCTCGGCGTCTTGCTTGAGGCCTCAGTTTCCGGCTCACTGCTTGGACTCACAGTCCACGGCAGAGCTTGGGCAGATTGCAGGAAGGGGGGTGGAGAGTGACCGTCTGTGGAGGAGCAGAGCAGCCTCTCTGATCTTCCTCTGGTGCTTCCTCTTTTGATGTGCCTAGATGGGCGTCTTCAGTGTGTCTTATCAGCGGGTCCCAGGAGCCTTGCATATCTGGTTTTACATATGGGGAACAGATCACTTTTTTTTTCTGCATACAGGCCACTCAGGGGTGTTTAATCAACCTGTTTACATTACATTTAATACTTCTTAACATCATATTTTAATATCACTCTGTAATTTCACACTTTGATACTTATTCTATATTATTCTTATCATTATTACTATAACATAATTTTCCAGTAGAATTCAGAAATCTCTATTAATGCCCAAATTATTATTATTATTTTTAAATATATTTTATTTATTTATTTATTTATTTATTTATTTATTTATTTATTTATTTTTACAGAGAGGAAGGGAGAGGGACAGAGAGCCAGAAACATCGATGAGAGAGAAACACTGATCAGCTGCCTCCTGCACACCCCCTACTGGGGATATGCCCACAACCAAGGTACATGCCCCTGACCGGAATCGAACCTGGGACTCCTCAATCCGCAGGCCGACGCTCTATCCACTGAGCCAAACCGGTTAGGGCAATGCCCAAATTATTTAATGTTATTTCAAAAACAAAAGAAAGAGGAAAATGAAAGGGGAAAAAAAAAACGTAAAAAAACAAAAAACGGGTCCAGTGGGAAAACAATTAAAATCTCCTGCACAGGAACACCTTTGGTAAGAGAAACATCTGTCAGTCTGGATCTGTCTTTCTTAACGGGTTGTGACTAAGAGTCATTCAGGAAATAAGTTTGGATAATGGGGGAGAGTTTATAGAGCTTAGAACTGTTACCATCTCCACCCATGTAAATTCAAGTCTTTCATTAAGTCCTTTTGAAAACTGAAGGTTAGGATTTGAAAGCTGGGATTTGGTAGCTAAGAGGTAACAGTAGAAACCCAGGAGGGTGGAAAAGTTTGCATGTGGAGTAAATATCATAATTGGAAACAAATCTAAAAGCTTTGTAATTTTGTTGCAATTTTACTGTCATTTTTACAAAATTAATTATAGTATTGTTATCATGTATTTCTTTTAATTATATGTTTTCAAAAGAAAGGCCACATTATTAAATATACATTTTTGTTTGGGCCTAGCTGAACAATCCAACAGAACAATATAAGTTGATTTTGCAAGAAAGACATTTCACTCAGATACTAGTGGCCCGGTGCACAGATTTGTGCACATTGAAAGGAAATTAATTAGAAGAAATATTTTAATATTGCTATTCGCCCTTTCTCTATAATAGAAGTGTCAGAGATGAAAGAAAATTAGTAAAATGTATATGAAAATAATATGTAAATTAATCAATTTAATAATTGATCAATTAATAAATAAACAATAACAACATGATATAACAACAACAAAGACATGATATAAAAATCATGATATAAAAACAACAAAAACATGATATAAAAACAATGACTGATAATTGATTAAACTTATTCTAATATCTCTCTGCATACCACATTAAGAATAAAAAAACTTTCAGAGTGCTTGACTAATTTCCCTTGTGATGAAATATTTACAACTTTAACTTTAACGTCATACCCTCTTCGAACTCAAGAGAAAGCAACATATAACTGACCATGTCTGAAAACGGGTTCAGGTAGGAATATTCCTACTCTGTCTAGAGTTTGTCCTTGTGATTTATTAATAGTCATCGCAAATGCTGGCATCATGGGAAACTGTCTTCAAATAAATTTAAATGGGAGGCCAGTGTCAGATGGGGACAGTTGTGCCAATAATTGGTCTTCAGACATATTCTGTTGATGCTGCTGCTTTCCTTCAGCTTCAGAATGTCAACAAAAACAACCAAATTCCCAGTCAACAATGACAGATCAAAACACACGCAAATCATATGTACCAGCCGGTCGGTCGGTTGGATGGTCGGATGGATGAATGGTCAGTCACTGGCCTTTTATATATATAGATTCTATACAAATAACTACTTAAATAGGTTTATAATGATGTAATTATTTTTTTAGAATTTTTATTTTCAAATGCAAGGGTCACCCAGAGAGTCACACAAATGCTTCATGGTGCACTGAGGGAGCTAAGAAGTCTGAGGAGAGAGTGCAGATCCCTGCCCCCAACTTCACCTCTACAAAGCCTGAAAACCACTGATTTGCAATTATTTAATTTTTATTTGTACTCTGCTTATCATTTCTCCCTTTCTAAAATAAGGTTATTTTTAAAATATATTTTTATTGATTTCAGAGAGAAAGGGAGAAGAAGAGTGAGATGGAAACATCAATGATGAGAGAGAATCATTGATTGGTTACCTCCTGCATGCCCCACAATAGGGATTGAACCCGCAACCCAGGCATATGCCCTGAACAAGAACTGACCATGATCTCCTGGTTCATAGGTTGACACTCAACCACTAAGCCATGCTGCTTGGTCTAAGGTTATTTTTAAAGAAGTATTCAGAATACAGAAAGAACTTTACAGAAAAAAATATATATGACAAATTTACTGAAGGTTTAATAGAAGGATTAAAATATAAAATTATTTACTTCATAGGTAGTAGCAGAAATAAGCAAATAAGCAAATAAATAAATAAATAAATAAATAAATAAATAAATGTAAAAAGAGTGTCCAAGTTTGGCAGTTATTAAGTAACACCTAAAATTGCAAAATAAACAAACAAAATAGAAGAATATGAAAGTATTATTTAGTATTATTAAGCCAAATGGAAAAACATTAAAAAAACCCAAACCTGATTTTAAAAATTATAATGGTTTCCTCCATGAGAATATAGGCCAGGTACTCTTGTGTGCATGTATCTGTGTGTTTGTGTATTTAAGAAGGCATGTATAAGTATTTAATTTAGGTACATTCTTATAAATAAATCTCTTACACACAAATAAATCCCTTACAAATAAATAAAAGCATGCAAAGTTAGGTCTTTATTATCATAATTGTATCCATTCATCTATTTCATAGCTTTATAATATTTATTAAGCATTTACTATATTCCAGACACAATTATAGATTCTGTGGGAAGAAGCAACAAACTTGCCCTCATGGCATTTATATTCCAGTACAAGACAAACAGTATATGCACTAGCAAAATACATTCCATTTTAGTGAAGGTAAGTGAAGTGGGGCTGGAGGGTGTGTCAGCAGATGCTACAGACAAGACGTGTGTGATTTTCCTCAGTAGTTTCTAACACTGACATACCTTTGTCCTTTCTGTATGCAGCTTATCTCATTATTTTCTGACTTCTAAAGTGACCATCACCTTCTGTGTATTTCCTTTGCATAATTACTTCTGCTTCTTCAAAGCTGGTTTTGTCAGTGCTTTAATTACTTGTTCCTCATGTCATTTTATTCTACTTCACAATGTTTGCTCTTTAACTTTCACGGCTAATTATACAATATTACCCATATTTACCCACTCAAAAATTTTTTAAGAGTAAGATTAAAAATGGCCCTGCTGGTGATTGTCAGCAAAGCTATTCAAACCAGGCTTCTTCAGTGATAATATCACACTTTAAGGATTGGTGGCCCTTGGATCAAATGTCCATCTGTGAGCTAATCAACTGTGGCTGTGGCACGTGATACAATTCATTATTAATAAGACTGTCCAATGGGGCCCATAGGCAAGGAAGGGGTATATATGGCAGCATGATACTAAAATAGTCTTGGAAGAAAATACATTGAAAATAGAAAATCTTATGTTTGGAGTATAACCAAGGCATTAAAATAGGACTACATTTATATATTTACCTTATACTGCTACTAATTTAGAATTGTAAAAAGATTTTGGTTTAAAGATTTTTCTGCATGGGGCTAATACTGTATTAATAGTTAAAACTATATTTCCACTCATAAACTGTCTAAATTGAAATTAATTTAACTTTATTCCTTGCTCTCTTCCTATTTTTCTTCCAAACTCCCTCACTTCTCTTTCTCACTCTTTTTCTCTCTTTCTCTCTCTCACTGTCTTCTCTCTCTCTCTCTCTCTCATCTCTCTTGTCTCACTCTCCCTGATCTATCAATTTGCTTCCTTTTTTGTGCTTCTTGAACACTTTAATTTATTAAATTTTTTACTAAAAGATAAAATTTTACAAAATGACTTACATTTCAGATAACTGTATATTTCATTGTTCAAAATACTTAGTTTCTCCATAGTAAGAGCCCCTGGTACCTTCTGAAATGGATGTTCTAGAATTTAGAAAGAAATGTGTTTAAACAAAGGCAGCCTAACCCAATTAATTATCCTATATAATAAAAGCCTAATATGCTAAGTGTCTGTTCATCCAATAGTTTGTTCAACCAATCAAAGCATAATATGCTATTGATGTACTGTCGCTCAACTGCTTGCTACAATGGGCACTGACCACCAGGGGGCAGACAGTTGACTGGTAGGTTAGCTTGCTGTTGGGGTCCAGCCAATAGGGACTGAGCAAGACAGGCCGGACATGCCCTGGAGCCCTTTTGCAGTCCCACCTCACACCCGATCGTGCACTGGTGGGGTCCTCAGCCTGGCTTGCACCCTCTCACAATCCAGGACCCCTCGGGGGATGTCAGAGAGCTGGTTTCAGCCTGATCCCACTCAACGCAGGAGCTGCCCCTGGTTGTCAGTGCGCTTCCACAGGGGGAGAGCCACTCTGCCAGAAGCAAGGCTCATAGCTGTCGAGCGAAGCAGTGGTGGCTGAGAGTCTCTCCCACCCACAGGGAGCAGGCCTAAGCCATCAGTCGAACATCCCCCAAGGGCTCTTAGACTTCAAGAGGTCACAGGCTGGGCTGAGGGACCCCCCCACCCCCACTCTGAGCGCAAAAATTTTGTGCACCAGGCCTCTAGTGTTGTTAATAAATGTCAATAGTTCATTCTGCTTTTGTAATAATAATAATGTTTTCCTTTAAAACAGGGCTCAATAACGATCATCAATTATTCTGAGTGTAGAGTTGGCCCTGCTGGGATAAATCATGATGAATGCATCAGAAATGCTACAAGCTTTTTCCTTAAATAATTTTCCCAGAAAGTCTTTAAACTACTTTAAATATATTTTATAAAAACATATTTGTATAACCACATTGTGTTAGAAATGAACCAATTTTATGTAAATGAACATTCTGCATTCTGCAGATAAAACATGCTAATTTTAACAATTTCAGACATCTGTGACAGAATTTCTAAACTACCCAACTGGATTAAGCTGACAAATATAAAAAAGTAATACATGGTTAGTCACCTTTTAATTCTTACATTTACATTAAACTATCACTTCAAAGGGCAAGTGTAATTTTTAAATTGCTTTTATTTTAACTTAAACAAAATATGCCAGTATTGAAACACAGTTATAATAATTTTCTTTCTTTTTATGACTCGTATTTTAAATATATAATGAATAATATTTCTTTATCTTGCTACATAACTAACAGCCATGCAATTCTGTGAATATTATCTTTAACTCTTTATTTCCAAGATTTTCAGTTTAAAATGTGCAGATTTTTAATACTATACATGTAAGCATGTCCTGAAAATTGTTGTTGTTATTGTACAATGACTATTTACATAAAATTACATATTTAAATATATACTTCCAGTGTATGCTCATATCAGAGTGTAATCAGAATACTCACATGCTTATCCCACCCAATAGATGACAGGAATTTTTGTAAATAATTTACAAATATGAGCTCATTTATGAGGTAGGATCTGTTAATTACACAGTCACTTTATAGTAAACTGAGGAAAAGATAATTTTTGTAACTTACTTGAGTCATCCAATTAGTATGTGTCCCAAAGTTCAAAAGCAGTCTGCCTTCAAAATCACACTCTAGATGCTTTAGGAACGATAAAAGAAAGCAGTTTGTGATAGAAGGTTTTTTATTTCAGCGCAGATCTTACAGCTTATGGTGTATTTCAATACTAAAATTATAAATGATTTGAGGAATATAAACTTTTTCTTTTACATGTGACATGTAAGTGTCATCATGTTTGTGCTTTAAGAGAACATTATTTCCCTTTAAAACAGCTCTCAGGTAGTAGTAATGAAATCCAAGGCCAAAACATATGTAAAATATTTGTCTTTCAATAACATACATAGTGATTTGTGCCATTCGGTATAATGAAGCTTAAAAGGAAAATGGGTACTGTCTTTAGAAGTTATTTTCTATTTAGTTCATTATTTTCCTTTTTAAATAATTGTCAATATATACTTTATGACGCTGACTACTCTTTATTTTTGCAAATTGCTGTTCACATGGCTACTTGAGTAAAAACTAAGATTCAGGATTTTTAGTTAGTGGTGGAGGAAGGAGCAGCAGAGAGATTTTTTTTTTTTATCGCTGCAAGTTACTCTGGGGAACCTGTAGAATTGGCAAGGATGCATGGATTTTAGGAAGTGAAAAAAAATAGCCTGTAAATAAATGATAGCCAATGCTAAAGGCATAATATTGTGTAGCCATTCATGCCAGACAGAAATAGCTGATTATTGGAATCCCAGGGATTCTAAGAGCCCAACAAATCTTCCATATTTTAAAATTGCCCATGGCAGAAATAGTAACACCATGGAAATGGACAAACATGGCGAAACGGGATTTTTTTTTTTTTTTGAGAACCAATTATTCAATCTTTTCCAGCACTTCATTGATTACAGACCTATGCCTGAAGCTTCAGGTTGAATAGCGGTGAGTGTCACTGCCTTCCAGGCAAAGACCTTTAAGGGTAACCTGTATATAGTTTGTACAAGTTGGACAAACTCGTGAAGAATGTCTACCACAGAAACTGCAGGGCTTCACTGTACAACAGTGATAGAAAGGAGTTTGTAGCCTGGCCAGTGTTGCTCAGTGGTTGAGCATCAACTTATGAACCAAGAGGTCACCATTTGATTCCTGATTAGGACACATGCAGCCTCAATCCTCAGTGTGGGGCTTGCAGGAAGCAGCAATCAGTGATTCTCTCTCATAGTTGATGTTTCTATCTCTCTCACTTACCGTTCCTCTCTGAAATCAATAAGGATTTAAGGACTTTAAGGACTTGGTTTGTTTCAGATAACTATATTTAAAAAGGACTTTAAGAACTTGGTTTGTTAGATGGTTTGATGAAGAGTGTAAGAAAGGTTGCTGTATGAGAACCTTAATAAATCAAACCTAGAAGAATGGACAATTTGATGAAAGCTGAACTTGGTCATTCATGTTATCTGGGAGAGGGGAATGTTTGTTATGTAGACTTAACAATGTTCTTGTTTGGGCTGTGTTCAGACTTGATGGTAGAGTGGTCTTTTTGTGTGTGTGTCTTAATCTATCAGGTTGACTGGCCTCATCGGATGTTAGCGTCCTGTGAAATGACTTGTGTTCAACAGGAGAAGAGCAAGGCCTAGCTGATGGTGTCAGGACAGCGCCTGGATTCCAGCGGCTGCTTTTCTCTTACACGTGGCAGGAAAATGTTTATTTGGTATGATTTTTATACACGTTTACTGTTCTATTATGTTACATTACCCTCTTATAATATTTAGTTATGAAAAATGTAAGTGTATTGGATTAAATTGAATCATTATTCTGACAAACACAACAATAATTATGCTTTGTAGTATGTCAACTTGAAGGTGATTTTTAAGATCTTTAGGTAACTTAGAGCCTTGGACTGATTTAATTGAGTTAATTAATGGATACTCATTAGCTACTCAAATACTAAGACAGAACACAGAAACATTTACTACTTGTCATAACTTTAAGTTTACATAATTTGCTTCATATTTTTATATGCTACAAAAAGGCTATGCCTTTGATCCATGTTAATAATTTTTTTTTTTGCCACTTTGAGGAGCTGTCTAAGGGATGTTAGTGCCTGTAGAAAGTTATGTTATTTTCATTCAGGACTTCCTATTACAGCCTAGAGTATTGGTGTTTGACAGACACTTCTTAATTATCCATCCCAGACCCCCACCTCAGTTTTTCTGTGAAGTATAAGTTAGTTTGTTAGACTCAGAGTTATAAGCAATCCAAATTGAGACTATACTCGAAGCAACAATGGCAGAGAGAAAAATATACTGTGTTCACTAAGGTGCTAGAAAGAATTAGGTTTATTTGATATGTTGTCATTCATGAGTAGTATGAACATTGTCATCAAAGAGATTCGCAGACTTCCCTAGATTAAATTTGTATAGATAAAATATTAATAAAATATATAATCTATATTTCATACATGTATAAAATCTATTTATATCTTTCCTAGTTTGTCTTTTTTATGAGAATGTTGGAAATGAAACTTCCTTATATTTCGTATACTCCTGAGAGTGCCCTCGCCTCCCGAGACGTGGGAACTGAAGCTTGAGAGTATTTGCTGAAACCGGTTTGGCTCAGATAGAGCGTCAGCCTGCGAACTGAAAGGTTCCAGGTTCGATTCGGTCAAGGGCATGTACCTTGGTTGCGGGCACATCCCCAGTAGAGGGTGTGCAGGAAGCAGATGATCGATGTTTCTAACTCTCTATCCCTCTCTCTTCCTCTCTGTAAAAAATCAATGAATATATTTAAAAAAAAAAAAAAGAGTATTTGCTTTCACTTCCCTCAGAAATATTTTAATTTCTATATACCCTGAGAGATTCGAGCTGATATACCATAATTTATCTAGTTAATCTCTCTGGTCTGAAAGGATAATGAACTTTTATTATCTCCCCTAGGAATCCAATGGTTACAGCCAGTCCTCGGTCCCTAGGTTAAGACCGAGGAGGACTGAAGCACTACCCTATAGGTATTACTTGTCAGAAGGGATGGCGCTCAGAATTGGGAAACATCTCTAGCTTGTGAAACTGGCGACACTCAGGTCCATCTGGCTCTTAGGTTCAGTTACACTGTGAAGATAGGGTGACAGTCCTTTCCTTCCAGCCTCAAAACAGTAAAAGGTGTGTTGTTTTTTCCCATCTCCTTTTGGGAGTGGAGGGAATTAGCAATCTCTCTCTAGTATATAAATGGAGAAAATGTTTATTTTCTTCATCTTTAGGTGTAATCTTCTCATCAAACCACCTTGAGGATTAAGGTGTGCAGGACTGATGCTATGATGTCACTCTGCCTGTGCAAGTGAGATAACATCATAACCTTCACTAGATTTGACAAGACATGGGGTTTCCCATAAATTTCATTGTTCATAATCATTCTTCTTAGAGAGAGGCCCGGTGGTTGTTTGCCTGATATTAGATGATAAGAGTCAAGTGGTAGTAAACATAACATTGGTTATTTATTTAAAATGCTTACTTCACTTCAACCTTACTTTTTTAATTTAAATTTAAATTTACTATCTTGTAAGCCAATTCTTTTTTAATTGGGAATGTGTATCTAAATTATCTATAATATTTTATAAAATTAAAGATATTAGGTTCTGCTTCATACCTACAGAACCACTTTACTTGATATGTTCTTAGTATATTCTTGGTATTTTCTGGTTTGTGCTTGATATATTATACATATCATGTCTCAGTATTATTTTATGTTAGCTATCAATTTTTTTCTCTGTAAAAATTATGTGCATCAATTTTATAAAATCAGTTTTAACAATCACTGACTTATTTTAAAATATGCTTAATTATTGCTCCTAATGACATCTTGTCTAATTATGAGGGAAAAACTATTTTATATTCTTTTACATGCCACAAAACACCCATTTCCTTATCACTTTGCATTATTCCTGTCATTAAGTCTCATCATAAACTTCACACTTGAAAATTATCAGTAATAAATTCATCATGACTTTATTAAGTGTCTGTCATTTACATATAGATTTTTCTTTTCCTCTGATGCAAGCCTAAAGGAACTGTAATTGGCCACAAGCTAGTTTCTTTATCAAAGAAAGATCATTCCAGAGTCCTACAAAGGACTGTATCAGGTATCTGAAACCAATGACACTTCAAAGAATAGATTTGGAATATAGGCTTCTGATGTTATAGCTTAAAGAACATTCAGACCATACCACTGGGCTGTTAGCATTTCCAACTCTTTTTATAGCTAACTAGAGGCCCAGTGCACAAAATTCGTGCATGAGGGGTGTCCCCTCAACCCAGCCTGCAACCTCTCCAATCGGGACCCTTCAGGGGATGTCCGACTACGGGTTTAGGCCTGATCTTGGGGATCAGGCCTAAACCGGAAGTCGGACATCCCTCTCACAATCCAGGACCACTGGCTCCTAACTGCTCACCTGCCTGCCCGCCTGATCACCCCTAACTGTCCCCCCTGCTGGCCTGGTCACCTCCAACTGCCCCCCCTGTTGGCCTAGTCAACCCCAACTGCCCCCCCCCACCAGCCTGGTTGTCCCTAACTGCCCTCCCCCACTGGCCTGGTTGCCCCCAACTGCCCCCCGCCAGCCTGGCGTCCCCAACTGCCCACCTCTGCTGGCCTGGTTGCCCCTCACTGCTCCTCCTGCTGGCCTGGTTGTCCCCAACTCCCCCCCCCCCACCAGCCTGGTCACCCCACGCAGCCTGTTCAGTCATCCATTCGGTTGCGATGGTCACTTAGGCTTTTATTATTATAGATGTTAATCCAGGATACAGGATAACAAGATTTAATTATATAAAACTTAATGAACTAATGAAGGAAATGTAATTATGTAACTTATTTGGAATATTGTTGACATTGTTTTAATGTTCTATTTTCTGAATATATATGAAGTCCTTTGTCTTCAATTATTGCCAACCCATAACTGTTTAGTAAAATATGTTTTGAAAACTGAAAGGGAACATTGAAAATTATATTAATTATCTATAAAAAAACTAAAGCTAATGTAATTTTAATTTTTAAAAAATGCAAAACTTCTTTCTGTAAAAAAACAATGTTAAGAGCACAAGAAGATAAGCTACAAACTGAGAAAATATTTGTAAAACACAGATCTGATAAAGGAGTATTATCCAAAATGTGCAAAAATTTCTTAAAACTCAACAATAAGAAAACAAACAACATGACTAAAAAATGGGCCAAAGACTTTCACAGGCACCTCACCAAAGAAGATATACAGATGGCAAATAAGCATATGAAAGGATGTTCTGCATTATATGTCATCAGGGAAATACAAATCAAAACAATTAGTTATCACTACTTACTTATTAGAATGGCTACATTCTGGAACACGTTCACCTCCAAATGCTTTTAAATACAAGGAGCAACAAGAATTCTCATACATTGCTGGCGAGAATACAAAATGATGCAGCTACTTTGGAAGAGAGTTTGGCAGTTTTTCACAAAGATAAACATATTCTTACCATTTGATCCAGCAATTGCGCTCCTTGGTATTTTCCTAAAGCAGCTGAAAACTTATGTCCACACGAGAACCTGCACATGGGTGTTTATAGTAGCTTTATTCATAATTGTCAAAACTTGGAAGCAACCGAGATGTCCTTCAGTAGGTGATGGATAATTAAACTGTGGTACATTCAGACAATGGAATGCTATTCAACACTAAAAAGAAATGAGATATCAAGCCCTGAAAAGTCATGGTAGAAACCTAAATGCTTATTACTAAGTGAAATAAGCCAATCTAAACAGGCAACATAATGTATAATTCCAATGATATGACATTCTGAAAAAGGCAAAACTATGGAGTCAATAAAAAGGTAACTGGTTTCCAGGGCTGGGAGAGTGGAGAGAGATGAATAGGCAGAGCATAAAGGTTTCTTATGGCCGGTTTCTATATGATGATATCATGATGGCTATGCATTTGTCCAAACCCTAGAAAGCACAACACCAGGAGTGAACCCTAAGGTAAACTATGGACTTTGGGATTATTATCATGTACCTTGGTAAAAAATGTACCACACCAAGGAGCGATGTTGATAACGGGCTGTCTGTGTATGTGTGAGGCAGGGTATGTGGGGAATCTCTGTACTGCTCACTCAATTTTATTTGTAATCTTAAACTCCTCTAAAAATTGTCTTAGTATGTAGCTATAAACCTCTCTCTCTCTCTCTCTCTCTCTCTCTCTCTCTCTCTCTTTCTCTATCTCTATCATTTCTCACCCTCCAAAATTTAGGATATTCTTAGCGAATTTTCCTACTTTTTTTATGTCAAATGGTTATTCAATAACATTAGTTCAGTAATAATATTTTTCTAGAATAGATTGGAATGATTATTTAATCAGATATGGTAAAACAATTTTTTAAAAGCAAAGGTTGACTTTGTGGAACCACAACTTACAAAAGCTCACTAAGCACACTGGCCTGCTGCCTGGTGGGCAGGTTCCTAGCCTTAGAGAGAACGAGAGAGATGACTTCCCGGCAAGTTAAGGAACCGTGGAACAGTTTAGAGATCACAAGAGGAGGGGGATTGACACAAACTATAAATGCTACCATTGAAATCTGGAGTAGACTTTATTGAGAGTTTGGCTTCCTAGTATTGTGATACAAATAACAGAGGTTTTAAAACGTCAAATCTGAGATTCCTTATGAAAACTTTCTAACATAACGAATATAAGAAGGCTCAAAGATTTATTAATGCTCTTGTAGAACTTATTTAAACAAGCAAGCCATACATATAAAATTCTTTTTATTTTGCCAGAAAGAATAATATTTTCTTAGAATTATCTTGATAAAAAGGAGGAAATACTATAACAACAGTTAGAATAAACAGAAAAGATTACGGGCCTCTCTAATGAAAAGCTACATAGTGATAGAAACTGGGGGCTGATTATTTTGTTGTCTTTGAGCTATTTTACAACTCCATGGGTGTTGTGGATAACTGATAGCAATGCAAAATCATTCTTGTCTGTGCATATGCAAATGAATCCTGTCCAGGGGAGCTTCAACTGATGCCTTTCTATCCAGGAAGAAAGCCAGTTTTGTATCCGTATATAATTTTGTTTCAACCTTCCCTTAGTACACACACAATTGTACTCCTTTGATTTCTACTTTGGTCCCTTTGTAACATCTGCCTGATGCACTCATTAAAAATTAGATAAGTGAAATCTTTTACTTGTGTTCATATTTTGAAAATTATTTTTTAGCTTGCTCTCACTTTCTCTTTGCACACACACATGTACACACAGAACATTTAGAAAAAAGAAACTTCATCTTAAAATTTTCTATTGAGCACAAGGTGATTCAAATTTAACACTGGAATAATTCTATTCTCAAGCTCATGAGGCCTCAAAAATTCTACTATGAGAAAAATTCTCAATAAAATTATTTTGGGAGATGCCATCAATAAAAAGTGAAACACATCTAGGAGAATGCTGAAGTCATATAGAAATTAAAGTTTAACAAAGATATTGGTAATACTTACTGTTATCTAAAACAGGCAAATAAATAAAATCCTGCTTCTACATTAAAATTCTAGACATAAAGAAAACAAGTATATTTTAATGCTCTATTGTTTTAATTATCTATTTAAGAAAATATTGTTTAATGCTATGTAAGTAAATAAGTAACAGTAGGCTTCTGTTGACTGACTTTTAAAATAATTTTCATGAGGAAATTTATTGCATAGCAAAGAATGTATAGTTTAAATTTTAAAATCCAATTTAACTGTAACTTGGGGTCAATTTCTTTCTTTCTTTTTTTTTTTAATTTCTTTATTGATAAGGTGTCACATATTTGTCCTATCCCCCCATTCCCATCCCACCCCTCTCCCCACGCATGCCCCAATCCCCTGTTGAACTTAACCGTTGGATAAGCTTATATGCATGCATACAGGTCCTTTGGTTGAACTCTCCCCCTTCCCCCACCCTCCCCCTACCCTCCCCTATCCTCCCTCTGAGGCCCGATAGTCCGATCGATGCCTCCTTGCTTCTGGTTCTGTTCTGTTCCTCAGTCTATGTTGTTCATCATTTCCCCTAGATGAGCGAGATCATATGTCACTAGATATATATTAATAAGAACTGAATGTGAGACGAGCAATAATAGTTATGCTGACAGGCAAATGAATCAATCTGTAGTGAGCTTCCCCCTGGACCAACAGTTCTTTTGAGACCCAATTTCAATGTCCAGTAGTTCCTTATGTGTACATGTCAGCACTGACCCCTCAGCTCTGGATGGTGGACAAATGGTGGTAATGGAGGTCCAACTCCCTCAGGTTTGGTCTCGGCCGAACCCAGGGGCACGGCGTCACCCGGACTAAGGGGCACGTGGCCTCACCCATACCCAAGGGGCGCGTGGACTCACCCGGGACTGGGACCCAGCCTCACCCGGATGGATCCAGGGGCGCACGGCCTCACCCGGACCCAGGATCTGGCTTCACCCGTACCCAGGGACGCTTGGCCTCTCCCAGACCCCGGGGCACGTGGCCTCACCCGGGCTTAGTTGCACAAGGCCTCACCTGGTTCCAGGGACACATGGTCTCTCCCGGACCCAGGGACGCTTGGCCTCTCCCAGACCCAGGGCCACTTGGGCTCACCCGGGCCTAGGTGCACGAGGCCTCATCCGGATCCAGGGACGCATGGTCTCACCCGGACCCAGGGACGCTTGGCCTCTCCCAGACCCAGGGGCACGTGGCCTCACCCGGGCCTAGGTGCACGAGGCCTCACCCGGATCCATGGACACATGGTCTCACCCGGACCCAGGGATGCTTGGCCTCTCCCAGACCCAGGGCCACTTGGGCTCACCCGGGCCTAGGTGCACGAGGCCTCACCCGGATCCAGGGACACATGGTCTCACCCGGATCCAGGGACGCTTGGCCTCTCCCAGACCCAGGGCCACTTGGGCTCACCCGGGCCTAGGTGCACGAGGCCTCACCCGGATCCTGGGACACATGGTCTCACCCGGACCCAGGGACGCTTGGCGTCTCCCAGACCCAGGGCCACTTGGGCTCACCCGGGCCTAGGTGTACGAGGCCTCACCCAGATCCAGGGACACATGGTCTCACCCGGACCCAGGGACGCTTGGCCTCTCCCAGACCCAGGGCCACTTGGGCTCAGCCGGGAATAGGTGCACGAGGCCTCACCCGGATCCTGGGACACATGGTCTCACCCGGACCCAGGGACGCTTGGCCTCTTCCAGACCCAGGGCCACTTGGGCTCACCCGGGCCTAGGTGCACGAGGCCTCATCTGGATCCAGGGACACATGGTCTCACCCGGACCCAGGGACGCTTGGCCTCTCCCAGACCCAGGGGCACGTGGCCCCACCCGGGCCTAGGTGCACGAGGCCTCATCCGGCTCCAGGGACACATGGTCGCACCCGGACCCAGGGACGCTTGGCCTCTCCCAGACCCAGGGCCACTTGGGCTCACCCGGGCCTAGGTGCACGAGGCCTCACCCGGATCCTGGGACACATGGTCTCACCCGGACCCAGGGACGCTTGGCGTCTCCCAGACCCAGGGCCACTTGGGCTCACCCGGGCCTAGGTGTACGAGGCCTCACCCAGATCCAGGGACACATGGTCTCACCCGGACCCAGGGACGCTTGGCCTCTCCCAGACCCAGGGCCAGTTGGGCTCACCCGGGCCTAGGTGCACGAGGCCTCACCCGGATCCTGGGACACATGGTCTCACCCGGACCCAGGGACGCTTGGCCTCTTCCAGACCCAGGGCCACTTGGGCTCACCCTGGCCTAGGTGCACGAGGCCTCATCTGGATCCAGGGACGCATGGTCTGACCCGGACCCAGGGACGCTTGGCCTCTCCCAGACCCAGGGGCACGTGGCCTCACCCGGGCCTAGGTGCACGAGGCCTCATCCGGCTCCAGGGACTCATGGTCGCACCCGGACCCAGGGACGCTTGGCCTCTCCCAGACCCAGGGCCACTTGGGCTCACCCGGGTCTAGGTGCACGTGGCCTCACCCGGATCCAGGGACACATGGTCTCACCCGGACCCAGGGACGCTTGGCCTCTCAGACCCCGGGGCACGTGACCTCACCCATGCCTAGGTGCACGAGGTCTCACCCGGATCCAGGGACACACGGTCTCACCCGGACCCAGGGACGCCTGGCCTCCCCCAGACCCAGGGGCACGTGGCCTCACCCGGGCCTAGGCGCACGAGGTCTCACCCGGATCCAGGGACACACGGTCTCACCTGGACCCAGGGATGCCTGGCCTCCCCCAGACCCAGGGGCACGTGGCCTCACCCGGGCCTAGGCGCACGAGGCCTCACCCGGATCCAGGGACACACGGTCTCCCCCGGACCCAGGGACGCCTGGCCTCCCCCAGACCCAGGGGCACGTGGCCTCACCCGGGCCTAGGTGCACGAGGCCTCACCCGGATCCAGGGACACACGGTCTCACCTGGACCCAGGGACGCCTGGCCTCCCCCAGACCCAGGGGCACGCGGCCCCACCCGGGCCTAGGTGCACGAGGCCCCACCCGGATCCAGGGACACATGGTCTCGCCCGGACCTAGGGGTGCGTGGCCTCTCTCAGACCCAGGGGCACGTGGCCTCACCTGGACCTAGGTGCACGAAGCCACCCGGACCCAGGGGCGCGTTACCTCTCTCAGACCCCTGGTCGCGTGGTCTCACCCGGATCCAGGGGCTCACGGCCTCACCCGTACTCGGGACCCAGCCTTACCCGGATCCAGGGGCCCACGGCCTCACCCGGACCCAGGGTTCAGATTCGCCCGGACCCAGGGGCACATGGCCTCACCCGAACCCGGAATCCAGCTTCACCTGGCCCCAGGGGCGCGTGGCCTCACCCAAACCCAGGGGCGTGAGGCCTCACCTAGACCCAGAGGCGTGTGACCACATCTGAGCCCAGAGGCTCGCAGGCTCGCCTGGACTCGGGTCTCAGCGGGGTTTCGTCTTCTTGATCCCAATTCCTGTTGGTCAATTCCCTCTCAGCAATTCCTTCGGTCATTTTCTCAGAGCTCCAGGGCGGCTGCCGCAGAACTCGTTGGGCGGCGGGCTCGGCAAGGCTCCGGTGTGCCCGGTGCCCGGTGGTGGGCTGGTCCGGTGTCGCTGCGTCGGCCCTTGGGTCTGCAACGGTGGCCAGTCGCTGAGCGTGCGCACCTGGCCACTTCGGGGCATTGAGATTCTTGAAGGACTCGGAGGTCAGCAAGCACGGAGTCTCCCACCCCATGTCTCCCAGGGGCTCGTCTGTCCGTGCTCGGCAGCGAGTGGAGCCGTCCCCTCAGCCGGAGACCGCCGGGGGAACTGCGCCGAGCACGTTCCAGGCCACCATTGTGTCGCCTGAGCCATAGTTCTTAAAGTGTGGACTTTGGGTCACCGGCATCAGCATCATCCTGCGTACCCCTCTCTTTTATTCTAGTTGTAGAGCATCTGCTCAGCCAGCCCCCCGGTCTTTCTGGCTGGTGTCTGCTCTGCTCTCCCGTCGTAGTCTCAATATTGTTGTGGTAGGCAACGATCAGGCTGCCGCCCTATGTCTCCATCTTGGTCCTCCTTTGTACAGTTAAGTCTTGATTGTTGTTGGTGTCACTGGGAGGAATTGTCCTCCAGGCCAATTGGCCGTGAGGACCCTCTTTGTCCATATAGGAAGAGTTGCTGTGCAGGAGACATGTTTGTGGGCCGGGTCTTGATGCAGCAATGCCTTGGCGCTCACTGAGTCTGCCTCTAGAATGCCTCCCTTATGCAAGTGATTGAAATCTGGTGTCATCTCCCACCAACCACTAGATGCCCTCGTTTCTGGGTCTCCAATGTAGTGTGGGTCAGCCACTACCTGAGGCACTCAGCAGGAAAAAGCTTCTGCTCAGCTTGGCTGGGGCGGAGCTACAGGGTGGAGCCTACAACCTTGGCTTCCTGTCATCCCCGCCCTATGAGGCTCCTGTGTCTGTGTCCCTCTGTATTCCTTGCAAACACCTCTGAGAGAAACGCGCCCTGGAGTTTCGCCCACTGCCAAACAGTCCAGTCCCTCCCCTAATGAATCTGGACTCCCAGATTCTCGCCTGGAACTGGGTTTCAGTGTAGTTGGAACTGGGTCTCAGCGCAGTCTGGCGTCCCTGTCTCCTTCCCAGCAGGGCCACCCAGTGGCGCAGGCAAAAGTCCGTCCTCTGCGCACCTTCCAGTGCGCGCGTCTGGAGCCGCCGCTTCTCTGTGCCTCCGCCACCACAGCCCAAATTCATTCCCCCAGCGTGCGCCTGGCTTCCCAGGGTTTCGCCCGGAACTGGGGTTCAGTGCAGTCGGAACTGGGGTTCAGCACGGTCCTGAGCTTATGTCTCCTTCCCGCTAGGGCAGTTCAGCGGCGCAGGCAACAGTCTGTCCTTTGCGCCCCTTCCCGTGCGCGCCTCTGGAGCTCTGCCTTCCCCCGCTCCTCTGTGCCTGCGCCCCACAGCCCAGATTCATTCCCCCAGCCTGCACCTGGCTTCCCAGGGTTTCGCCCGGAACTGGCGCTCAGTGCAGTTGGAGCCGGCGCTTAGCGCACTCTGGAGCCTTTATCTCCTTCCTGCCAGTGAACGCCGGCCAGGCCGTCAGCCGCCCCTTCCTCTCCGGCTCCATCCTCCCCGCAGGTGCGCATGCTCGTGTCTCCGCCAGTTTCTCCATACCTCAGGCTTTTACGGCTCCCCTGATTGTCCCCGTGGCCTTCTCCTTCCCCCCAGCTGTGGGCATTTCAGTCCGCAGCTCTCCTGTGGTTCTGGACGATGTCCGTTCTGACCTCTAGTTGTGCTTTGAAATTGTTGTGCCCGGCTGCAGGTTAGGTGTTTCACCTATGCCGCCATCTTGGTTTCTCTCTTTCTTTCTTTCAACAAAGAAATTGTATTTTAATTTAAGGTACTAATCACAAAACACATGAGATAATACTTTCTAATTACAGTGTATTATATACAGGTTAAAATATTATTTATTCATTTAGTGCAAAACTGAAGATCCTGTGGGTAAAAAGTTTCCCCCAAAAAATAGACTAAAAGACAGCCAATTGTGCACGTTTGAAAATATTTTTAATACTTGTTAACCACGTGATAAGTAAAGATAGTCAATCCATAGAAAGCATTTGTATTTTTTTAATTAAACATTTTAAAACTTTTGCGTTTGATTGTTATGGTGCTGTCTTAACTCCCCTGGAGGAAGAGACCTGGAAGCGTGTGTCTCCTCTCTCCTGATTGCCTGATGTGCCTTTATCCTTTGTTGGTTTTAAGTTGTATACTTTGCTATATTAGACTCTAACCATGAGCATAATTACTTTTCTGATTTCTGTGAGTCCTCCTAATGAAACATGGAAACTTATGATCTTGGGTATCACAGACAATACCTAGCATATGATGGCAATAGACTACTTAAATTATTCATAAATTGACTTAATAGCAATTTATTTTGACCATTATGCAAATAAATACAAGTGGTGATAAAACAAAAAATTTTTAGGAAATTAAATATGTTGTTAGAAAGTATATTAAATAGTGTATAGTTCATATTAGTTACATTTAACATCCATAGTGGTATCATAATAGCAGAGTTGGAGGGACCAAGACAGGTAATAGGAGTTAATTTGGCTGGAATAAAATGCACTTTTTTTTTTCTTTAAATAAAGTTTATTTGCTCCGAAAGTCAATAGGATGCAAACAAGCACTGTCATGACAAATATACAAAAATATGCAGATCAAGATAAAAGAGTAATTTACTTTAAATAGAGGGAAACCTCTTTAGATATCATAACAATATACTCCCAAGAAGAATCTTTTCTTTAGTTAATTATACATTTGTTTTAAGACAAAATAATAAGTCCATGCTTTAATCAGTTTTCAATAAACTGATTCTCTAAAACAGACTTATGTATTTTTCTCCCCAATGTTTGGTAAAATAATTCTTAATAAGGAAATGTAGTGTTTTACTCAATAAATATATATTTTAAATACTCATAACTAGTTCTAAGTAGCATGCTGAGGAATGTAAAGTATGGACCTGAATTTCTAGGTTTAGCCAGCCACTCTTGAGCTATTAACAAATCATTTCAGTTAAATGAACACCAGATTTTTCATTTGTAAAAAGTGGATAATGATAAAACCTTTTCTGGCCTGCTCTCAAGTGCAGCTACGACCGTGGCGGGAGGGTGGGAGATTTATGTTTCCTGGCTCACACATCAGCCAATGAGTGATGGCTGTTGAGAGACAAATGCCCTGGCATCCCTCCCTTCATAAACAATCCAGGGTCTTTTCATCAGGTCTGGGAGTTCTGAGGGATTGGGGGCCCTATTGCATACAACAATGATCTATAAAAGGCCTTCATGTTGGCTTTCTGTCCTCTTGGGTCACGTTCCCTGCTTTCTCACTTCTACTTTCGGGGTCATCTCCCCTCAAAATAATTATCAACTAAGTCCTAGGCTCAGGCTCTACTTTCAGGTCTCAAAATAAGGCATTTGGGAAACTTCATAAAACTCAATTTTCTATCAATAGTCAATGTACTTTTTCATTATATTTCATTATTTTTAAATCATAGAATATATTGTTGTCGTTGTAAATATACAGTCGGTTTTTGTGAGTTTCCTGAGTGCTTCAGAAATGGATGCTCACTATTTTCAGGATGTATATTTTGACAGCTTAGGGCCTTTGCTTCTACCTGGCTTATCTTCTACTGTGCATGCTATCCTACCTTCCTATCCTATTTTCACCATTGTAATAGGGAAACTGAAGAATAAAGAGGTTATTTGCCAAAATCAAACATTTGGAAAATTTAAAAGCCAAAAATCAAACCTAGGCCACTGTCCTATCCTAGTCAATGACTGTTTTAACCAGTATACCTTGCTACCTCATAAAGAAGAATGGTCCCCTTAAGATTCATTCATCAACCCTCTGCTTTTTCCTTAATTCCTAGGACAGATAATACACAACAGTGAGTATAATCCCCGGCACCCTGAGTGGTTTTTTTGTAGTTGTTAGAAAGTCAGTTGAAAGCCTTTGGCCCTAACCCTTCCTAATAAAGGAGTAAAAAAAAGCAATAGTATATTTAGTATTTGAGGGTGATGATATCTACCACATTCCTGGTTAAAACAATAGCTGTGGATTGTTTTAAACTCAGCATGCAAATCATCTGAGGATTTTAGGGTCTGGGGTGGGGCTTGAGAGTCTACATTATTCAAAAGTTACCAGGTAAACCTGATAATGCTTTTTGTAAAGCACATTTTAAGGAGAAAGGGGCTAAACTTCTATATTTTAAAATAAGTTACTGCATTTTGCAACACTTACCAACTTGAAAGAGGTACAATGTTAAGGGAGCCTCTTCGGATTTTGGAAGCAAAATGCATCATATTTAAGTGGGCTTCAAGCCATCCATCAGGTAGCTTGTGAGGTTTCTATTTTCCAGGGGTGGCAAAAATCAAAGAAGTGGCGTCGTGAGTCCAGCCTTCTCCATCACCTCGGCCTTTAGGACAGCGTCCCCGGTGGTGTCCCACATGTTTCCGGTGTGTGAAAAGTAGGCACCCCTGGAAAACATGACGGGAAGGAGGGTGTGATTCTCTTCAAGAGCACACACCACAGGAGGTTTTATATAATTCCTCCCTTTGCTGAAAAATAACCTCCTTCAGGAAAGTAGCTTAGGTCTCATTCCTGGGCCTTCCTCGGAGATTGTAGGCTTTATTTGTGACTCCCAATGGCGTTTGATCACAGCAAGGTCTTCTGAACTGCTTTCTTTCTCTTTCACAAGCTGGGTGTGAACAGCATCTCTACATTGTGAAATGGAAGGGAGGCTGTGCACAAGCAGGGCTTCAGCAGGTTTAGCACAGATGACTCAGACTCACAACACCACTGACCGCCCATGAGCTGTTCACTATGAGCAGCTGAGAGAGCAAGTAAAATATTTCATGTGTTAGTATGAAACTCTGCCACTGGGTAGAAATGGCCTGCTGCTGCCCTGGCCGGCCCTGAAGGGCAATGATAAAGGGAATTGGGGCAGGAGAGATGGCTGTGCATGGAAGGAGAAATGGCCTGAGTTTGAAATTTATGCTAAATCATGTGCATTGCCTACTGGTTTGACTAGTTGGTAAGGGATTAGAAAGAAAACAATTGTAAGAATTGACAAGAAGATGAGATGAAGGGATATGTGGATGGGTTTCTCAGCATGAGCACCAAGTATGCAGATATTTGTCATCTTGTGAAAGTTCACTTTATGTCTCCATAGCAGACACATCTGTTACTATTTGGGTGGACCACGTGATTTATCTTTTGGATATTAGTCTGCTTTCCTCATTAAACTTTTTGGTGTTGGGAAGTGGCCCCATGCCTGCACTCCCCCATGAGACCCCAATGGCAGTCATGTTGGAAGACCTTTGGCGCCAGCCTGGAGGACCTCAGACTTGAACCTCTGTACCTCCTCCTGCTTTCCTGCCTCTTCCCTCTGATTCCATGGTCCCCGTGGTTCCAGCTCCACCGAGAAGGAGCCAAGCCTGGGAGTCATCTGGACTCATGCAGGGACCCAGTCGGAGCCTCCCTGCCCTTGGGTCGTAAGAAACACTGACGCCAGAGGGGCCAGGGCCCCTGCATCCCACAGGGCCTTCTGGGATGGCGTCAGGATGAAACCAGCACCCAGAGCCGCTGGGAGAGCGCGCGGCTGTGCAGGCGGGAGACCAGCTTGGTTTAGCTGGCAGCTAGGAGAGCCCCCTACACTCCCAATCCTGAAACTCTTCCTCTTGCCCTCTGGCTCAGCTGTTTATTCTCCTGACCCCCATCCCGCCACATTGGCCCCTGGCTGTCCGGGACATCAAACCAAGCGCATCTGTGTGTGTGAAGGGGGTGCAGCCACGTCTCCGGGACCGCGTGCACCTCCGGGACCACCTTCCTCCCTCTGCCTCCTCTCCAGGTTCTTCACACTCTCCCAGGTCCGGCAGGGCGCAGGCCGCTTCTGCCCCAGTATCCCTGCTCTCCAGGCTAGTTGAGGACAGAGCTCCACCTAGAACCAGGCTCTCCTCGACTGTGCTTGTTCCTCAGCATTTATTCAACACCTGCTGGGTGCTGGGTCCACTGTGTGCTGGAAACAGAGAGAGTGATTCATGCATTTTATGATCCCCAAGGCCAGGGCCTTCCCAGGCCTGGCCTCTTTCCCTTCACACGTGTCCGTCGCCCCCCTCCTCCCCTTTCTGCCAACCCCTGCTGTCTCACTGTCTTCTGCAGGCCCAGCTAGTGGGAGTCTTGGAGGAGCAGACTGCAGCCAGAGCCGAGCCTTGGAGAAGCAGGTGGAAAGGCCCCGGTGGGTCTTTTCCTCGTACCTGGGATGGGGCTGTACTGCGTACCAGGCCTGGTGGGATTTGAACCTCCAGACCAAATACTCTTGTCATCAGCTCTGATATACATTTTTTATTTTAATCTTCTGAAAATATTGATGTTTAGGATCACCAAGAACCTTAATAATCACCTAGTGACTCTTTCCAAGGCCCAGAGAGGGTAAACAACTTGCCCAAGGTCACACAGCTAGTCTATGAGTGGCAGACACAGGGCTAGATCTGGGCATTCAGCACACCATGATGTGCATCCTCTCCTATGCTACCTCTGAGTGCTCCTGTAGATTCTGTGTACATTGTGCCCACATGTGTAGTGTACACACATGTGAACACACCTACACACAAGCCCTAGCCTCCGCTCTGCACATCCTCCACCCCTGCCCTGGCCCCTGCTGCTCACTGCAGCAGTCCTGACCTGCATCTATGCCCGCCCTTTCCCCCACCCCCAGCCCCACCCCAAACCTTCAGATACCTTGCCCAGGACAGATGTGTGGCCTGGTCTTATTCAGATCTCTGTGTACACTCTCTAGTAAAGTGGCTTTGTTTCTAAAAAATAAAATAAAACAAATAAACTTCTTGCTGTGCTTACAGAGTAGAGCCATGTACAACGTGGCTATGGTAGCAGAGTTTGAGCTTAGACAAGGGCTCTATGAACAAGATTTTCTTATATCAAAGTTTGGTTTACTGCTACTGCTGAATGTTAAACTTACAAAAAGCAAGTCTGGGCTCCTCTATGGCACCATTCTCCAGTGAGGATCACTGACCCTGGTGACAGATTGAGTGCACCGGACTCTTTCCATTGGATGTCTTCCATCATGGAAGAGGCCACAATTTGTCCTCTCTAGTATAGACATCTATTCTGTTATGCATTTTCATGTCCTGATGGCAATGATTCTGCCAGCATTGCTACATCAGGAATTGTTAAATGCCTTGTTCATTGTCATGATGTTCTGTGCACATTCCCAAACAAAGAACAGATGTCATAGCAAACGAGGATGTCAGTGTACCAATGCCCATGGAATTCACTGCCCAAACAACACATTTCAGAACTTAGTCATTTAAGTCACGCTAGGAGTGAATGGATGTGAAAAAACTCCATAAAGCTAAAAGATAGTATGAAAAGACATTGAAATAAGCAAATATTTTTTTAGTCTATTTATTACATATAAATATATAAATGTGTATTGACATTTCTACAAATTCAATTGAACCTGTGCTTATGTTAAAAAGTTGAATGTTAGGAAGATAAGTAAGCACGAAGATATTTAAAATTCAGCAAAGAACAGACTTGCATTATTTATTTATTTTTGGCAAAGTACCTAAAAGTTGTAATTAGTTTATCGACATTTTATTCTCAAATTCCCATATTATACAAGAACATTTTTCAGAAATATTTTTACTTAGGTTAATTTTAGATGTATTTATTTCATGCTTAATTAATTTCACAAGAAAACTAGACCATGCCAGTGATGCTGGTCACAAGCCAAACCTCTGCAAAACAAAACAGTTCTGTAAGCTCAAATTCTCATAATTACTGACAACACTGACATTCATCTGAGAGCAAAATGCAGTTTGCTATGTGTATTAATTATTTTCTATCTCCAAATATCTCTTTAGGATTCAAATGTTAAGGGAGTGAAAAAAATGTATGCCACTCATTAAATAACTTAAAATCCTATATGATAAAAGCCTAATATGCTAAGTGTCCGGTCATCCAGTCGGCCATTCAACAAATCAAAGCTTAATATGCTAATGATATGCTAAGGCCGCTCAACCAGTCTTTATGATGTGCACTGAGCAAGATGGGCTGGACACACCCTGGAGCCCTCCCACGGTCCCTGCATGGCTGGCCAACCTCCCATGTTCCTCCCCGGCCCCAATCGTGCAACAGAGGGGTCCCTCAGCCTGGCCTGCACTCTCTTGCAATCCGGGACCCCTTGGGGGATGTTGGAGAGCCAGTTTCAGCCCAATCCCACAGGCCAGGCTGAGGGACCCCACTGGTGCACAAATTCGTGCACTGGGCCTCTGGTATTTATATAATACACACATTGAGCCAACATGTTTGCTCATTGTTAGGTATAAAATTAATACAAATTATTAAGCTCCAACTTACTACCTTGACCTTTGTTTCATAGTCACCATTCTGCTCAAATATAGTCCACTCGTTTTGTGGACTATTTTATTGAGTATTTTTTTAGAGTTACAACAATCTGGGCCATAGTAAATACAGGCAGTCATAAAACACTGATCCAAAAAAAATATACAGCTGGTCATCCATAACAGAACTGAAGGCCAAAGATAGATAGGAAGCTCATTGTCCTCTTCTTTTTGCAATAGAGTAAGGTCCTTGCCATTGAAGATACTTTAAATGTATTTTTACATTTACTTCCTTAATCCTGTTAACCTTTTTTAATTGTTCTAATGTATTCCTAATTTTCCCCTAAGCAGAGTTCGCACTTTATTGTTGTTGCTTTCTTTCAAACCCGCTCCCCACCGCTTGCTTTTCACGGCATATAAGTACCATTTGATCTTTTTTATTTGTTATCAATTTTTGACAGGTGACTTTTTTTTGGGGGGGAGAATGCACAATATTCTATAACTTGTTTTGAAAACTGACTTTGTACGTTTTGCTTGCTAATCAGCTCAGCCATAGATTTGACATCCTCAACCATTATAGTTAGGTACAAAAAGATGAAAAATTCAAATAAAAACTAAAATAAAATAGGTAGGCAGAAAGAGAGCGAAATCCCTCTACCTTTCTGATCTCATTGTATTCTCGGGTAAGACAGCTGTTAACCTTGCAAATTATAATACTTTCTTCTTCTTCTTTCCTCTGCATTATGGTCATCTATATATATAAAGGCCTAAGTGACCAAATGACCAAAGGACCAGTCTACTGGTTGCTATGATGTGCATTGACCACCAGGGGGCAGGTGCCCAATGCAGGAGCTGCCCCCTGGTGGTCAGTGCGCTCCCACAGCCAACCTCCCAGGCCTCTCTCTCCCTGCCAGCCAACCTCCTGTGGCCCTGATTGGCCCTGATCTCTGGCCAGGCCAAGGGACCCCACCCGTTCACGATTTCGTGCACCAGGCTTCTAGTTAGTGATATAAAAACATTCTCAGTTTACTTTGTTGGCTAATAGCAGCAGAACCTCTCCCAAAGTTTCATAGCTTTCCATTTTAGTTTTATTATTCAGTAGGTAGAGTTTTTATTGTTCCAGTTTTACTCTCCATCCTTGACCGATGTAATGCCTTTTTTCCCTTTATTTTTATTGTTGACACTATTACAGATATCCCCTTTTGCTCCCCTTTTCCCCCCTCTTCCCAGCCCCTGCCCCCGCCTTCCCTTTGGCCATTACCACACTGTTGTCTGTGTCCGTGGTTACACATATATGTTCTTTGGCTAGTCCTGTCACCTTCTTTCATCCATCCTCCCTGTCCCCCTCCCCTCTGACAGCTGTCAGTCTGTTCCATGTATCCATGCTTCTGTTTCTATTTTGTTCATCAGTTTATTTGGTTCATTAGATTCCACATATAAGTGAAGATTATGTGTTATGATGCCCTTTGGGTGGCATGGTCTACAACTAGTGTGACCATCATCTCCGGTGTTCCCCTTCACATCTGTAAACACTTTTTGTACCACAACCTTTTGCAGTTCTTTGAAGTCTTCTCATTTTGCAGTTCACTAACTCAGGACATGAAGCTGCCGTGATGAGATAGGAGAAGGGCTTCTATCTTTCTTGGAGGATAAACTTTTAAACTTTCGAGACATGTGCTAATTGACAACCTAGAGACCACAGGAAAGGGATGTTGTTTAAATTAAGGGGCTGCTAATTCCACTGAAACTGTTTTCATTTGCCTAACACATATTAGAAACTTGAGTATTATTTTGCTGGGAAAAAGTTACATTTTAAAGTTTGCACTGCCAGTAGCCAAAAGATAAGATAATTTAAGAGTAATAAAAAAGTGTATGCTTTATATGGACATGTACCCTCTTTTAACAATAACACTTCCCATCCAAATAGTAAGAAATAGGTTCATTTAAATACCATATCTATCTGCCTTCCATGAGCTATCAATGTGGCCGACCATCAATACAGACCATAAAATTTATATACATTCAAATGTTGTCATAGTGTATTTATGACATACAAATATATAAATGTGCATTGATATTTCTACAAATTCAATTGAACCTTCTGCTTATGTAGAAAAAATTGAATGTTGGGAAAATAACTAAACATGAAGTATTACTCTAAAGTTGTGATTTTATGTGTATGATCCTGCCTAATAAAAGGGAAGTATGCAAATAACCATCACTCCGCTACGCCCACGATTGGGCCGATGGGAGGCTGGGGGTGGGACTCGGGGTGGCTGATTGGGCTGGCGAGGGGAGCGAGGGGCGGGGACTCGCCCCCATTCCTCTTGCTGGCCCCAACGGCCGGCGTTGTGGGAGGACCCATGGGGCCGGCAGAAAGCGCTGGTGGCGGAACTCGGGGTGGCCAATTGCATGGCTGCCAGCACCAGTTTTCCTCTGGACAGCCGCCGATTGGAGCGCTGGCGGGAGGCGCTCCAATCAGTGGGTGGCCAGAGGAAATGGTGCTGGAGGAACTCGGAGTGGCCAATCGTGCTGGCGGGAGGCGCTCCGATCAGCGGGTGGCCAGAGGAAACGGCGCTGGAGGAACTTGGGGTGGCTGATCAGCGGGTGGCCAGAGGAAAATTGGTGCCGGCGGAAAACTGATGCCGGCAGCCAGGTGAAGGAAGGTCTATTGCACAAAACTTCGTGCAATGGGCTTCTAGTCTATATAATAAAAGCTCAGGACTGTTACGGCAGAATGACCAGAACGACTGGTTGCTATGACATGCACTGACCACCCCTGGTGTGCCGCTCAGCCAGAAGCTGGGGTCATGGCTGGCAAGTGCAATAGTGGTGGCGGGAGCTTCTCCCACCTCTGTAAAGTGAGCAGGCAGGCAGTAAGGGACGAGCAGGCAAGTGGTTAGGAGTGAGCAGGGGGGCGGTTAGGAGTGAGGGGTCCCGGATTGCGAGAGGGATGTCCAACTGCCAATTTAAGCCTGATTAGGCCTAAAGTGGCAGTCGGACATCCCTCGAGGGGTCCCGGATTGTGAAAGGGCACAGGCCGGGCTGAGGGACCCCCTCGCCCCCAACACGAATTTCATGCATCGGGCCTCTAGTCTATAATAATAAAAGCATAATATGCTAATTAGACTGGATGTCCTTCTGGATGTCCTTCCTTCCAGACAAAGCTGCAGCGGGCGGCGGCCGAGGCAGAGGCGACAGAGGCAGCAGAGGCCCCTGGCTGTGGTGGTGGTGGGCAGAGGCTGGGGCCAAGGCACTTGCACAAATTTCGTGCATCGGGCCTCTAGTTACAATAATAATAAATAACCACCTCTTCCACAATTGCCTTTATTACATGTGTAGAGATAGCTATCCATACTCTATATCCAACAAAGCATATAGTTCCTTCTCCATTTGTCTCATAAAAACTGGCCAATCAGTATGTACCTTGGTGGATCACTTCCCTTCAATGTCTCACATGGTCCAAGTGCTGTGCCTGTCACTACACGTAGACATTTCCATTTAAATGTATTCATTCTGAGCATATGGCATAATCTATTATGGCCAGAGCCACACTGCAACCTCCCTGATTTTATCTTAAATGTGTCCTGTATATTCCCATCTCTCAGCCTAGTGTGTAAAATGAGAGGCTCTTTATTATAATTATGTCCTAGAACCTTTAACTCAGCCATCTCCTTTTTCTGGTATTCCTTTTTCTAAAGTCCCCCTCTCCAATGCCCTCTGTCACTTCTTCTTTCAATGAAGCATATATGTATGTATGTTGAGCACAAGACCCTTCTCCTTTAACCATTTTCTTAAAATATATTTTTATTGATTTCAGAGAGGAAGAGAGAGGTAGAGAGAAACAGAAACATCAATGTTGAGAGAGAATCATTGATTGGCTGCCTCCTGCACAGTGGGGATAGAGCTGCAACGTGGCCTTGTGCCCCACCAACTGGGAATCGAATCATGACCTCCTAGTTCATAGGTTGACACTCAACCACTGAGCCATGCCGACTGGGCTTAACCATTTTATTTTCATATGTTCTTAATGAATCTCAACCAACCTTATAATCCAGGATATTTTGTCTTGATTCATGCTCAAATAAGTATTACCTGACCGAGACTTTAACACCTAGGAAATCTTAAATCTTAATTGTCTGCATATATAATACCACAGATGATTTTATCGTATCCTAGATTAATTCTCTGTAATAAACGGGGAAGAAGTTTGACCTTTATAATCATTGCTAATCAAGCAAAAAAATGTATATAGTTCCTTGTGTAAATTGCAGTTATGCTGAAATTAATTCCCATATTGCTCAATGCTCCCTCTCCTCCCTCTCTCTGCCTCTTAAGATTTAATTTGTTTTGATTTCCAAATACTGAAAATCTCTGTCCTCTTCTTATGAGAGGAATCTTCTATTAAATGAAACCTTCCTTATTATAAAAGTTAAATAAATACATAATTCGGTTAAGCATAGGTCTGGCACATAAGAATTATGGCTTTGAATTTATTTAAATGTAAGCTGACACTTTTACAAATATGTTATTAATGCTTATTATTATGCACATTTATGATGTAGGTGAAATACTTTGCTTTCTGTATTACAACTATTGGTGTCTAAAACATATTTTTACTTTTTTTAGAATTGATTAGAATTATAAAAACGTTTATGTGTGTGTTTATTTTGACTTAATTTGAATGTAGACATTTATCCCCTATATTAAGAGAATAGAAGGAATAATATTCTTGGAATTAGTAGCAACATAATTTCTATACAGTGTATTTTTAACACACCAATAATATATAGAAATATGGAGAATTTTAAAAGCATACAATGAAATGCAGCTGTGTCACTTATTGGGAGCAGAAAATTAACATTTTGGGGGTTTTAATCTCACAATGAACAACATGACAGCATATTTTCTCTAGTAAATAAATGTATTTTCTTTCCAGATATACTCCAGAGAAAACTTCCTTTATCAGCTTCCACCACACACCTGAGATGTTTCCAAAATAACTACAGCTTTCAATATGTTTGGTAGAAAATGCACAAATTCGTTTTCTGAGGAAAATTATACTGACTTAAATTTAATTCAGAAATATTAGTTGAACAACTACTACTACTCTATACAAAAGAACCGTTATAGTTGTAATACCTGGTGTTAAGGGTCCTGAACTTTGATACTCTAGGCCCTGGAGTCTAGGGTATTTCAAACAAATTGAACTTATAAGCAATCTTTATTTTCTTATTTGCAGAATGTGTGAGTTTAAGCTGAGTATTTAGCTTTGAAACAATATCACTATGTCTTTTTTCTCACAGTTTTGCTAAACTTTGATTTTATTTTCCTCAAAATGGGTCTACAGTTCTTTTCTTCTCAGTATTGGTTAGTAATAACTTCCCATATATCAGATTTATAAATAAAATTAGTTAAGAGAAGATGAGAAAGAAAACATAATTACTTCAAAACAAATAAATACAGAGTCTATTTTTTAGATTATACACACACACACACACACACACAATATGTATGTCTGCTTGTTTATCTTTCTATCTATGAGTCTATCTTCTACCTACCTATCCATGTATCTATCTATGAATCTACCTGTAAAATTTAGTCTTTAGAATATGTGATGTGTAAATCTTTGGTACTTGTATTCATTTATAAAAACACTATTTTTCTATTTAATGGAAGTTTAATGTTGCTTTATATTTCATCATGCCAACATTGAAATATATATTTTTAGATAAATTTAAGTGCTCAAACAATGCATAGAAATGTATGTAGAAAGCAGTAGCCATAACACACGTTATGTATCTTTATAAAATAAGGTCAACTTGGAAACTTGTTGTGTGTGGTCTGAGAGTAGCATAACACCATGTGCCAGGCTGAGAAATTAATTTGAAAGTAAAAATAAAATTGCTAGAAATTTGCTTGAATTTTTGGTACCTGCTTGTGTCCTGGTGGGCTCCGAATGCTGCCCCTTATTGTTTTTCTCTAATCCATCTTGGAGCTGACAGGGGTGCGAGTTGCAAGTCACAGCTTGCATATCGTGCCCTCGGATGGCAGAGCTTGATGAAAACAATTATTTCAAAACCCATATCTCATCCATTATTAAATCTATGAAAAGAGTTTTAATTTCCTGTGCAATTACATAGTGAAATGTCATACTCTGGATGAAAAAAAGATTAATTGCTTTTGATAAAACACTGTGTATTTTTGCTTGACTTTTTGGACATACATTTAATGTAGTGGTATCATTTCAATCGAATGTGCTTCATATCATACAGAATTATTGTAATTTCTCAGGGGCAATATTGTTTAATTATTTTCTTTTCACATAAAGAAGTCAAAATAAATTATTAATTCTTCTTGGCTCTGAAGCACCACAAGCTACACTTTAGTTTTTAAATCACATTGGAGACTCTTACAAATGAGCAATGGTAAAATATGAGTAATGTATTTTGCAAGAGATTCATAAGATTACCTCAAGTGACATTTATATGTCATGTGCAGACACAAATTACAATTTCTATCATTTGTATTTGTTTTCCACTTACAATGATTATTGAGTAATCCATAACAATGACCAGTCACTTTCTTTCTGTCACAAATATGACACCGATTTATACTCTCATAAAGGATAAACTAATAGACAATGAATCTTCAGGAAAATAAACTGTCCCAATACTACAAGCTAAACTCTGCATAGTGACAGAACCAAGAAGTCCCTGTGAGAGTGAGAATAGTATCTAAGAAATGGAGGGCCAGAGGCAGCCAGGACATTTTGTCCTATTGCATCTAGCCCACTAAGTGCTTGGCTGTGATAGGATTTAATTATTCTCCTGTGTTTCTGAAAATAGCTGGAATTGGCCTTCGATAGGAAATTAAATATTTTAGCAATTTCACTTGTCTACAGAAAAAAATAATAAATTTACATTTAGTAGTATTCAGACTTCAAGTGCCAATTACATTCACTGATATAAAGTAGCAAATAATAAAATCACGGAATAGTATATAGAGGGAATGTTCTGGATAATTAGAATACAGGAGGGATACAACACTCTATTTACAGCAGTGTAATGTGATTGGCAGTTTGGCCCTGGCACATTGTGTTGTAGGTCAGGAATGAGTTTGATAGGCACATATACTTTGGAAAGCTTACATAGTACCTCATCTATCAAACACTAATATGGGAAATTGTAAACTTTAAAATCAGTCCATTTATTTTTTTCCAAGAATTACACATCAACTAGAGTCATTTTTATCCAACATTTTCTTTTGTTGATTTGTTTAAAAGAAAGCTAGGAACAGATAAACCATGGGGGATTGCCTTTTCAGGGGTAACAAGGAAGAGTATTTCAGAGAAAGCATATTGAGTACCAGAAATAAAATTTCCATTTCACGTATACTTTTGAAATACGTATTTAGCTAAAATGTGAAAAGAAAATTTATGTTGTATGTGTCAGTCATTATTTGTCAGTAATGAAGTACTGGTTATCTCTCCATTGCTGTAATTTAAGAAAATGTCAATAAACTTCTATCTATCCAGAAAATGTGAATTTGGAAAATTGAACAGTTATTGAATTTGGTGTTTATGCAAATTTAACTCTTAAATTCATAGTGTAAATAGAAAATAATGTTAGCATAAAACTTTAATGTTTACATTCAAATCTCCATATAATATGTAGATTCCTGAAACATATAATATGCATATTCTAATTGATAGGCTGACTTTCTGAATCTGAGCTCATCGTAATAGAAAAATTGAAAAGCTTTTAATGTAAAATTATGCATGACATTTTAACAATAAAATTTGAGTTCTTTGTACAAAGAATGAAATTTACCAAGTGTGGGGTGATGGGATACATCTCCCTAGATACAAGCAATAAGTTGGTACAGAATCTGTAAATAATTTTAAAATAATAATAAAACTAACTAAATCTCTCTGTGCTTTTTTGTTATCACCCTATTCTAATTCTAAACAAATTGATGATAGAATTCTCAATCGGGAATTTTTCTAATGATCTAAGTTGTAAATAATTGTTGTGGTTACTTTTGAGTTTTAATAATACACATGTAATCTCAAATTAGTAATGTTTATGACCCTAATAAACTTTAAATTCTAGGAGGAAATTTATTTCTAGAATCCCCATTTATATAATTAACCTCAACACACCAATAATCAGCTATAGGCATTTATTCCAAGAGTAAGTGTGCAATAATTTAGAATTAGCAAGTTCACTATGAGTTCACATCATGTCTCCAATCCCTGCGGTCCTTCACAGTCTTAAAATAAGCACAGAGATTGTGAACATGAAGTAACAGAATTTAAGGTGCTTCAATCATTTTATTCTATGTGACAATTGAAATTTATATTAATGTTTAAATAGTAAAAGATGCAAAATAAGGTACATTCTTCCTTTAAAAAATTAAACGAATATTATTAGTTTTATGAGGTATACTTGATTACTTCTCATTTTATATCATGAAATTTATGTTATTTTGTATTTTTACTTAAAATAACTGTTTCTATCAAATGTAAAAATTCAGAAAGAAAAATTTACACTGCACTTCTTTTGTGGCCATTATTAATATTATTCATTTAATTTAATATAACTAAACAATTTAATCCACAGAGAAGCTGGGTGTTAAAAAAATGATCTATTCTTAACTTTGCTATTATACCCCGGAATGGCATCTAATGTTTTTGCTCCTCATATTATCAGCTGTTTAAATAAACCTATTAAATATTTTGCCTTCCTCACAAAATTATGGTTCAAATAAATTGAATTAAATTATTTGAAAGTCTACATAGCTCACCTGGCATGGTTGAGTGTCGATCGATGAACTAAGAGGTCACAGTTCAATTCTCACTTGGGGTACATGCCTGGGTTGCAGGCTAGATCTTCAGTGTGGGGTGTGCAGTAAGAGCCAATCAATGATTTTCTATCATCTCTCCCTTCTTCTCTGAAATCAATAAAAAATATTTTAAACAAATACAAAGTGAAAACTACATAAATGTCATACCATTAAGTGAATTTAAAGGAGTTTGGCCGCTTTGAGCTTCCTACCTCAACCAGAACACCCACATTCTTAAAATGTATGTGCTTCTCATAATCTATTTATTGTGATATGTAAATATTAAAGACTTTAATTCCAGGATATTGTATTTGCTATGAAATTAAAAATCTGAATATCATCTTATGTGTGATATGTGCTATCTCATCAGCAAACCTGGGCTCAGTGCACCTGCCTTTTCACTTACTTGCTTTGTAACAGGGAGATTTTATTTAACTATTTTTTGTCTCTATTTCTTAATTTGTTTCAGGGAGATATAAATAATACCTACCTTATATGGTTGCTTTGATGATTAAATAATCTCAGGCATATAAAGTATTGGCATAAAGAGACAATTCAAAAATGGTTAATATAATTTTAACTCATTGTTATCAACATAAGTAAAGAAATGAAATACTTAAGTTGGTATATTACAGGAAGCATGGATATCAAAACCAGTATATATTAATGCATAGGAAAGGGAATTCAAACAATTGGTGTGATTCTTAGCCTATAATCATTGTTTCAACTTGTAAAAAATGAATAAAAGAAAAAGCAAACACTGAACCCCAAATTCACTCTATTCTAGTATTATAATTAGACAGCTGTGAATATAAGATTGCATCTCTAAATTAAAATGAATTATATATATGCATACATTTATAAATATGAAAAGTATATTTACATTTGGAATATATATTTTAGCAGTTTCTTTTCAATAATTAATAACATATGATGCTTTTATTTTATGAGTAACCAAGATAAACTGAAGTGCAATATACAAATCTGTAACCTTTGCTTTCAGAATAAGGGAGAAATTTATAGTTTATGCAGAGATTACATAACATTACTTTTTAGCTTAGTGTGGTATTATAGAACATAAAACAAACACAGTGGTTGCTAGAAGATGGGTCTGTAAAATTAGTTTTGGGCCTCTTGTAAATTTTGAAAGTATGTACAGAGAATCAAAAAAGGCCGTGCTCAACTCTTAAATATATAAGCTTTTTGGAAATCAGTGTTTGATTTTGTGAAATGGAAATGATCATCCTTCCAATTTCTTAGAGAAGCTTCTAGCAAGTAAAATATTTTAAGCACATTTAGTTAGGTTAAGAGGTGCAACCAAACCTTAGTTTTTATATTATCAGGCAACATAATAATAAGGACATTTGCATGTCTCTAAATTTATAAACTATGCATAAACTTTTCTTTCTGAATCCCCTACTCACATTATCATATTCTAAATCCATAGAGTAATAATGCATAACTGTCTTCTGAATTAAAATAAACAAAACTAGCCTTTGCCTGTTATGTTTTCTTTCCTAAGTGAGTATATGTCCTAAAGATAGATATTGCTATAACAACAGAATAAATTTGATGTGTTTCATGCATTTGTTGATAACTGACTATCTCACCTGTCTCTTGATCCACTCTCTCCAGTGAAATGATGGGCCGTGCTTTGCAGAAGGAGCAGCCACATAAAGGTGCTATACACTAATGCAGCAGCATTTGCTACTACGAGTCAGAGGGCAGAGATAAAAGCTTCAGGAGCAGGCTTCCTGGGAGCCAGCATTTTGTATTTAGCAATGATAGATGATAATGAAAGAAAAGAAGCAAAGATTGTGTTATGTGTCATTATTATTGTTACTCATAGACTCTCAGTCCGGGGAATGTGTGTGGGTGTGGGTCATGGAATTCTGGGTTTCTTTGCTGTACTTGGCAAGTGGATTACGGTGACATCTGAATACTTACTAGTAAAGTCCTACTAAATGGACAGCAATGCCTAAAAGAGGGAGAAACTATTTTTAGGACAATGCATTTGTGATGTGTATAGATTATAACCAGAAATTAAAAATTTACTCTTTTATTTATTTTTATTTTATTTTTTTTATTTTTAATTTTATTGTTTAAGGCATTATAAATAGTAGTACATATGTCACTCTTATTTTTTTTTTCTTTCCCACTGACCTTCCCCCAGCCTTCCCTATCCCCCGGCACTTGCCCTCATCCTCCCGCCCCCAGTGTCTTGCTTCTGTTAGTTGTGCTTATATGCTTGCATACAAGTCCTTTGGTTGATCTCTTACCCCCCAAACCTCCCCTAACTTCCCGCTGTAGTTTGACATTCTTTTCGATGCATCTTTGCCTCTGTCTATTTTTGTTCAACAGTTTGTAATATTCTTTATTATCCATCAATGAGTGAGATCATGTGGTATTTATCTTTTAGTGACTGCCTTATTTCACTTAGCATAATGCTCACCAAATTCATCCATGTTGTTGCAAATGGTAAGAATTCCTTCTTTTTTACAACAGCATAGTATTCCATTGTGTAGATGTACCACTGTTTTCTAATCCATTCATCTGTTGATGGGCATTTTGGCTGTTTCCAAATCTTAGCTATGGTAAATTGTGCTGCTATGAACATAGTGGTGCATATATCCTTTCTGATTGGTGTTTCTGTTTTCTTGGGATATATTCCTAGAAGTGGTATTACTGGGTCAAAGGCAGTTCCATTTTTAATTTTTGGAGGAAACGCCATACTGTTCTCCACTGGCTGCACAGTCTGCATTCCCAGCAGCAGTGAAGAAGGGTTCCTTTTTCTCCACATCCTCTCCAGCACTTGTCATTTGTTGATTTGTTGATGATAGCCATTCTGACAGGTGTGAGATGGTACCGCATTGTTGTTTTGATTTGCATCTCTCGGATAGTTAGTGACTTTGAGCATGTTTTTTATATGTCTATTGGCCTTCTGAATGTCCTCTTTCGAAAAGTGCCTATTTAGGTCCGTTGCTCATTTTTTGATTGGATTGTTTATCTTCCTTTTGTTAAGTTGTATGAGTTCCTTGTAAATGTTGGAGATTAAACCCTTATCGGAGATAACGTTGGCAAATATATTTTCTCATTCAGTGAGCTTTCTTGTTGTTTTGTTTATGGTTTCTTTTGCTGTGCAGAAGCTTTTTATTTTGATGTAGTCCCATTTGTTTATTTACTCTTTAGTTTCCATTGACCTAGGAGCTGTATTGGTAAAGATATTGCTACGACAAATGTCTGCTATTTTCTTGCCTATGGCTTCTTCTAAGATTTTTATGGTTTCCCATCTTACATTTAAGTCCTTTATCCATTTTGAGTTTATTTTTGTGTATGGTGTAAGTTGGTGGTCTAGTTTCATTTTTTTGCAAGTATCTGTCCAGTTTTCCCAACACCATTTATTGAAGAGACTATGTTGTTTCCATTGTATGCTCTTGCCTCCTTTGTCAAATATTAATTGAGCATACTGGCTTGTGTCCATATCTGGGTTCTCTGTTCTGTCTATATGTCTGTTCTTGTGCCAGTACCAGGCAGTTTTGAGAACAGTGGCTTTGTAGTATAGCTTGATATCTGGTATTGTGATCCCTCCAACATTGTTCTTTCTCAAGATTGCTGCAGCTTTTTGGGGTCTTTTCTTATTCCAGATGAATTTTTGGAGAATTTGTTCTAGGTCTTTGAAGTATGCCATTGGTATTTTAATGGGGATTGCGTTGAATTTATAGATTGCTTTGGGTAGTATGGACATTTTGATGATGTTGATTCTACCAATCCATTAATATGGTATATTCTTTCATTTGTTCATGTCTTCCTCTATCTCTTTTTTTAGTGTCCTGAAATTTTCTGAGTACAGGTCCTTTGTCTCCTTGGTTAAGTTTATTCCTAGGTATCTTAATTTTTTTTTTTTTTGGTGCAATGGTAAATGGGATTTCTTTTTAAATTTCTCTTTCTGTGAGTTCATTATTAGTGCATAGAAAAACCATACACTTCTGGGTGTTAATTTTGTATCCTGCTACATTGCCAAATTTATTTATTAAGTTTAGTAGTTTTTTGATGGAGTCTTTGGGGTTTTCTATGTACAATATCATGCCATCTGCGAATAAAGACAGTTTTACTTCTTCTTTTCCAATTTGGATGCCTTTTATTTCTTCTTCTTTTCTGATCACAATGGCTAGTACTTCCAGTACTATGTCAAAAAAGAGTGGTGAAGAGTGGGCAACCCTGTCTTGTTCATGTTCTTAGGGGAAATGGTTTTAGTTTTTTCCCATTGAGTATGATGTTGGTTGTGGGTTTATCATATATGGCTTTTATTAGGTTGAGGTATGATCCTTCTATTCCCACCTTGCTGAGAGGTTTTATCAAGAAAGGGTGTTGGATTTTGTCAAATGCTTTTTCTGCATCAGTGGATATGATTATATGGTTTTTATCTCTCAGTTTGTTTATGTGGTGTATCACATTTATTGATTTGCGAATGTTGTACCATCCTTGCATTCCTGGGATAAATCCCACTTGGTCATGGTGTATGATCTTTCTAATGTAATGCTAAATTCTATTTGCTAGAATTTTGTTGAGGAATTTGGCGTCTATATTTACTAGGGATATTGGCCTGTAGTTCTCTCTCTTTGTATTGTCTTTATCTAGTTTTGGGATTAGGGTAATGCTGGCTTCATAGAAAGAGCTTAGAAGTGCTCCTTCCTCTTGAATTTTTTTTTTTCAATAATCTGAGGAAAATAGGTTTTATTTCTTCTTTGAATGTTTGATAAAATGCCCCTGTGATGCCACCTGGTCCAGGGCTTTTGTTTGTTGGAAGATTTTTTATTACTGCTACAATTTCCTTCATAATTACCGGCCTATTCAGATTTTTTTATTCCTCCTGGTTGAGTTTTAGAAGGTCATATTTTTTTAGGAATATGTCCATTTCTTCTAGGTTGACCAGTTTGTTGGAATAGAGTTGCTCATATTATTTTTTTACGATTCTTCGTATTTCTTTGGGGTCTGTTGTTATTTCACCTCTTTCGTTTCTGATTTTGTTTGTTTGGGTCCTCTCTCTTTGCTTTTTGGTGAGCCTGGCTAGAGGTTCATCAATCTTGTTTATCCTTTCAAAGAACCAGCTCTTGGTTTTATTGATTTTTTAATTTATATTTTGGTCTCTATGTCATTTATTTCTGCTCTGATTTTTATTATTTCCTTCCTTCTGATCACACTGGGCTTTTCTTGTTGCACTCTTTCTAATTCTTCAAGTTGTAGAGTTAGATGGTTTATTACCAGTTTTTCTTGTTTTTTTTTAGGTAAGCCAGTAATGCTATGAACTTCCTTCTCAGGACTGCTTTCACTGTGTCCCAAAGATTTTGGATTGTTTTGTTTTCATTGTCTTTTGATTCTAGGATGTGTTTTATTTCTTCTTTGATCTCTTTGGTAACCCACTCATTGTTTAGTAGTGTGCTATTCATCCTGCAAGTGTTTTAATTTTTGTGATTGTTTTTACTGTAATTGGTTTCTAATTTTATGCCATTTTATTCTGAGAAGATGCTTGATATGATTTTAATCCTCTTGAATTTGGAGAGACTTTGCCTGTGTCTCAACATGTGGTCTATCTTTGAAAATGTCCCATGTGCACTTGAGAAGAATGTATATTCTGTAGTTTTGGGGTGGATTGTTCTAAAGATGTCAATTAAGTCCATCTGATCTAGTGAGTCATTTAAGATTGATGTTTCGTTGCTAATTTTTTGTCTAGAGGATTTATCCAGTGATGTTAATGGGGTATTAAAGTCTCCTACTATGATTGTGTTGCTGTCAATCTCTCTCCTGATACCTTCCAGAAGTTTTTTTTTTTTTTTTTTATGTATTTGGGTGCTCCTGCTTTGGGTGCATAAATGTTTACCAGAGTTATATCTTCTTGTTGTATTGATCCATTTAGAATTATGAGGTGGCCTTTATTGTCTCTTGTTATGGTCTTCTCTTTGAAGTCTATTTTGTCAGATATAAGTATTGCTACCACAGCTTTTTTTTTCATTTCCATTTGCCTGAAAGATATTTTTCCATACCTTCACTTTCAGTCTGTGTGAGTCCCTTGTTCTGAGGTGGGTCTCCTGTAGACAGCATATATATGGGTCATGTTTTCTTATCCATTCACTCACTCGATGTCTTTTGATTGGAGCATTTAATCCATTTACGTTTAGTGTTATTATTGATAGGTACTTGTTTGTAGCCATTTCTGCACTTTATGCCTGTGTTCCTTCCTCCCTTTCTATTTCTTCTTTTTACAGCATTCCTTTTAGCATTTCTTGCATTGCTGGCTTAGTAGTGATAAACTCCCTTAGCCTTTTTTTGTCTGCAAAGCTTCTGATTTCCCCTTCAATTGTGATTGATAGTCTTGCTGGATAGAGTATTCTTGGATTCAGTCCTTTTCTTTGTATCACTTTGTATACCTCCTTCCATTCCCTTCTGTCTTGATGTGTTTCTGTTGAGAAATCATTTGATAATCTGATGGGGGATTCTTTTAGGTAACTCTCTGTCTCTCTCTTGCAGCCTTTAAGATTCTCTCTTTGTCGTTAACATTTGCCATTGTAATTATGACCTGTCTTGGTGTGGGTCTTTTGGGATTCATCTTGCTTGGAACTCTGTGTACTTGTGTAACTTTTTTCTTCCCCATATCTAGGAAGTTTTCTGTCATTATTTCTCCAAATAGATTTTCTAATCCTTGCTGCTCTTCTTGTCCTTCTGGCAGCCCTATTATACGTATGTTACTTCATTTCGTGTTGTCCCAAAGCTCCCTTAGGCTCTCCCCCTGCTTTTTATTTTTTTTCTCCAGTTGCTGTTCAGATTAAGCTTGTTTCTCTACCTTATCTTCTAACTCACTAATTCGGTCCTATGCTTCTTCTAGTCTACTGTTGAAACATTCCATGGTGTTTTTTATTGTAGCTATATCACTTTTGATTTCTTCCTGATTTTTGCATAGGTTGTTGATTTTCTCATCCATCTGGTGTATGAACTGTACAACCATTACTCTGAATTCTTTTTCTGTCATGTTGCATGCTTCTATTTCACTTATTTCCTTTCTTAGCGACTCTTCATTTTATTTTCTCTGGGGATTTTGTCGTCTCCCCATTCTGACTACCACCAGAAGGTTCAAACATCGAGTTGAGTGGGCCTGGGCCATGTGCAGTGGGAGCATCGCACCACCCGAGTGTCACTGAAGAGCTCTAACACCAAGATGTGTGGCTGCTGTGGTTGGTGGGAGCCACACTCACCCAGGATCAGAGTCACCGGCACTCATTGTGGCTTTGTGCGCACACCTAGAATCAGGGAACCCACCTGCGCCATGCTGAAACAGACACTCCGCTGGCATGTGCCAAAAATCAGAGTTCCCTAGCGCATGCTAGGAGTCAGAGTTCCCCTGTGCCCGCACCAAGAATTAAGTGCCAGAGTCTCTGTTGCTTGTTGTGGCCTTGCGCCAAGAATCAGGTTCCCTGTGTGTGCATGTGCCAAGAATTGAAGTCACTGGCTCTTAGTATGAATGCACTGGGAATCAGGAATCCCAGGCACACACGATGAGAAACATAGTCAAGTCACTGGTGCTCAGTGCTGCTTCTTGCTTGCCTGGAGAATCAGGGTCCTGTTCTACTTGGGGGACTGGGTTGCACAGTAGCACTGTGTCAGCAGGAGGTCCACTCCTGCACTGCGGAACAGACTTTTGTGTGCACTTGCCCAGAATCGAAGTCAGGTGACACTGCTGTTCTGCATGGGCGTGGGGTTTGGTCACCCGATTGTGTTGCAGGGAACAGCTTCCCAGTGTCTGCACGTGCCCAGACTCAAATTCCTGTAGCAGTGCTGTGGCCCTTTGTGTGCCCAGGCTCAAATTCCTGTAACGGCCCTGTGGCCCTGTGCGAGGAGCAGGTCTAGCAGTTCCTGTGGTGCCACTGTGAGCCTGCAGGGAGGGGGATGGGCTCTGTGACTAACAGTAATCTGAGGCTGGGATATCTGGATTCTTGGTGTCTGTGGGTCTGCAGCTGTGGTCACAGGTCTCTGTCCCCAGTGGCTGCAGGGTCCCGGTTTGCGTCTGAGACCAGACTGGGTGGTGCTGAGGCCAGGATTCTAGTCTCAAGCAACTCTGTTTTTCAATATGACATGGTCTCTGTGCCTGCACTGGCCACCCCCGTAGTGTCAGTGGTGGCCATCTAAGACTGCCCAGTTTGGCAGCCCCTTGGAAGACCTGCAGGATCTAACTGTCCCTAGCTCATACACACACATTCCACACACTCCTCAATTGCTCCCCCACTCTCTCACACTCTCTCCCTCCCTACCTTCCTGCTGGTCACCATCTTCAGAATCAAAACTTTACTCTTTTAAATATTTTGTGAAATGTATCTAGAGCAACTAAAACACTGAATTGCATGCATCAGTAACCCTAGAGCCATTAATTTTTTTTTGCTAAAATTATATATGTATGTAGTTAAGATGAAAATTGATTGTGCATGGTAAAATAAACTTAATAGAATGAATTATTTCAAAATATAATTTAGGAACACTATTAATGTTTAGCAATAATATATATTTGCCACTGAAATGTCTAGCTAATCATTTTTTTTAAAGTACAAAGATGATAGTTATGAAGGTTTTTCTTTATCCTTGAAGATAAATTGCTTCCTCTTCAAGATACGGTCAGTTATTCTTCTGCATCATTTCAGTTTTAATCTCTGGTTTCAAAAGTGAATTTGTATCCTCCTGGATTTGACCTGTGTGTGTGTGTGTGTGTGTGTGTGTGTGTGTGTGTGTGTGTTTCCCCCACTTCCTTTATGTCAGAAATGTACATACTGTGTAGTTAAGCTTTAACATTCAGTGACTTTTCAACACATTCATTTAGTAACCAGACACAGAAAAAGCTTGTGTGTTTGTTAGTCACTGATGAAAATAAGTCTGAGTTTAGTGGCTTCCAGGGAAAGATATGATTCCTAGGAAGGTTGTATTTAAAAGAAGATCAATATTTACAGCATCAAGTCAGTATATCTATGATGTATGGAAAAACACAACAGTTGCTCCGTTGTGTGGTAGAAATCAATGTGATGTGCTTTACTTTGAGATACTTATATGATTTCACCTTTCAAATAGCAGAGCCACTTCTCTGAATGATTGCTCCTGAAAAATCCAAGCAGGTTCAGCAAGATACCTCAAAATGTTCCTCTTCACCAGCTAACAAGGGATCCAACTGTTTCTTACTCAGTATGCAAAATAAATCCTTAGATTCTTTCTCTTATGAAGGGGTCCTCGTACCCCCACAGAAGCGAGGTTCTAGGGGTGTGCCCCGACTGGGAGAACTACCTGCAGTGAGAAGCCATTAGAGATATATAGAGATGGGCAAAAGGAGGTTAATAATAATAAATAATAATACAATGATTAACCTATATATATAAAAGGCTAATATGCAAAATGTCACCTTGGGAGTTTGACCGGGAGACTGGGAGTTCGATCACTTGCTATGATGTGTGCTGACCATCAGGGGGTGGCATGGAACATGGCGGGTGATCAGCAGCAGTGGCGGGGGGTGGAGGGAGTGAGGGAAGGAGGAGGTGGGAAGGCAGGGAGGTGGGGGAACTGTGTGGTGGTGGGGCACGAGCAGTGAGGGAAGGAGGAGGTGGAGAGACAGGGAAGCAGGGAGGTGGGGAACCTGATTGGTCCTGATCACTGGCCAGGCCTAGGGACCCTACCCATGCACAAATTTCATGCACCAGGCCTCAAGTTAATACATAATACAAGAATAAATCTGTTTCATGTACTCACAACTGTAAACCCACTTTTGCCCACTCCATATTTAACTCCACAAACTGTCACATGCAGACCCTTGAGAAGAGGGACCTGCAGAGTCTCCTTATGAGTCTCCATGTAGTGCTATAGCAGTGGTAATCCAAAACCCAATCCAGTGTCATGGACAGAATAAATCCACACTTAAGAATTATTAAGGAGAAACACCTAAGACAAAGGATAAAGATTGTTTGGCATTTCCAGTGCCTAATTTTAAAAGCCAGGTCCCTTTTTCTGTATTTCTTATGAAAATGCCACACTTATTGTATTGTCATAGCATTTATTTCCCTCATCAGGAAACCTTTGTCTGCCTAGGTAACATGGCGGCTCCTTGGCAGGCTTGATGGGGAGACTTGAATTTGGTGAATTTAGACACTTACAAGAAATACTCAAAAAATCAACTCCCTTGAATATTAATATTCAAATTCAAATTTCTTTAGCAAATAAATGTACTTTTCATAATTAATTTTTATCATTTTGAAAATGCCTTTTTTCTCTTCCTTCCTCGTGGATGGGCCCTTCCTTCTGTACCTTCCTCCTGTGAGGCCCCTTGCCGGGTTTGGCAGGTGAAGGATCACTATGATGCCTGACACAGAGGAGGAAATTGAAAGCTTTCAGATCTCAGTGTTTATTAGCTCCACATGCATAGTTTTTCAATTGGCAGTTTAGTGCTTTCAACAGTGCTATCACTTACTTTATGTGCACTCTAAAACAAATCCCGTTGGAATTTTAAAATTGAAAATTACAGTTTTATATTTTGTTACACCCATTTTTCATTGATTTTTTCCTAATGGTTGCTTTCTAATTATAGTATTGATGGAGATAATTCTAAATATTAATAATATTTTATTTTTTTATTTCTACAAGAAATGTATTATTTTCTATTTTTTGAAAGATTTGGCCTTTTGTATTTATCTTAGGCTTTTCCTATTTTAAAAAATACAACATACCTAGTTTGATATTCAGTTAACAAAAAAAAATCAGACATATGCTATTGCAGCATGGCTAAAGGTTTCCTTTTATGAATATGGATATCAAGGTATAGTCACCAGCAGTAAATCCTACCCCATTTCCCCACCAGTCTGTATCCCTAAAAAAGACAGAAAAGCCATGGTCTGGATTCCTTCAACCTTGCAGAATCCACACTCTGCTAGGCATTTTGAATATATGCTATTTTCAAAGGCATGTCTATTATGACAAATGGACTCGAAGCAGTGATACCTCCCCAAGTTGCTATTACTCATACTTGTCGGAGACTAAAAGCCCATATTGTAATTTAGGAGCCCATAAGCTCTACATTTCACTCTCTAAGAAAGTTCCATTTCTATTCCCTCATGATTATTGTTTCTGTAAAAGTACCATTTATTTTGTTACAAAATTTGCAGAAAACTTTAAGTGCTATAAATCAAGCTAAGCTCTCCACATCTGATGTGCACCAGACAGGGTAGAGTGCATGGAAGATGAGTTAGGAGCTGAAATGTTCGCGCCTCTAGTCTTGAATATTATTTTAATTCAAACTACTATAAATTTGTAAGGATAGAGTTAGGAGAGGGGAGATGATGCATGTCTCATTCCACCTATAAACCTCTCTAACCCAATGAAAATATTTCTAAAAATTAATTTTAGTAACAGAGGTAGAAAAAATCTTGAAGGCATCCACAATGTGGTGGGTAGGGATGGGGTAAATAATATAACTTAAGAAATCTAAAAACAAAATCTGAGTGATGTCTTAATCAGATTCAATGCCTTACCAGTATTCTCTTTTGTCTCTTTAAAGGTGGGAAAGGGGCACTTGTCCTCAATGAAATAGTCTTTTTTTTTTTTTTTTTTTTGTCTCCAGCAGAAAATCTGATGAAATTGATTTTCATTTGGCAAATAGCAAAGAAAAGTTAATTTTGTAATACATCATTCAAACCAAATGGCATGTCTGATTTTTTTATTAGAATCCAATGTAATATATATTAAAACTGTTTTATATAATTGAATATATGTTCCCAAGTAGAATATCAGATAACTTTAATTTTTTTTTTAAACCACTAAAACCTGGATCTTTTTTTCTTTTCTCTGTGATGGAAGGGAACTGCTATAAAATGAGAATGAAACTACATGCTTCGGAAACGGATTTAACAAGGAGTGCTAAAATTCAACCTTGCATTAGTCATTATAATTTTTTGACAGTGTCTTAATGTGTGAAGGAAGAATTGAACTCTAGAGCTAGAAAGGGCATTGTTAAAAGACAAGATTGCCTTTCTGTATGGCAGGTATTAATATTAGATCATTTGCTTGGCTAGGAGCAGAGCCTATGAGGTGTATGCAGGCCACACAAATTTGGTTGAGGTTGAAAATCTTTCTTGCTATATTTCTTTCTCCTTCCTCTATACTTTACCGATGAGTTAAAAGAAATATGACTCAGTATTAATTGGTTTTTCTGCTATACTCCACATTTGTTACAGAAAAAGATATTCCATTAAAATGCTTGATTCAAATAAGCACATTCTGCCTTCTCCTGAAGGCTCTGCCAACAAAATATCTTGTTTTATGTTTCAGAAAAATCCAACTTGCCTAGCACCTGAGAAATTCCCTTATTTGCCATGCCTCTTTTCCACAAGTAGTATACACACCAGTCAGGTAATAACTCAAAAGAGTTATTTTCCTTCAAGATAAAAGAAGGTAGTTTCTGACTTTTATGCATTATTTCCACCAATAAAACATAACTTTAAATCAGGAATTGAAATGGGGCATCTCATAAAAATAAAAATGTTTTCTTTTTTTAAATATAGTTAAGAAAAAAAAGGAAGAAGAAAATAAAAAAGGAGTAAGGGGAGGGGAGTGATTTTAAGCCCGTGTTTATTCACTAATTCACCGTTTTGCCAGTCCCTGCTGTATAGACAATGGAGGGTTGTAGTGAAGACCATTGAAACTAGAGCCAAACCACCTGGGTTGGAAATCTGGCTCTTCTATTTATTAGATACTAGAGGCCCTGTGCACAGGGGTTGGGGGGGTGTCCAGCCTGCTCACCCTGATTGGGGGCAGGCCAGGGGGGAGGGACCACAGGCAGCTGGCCAGCCAGCCCCACCCCCTGGTCAAACTCCTGGTCGAACTCCCGTTCGAGGGAACAATTTGTATATTAGCCTTTTATTATATAGGATGTGACTTGGTACAGTTACCCTCTCAAGGCTTCAGTTTCCTTCTTTGTTAGATAGAGAAAATATAATAGTTCTCCCTCCTAGAGGCATTTTGAAATGAGCTAATGTTTCTAAATCACACAATACTATATAACTTTTAAATTATAAATATCTGTTCTCTATCGTGCCACATGCAGCTTGATTTACGCTTTTTGTAACTTTCCTAGCTAGGCATTTGATTTTGTAATTGTTTACTTAAGTGCAGACTTAAAATGGTTTTGACCATAATATCAAATGAAGACACCTTGATACTGCTGGCACCAGTTGGGATATAATTCCCTGTGGGTCTCTAGCACTTTCTGTGTATCTTGCCAGCAGAGATAGCAACTACCTTTTGTTTTCATCCATTTAGTTAGGATATTTGCGTAGTGAGTAGCCTTTGAAGACAGACAGGAACGATGGGCATGCTTCCCACCCATTAGCAAAGATTTGGGTTCCTAAGCCTCGGATCCCTCTTCTCTAATGCAACACTATGTTGATGGCAGCCAGCTGGGCCCATCGCATTGCCCTGTGGGACTTGGGCTAAAGGGGAACTGTTACAAATAGGCAGATGTTTGTAGTACTTGTGTCCAGAATAATAAAGTCCTTTATCTCTAACAGAGGAATCTGTTTCCTATGTCCATGAATCTGTGGCAGGCTATCTTATTGCAGGTAGAATGAACTATCAGACCCTGCACAGTTATTGACAGAACCATCCAGAAACCATAATAGAACACAGTTACATGTGCATTGGTGCTGTTCTTCATTGTGTATAAACAACTGAATGAAACATTGGATCTAAATATAAATGGACTTGAAAAAGGTATTATAGTTGACATAAAGAAATTTGATTTTTAAATATCCGCTTCCAAACAATGGATAAGGCCAATGAGTAGGCTCCATGGTGTTCTCAAATTCAGTTTTCCAGCTGTGTGCTGCAGTTCATATGAGTGCCACACTGGCTGTTGTGCATACGTCTCAACTGTCCAAACATATTGATACTTTCAGGCCTTGGACACTAGGTAGGGTGAGGAGCCACCTAAACCCCAATCAGTAGATCTGGTAGGAGCAACCCGCTCAGCTTGTCCAGTGTGGCGTATTTACATGTTAATTTTCTTTGGGTATGTGATTTCTTTAAAAAAGATTGAGAAGTACAACTCTGTCACAATAGAACTTGTATGCATACACACATAATCCATGGACACAGACAATAGTGTGTTATAGTGTGGGGTGGGGGGCAGAGGCAGGCTGGAAGGAGTCAAGGGGAAAAAAGGGATCATATGCAATACTTTGAACCAGGGGTCCTCAAACTTTTTAAACAGGGGACCAGTTCACTGTCCCTCAGACTGTTGGAGGGCCGGACTATAGTTTAAAAAAAACTATGAACAAATTTCTATGCACACTGCACATATCTTATTTTGAAGTAAAAAAAACAACAACACGGCAAAAACACCCGCATGTGGCCCGCGGGCCGTAGTTTGAGGACGCCTGCTTTGAACAATAAATATTTAAATAAATAAATGAATAAGTAGATAGATAAACAAACACACTCTTTAATAAAAGAATAAAAAAGAAACTTCAAATCATACAATTGTGGGCTAAAATTAATTCTAATGTTATTTAATAAAAAAATAAATAGCAAAGTTCCTGATATTTTAAATGCCAAGTTATGAATTATGACAAAATTAAAATTTATTGGAAAAGCCATTTCATTGATTTCATTTAAAATGCCTTCTCTACATATATTTGTAACCATTTAAACATTAGGTCTTTACAATCTGAAGATATTTCACAGTATTAATTACCTAGTAAGCTTAACAATTCTTTTATTTCTTCTATAAATACATGTCACACAGCTATACTATTTAATATGTAAGGGGCAAATGACTCTCTATCAAAACACAGAATATGGGGTATTTTCAGCTCCTTTAGACAAGTTTTTCCAGAAAATAGGAGAAGAATCACTTCTTTCACCTGCATGTTGCATCCTCCTCTTAGTGTAATAATAGGGATTGCTTCCTTTTACTACATTTCCTTCTATGTTGGGCACTGTGCGGAGCATGTGAAATATATTTTATTAAATGTTTACTAACCTTACAAGTTAAATATTATTATCACCACCCACTGTGTGACCAAATGAGACTTGAAGAAATGAAACACTGTGTTTGAGTCAGAAAGCCTGCAGTTGGAAGTCGATGGGATACGTTTAAAGCAGGATAGAGATTTAAAACCAGGGCTCTCCGATGTCAAATCTGGAAGCAACAGCTTATAAGAGACACTGACCCCAGTTACTTAAGAGTAAGATAGAAAATACCAAATAATGTGCAAGTGTTTTATTTTATCTGCACACTGTATGTTATAAAGCATAAATATGCCATTGAGTTCTCTCTACTTCTCTCACTTCCAACCCGGAGTGGCAGATAAGAACTAGGGGCTTCTAATGAAGGGGCCTATCTTAACGTTTATGTGCTCCTGACCTTCAAAAATTAGAGCATTCTGATGTTTAAGTGATTTTCACATTTATTGGTCATATAATTGGTGCTCAATGAATAGTCCTTGCATACGTTTCTGAGTGATCCATAATTAAGGCTTTTGTTCTATCATCTAGCTTATTGCAACTGATTGCATTTTACATGTTGGGAAGGAGGCTTGAGATTTGCTATAAAGAGGGAAAGCTTTACAGGTTTTCATATATGGGGGATGTCATTTTGCTGCCAGTTAATGATTGACCACCAAGAAAATTTGCCAGACACTAACAAGGCAGAAAGAAAAATCACAGGCTGCTGCCGACGGGGTGGGTCACTAAGTGCTCTGCTAAATGCCTCTCCTGGGTTATGTGTTGGGTGACTCAGGCTCCTGCAATTCCGGATTTTCATCTTTGAAATGATGATAATAATAACGCCTAATTACATGATTCTCCAAATTACATAAAATCATCCATCTAAGACATTTAAAGCCGTGCTTTGACTCCAAAATTTGCATGTAATAAGTTTAATGTCACTATGTATTATTGTTATTATTGACTATTTATAATAACCCTAGGAACAAAGATAGCATTATTTTCTTCCGTTTGCACAGAACAAAACTTAGACTTAAAAAGAGTAAGTAACTTGCCCAAAGTGGAACAGCTGGTAGGTGGTGGAGCTGCGACTGGGAGCCAGGCGGCTCACAGTGACTGCACATGTAATCCTCCTCGAAAGCTCCCGTCTCGGGGTGTGAGGCAGCGATGCTTTCCAACAATGTGTTGCTGGGTAATGACTCTGGCACCCAAAAGTATATGTCACAAACTTTACTTTCAATATGTTGTTGTTTATTTTATTATTATGTAAGCGGTCTATGTTATATAAGTTGTGATATTTTTCCTTGGTATTTTTGGCAATGTAAGCCACAGTTAATGAGAAGGTGTCATTTTCTGCCTATTATACTGCTATAGTGTAATCATTTAATCTTTGACTATCAACTGTAAAACAAAAATTACATATTAATTTGAAATCCCATAGACTATAATTCAGTGGTTAAAAAAAAAACAAACCACAGTTGCCTGGTGTAAATCTTTTCAAGGCAGATTTTTTGTCACAGGAAATTATGACTATTCAGTAATGATTTCCTTTAAAACCAATTGTAATGGCTAAACTCTGATTTATACCGTAAGAATGTATTGCACATATCTAAGTGATACAAGTTCAGATACAAAAAATGCAGATACTACCCAATCTTTAAAGTCTTATTTTAGAATGAATGGCCTTAAGACATACTGCTATATATGCCTGAAGGCTCATCATTTAAATACATTCTATCCTTTCTTTTCTTATAACCAATGTGCTTGCTGTTCTTTTCAATTTGTGAGCCAACTCCCTAAATCAAGCCCCAAGCTAAATGGTACCTTCTCTGTGTGCAAAAGTGGCTTTCTTATGTCACAGACAATCGGGGGAAAAACAAAACAGAAATATTTTAAATAAGGGAATATTTCTTTGTTATTATAATTACAAAAATATTTTAAATTCAATAGTGTCAGTACTGTATAGTCTGTAAATGTAATATGAATAAATTTATAAAATATCCACCAACTAGCCAACTAATTGAGTTTTCCTTTCACCTTGTTTTATACACATATTATATATGTGGAAGTATTTTGTAGATAATTGAAAATTTAAAATAATTCCTAAATAACTGAGATTTCATTTTGTAATTCCTTGGAGAACTTCAGCACCTCTAATTATTTTTCATGTTAGCTATGGTCTTTACTAGGTTTAGGAACCAAAGGACTGATTACTTGTGGATATGTTTTCCATTTGTGCCCATCTGAATGGAAAATTGTTTGCCAGATTTACTTTCATACTTTACTAATGATTTTCTGCTTCAGTTATATCAAATCAGTTTTGAATTCCTGAATACATTGGAAGGCAGAGAAAGGCAAACCAGCAAAGTTGACTAAAACCCATATCATATATAAATGTCTCATTTTACTGATTTGATAAATAGTTTTTAGTACTCAGTGGGCTATATGATATGTCATAGGTGCTTTATAAATCATTATGGAAAAGTTATCATTTCTCCAACTACAGATATTGACAGTTCTTCTTTTTATTTTTCAGGATTTTATTCTTGTCAAAATGATGAAAACATTTTGATTGGTGACAGTCTTAAATACTACAACTAAAAATAATCACCATAATATATGTTATTTACTGTGTCCTTCGTATGTGTTCAGGCACTAAGCTAAGCACTCTATAATATTGTCTTATTAAATTAAATCCCCACATTATGAACTATGATAATCCTCATTCTAAATATAAAGGTTAAATAGCTTTTCCAAAGTTAAATAATTAATGATTTTTAAAATATATTTTATTGATTTTTTACAGAGAGGAAGGGAGAGGGATAGATAGTTAGAAACATCGATGAGAGAGAAACATCGATCAGCTGCCTCCTGCACACCTCCTAATGGGAATGTGCCTGCAACCAAGGTACATGCCCTTGACCAGAATCGAACCTGGGACCCTTCAGTCCGCAGGCTGACACTCTATCCACTGAGCCAAACCGGTTAGGGTGATATAATTAATGATTTTTAAGTTGGCATTAAAATCCAGTCACTGCTAACCCCCTACCATAATCACTACTGAGAATGAATTACGCTCTCATTACTCAGGCTACACTGTCTCTATCCCATAAGGCAATTTATGAGAATTTGGAAATCTCAGGGTTTCAATAGACTCCTTAGTAAAATGAAAATATTATTATCTCACAAATTTGTGAGGATCTAACAGTAAAGAGTTGTTAATTTTAACACCTAAAGGAAATAGTAAGATGTTTTTTATACGTTCAAAGGATAATATTTTCTTCTACTATTTCATCATTTATTTCTTCAATTTTATCTTACCTTTAGTTCATCATGAGTAAAATTTTGTAGCAAAATCCACTGCCTCATACAAAATGGCTAAAATTTATGATCACCAACTTCTCGTGATTCTTAGACATTGCCAGACTCCCTAAATTCCTCACTCCAACTCACTCTCTTAATTTTCATGACCTTTTCAAAGCCCTTTGTCTTCTGAAATGTCCAATCCATTTTTCTCTTCCTCCCACATAGCTGTCATTGCCCTTCCTGCTGTGGAGAGAAAATTGAAGCCATCTAACAAAAATGTCTTCCTGGATTAAAGATAGGATCTTACCTACATTTCCATCCATTTTCACTTCCTTTCTGATAAACCAGAGAAGCTCTGGCTCCTCCTATTTAAATCCAATCCACCCAAACATTCTACTTTCTTTGAAATGCTATAAAGTTGACACTTCTCTCTTGGATATTCAGCTACTCAATTGGTTCATTTGGGTTGGCTCTGAAACACTGCAGCTGACTATTATATAAGGAGTCTCTAAGTGAACTATGTCTCTATAAAGCCATGCCCTTGTGTAGTCCCCTCTCTCATTAGCTTTGAGGTTGGTCATATGCTTTAGTCAGTGGAACAGTGTTTCATCTTTTCTTATGGCTGAGTAGTATTCCATTGTACATATGTACCATATCTGCTATACCCAATCACCTATCAAAGGACACTTCAGTTGTTTCTATATCTTTGCCACCATGAATAATACTGCAATGAACATAGGGGTGCATATATCTTTGCAAATAAATGTTTTCAAAATTCTCAAGTAGATACCCAATGAGGTGTTGCTGGGTCATTTGGTAACTCTATTCTTAATTTTTTGAGGAACCTCCGTACTATTTTCCATAGTGGCTGTACCGATTTACATTCTCATGAGCAGTGATTGAGGGTTCCTTTTTCTTCACAACCTCTCCAACACTTATTACTTGTCTTGTTGATAATTGTCATTGTAACAGGTGTGAGGTGATATTTCATTATACTTTTTATTTACATTTCCCCAATAGCTAGTGAAGTTGAGCATCTTTTTTTAAAAATATATATATTTTATTGATTTTTTTTACAGAGAGGAAGGGAGAAGGATAGAGAGTTAGAAACATCGATGAGAGAAACATTGATCAGCTGCCTCCTGCACACCTCCTACGGGGGATATGCCCACAACCAAGGTACATGCCCTTGACAGGAATCGAACCTGGAACCTTTCAGTCCATAGGCCGACACTCTATCCATTGAGCCAAACCAGTTAGGACAAGCATCTTTTAATATATCCATTGGCCATTTGTATGTCTTCTTGGAGAAATGTCTGTTCAGATCCTAAATTTATGAATCTTGGTCTTAAAGAGAATTTTATGAATTTGACCCCAAAGGCAAGGGGAGTAAGGACAAAAATAAATAAATGGGACTATATCAAACTAAAAAGCTTCTGCACAGCAAAAGAAACTTCCAACAGAACAAAATGTCAACCAACTGAATGGTAGAAAATATTTGCAAACAACACATCTGCTTAGGGGTTAATATCAAAAATATATAGAGAACTCATACAACTCAACACCAAACAAACAATCCAATTAAAAATGGGCAGAAGATCGAGTCTTATTTTAAATGAATGGCCTCTTAAAAGCACTTAACTCTTGCCCTGGCTGGTGGCTCTGTTGGTTGGAACGTTGTTCCATATACCAAAACGGTTGTGGGTTTAATTTCCAGAGAGGGCACATTCCTAGGTTGCATGTTTGATCCCTGGTCAGAAGACAACAGATCAATATTTCTCTCTCACGTTGATGTTTCTCTCTCTCTCTCTCTGTCTCTCTCTGTCTCTCTCTCTCTCTCTCTCTCTCTCTCTCTCTCTCTTTCCCTTCCTATTTCTGAAATCAATAAACATGTTATCAGTTGAGGATTAAGCAAATAATAATAAAGCACTCAACTCTTTTGCAGAATCCCATCTTGAAATGCTTTGTTAAATTTTTCTTTATGTTTTCTAATTTCTTCTTTTACCTCTCGCTTGTTTTGGAGTGTCTTTTAACCTTCACCCTACCTTATTTTAAAATTCAATGTTCAAATTTTTACAGGGGTCCACCCTGAGTCCTCCCATCTTTTCCTTCTTGTTTCACTATCTAGCATCAACTTCCTTGTCACCTATACTTAAATGGCTTACAGGTGTTTTCTAATGTTTCCTATTTGAATGAAAATTATCACTATTCAAAAAATTATACAAACTGAAATTCCAACCTTCACATCTATCTCAAATTTTACATTAAGTAAGTACAAACTTTATTCTGATTTTACTTACATACTTTAGAATCATCCAGTTTATCCTAAGCCACAACCCAAAGTGATACATATATAATTATTTTGAAAGGATATTTGGTATCCTGTTGATGCTCACTTGTGGCAATTTTACTTGATCTATTAAACATAAGATTAAGTTTGGGCATTTAAAATTCAAAAATGGTAAAGAAGAAGAAATAAATGATGAATTGTACGGTATGCTTCTGGTATGGGGTAAGATGTTTGGCCCCATAGAGGAGATAAAGATGTGGCCCTACTCTTAACAAATGTTAACACTTAAACAATATAGTGTAGCCTCTATTTCAGCATGTCAAGTGATAGATGGCCTATTTTGAGTCTCACTGTCTGAGAAGTTAGATGTCTATCACTTTTTAAACTTTTCCTCCATGTCCATCACAGGATAAAGTTGCTAATAATAGAATGTGGCCCACTTTTCTCAAGTGGTAGGAGCAATTTTCTCAAAAGTGAGAATTCAGAACAAGGAGAACTGTTCTTTCTATTTTTATATGAACTTGCACTGTTAACAATCCATGTGCATATGAAGTAAAAAACCAGGTTCCCAAATAATTGATATTTTCTCAGAGCCACAGTATGAGTTTACATAATCACAACCCCTATTCCTCTCCTTGTCTTTTTTACAATGGTGTATGTTTCTAGCTTTGGAATAACTTTTAAACTATCTGATCATAAAGCAATTCATTGTTGACATATAGTTATTTACCTTTCTATTTTTGCAAGCAGTCAGAGATACCAATTGCAAAATATGGTTTTAAAATTGCTCTTTCCTAAGGTTGACAGCTATGTGAATTCTCATTAAATTTGTTTGTATATTTATGATAGAATGAATGCATGAAAAAACCTTTTGTTAATTTCATGTATATAGTGAGGCCTGCAAGAAAACCTGCTCCTTTGGATATAATTATAGCCATGAATACTGTCTTAAAAAGTACAGTGAATCCTTGGTCAGGATGTTGAACTCTAAATTATATAAAAATTGACATGCTTATTTTTGACATACTCATCAGGTAATGATTAATATATATTTCACTTTTTAACAAGTGAGGAAAAGATAAGATTATGATTGTTCCCAATTCCTGTTTTGTATGTTAATTGCAAAACAAAAATAAAGATAAAACATCTCAGAGTTTTTATCAATGTGTGTTTTTCAAGATGAACCATACATTATGCATGTTTAATGGAAATCACTGTAAACAGGGCAATAAAAATTAACTGGTAAAAAACACATTATTTGTTATTTTTTTCCATAAATAGTCATCAACAGGAGATAAATTCTCTAATTTTTTTCAAAGAAAGGCTCCTACACTTGTTTTAGAGTTCTCTCAGACTACAGATGATAAAGCATTTAGCGAGCCTCTATAGAATGCAATTATATATTTATTATTCAATAGGAAGAGAAGTAACTGACTAGAAACATCATTATTTTTGTAATTTTTCATAGTCCAGACAGCAATCTTTTACAAATTTTTGAAAACACTTTTAAAGACGTAAAAAGTGTGCTGTCTCTATCTTTCCTATTAAATACTAGAGGCCCAGTGCATGGATTCATGCACATTGAAAGTAAATTAATCAGAAGGTGGCCAGCGGGGCGGGACAGGGCAAGATGGGCCAGACACACCCTGGAGCCAATGTCCTGTGGTCCCTCCCCAGCCAGACGCACCTGGGGCAGTGCTGGGGCTCAAAGGGCATCTGCAGAGTGAGCAGGATCCCTCCAGCAGGTGAGGTCCCTCGGCAGTCCAACATCCCCCAAGGGGTCCCTGAGTGCGAGAGGGTACTCTATAAAGTTGCCCTTGCTCAGCAGCTCCTGTGTTAAGTGTCTGCACCCTGGTGGTCAGTGCATGTCATAGCTACCAGCTGGTAGGCCGGTTGCTTAGTCATATATATAGACCCACACACATATATAGACTAGAGTCCCAGTGCATGAATTCATGAACAGGTGGGGTCCCTCAGTCTGGCCAGTGATTGGGGTCGATTGGGACCAATCAGGGACACGAGAGTTTGGCCAGCAGGGGGAGGGGCAATGAGAGGTTGGTGTGGGAGCGCACTGACCACCAGGGGGCAGCTCCTGAGTTAAGTGTCTGCCCCTTGGTGTTCAGTGTGCATCATAGTGACCAGTCAACCAGTTGTTTGGTCGTTCAGTTGTTCAGTCATTCCGTCATTTGATCATTTAGACTTTTATATATATGATAGGTTTTATAAGGCTTCTCAAAATAAATATCCTGATACATAATCTTAGTGCATATATATATGTGTGTGTGTGTATATATATATATATATATATATATATATACTTTTACATAAAAGTGTATATATTATATTTCCTATTTGACTAATTTTTAATGCCTCTTACAAAATGTCATCATAATAAATTTGGGTTGATTTAACTAAATGAAAAGATATAGCAAATTCTCAATGGTAGGGAAATTTCCACAAAGAAGAGCAGCTCAACAATGTATGGTATAGATTTTAGATGGAAAATTATATTCATTAACATATGCACAAACATTTATTGCAAAATCTGAGTGTAACAGCAGAGGCTGAGTATGTTTATCAGAATTTTAACAAATTAGAATTCAGTTGTTGAATTCATAAATAGTGTCAATATCTCCAGGCTCAGAAATCTGGTAGCCCACAAATGTTGGATCTTTCTTTTTGGAATAGGGACACGTTATTATGCTCACATATATAGATAAAAATGAAAATTATTAATTTTAAATGTGTACTATAATGCCAAAGAGATTCAAAGATAATGTCTCTGGACAGTGAATGATTTCTCTGTTGGTAAATTATAAGAGGAAATCAAATTATAATAGTAAATTTATAAACATGGACATAGGAGTTTTATCTGTCACAAACCTTGATCTGGCCCGAAACCAGAGTCAACTTTTGAGATTTTGACTTACTAGGTATACCAGTTCATATGTGGATTTTTTTCAATAGATGGAGTTACACATATGTTGACATATGTGCGATTTGATATGTATGCTATTTTGTCATATGACAGCAAGCTTCAAAACTTCATATGTCAAATTTGCTGAAGGTGTTAACATCATAGATATTTTTACGCTTAAAAATGTCAAATTTCGTGCCAAAAAAAGAGTTTGAAGACCAATAATTACAAGCATTATTGGATGAAGATGCATGTCAAACGCAAAAACAACATGAAGAAAGATTAAACGTTGCTCAGCAAACAATTTCCGATCGTTTACAAGCAATTGGAAAGATTTTAAATGAAGGAAAATGGGTTCCACATCAACTGAACGAAAGACAAATGGAAAACCAAAAAGTCATCAGTAAAATGTTGCTTCAACGGCACGAAAGGAAGTATTTTTTGCATCGAATTGTGACTGGTAAAGAAAAGTGGATTTATTTTGAGAATCCCAAACGCACAAAATCATGGGTTGATCCAGGTCAACAATCAACATTGACTGCAAGGCCAAATCGCTTCAGAAAGAAGGCAATGATCTGAGTTTGGTAGGATCAGGAAGGTGTGGTGTATCATGAGCTTTTAAAATCAGATGAAACCGTTAATGCTGATCGCTACCTACAACAAATAATCAATTTGAACCACGCTTTGATTGTGAAATGACCAGAATGTGCCAGAAGACACGGCAAAGTAATTTTGCTTCATGATAATGCACCTTCATCACATACTTCAAAACCAGTTAAAGACATGTTAAAAGATCTTGCCTGGGAAGTATTAACCCACCCATCATAATCACCAGACCTTGCTCCTTCAGATTACCACTTGTTCTGATCGATGGTGCACGCACTTTCTGAGCAGCACTTCAAAACATACGAAGACGTGGAAAATTGGGTCTCTGAATGGTTTGCCTCAAAACAAGAAAAGTCCTATTGGGACGGTATCCACAAATTACCTGAAAGATGGGGGAAATGTGTAGCTAGCAATGGACATTACTTTGAATAAAGCACTTTTGATGTTTCTCTTGAGATTATCATGTTTTCTTTGATTACAAAATCCACCACTATTAACCAGTAAACCTAGTAAATATGATCTAACCTGATGAGAATGTTTATGGTTTAATTTTCAGAAGAGAGAATCATTTCTAAATTCATGATGGGGAGAGGGACCTTCATGAACTCTTCACACTTCTGCCTCCTCATTTTCTATACCTGACACATAATTGGTATATATTATGTTTTGCATTAAATGATTGAGAAAAAAATTATTGAGTAAATAGTGTTTTTTATCTAAATATATATTTTCCAGAAAACATCCTCAGTGTCATAGATCTCCAATTTGTCTAATTACTAAAATGTAGCTGTCCAACACTTTCAGTCTTAAGTTCAAATTTGATCTATACATTCAGTTACCAGCTTGATTCTTATTTGTTATAAAAAAACATAGATAATATATATAATTAAAGTCATCAGTCATTCTAATACTATGGAAACATTCACTGAATAGAGCCAATCTGGGTAGTTTTGTACAATTGAACATTACAAGTACTTAAATACAGATTGATTTACAAATATATAAACACAATTAAAAATGAGAAGTAATGTAAGTAGAAATTACCCATAATTAAATGTAGTTTTCCTCCCATTCAAAAGTAAAAAATGTAAACAGCTTTTATATAATATCTCTATGTGAGCTAATTTTTAAGGTTTTTATTATGTAATGTAATCATTGCAAACTCAGTGAGTTTTATTTTTATCTCAAGTTTTCAAATGTAGAAAATGATTAAGTAACTTGATCTCCATAATAGCAGAGGGACCTCATTAGAGGAAATTTCCAAAAGACCAGGACCTCACACAGTTATTAACTTTAAATAAGTGAGAACATATTCAGCAGATTGCAGAATCACTCTCTCAGTTTCTTCCTCTCTTTATACAAATGCATTCTCTCTCTTTTTCCCACTTCCTCTCTCTCTCTCTCTCTCTCTCTCTCTCTCACACACACACACACACACACACACACACACCCACACACACCAAACACACACAAACTACCCAAACATAAATACAAGTACATGTTGCTAAATTCTGTCTCTGTTTCTCTGTCTGTGTCTGTCTCTCTCTCTCTGTTTTCTAGAAATTTTACTTATTAATAAACAACCCCAACCATTATAAACAGCTGGAAAGGGCAGATTCTACTTGGCCATTATAGGCAACATGCTGGTGCTTCTCAGAGAAAGCCACGGTGCACATTACAGTAACCTACTGACTCACTGTGTTTGTAGTTATCCGTACGCACAAACAGAGCACGTGTGTGCGACTGTTTAAATGAGTAGTGACTTAGCAGAAAGTAAACCTGAAGACACGTTTAATTATCGATGCAGTCTTTTCCTCCGTTTCTCTCTCCAAAATTAATAAATGGATATCAAACCGCTATATTTAGAAGGTAGGAAAAATTCTAAAATATTTAATTATTAAACACAGTAAAATGGGTGATCTGCTGTAAAAATACATCTTTAAATAACTGTTATGTTTGCCATAAACTCTGCACAATGGACACATTGCAGGAAGTGCTGTACGTCTTACTCTAAATATCAAGGTCTTTGAGATGCCATGAGGGTCTTATAGAAAGACACTGCCTTAATGTTTCCAAGCCATCCACCTCTCAGACCACCGAGTAAATGGATTTCCTTACAGTTTCAAGGGGGCTAATTCGTGGTTCATTGTCACAATGAAAGAAGAAAGAAAAGTTTTAATACAGAAAAGCATTTGTTTCATTGTTCAGTTTTTCCGTTAATTTAATGCCCTAAGAATTCACACAGGGGTTTGGGCTGAGGTTGTGGCATTAAACTCCATTTTAAGTGCCTACATAAGATGCAACAACATCATTACCTTGAATTAAAGTGCAAGAAAAACACTCTACTGGGAGCATTATAGTATCCTACGCGAAGAAAATAATTCATGAGTCCTCGTCATAAAATTAGCTTTATTTCTACATTCTAGAACAAATGATAGAACATTCTAAAGAATATGTCCTAAATCAGTAGCAAGCTGCCCCTCCTAAATCTCAATAACTGTCTAGGGTAATCTTTGACAGCTGGGTGCTATTAGGATTTGTTCGAATGGTGACAGTGTGGAATACGCTAACACAGGGCTTATTGCCACTTACCCAGCAAGGACATGAAATGAGGTGACATGGTAATGAGTTGATACAAATGACTTTTGTAACTTTCACAGTGCTACCAGGCTGAGGCAGGCAATCAGAGGGGAACTACTGTCTGCCTTTCGTGATGGTTTTAATGTGTTCCATTTGATTTAATACTGCTGGTAGGCAAAATGTGAAAGGAAAGTAGGTCACTGCCTCTTTGCTTTGCTCAGATAACAGGGCAGTACTCACCTGGTTTATCCTAAGAGTTATATTTACTTTTGCTGATGACAAAGAGATATATTTTGAGCCAGGACTTACACTATTTATTGTAAATATAGTTATTAGATACTGCTAAGAGTAATTAGAAGTAATACACATTGATTAATGTAAAATTGAATTTATCTACTTCCCTACTTGCAGAGAATAAAGGGCTCTCGTAGAGATAATCAGCATTTCAGCTACAGATTTTTTTGTTAGGAGTCTGACATAGTTTGTGAACATATGTACCCGTCAGCTTTTTATAAGCGCACCATTCTCGCAGATAAACTTCTAAGTCAGAAAACTTGGTGTGTTTGAACAAAGCTTTTGCTAAAATTTTAACTACGTAAAATAAAAAGGATTTTTTAATAGTCCTCATGTTTTTCAAATTGTGCTTTCAATAAAACTTATTATAAAGTAATTAAACTGGCCAATGTATCAAGGCTGGACTCATTAGTAAAAGATGTCACATTTGTTGGCCTAATATAGTCTCTACTTGCAGAGCTTTTATTGACTTTTATTATGTCATTTTATATTAAAGTAAGTAAAAAAATTAAAAATCAATATATTGGTTTAGACATTTTTTTTCTTTTCTTATTTTTACTGGGGTGATGTTGGTTAATAAAATTATATAAGTTTCAGTGATACATCACCTCTATATTGCATTGTACTTTTTTAATATGGCCAACTAAGATATTATAAAAAGGGAACACTTAAATGTTGCAATGATTTTATACGTGTTTGTTTTTCTAGTACCATTGCAACTTGCTAACTTTTAGGAAAATAGCTGCAATGATAACTTCCATAATATTGGCAATTTTGAATGCATGCGATCTTAATTAACATAACAGGTGTCATTTAGATGATTTGTTTAACTCCTTCCCCCTCCTTCCTAGCACAGGAAAGGCAGGTCTGTGTGAGATTAATTAGATAGATGCTGACTGCTACATGCTCATTAGTAGAGGGGAAACCAGTTCCTGCCATATGCTGAGATGTCACAGGGATGCTACAGACTAGCCTCTGAGTCCCTGCCCTCCGCAGGGGCCAGTGAGTCAAAGGGAGCGCAGCCTGGCTGGGACAAATTGGGGGCAGAGCTGCTGCTGTTGCCCAGCAACTTCCCCAACCCATTGCTCTCCTGCAGAGAAATGATCTTTTATTAAAAAAAGAGCCTTAGCTATTTACCTTCCCTTGGCAGCTTCTCAGACAGGGACAGCCAGGCTTTATGCATTCGTCATAATGAGAATGACTTTTGTTTGATATACTGGCTTGGTGGGAGACTGGAGAGATGGGATGGAGGACAGGAAGTTCAACCCCCTTCACTTTCATGTGAAGGACAACTGAAGCCCCTTTTTTAGGATGAAAAAGGGTAATTTCCTATATGGTAAAATTTAGGAATAGATTTCATTTCCGGTGCAACAAGTATCTACAGAACATCTACATGAAAAGCAATATGGAAAATACTGCAGATATTAGAATAAGTGTTATGCACACGGTAAGTTCTAAAGTCAAACTTCATAAGTTAAACGAATATGCTGTTTCAAAAACACACAAACTCTTAAGTATTTCAAACTAACCTCATTTTAAGAGGGAGTGTAAACAATGTATTAAAACTATTGTGTTTTTTTTTAAATATATTTCTTTATTGATTTCAGAGAGGAAGGGAGAAGGAGAGAGAGAGAGAAACATCAATGATGAGACAGAATCATTGATTGGCTGCCTCCTACATGCCCCACACTGGGGATCAAGCCTGCAACCCAGGCATGTGGCCTTGGCCGGAATTGAACCTGGGACCCTTCAGTCCACAGGCTGACGCTCTATCTACTGAGCCAAGCCGGCTAGGGCAAAACTACTGGATTTTAAAGATTTTTTCCAAAATATGAGGGGATGGTGGAGACAATTTGATTAGAATAAGGCTATGAGGTTTGCTGAACTTTCGCTTTGGGAATGGAGTAGCTGTGCATGCTCTCCCTCACTGAGGATGACATGACATCTTCCAGAGAAAAGTACAAAATGCCAGAGGCATCCTGTTAGTGAGTGGTGAAGTCCACTTAACCGCTCAGAACCCAGAATTTCAAAAACAAAAGAAGATAAAAATGAGAAGAGTATTACAGGTGGTAGATTAATGGGACTAATATAATAAAAAAGAAACATAATGAAAGTGCATCAGAGATAGCAGAATTAATTTCACTTCATAACTTTTTGTTTCAATCATGTATATGTGGTTTTTGTCCTTGTTACAATATAATATTTTTTTTCTGTGGTTTAGGGTCAAATAAGTTTGAAAATCTTTGTTCCAGAGTAATAGAAATTGGGAGTATAACAACTAGCATGTTTGACCTCTGGTAAACAAGGCCTGTGTATATGTGTTATTGATGCCAAGGATGGAGAAAAATCCTGGTTTAAATTTGTGCCCCATGCTGAAGGTCAGGAGCCTCTGCACAGCCAGGCTTGACCTGAGATCCAGCTGCTGCATCAACTCGGTGCGCTGTGGAGTAAGTAGTTATAGAGAGCATTCATTTGACCCTGGATAATTATTCCCCTGGGAAATACATTGGGAACTAGCCAGCGTGAAATATATTTTTCCTTTTTTCTCCTCAATACAATGTATACTTATGAAACACTACTCGAGGCTCGGCACTTACGTTTCAGATTGTAAACAAGTAAATATTATGTATTAATCATTTTTCAGTGGCTCAAGGATGTACAATATGTAAGGAGAATATTTATTGAGCACTGGAATTTTAGATATATAGGTAAATATAAGTTAACTAATAAATGTCGAAACTATAATAGAATGTGTAAATATAGTATGTTTAAAAGCAAGTAGGAGGAATAAATCATAGATGCATTATAAAGTATCACTTGAAAAAATATGATAAAATCATTTGAATTTGAAAGATAAAATTGGAGAAGAAAATTATAATAACTGAAAATGGCAAAAGCACTGAAATATGAATATGTTGGGGAGATATAGTAAATTGTCTAGTTCAACTAATAATTGCATGTGTGGATACATAAAAATTATTTAATGGTATATATTATTTACTGTACAATATTACAGTTAAATACCATAAACCTTTCCAAAGTGATGGTGATTTTTAATTGATTTGTTCCACAATTTCATATTATATGTCAGGTAGTATGTAGATAATAACCCTAAACAATATCTCCCCATTTTATAGATGAGAATGCGGGGCCAGACTATGTAACTTGTCCAATGCCACTGAGCTAGTAAGATGCAGTCTAGCCCTGAGCATATACTCTGAATCAATTTGCTATTATGTTCTTATTCATGATCTGGTACATTTATCATATGTTTTCTATTCTTTAATTCTGTGCATAAATACACTTTCAATTAGTCATGTACATTTAAACAGTAGTAACATATGATTCCATTATCTTAAAAAAATTGGTGTGTCCAAGGAGCAATTCAAATCCATCAAATTCCGAGTAAGTCTCCTTTGGTAAGCCTTCATTGCCCACAGTGAAACAGTGGATGCAGACTAAATTTGATTGTGCATCAGACAAGCAGATACAGCATTTCAAAGTCTATGAAACAGTTTAATAACCAATACATGTACTAAATTTCCGAAATGTAGAGCTGTAATTTAATTTTATTTATAGCTGTCAAGTACCAAGGCCACAAATAAAATAATAAATTCAAAAGAATATTAAAAATTAGATCTTAAATAGAGTACCGGGCAGATGTCTGCAAGATTAATAACAAAGTTATTAAATTTCAGTGGAACAGTACAATACAGATACAATGGTTCTAAATATAACGGTATTTTGGGTTTCCTTTTAAACTTATGAATCATTTTGTGGGCATTTTGATATAAGTAATTGAGTTTGTAATCTTTTATCTAGTGCTTATGAGCTCTTCTCTTTTCATATGATACTTGAATTTTTCTGACCTCCCTTTTTCTACTGTATACTAAATACTTTCTCCTTTTTTTTCTTCTCTTGATCCTTGCTATGAATGAATTCACTACCTTTTTACCCATGTAAAAATCTAGTTTAATTAAATGCATACACTCTGTAAATATACTCATTCTATGCTATTGACAATGTGTTATAAGTCTTAATTTCCCCCCGTTCTCCCTTCTACATAAAGATAGAGCATCTTCCCTTATACTAATGCTGTCCTGTCCATCATGCAGAACATAGCTCTGCTGTGAAGAAACCACACCTACTTACCTATAACTGAGCATCTGTGATTCTAAGTAAAATCAGTGTCTAAGATGATAAAACCTTTCAAACCATTTTTGTAGGAAATTCTATCACTCTTGCATGAAATCATGTATTTTCTTTACCAAGGCTATGTCTTTCACTCATTTGTATGAACAACAAAAATTCCATAACAATATTTGGGTTAACTAATAGATCAAAAGACAGGAGGTATGGTAATAAGTTTTAAAAATATCCAGAATTTCCCCAGAAAGTAGCCTAAGTTTTGGGAGATTGTGTCACAACATAGGACTTTTTAATTTACAGGATTTAAGCACAAGGTCTTGAACTTTCTATAATAAGTTCTGTCATTTTTATCAACAAAGGGACCAGAATAGATGGGATATAGTTAAAGGTTAATGTTTGCATGCCAGCCAGGTCATAAATAAATTTTATTTCTTTGGGAATCCCAACTTTCATTGCTATATAATTAATTACAGGTACTAGATGATAGTTGTTAAAGGTCATAATGGAAACAGGATTTTAGTATTCCTGTTAGTAAAATTGTGCAGAGGACTTAGAAATGTAGGTTATATACTAACAATAAACTAAAGAATGGTGAGGAAAGAGAGGTTTTGTTCATTCTTTATTAGCATAATAGGAATCCAGAAAACATTTTATTATGAATTTTCTTTCTTCCTTTTCTGATTTTTATATTTTGGCTTCAATATGTGTAAAATTTTCAAACACTATTTGTCTGGAATGTTCATTATTCTTTTTGCCCCTTTCTTTTTCAAGTACCATTCCCACACCCCTGAGTCTTCTGTCTGCCTCTGATGGCTGACCACTGAAATCTTCTCATAGGCTGCAGGTATGTCATTGCTACTGTGTTTACCAAAACTCTACCCTACCTCTGGAAGTTAATGTAACATTGCATTAAAATATTCACAGTAAAAAAGGATTACAAGAAAAATGCTTTTGTTTGCTTTTTATAACTCAAATGTGAATGCTATGTAGATTGTAATTGTTTTCTGAAATAAATTTATTTATTTTGTTTTTCAAATCAGAGGAGTGATAGGAACTTGTAATTTTAGGTTATCTGTGAGGTTAAATGAGAAGCTTACCTGTTTCATTAGGGACTAGGAAAGACAAGATATTATAGTTATAACTGAGACATTCCACCAATCTCATTTGTGAATTTAAAACCATTTTCTAGTTTGGGCATAATTTTATTTTATTCCAACTTTTTTTTGTCAAAGCTACTTTTTATCAGAACCATAGCTGCTAAGTAACATAGTAGTATAATTTTAAGAAAGGGAGCTATTCTACTAACTATCTATCACATATACACATATCTTTCAAGGAAATTTAAAGTTAATCATGATCTCTTTCCTCCTTCTAATTAAGGCAGTTAAGTTAAAACAATTCCATTTACCTCTAAGCATCTTCAATTCCAACATGTCTAATATAGTTTTCTGGTATTTCATTCTGCCTTTCATAGGTAGATATAATGGTATAGTCAATGTCTACTGATTAACCAGCATATTATTGTGATCATTTTTCTCACAATTGCTTCTTGCTTCAGTGCACTCTCTGAGCTCAATTTCATTCTAAATTACATATACTTTTCATTTAGTCATGATCTAGGGATAGTAAGATCTTATAGATTATAGTGTAGAAAATTAGCTTTATTATTTAATTACTCTTCAATGATGAGTAAGTTAATATGCCTATCTAGTTGGGAAATATTTTTTCTAATTAGTTAAACCTATTATTTCACTCATTTCTGCATCTATTGTTGTCAATAAGAATTCTGTTTTGTGTTGTCATTTCTTTCTAAAGAATCCATTCTTCATTCTTGTTATATTAAAATTTTTGTCTTTGAAATTTTTCATGTATGACTAGTATGTGATAAAGCAGACATATCTATGTTTATAGTTATAGTGATATGACAATTTTGCTAGGGACTCTGTTTCTTAATTCAGTCTGAGAACCCATGCTTTTCTTTATTTCTGAGAAATTCTTCATCATTATTATTTTAAATATTCATTCTCTCATTTTTTTCTGTTTTCTCCTTTTATGAGGCAAAAGTTGGATATCCTCAAGTTAGCCTTCTTGTATCCTCATTTCCTTTTCATACAATCCACCTCATTGTCTCTGTGCTCTATTATAGATGGTTTTCAAATTTGTTTTCCAATTTATCAATGTTATCTTCTGTTCTGTTTTGTCTATTGTATAACTTGTTTATTACTAATTTCAATGACCATATATTTATTTGTAAACTTTCTATGTATTTCTGGTACTACATATACTCTTTTAGACTAGCTCGTTTTCTCCCTGCTTCTATCCTTCTATCTCTTTGAACACTGTAAAATTACGTATGTTAAGGAAACTTGAAAACTGTCTACAATCTTAAAAGCAATATTGCCCTTTTCTGCCAACTCAGGATATTTCATGAAAGTTATTCCCCCATGCAATTTGTACGTTATATTTCATTTTCAGACTCAGTTATTTTTCTTTGGGAACCCATGCTGCTGTGAGTTGTAAAGACTACTACATGACAGCTTCCCACTTCCCTCTGCATGGATTCCACAGGTTTCACTGATTCAAGGCTGGTTTTTATATTGATTGCTTCTTGAGTTGCTATTGATTTTCTTCTTAAGTAGTTAAAATTTGGGTCTGCACATATGAATTATGTAGGCTTGGGTTTTTCATTTCTTATCCACTCATAATTCTATACAGTTAGCCAATATACTTGCCAAATCTCCAGGTTGGTTGGCATAATCATTTGAGTCACTATTTCTAGGAGAGAAGCTTTCACTTTTTCCAGGTTTATGTAGGAAAGTCGTACCACACAGAAAAGAGCCCTCACTTTTCCTATGAATGCCTTAAGATGCCAATTAATGTTTATATAGTCAATTCTGATATCCCCCATGAAGAATTGGGTTTAGAAATTACTTACTGAAGTGTTTCATGAATATATAGGGGTCTACCTATGAGAATTGAGCAGTTTGGTGACTTTTAAAAAATTAACCATGTCTTCAGAACCAGTACTTCAGATAGCTAAAGGACTTTTACTTTACAATCCCAATTATCTGTATATTTTTATATGTATGTATGTTTCCTGATGCCTGAGACTTTCCATAATTTCTTCTCAAAGTTTGTAATTATTATTTTAATTTAATATAATATTCAGTATTTGTGTGTGCAGGATATGTGTGTGTGTATGTTTGTGCAATTACTTGGCTGTTTCCCACCTCAGTTTAGTTCACTATATTGTTCAAATAGCTTCTCACACACTTGAGACTTGTTTTCTTACTGACACTGAGAAAATTGGGCCCAACTTCCAACTACAAATATCTGTATCTAGCCCAATTTTTTTGTGTAAAAATGTAGGTCTTATCTTATTTGGTTTTCTATTGAACCCTCAGAATTTCTTGCTTCATTGACTTTGGAATTCTCTTCAACTTTGTGTGATGGAACATCTCCAACACTATTCATCCCTATAGCCTGTGTGTTAAAACTATGTATAGACATGGTAGGAAGATAGGACAGGTGCATCTTTAACTCCCACAGAAAGAGACACTGTAATTACTCTCAAATCTGAATATACTGGTACAGAATGAATAAGGCTGAAAGAGTTGCTGTGTACAATTAGTCTTTTATGGTATATAGTCTTCATGCATACATCTTCACTGAATTATCACTGGTTCTCATTCATTTCTGTTTTACTTTCAAAGATAATTCAGAGATTGAACTCTGAAGACATTACATTAGAATTTTAGCATTTAAGTTTTATTTTCTTAAGTTTTACATCTTTTCATTATTATGTGAAATATAACTGTTGTTAAAATAAGCTAATTTATATAAAGTTAACATGATAGCTTGATTTATTCTTAAAACAAAAAAGTTTAGTTTATATTTTGTTATATATTTTTAATTTCTCCCTCAAGCAATACTTTTCTTTAAAGATCACTTGAGTGAATTTTAGAACCATTAATTTGATAGCCCGCTTCTGTCTCACTATAATTAAGACACCATTGAGAATGATTATCTGTACTTCACCATCAGACTTCAATTTTAAAAAATACATTTTTAAAGCTGGAAAACACTAACTTCTACTTTTTTAATTACCAAAATATTTTAATGTTAAATAACTGCTTCAATTTCTACATCTACAAATTATAAAATAGTGTTCCTTATCTCATTCAATATTTGTGATTATTAATTTTCAGAATTTCTTTTATATAAGCAGTCACATCATTTGTAAACAATTACATTCTTATCTTTGTTCTATTATTAGTATCACTTAATATATTTATTAATTGTTATAATGGGTCAACCACTGGCAATCTTGTTCTCTTTCTCTCTCTTCAAAATCCATTTTCCGTTTGACTAGCTCTCATCAGCATGGCAACTACCTGTGTCCTCAACCTACTGCTCTGTCTATCTTGGTGTATCACAACAGTCTATTTATAGCTCTCTACTGCAATTCTTATATGTCTACAGTTTATTCCTAAAAAAAAAAAAAAGTTTTTATTTTATTTCAGTTGCTTTTCAAATTTATGTAATAAATATAATATTTATTATAATATTATACATAATATAATATTATATCATATTCTGTAATATTATGTCAGTTGCTTTTTTACATCCTTGTAAAAATAACCTTTCCCATTACATTTAGAATAAGTCTAAAGTTATGCCTTAATTTGGACATAGATCATCCAATAAGATAGTCAACAATGCCTACATTTTCTGGCCATGACCCTTTCTCCATCCACTCTTCCTCTCCCACTCTTCCAGCCATACTGATATTCTTCCTTATTCTTAACTATTCTTTGTTCTCTTAGCCTGAAATTTTTCTCAAATATTAAATTTTTCTTGTCTCTTCTGAAATGTTACAGCCTTAGAAGTGATTCCCTTCAATAGCCAATCTAAAACAACATCACCCTGTCAGTATGTCACTACTCAATTTTATTTTTTATAACACTTATACTGTTGCTGTACATTACACCTTTTCTGTCTCTGCTTTAAGATATAATGTCAGTGGGGGGAGGTATTTTTTTTGTTCACTGATGAAACCTCTGCAGTACTTAAAGCTATACCCAGCATATGGTAGGTTTGCAATAAATATGTGCCAAATGAGTAAACAAACACATTAGTGAATTGGTGAATACCTTCTGAACAACGTTGAATAATACTATTCATAGCTTGTGTTTCAGTTATACATTGCTGCATAGCCAAAACCTAGTGGCTCAAAACAACATCACAAATCTAGGATTTGAGGAGGACCCAGCAGGGTCATCGCTGCTTCACCTGGCATCAGCTGAGACAGCTTGAAGCCTGGAGGCTGAAACAATCCAAAGGCTCACTCTCACATCTCTGGTGGCTGAAGCTGTCAGCTTAAACACCAGCTGGGACCGGGGACAGAACACCTACCTGTTGCCAGTCCATGTGGCTGCTTGGCTTCCAGACAAAATGATAGCTGGGTTCCAAGTAAAATCATCACAATAGAGAGAAGAGAGACAGGTAAAAGGTGTACGGCTTTTTATGTTGTCTCCAAAGTCAGGCAATGTCACTTCTGCTCATTCTATTCATCAAAATGTGTGACTAAAGCTGGCCCATATTCAAGGGGAGACATATTAGACTCTAGTTTTTAATGGAAGGAGTGTCAAATAATTTGCTGACATATTTTAAAACTATTATGGAGTGCATTGTTATTTTTGTCCCCATTTTAATGAAATTGCCTCTAGGGTTTTCTTAGTATATATATTTCCTGCTCAACAATAGCAAAGACAAGAGTGAAAGCCCAGCTTTTTACAAATGAATTATTGAATAAGGCTTATTTTGATGCCTCATCAAAGAAAAATTACACCTAAATAGTTATCAATGCATATTAAATTGGTTAAAACCTAGTAATATATTTGAAATATTTTGAATTACAATGACACAAGCAACTTATTCAGTGAAATGTAGTAAGTGTAATTTGTCCTTACTGCCTCCTTACATGCATGCATTCCCCTCTCACCCCCATTGGCTTCTCTTCATCTGCCATTTTTTATTGTCAACTTGACAGCATCTATGAATTTATTGAACATTATCAGGATTGGAAGTGTTTTCCATGTGATGGGACAAGTCATACCTGAAAAAAATGTTCAAGCTATTACCTATTACCAAAAGCCAACCTTTCTCTCAGCAAAGTAAATATGAACAAATGTGAAGTTATTGGTATTTAAGGAGTAAAAACCTCTAACATTTTTTATTCTATCACCCAATATTGGGTTATTCACATAAAATATTTAGATGCAATATTAATTTTCATTCAAAATATCTTCTTTTTTCTAATAGCAGTGACTTCCTCCTGATATCAGCTGCTGTCCTTTTTAACTTAGTTCTATAATGCTGACAGATTTAGGTTTTTACATATAGGGGGCTGCCTGTGTGATTATATATACTTTGTAAATGAAAACAAGCTTGGAAATGTTACTTCTTTTTAGGAGAAGAAGATTCATTATGTAAAAATATGATTAGGTTCAATAATATTTCTGCTTATTACAAAAATTACTCTAAGAGTGAAATCCTATATAATAAAAGCCTAATATGCTAAGTGTCTGGTCATTCAGTCGGCTGTTCAACCAATCAAAGCATAATATGCTAATGAAATGCTAAGGCCTCTCAACTGCTTGCTATGATGTGCACTGACCACCAGGGAGCAGACAGTCGATTGGTTGACCAGTTGCTATGACATGCACTGACCACCAGGGGGCAGTCAATCAGTCAACCAGTCGCTATGATGTGCACTGACTACCAGGGGGCAGACGCTTCAACCAATAGGTTAGCTTGCTGCTGGGGTCCAGCTGATCGGAGCTCAGTGATACGGGCTGGACATGCTCTGGAGCCCTCCTGCAGTCCCTCCCTGGCTGGCCAACCTCCCATGTCCCTCCCTGGCCCTGATCGTGCACGGGTGGGGTCCCTCAGCCTGGCCTGTGCCCTCTCTCAATCCCGAACCCCTCAAGGGATGTTAAAGAGCCTGTTTTAGCCAGACGATGGAACAACCAGTCGCTATGATGCGCACTGACCACCGGGGCAGATGCTCAATGCAGGACCCCCCTGGTGGTCAGTGCGCTCCCACAGGGGGAGTACCGCTCAGCCAGAAGCCAGGCTGATGGCTGGCGAGCGCAGCAGTGGTGGCGGGAGCCTCTCTCACCTCTGCAGCAGCAGTTGGACATCTCCCGAGGGGTCCTGGACTGCGAGAGAGCACAGGCCGGTCTGAGGAATCCCCCCAAGTGCACGAATTCATGCACTGGGCCTCTAGTGTATTTATAAAATGAATAATTAACCAAACACAATCAACAATATTAACATAAATCTGAGACTAACATCATTTCAAATTATAGTGAAAATGGTAATGTGAATGTTTTCACAGTTTTAAATATATTTATGTTTTATAGTATACATAACACAGTCAAAAGAAATACTGTAGTGCCTTTTCATGATACTTTCTTATTACATTCTCAAATAACGAAGGAGAAATTTGACAGATTTGATTCTCACAGGAGATTGAGGAACTCGTGTCTTTCTTTTGGGTAGTTAGAAGTAAACTTCCATTATAAAACAGAGATTTTTATGATTAAATTTTTAACAGACAAAGGCTGTATACAGCTTCAAAAGAGCCAATGTGATTTTAACTCCAAATTCTTTTTCCCCCTCAAATATTAAAGGTATTTGCAGGTCCTTAGACCTGTTTGTCTACTTAGCCAAGTTAAATTAAAATGCAAGATAATAATATATTGTTAGATTATTTTTCTAATATTGACAATCAGTTCTCTTTCATAATGAACTTTTTTCTGCAGTAGCTACTTCAAATCTTTTTTATCCTGTACCCATAGGATTGAACATGATTATGAAAGATAAACCTTAGTAATAAAAGATGAAAAGAGGTTATGACATTTTTATTAAACAGAAAAGGCAACTTCTTTTGATTCTAATCATATGGTTACCAGCATTATTAGAACATTATTAGAAGGACAGGAAATAAGCATGTTTATTCATAAGTACTGCTCTCATAGATTATAGTTTGAAAAGAACAGAACTTTTATAAAACTAGTATATTATCACTCTCCTTTTTTTAAAAAAAAGGCATAAAGTCAATTTTATTTTTCTATGAAAGAAATGTTAAATATATAAATATTTGTTCAGAAATAAACTAAAATATTATTGGAACTCTATAATATCTTCAAGAGGATAAAGTAAATGAAAAATGATTAATATTACTTGAATTGTGTATTCCAGACAATTTACTTTTATATCTTTTCTGAGAAGATAAAGAAGAGGTCAAGGTACTCATTTGTAGGTAGCAGAATTCAAACTAGCTAGTTTAAGTAGAAAGGGATTTATTAAGTGATAGATATAGCTCACTAAATCATTGGGAGAGAAGGAGACTCTAGGCTTAGCTTCCTGGGTTATAGAAATGGGCCACCATAAGAGTCATTGTCAGGAACCTCTAAACTCAGGAAGCTAATAATGCTGCAAACTGCAGAATGAATCCTTTATGGTGACAAACTTTAAACTACCAACTTAGAAAGCCTTTTGGAAAATTAAGAAGTCATCACTATAGTCATTAGTCTAGTATCATAGTGCTGTGATTATATTACTCAGTTCTTAAAGAAGCCCCTCATGAGTGAAGTTAATGACAGGAACCAAAATCACATCTAGCCACAATGTGGATAGACCTCACTGAGTGGGCCTAGAAAGTGAGAATATTTATGGATGATAATTTAGCAAATGTAACTACAGTCCTGGCTTCATATGCTAAAAGGACATTGGAGTTGGTATGGAAAAATTGTCAACTATATCCACCAAGGACCCTCCTCCCTTGGTTACTCTGTACCAGCAAAGATCCCTGTTCCGATATCAATGGTAGGGAAACAAATTACCTCAAAACCTAGCAGCTTCACGCACCATTTTATAGTTTTATAGTTCTTTTTAGAGTTTCTGTGCACTTGTAGTCAGCTATTGATTTAGGGCTATAGTCATCTGAATACTCAACTGGGCTGAATATTCAGGATGGCCCACTTGCATGGTAGGCATTTGGGATCTTTCCTGTAGACTAAACCCCATACAATGGCCTGTCCATGTGACCTGGGCTTCCTCCCAGTGCAGCAGTTCATTACTCAAAGCACAAGAGTTCTGGTGTACAAGGAAGATGCTCCAAAGCTTTTTATGATATAGTCTTAGAAATCACATGTCATCATTCTGGCAAAATCCCCTAAGATATGGCATCATATAGATATTTCTCTGCAATTTGCAGATCAGGCACTTAGCATTGGAAACATTATATATACCTTATTGGGAGAAAGTCCTTGCCATTGAGCTCATGTATAATCTCTATCCCTGACTCACTGGCTGAATTTTATGAACCCATTGAGCAACAGCTGGGCAGAATGTGGGAAGCAGCTGATTGACAGCCTCAAGGCAGGACACCTTGTTTATTCAATTATTGAGAGGATCCTCTGCAGAATACAAATGCCAGCCATAAATATTCTCACTTTCTAGGCACACTCAGTGAGGTCTACCCACATTCCTCCTCCACGAACTGCCTTGTAATCAATCCTCCCATCTTATTATTTCCAAATTCCTCAACATTTGAACAAAAAAATTAAATACTGCCCATGAATCACCATATATTTCTTCATCCAGTAATCTCTAATCCCAGGCCAAACAGAAAACCATATCTAACTCTAGAAGGTTTGCTTACTGCTAAGATTTTCTTTCCCCACTTTCTTACCTGCTATTCTGTATGACTGTGGAATTCTACTTATGGGTCAACATTTTTTTCCTCAAAAACTGCCATAGGGAGACCCTAATTAGATGATAAATGTGGGTTCAAAGATAGGTGGCAGGAGTGAGCACTCGGAGTAATTAAACCTACTCAAGCTGAGTTTTAGAAGGTTCTTGTGGGCATGACTGCCTCTATGGATCAAATCACACAAAGTTTACCCTAGGAGTAAACTGACAGTCATTTGTTCCATCATCATGTGTTCAACATCTACCATCACACAACAACAAGCTAAGAATCTTTCTTGCTCATTTCAAAGAGAGCCTAGATTTGCTCCAGAGTCTAAGCAGCCTCTCCTCGAAATTCCTTATTTAAGTGTATGACAGGCTTCATGAATCATTCTGATTAGGCAGACATTTGAAATACCAATATATTCAAAGGCAAGAAGCTCTTCTTGCTCTCAATCCAACTCAAAACTGGAAGTCCAATGGGCCACTGAGTAAATGTGTCAAAGTAATATAATTGAATATACTATTGATTCCCTCCAGAATCCAAAGAGGTTCACCTACCATTATCCGTCTTCCTCAATGGTAGAGAGAGGAAGTTGAAGCAACTTGTCCTTTCTTCTGGATGAGGTATCCTAACATGTCTAGATCTAAGGAAGCCAGAAACTATTAGATGTCTGTACTATTGCAGGATATCATTCCCATATTCTGCCCTCCACCACCTGCTACTTCCCGATCAATAGGTACTATCAACAAGTAAGGTGTGGTAAGATACTTAACGTCTCTACAGACTGAATAATGAACAAGAAGCAGAGTGCTGTATAGCTTTAAGCAGACTAGTGAAGCTTTATTGTTTGACCTGTTGGAGGAAAGTATAATATTTCCTCTGTTCTTCTGATTATTGGGATATAGAGAAAAAAATGATCGCTTTTAACAGATCAATAGTGGCCTAATATGCCTTAGGGACAGTGTTAATTTGTTGCAATAAAATATTTTTTTTTTAAATTAAAAGAAATATACATGGTTGTCACCTAATTAAGTTTAGAATAATCCTTTATTATTTTCTAAGACTAATTTTTCTTCTTCACAGGTCAAAAAGGCAAAATAAATAGGAATGTGACAGAGGTCATTTCTATCCCCTCTTTTATGTTTTTGATAATGACCCTACATTTTGTAAAACCTCCAGAGATTCATTACTGCTTTTGATTTACTGTTTTGATATGGACAGGGAGCTTTAAAGCTACCAATTAGCTTGCCAACCAATAGCCCTCACTCCACAGGGAAGTACTGTGGGGATTTTACAAGTGTCTGAATGTTTATATTCTAACCACACACTCAGGAACTGGCGAAATCACCCAGTGTGAGTTCATAAACAGAGTAAATTCCATTTATCATCTGACCCCCATAAGCCTTTACCTCTGATCAATGAAGCACTATGGCATTCTAGATCCAAGAGAACAGAATTAGTTTAGAGCCAGTGTTGAATTATTCCAGAGAAGAATATATATATTCCAGTGTAAGGTGTTTCAGTAAAACAAAATAGATATTTTAGAGAAAGACTGGGAAGTAAATGTACTGTGTATACTTAAATGCATTTAACCAGATATGTGGCTCTCCTTTATTTTAAAAAAAATCTGTTTTTAAGAGAAATTAATATATGGGAATTTGGTGAGATACAATGAAACTCCTTCTAATGATTCAACTCAGAATTCTCTCTTTATCAGAGGGGAGAGTTTTTGGTTAAATAAATAAAGTAAAATCTTAATGGGCTAATACATTTTCTTAGGGATCATATGACCTACTAGGTACTAACAAAATCTTTGTCAGACACATGATTCTGATTATATCACTTTCCTCCTGCTGGTTCAATAATCACTACCTCTATGGTTAATTGGTGTTGTATTTTTGCCTTTATAACCACAAGAATTATATAATTACTATTGAATAGGGAATGAATGTCAACAAAAGCATTTCCCATTTTTATCCTCAGCCCACAGAAAATAGTCATTTATATAACATGTCAAAGATGCTGGTACTCCCCTTATCAATGGCATTCTTGGTGGCTTTGTAAAGAAGCTATCTTCCTGAGTAAGATCTGAGGATGTGTGACTAGTGTTAATAGTTGAGAACATTGCATTGTATGATTACAATTTGCTAAGAGAGTAGCACTTAAATGTTCTAAACACCCTCACCCTCCAAAAAAGAGGCATCCATGTGACGTGATGGATGTGTTAGTCAATCCAAAGGGAAATCCTCTCACAATGAATACATATATAAAATCATTATTTTTTTATATTTTAAATATCTTACAATTTCATGTGTCAATTACACCTCAGTAAACTTAATATCCTAATTATCATGAAATGCAGAGGCAGAAAGCTATTGTAAAAAAATGAAAATGTGACTGAAGAGGAAAACAAATAATGTTTGGCCGGTACATTGAGGACACATTTTGTGACATCTCTCATATCTATATTTAGAAATGATGCATAAATGTAAGGGTCCAGCACAATTCTCTCCACTCCATGGAAACATCTCTGTTACTTACAATTAACTCCCCATCAGTGACACCTATTTTGTCATATAATTTTGCTTATATCTCTTCTATGATGCTTTGCATTGTGAATTTCTTAAGTGTGAAGCCAAAAGCAGCTTTAGGACCTATCACTTCTTCAACCTCAAACCCTGATTGCATATTGTAAACATTTTAGCACATTATTAATTACTTTATTATTCTTGTATTTGTATTAGATTTTATTTTAGGTAATATTTAAGCAGTGACTTAGTTCTATCAGAGTGAAAACATCTGATTGCACAGGACTTTCCTTCAGCAATTTCTAGGGTCTACTTGAGGCTGACTGAACACTGATTGATTTATACCTGAATTTCTCAGTGAGAATGAGATCTGGTCCCAGCAGCCAACTAATCTTAGAATGAAGGCTGATGTCATTTTCTCTGCAGGACTTTATTTGGTTAGTAGAGGAAAAGAATCTTTAATTTAAAAAAGTTCTTAAATTGGTTTTAAGCAAGGTACCATAGGACATACCCAGATGTTTGGGCTTGAGATAATTATGTAGAATTCTTTTGACTTTTTTCTTTTTCATCTTTTCTTTTTTTATCTTGATATGTTATTTTTTTTTTTCTATCTGAAATCTGCTTAGAAAAACATCGGAGGGTAGCTATATATGCCAAAAAGTTGTCATCAAAGGTATACCTGCTGTTTCTTTACATTCCTATGCTGTTTATCCTCATCCATAATTCATTTTTAAAAAAGAAGAAAGAAGAAAAACAGAGAAAAAATGGTGCCAAAGATCCCTTGAGAGTCTGACATGAGAACACAATTCGTTTTGCATCTTCTGATCACCTTGTCACATAAACACACTTCCTCAGTGCTTCTTTATTCATTTTTTAAAAAAATCTAAAGAATTATATTACTATTTTTTTGCAAGGGAGAGTACAAACATTATTTTTACTCCTGTCATCATAGAAAAAAACTAAAATGCTGTCATAGCTTCATGCATATATATAAAGCTAGTTTAATTTTTAAAAAAATTGAATGATACATGTTAAATTATATGAAGTTAATCAGAAAACATGCATTTTTAAACAACAAATGCTGTGGTAGGTGGGAAAGCTGTATTAGGGTGGAGAATACTTAGCTACAGCTTTTTCGTTCTACAAAAATCCAACATTCCTCACTTGGAGCTAGATAAATGTAAACAGAATGTGGAAATATGTAAGAAAAACATTTTCTGTTAAATGCTTAAAAGATGTCTTATAAAATGATGACACAGTAGAATGATGGGAAAGTGAACAGTCAGCAAGACATATCAATCCTTTTCCCTCCATCTAAGTCTCCTTGTGGGGAGACTTAGCCAAGGCAGGAAATGGGTTGTTTAGATTTTCCTTCATTTCATGGACACGTTTTAAAAAATCCACAGGCCTGAGTAAATAGAAGGGTAAAACATTCGTGTTCCCAATTTACACAGAAAGTCACAGAAAAATGTACCTTTTCAAAGGCCATGAGACTGGGTAGTGACAGAAGCTTCATCCACTGTGAGGGCTTTGATGAAAAGACCTGAAGTCTGGAGAAAATCGAACCAGTTTCCATCCCAGATCTTCACCTTAAATGATGTGTAACCTTGATCAAGTTAAGTTGTTCTGTGCCTCAGTTTCCTCATTTAAAACGAGCAGATCATCACATCTACCTACCTATTAGAGACATTATGATTTATTGAGTGTGAAGTACTTAGAACAGTACCAACCATACTTTATTAAAGAGAATATAAATTTCCACCCGTTCATTCAAAGCATATATTGAATATCTGTGAAATTAGCCCTGTAAAGTGTATAAAATGGGATATTAAGATTCATATAGGGGAAATAATCAGTAGTAGTAGCAACATTTTATAATATAAAACCTTATATTTGAAACATAGGTTTGTTTGGTGCCAAATGAATTCCTATTTTATGAGTGGGGCTGAGGTTAGGGAGAAATCTCTTTCTGATACCATTTAATAGTTTCAGGAGAGGTTTTCCTCTCACTGTAAGGCCAGTGATAGTCTTAGTACATGTCTTTCACCCACTCCCCCTTTCCAGGTTTCAAGTGCCTGAAGGAATAGCACCTGAGCTTTTGGGAAAGCTGATGGGAAAATACTCTGTCAATTTACTTCAAGAAAACAACTTCTGGTACTTTCCAACTCCTGCTAGCCTTATCTCCTCTTTTCTTTATCTCTTCAGAAGGGGAACTTGGGGGGAAAATAAGCCATTTAGCTTGCTATTTTGCTCCATATTCAATATCCCCCACATTGCCAATCACGTGAAGTTATTTTCTCCCTGAAATGAACCACAGCGAGGCTGTGAGCCAGGGATGTACGTCAGGGTGCTCACGGGGGTTTCCTCTGGGCTCCAGGAGCTGGCATACATCTGTACTATTATTCTAATCAAATGTCTAATTACCCATAAAGCCTGACAACTTGGAAGTTGTTGGCACGATATCAAACACTAAAACAAAGACTCCACATGAAAAATGAAAAAAAAAAAAAAAAAGAAAAGAAAAAAAAGAAAAGAAAAGGATAAGCTCACAATACATTTTAAGTAAAATGTTTGGGGTGATAGCCTATATAATAAAAGCCTAATATGCAAATTGTCCCCTTGGGCAGTTTGACTGCTCACTATGACGTATGCTGACCACCAGGGGGCGGCGCAGAACAGGGCAGGTGTCGGTGACGTGGCGCTGGCAGCGGGCAGCAGTGAAGGCTCTACTGTCACCAATGGGCCCCAACAAGAGCGGGACCGTGGCAGGATGGGGGAGCAGGTGAGCAGGCAGCACCAGGCCAAGGCGAGTGCGAGGGAGGGCCCGATTGCCCTGCTGATCTCCCTGCAGACAGTGAGCAGCAGTGGCAGCAGGGGTGGGGCCGCTACCCAGCTCCCAGGTGCTGAGGGAGCCAGGCAGGGGGCCTGGCCCTGATTGATCGCCTTGCAGGCGGGATGGTGGAGCAGGTGAGGGGGCGGCACCAGACAAAGGTGGGGTGCCAGGTGGGGCTGCAGGGCTATGAGGCTGGGGGTATGAGCTAAGGCTGCAAGGCTGCAGGTGCAAGCTGGGGCCCAATCTCCACAGGCCACCCCAAGGGACCCCACCCATGCATGAATTCATGCACAGGGCCTCTATCCCTATATAATAAAACCCCAATATGCAAATCTACCAAATGGTGGAACGACCAGTCGCTATGACGTGCACTGACCCCAGGGGGCAGACACTCAACTCAGGAGCTGCCCATGGTGGTCAGTGCACTCTCACATGGGGAGTGACACTCAGCCAGAAGCTGGGCTCACGGCTGGAGAACATAGCAGTGGTGGCGAGAGCCTCTCCCACCTCCACTGCAGACGGGTGGTAAGGAGCAATAGGTCCCAGACTGCGAGAGCCCTGGACTGCGAGAGGGATGTCTGACTGCCGGCTTACGCCTGATCCCCGGGCCTAAGCTGGCAGGCAGACATCCCCTGAGGGGTCCCGGACTGTAAGAGGGCCTAAACCAGGCTGAGGGACCCCACGAGTGCACAAATTTTGTGCACCGGGCCTCTAGTTGATTAATAAGATTATATAAGTTTCAAGTGTACCATTCTATGGTATTGCATTATGTGATCACCACTAAAGTCACATCTTCTTTCTTCTCCATTTGTCTAACCTAGTGAAGTAGGAAAAAAGTCATTATCTACATGTATTACAAAAGAAAGCGATTTCACAAATATGTTAGCTATAATAATTTAAGTGATCTGAGGTTTTACTACCTATAAATATATACCTAGATATTTAAATTTTACAATGCTAATATTTGTTAAAGTTGCAGTATTCAAGGTGGATTTGTTTTTTATTTGTTTAGATGTGTTCTTAAAGTACCTTTAAAACTTCATGATAAGCTTTTAAGATAAATCCTAGAGAGAAGCAGCTGAATTAGATATATTTTAATCCATTTTAATCTTGAATTAGTATGTAGGGATCTGTAAAACAGGTACAGAAACACCAATATTAAATTGGCTTCCAGGGAATTAGACTAAATAACTCAGTTTCAATCTAATCTTATTACTGTTATATAAACTCAGTTTACAAATCACAAGGTAAAATTATTAGAGGAAAGAGAGATCTTTTTTCAGTGGATAAAAAGTCAATAATTTAGCATCATTTTACACCTAGAAAGTCACAAAACAAAACTGGACAATTAGTATAGCAAAATTAAATTATTAAATAATTAAAGAGGTCAATTTTTCAACTTAATAATTTTTACCAGTCTCCAGGAAGAAAGCAAATGACTGTTAAATATACAATGAAGTATATGGAATGTTTTGTATAATTGAGAACTTAAAAGTAAATCATGCTATATCTGTGAGGATAAATACTTTTTATTCTATTTTGGAGGCTAAGTACCTGTAAGGAAATATACTTAGCTTCCAAAAATTGAAATTTTTGGAAATAGTGAAAATCTGGAGAATAGTATGTTATAAAATATATGCAATTCATCCTATAATTATGTCAAAGTAAGTCCAATTTCATAGTAACTAATATAAATTAAATGAATAATATTTCCCATATATTTAGATATACATGAAAAGGTGAGGATTTTAATTTTCCCTTTATTCAATCTTAACAGATTAATGAGTAAGTCATATTTTATTATATTCAGTTTAAAAGAAAGACGGCCATAATTCAAGTTTTCAGAATGACAAAGTAGTGAAATTTTAGCTGTTAAATTTGTTAAATTTATCATTCAAAATATAAAGTAAGCATAGTTACTTAGAGATAATATTCTGAAAGTAAAAACTAGAGATTTTTTTAAAAATGCACTTGTTTTGCCCAGTTGGCATGGCTTAGTGGTTGAGCGTTTACCTATGAACCAGAAGGTCACAGTTCGATTCCCAGTCATGGCATATGCCCAGTTTGTGGGCTCAACCCCCAGTGTGGGGCATGCAGGAAGCAGCCAATCAATGATTCTCTCTCATTATTAATGTTTCTATCTCTCTCTCCCTCTCCCTTCCTCTCTGAAATATATACATATATATATATATATGTATATATTCATATATATATATATAAAAGAAATGCACTTGTTATATTGTATTTAAAAATAAGAAAAGATAAAGTTCTCAGAAGTTATAATGAAAATTTTTATATTGAATATTTTTAAATAATGGTATTAATTAAAGAGTAATTTAGAAAATTCTAAAAACATAAATTTTAATTTTGAATCTAAAACCATGCATTATATTTACTACATATTAAAATATAATGCTTAAGGAATATGTCATCTGAAAAAAACATAAATTAAAGCATTCTCTATTGTGTTTAAACTTAAGATAATTGAACATTATATAGTGAATTAGAAAGTCATTTATTAATAGAAATTATATTTTTGTAGCAAGATTAGTATTCTAATAGAGGTTATCCTTTGGTGGCAGAATTAGTAATTAAATACCTTATTTTATAATTTTGTGTATTTATCTCCTAAATTTTCTCTATGATCATTGCATTTTTGTAATTTTTTAAAAATGAGTTTTTAATGTATTTTGATTTTATTAAAATACTTTCAGGCTTTTGGACCCCAGTAGCATCTGAATGACTCATCATGAGTCATTGATTGACTTTGTGGCTAGAACATGAGTCAAATATAATGAGATACATGGTGTCAAACAGAGTATATAATAGCGATCTATAGAAACCTGGAAATTATGCAATTTGGATCAGTCCTGAGTAGATTAATAAAGCAGTACAAAATGACATGCCCTGATGTCCCTGACCACATGCCACTTCTCACTGTTACACACATGACTCCTTATTTTTTTCAACTCCCCTCTATGGCCTAATGAAAGGTCCATTGTAACCACCTGGAAGAGAAAGAAAAAAGTTGAGCATGAGTCACAGAGAGCTCAGCTCCTAATATGGCACAAGCTGAAATGGATTGTTACCACATTAGTTTCACTTCAATGAAGTCCTAAAGAACAGTCACGAAGAACTGTCTGAGTATCAGAGTTTGAGCAGCTCGTTTGGTCATTCATGTTGTAAAGAATGGCCTGACTTGCATGGATTCCTGGGCAGTGGCAAACGGCATGAGTTGCGAATCAGTCCCCAGATGGAATAGGAATGGAAGAGCCAGGAGTGGGATATCTGGAGGAGTGACCTGTGGATAGACTGATGGGCATGTGCACAGAAAGTGTGCAGTTTGTGTAACCAGATGTGCAAAGATGGCTCTCCGTCACCAGGTTTACAGTCTATCACCTCTGTCCTTTGTCACCTCAGTGTTTGCACAGTGAGCTCATGGATGGAATAACCTTGGTGGCAGAAATAGAGGATGTGCACGTGCCCCTGGAAGCATGGGTTCTCTTCTCTCAGGACTCATCTATCTACGTTCACTGCAAAACATACAACCTGCCAAGTGCAGAGACTGACACTGAGTCCTTCATATTGAACCATCCTTCAAGGTGACACATTAAGTGAGTTGCTGGCGGGTGTATTACATTAGATTTTTCCCCCTATTGTACAGTGATTTATCCTAATAATAACCCATACTTTGTGCAGATATGGGATTACCTTTGCTGCCCGTAGTGTTTGTCACACAATGGCTCTGATCCCAAAATATCTCACACATTGTCTCCAGCCAAAAGATGCATTTTACAGTGGAAGTGATAACAATATGTACATGATAATGGAATCCAATGACTTACCTTGGACCTTATACAGCCAACAGATAACTTGGTAGAATGCTCTGTTAGGTGCTCCGTAGAGGTCAGCTTTGGGATAGCATCCTGTGCGACCGGGTGCTGCTCGCTAGGATATATGCTTCAGCAGATGTTGATGCGACCCTAAGGATTTTCTCCTTGAGAATTATGTCTTTAGTGTTCTCTAGCAAGACTTCTGTCAGTGTTCGCATCTTGTTTTCCGGAAGCTTTTCTCCAAAGCTATGTGCAAGGCAGGCATGTGGTGCCTGGGAATTAGCACTCACTCCACATTAACCCTCGATCATAGGCAGAAGAATTTGATATATTAATATCTTAATTAGATGTTTTTGTGTGGCATATTCTATAATATGAACATGTTATGTTTATGATTTAAAATTAGTATTACCATAATAAGGAGTTGTTAAAATTTAGGGCACAATACCAGGTCCTGCATGCTACTTACTAGCTAAGTAATCTTAATTTATTTAAACTCTGAGACTTAGATTCCTCATTTGCATAAAAATAAGAATAATATCTGGGACATAATGTGATAGCAGTATGAACTGTCATAGCATATCAATCACCAAGCATAATTCATGGTGCATATACCAGTAAGATAACCGATATTTGACTTTCCTATGCCACTTTATCAGCCACTGCTTTCTTCAGTGTTACCAACACTTTACCTATCAATTCCCTTTTACTGCCATTACTACTCAACCTTTATGTACCAACATATGTCACTCATCTTTATAAATAGTGCCCCCTAAGAAAATAGCAATATTATTAAACTTTTGTTTTCCTAAGTCTTACATTATCAAAAATGAGCTTATTTCAAAATGCACATTGCTAATTGCTTCTACCTTGAATTTTTCTAAATTTCTCCAATATATTCAGATGTGTGGAATGCCAATTATGACATGGAATTCTGTAACTTTCAGCTGTACGTCATTTTCAGTTTTAATATGTAATGCTAATTAGTAATTTATTTTTCTCCCTCTATCTCGGTGTGTTTTCAATCCTCTGCCATCCCTGTAAACATAATAAAATAATACATAAAGTATAACAAAATATTTTACAGTGTATATACAAGTTCACAAGTAAGAAGGGAAAATCTCCAGGGACCAGAAATGAAGGAGAAACTCCGATACAGAGTGTTTAACAGTTATTAAATTCAAACAGCGCAGACAGCTATTAGTATTATTCCGAAAGATTGAGATTCTTACACCAATGCGATGCTCGTGAGAAAGTGAAAATGAAACCTCCTGGGAGAGGCGTGAGTTCTGAAGGGCTGAGGCCCCTCCTTGGACCATGAATAGGACAGTCACTCAGAATAATTGGGAACCACAGGAATATTCTTTCCAAAGTTGAGTGATCCGAATTCACACAAGTCAAATTGTTCAGAAACCTGTAGCTGGAAAATTAACAAAAATCTCAGCTATCCCTAGAACTCAAGTTAATGTGAAATTTCTCCATGGGCAGACTCCACTTACATGTGCATATAGGATTCTCACAGATTAGAATAAATATTTCTGACCCCTTGGTTTCAGTTTAATTTTTAAAACACGCAAGGAAGGAAACTGCCATAGAGACACACTCAAAGCATAAAGATATTGTAAATTTGAAAACCAAGTTTTAGAAAATTGTATCCAAAACAAAACTAGCCCCCCCCCAAAATGGTCTAATATTTCTGGCAGACGAAATCGATCTTTAGACAGAAAATAATATTAAGAATAAAAAGGTTATTACTTAAATAAAAAAGAAAACGTTTCAAAGAGTTCTGTTGTTTTTTTTTCTCCATCCTACAGCCCAAAACATTGTGGTATTAACAAAGTAACAAGATCTATTTTATGTATGCACTAAAATTACATTATCCGTCAAGGGACCAGTAGCTGAGGCATAATAGAGGAACTAGATGTGTAGGGAAATGCAGCAGGGAACTCTGACTCTCCTTGTAATTGTTTCTTCTCCGTGAATGCTGTGAGGATGACCACTCCAGGCAGCATCAAGTCCCAAATGTGCTCATCACTTTACCTGCATTATGTGCAGCCCGGGAGCTAATTTCCACAAGACCTAAACATTATTTACTGTTATTTCCAATCTTCTTCCCACTTGTTCTTCTTGTTTATTTAGGGAAAAATTCCCACAGCCTGAATTGGTGAGACGAATTAAAGTTTAGGCAGAGATAAACTCATTTATTTCTAATTTTAGGTAACCCGTTACCTTAGTACAAGTGAAATGAATATTCTTGACATTGGAATTTTCTTCTCTGGGTGTTTGTTTACTTTTAATTAAATTCATTGGGTTGTCATTGGTTGATAAAATTATATAGGTTTCAATTGCATACTTCTATAATAATACATCATCTGTATATTGCATTGTGTGTTTACCAAAGACATGAAGCTTTTAAAAAAGAAAACAGGGCTATGTATTTGAATACAGAAATAAAAAAGCAAGTCAAGTCACCAAATATTTATCCCCTAAGCTTGGTCCCAATGAATGATATGCTTAACTTCCTGATATCTTCCCCTGGTGCATATAACTGGTGACAGATACAATTGAAGAGATGACACTCAGGTAAGAGCTTGGCTGCTGCTGTCATTTGATCCTTTAGTTGATTTTTTTAAAGTAGGAAGCCCATGAGCTGTGTCCATTTTCAAAGCTGGCCCCTGTAGCAGGCTTCTCTAAACTCCGTGTAATTACTGCATGTAACTCCTGCAGTTGAAGATAGCCACAGAGGCCTCTGGATCACTAATACATGATCTCATATTTTATTAATAAGAAGTGGGGACATTTTTTCTATTGCCTTTTTTTGCTTTAAGGTTTACTTGTTAGAAATTATTCCTTTTTTTTCCAGTTGTCTCAGTTACTTTATCGTGTCCAATGAAACCAAGTTTAAGTCATTGGGAATAAATAAACTCTTACCGTCAAGTGTTACTGTCCAGTTAAAAGAAAAATATTCTATTTCTTATTAAATTGCTTTTTAATTTAATACAAAATTGAATATCAGATCCTTTATTTCACCAGCATGACAATTATAAAAATCTTTCAAAACCCTTGTACATACTAGTAGCAAGACCATGTTCATTATTGCTTATAGTGAACCACTTTTGAGAATAAAATGGAACAATAAAATAATTTCAAATATACATATTTGAAATATTTATTGATCTACAAATTTGTTGATTTGACCTAATATACACTTCTATATTTAAATATAGAATTATATCTTACATATGGTATATATGTAACATATTACATCTAATTTATATTACATATATTATATATTACATATATGATTATATATTACATGTTATATGTTATGCTATATACATGCTTAAATTGCATATAAAAGGTAAATTAAAAACCTAATTTATAACAATTTTCTTTTTTTAAATATATTTTATTTATTTTCTTACAGAGAGGAAGGGAGAGGGATAGAGAGTTTGAAACATCGATGAGAGAGAAACATCAATCAGCTGACTCCTACACACCCTCTCCTGGGGATGTGCCTGCAACCAAGGTACATGCCCTTGACTGGAATCGAACCTGGGACCCTTGAGTCCATAGGCTGATGCTCTATCCACTAAGCCAAACCTATTAGGGCATAAAAATTTTCTTAATACTAACTTAAGCAGAATTACTATCTTTATACATAGTCTTGTGGTTTACTAATAATTAGTCTCTTATCTATAGCTATTTATAATACACTAGAGGCCTGGTGCACAAAATTCATACACTCAGCAGGGGGGCAGTGTCGTCCCTTAGCCCGGCCTGTGCCCTCTCGCAGTCCGGGAGCCCTCAGGGGATGTTCAACTGATGGCTTAGGCCTGCTCCCCAGGGGCCTGCTGCAGAGGTGGGAGAGGCTACTGCCACCGCTGCTGTGCTTGCCAGCCATGAGCCTGGCTTCTGGCTGAATGGAGCTCCCCCTGTGGTCAGTGCATGTTATAGTGACCGGTCGTTCTGCCAATGGGCCAAAACTGGCTCTCTGACATCCCCCAAGGGGTTCCAGATTGTGAGAGGGCACAGGACAGGCTGAGGGACCCCACCGGTGCAAGATCGGGGCCAGGGAGGGACCGCGGGAGGGCTCCAGGGCATGTCCAGTCAATCGGCCGGACCCCAGCGGCAAGCTAACCTACCGGTTGGAGCTTCTGCCCCATTGGTGATCAGTACACATCATAGTAACTGGTTGACCAGTCAACGGTCTGCTCCCTGGTGGTCAGTACACGTCATAGCAAACAGTTGAGTGGCCTTAGCATATCATTAGCATATTATGCTTTGATTGGTTGAACGGCCAACTGAACAACTGGACACTTAGCATATTAGGCTTTTATTATATAGGATTGTCAGTGATATTATTCTGAATAAAATTTTTCTACACATAATCTCTCTATAAATTGTTTTTTCTGAAATATTCTTCAAAGATTTATTTTATGGATAATTTGAAATGATGGAATCTTTAGTGGACTCTTCTCTGTCTGACCATAATACTTTTAATTGAAGAAACAGTTTCACCAGAGGCATTGAGTTAAGCTTAGAGGAAATTCTTTTGATTTTGTTAGACTAATGTTGTTAATTTTTTCAGTATTGAAATATATAAATATTTTTGCCCAAGTGTTTTAACAGTATTGTCTTTTACTTTTGTTCAGCAAAACTTCCAATACAACTTTTTCACAATTAAAAAATGCATTAAAAAGTGTGTCTATATTTAATATTTTTCAAAAAAATATATTTTTATTGATTTCAGAGAAGAAGGGAAAGGGAGAGAGATAGAAACATCAATAATGACAGAGAATCATTAATCAGCTGCCTTCCATGCACCCCACACTGGGGATTGAGCCTGAAACCTGGACATGTGCCCCCAAAGGGAATTAAACTGTGACCTCCTGGTTCATAGATGCACATTCAACCACTGAGCAACACCAGCCGGGCTATATTTAAGATATTTTGAATATTTGCCAAATGCAATGCTATAAAATCACAGGCTTTCTTAATTTAATTTCATTCTAGTACAGACTATAAAGGTACCCAGTGAAAATAGCTGTTTTATCCAAATATTCTTCCAATAAGTTAGGAATTGTATCCTATCTAATAAAAGAGTAATATGCGAATTGACCATCACTCCAACACACAACATGGCCACCCCGTATGGTCAAAAATGGCTGCCCCCCATGTGGACACAAGATGGCCACCACAAGATGGCCTTCAGGGGAAGACAGTTGGGGGGACCCAGGCCTGCAGGGGATTGCAGTTGGGGGGGGCCTGGCTTACAGGGGAGGGCAGTTGGGGGAACCAGGCTGGCATGGGAGGGCAGTTAGTGGCAATCGGGCTAGCAGGGGAGCAGTTAGGCATTGATCAGTCTGACAGGGCAGTGGTTAGGGGGTGATCAGGCTGGCAGGCACGTGAGCGGTTGGGAGCCAGTAGTCCTGGATTGTGAGAGGGATGTCCGATTGCCCACTGGGATCGGGCCTAAACGGGTAGTCGGACATCCCTCGAGGGCTCCCCAATTGGAGAGGGTGCAGGCTGGTCTGAGGGACACCCCCCCATGCACAAATTTTGTGCACCAGGCCTCTAGTATACAAATAAAATTTAAACAGTAAATCTTATGTATGGCTGCAGATTTTCTCATTTTGTTTTTGTGTAAATACAGTATATGTTAATGTCTTCTTGTTTGCAAGTTGTGCTTTTAACAATGTCAATTCTCTAAAACTAAAAATAATTGTTAAAAATTTTGGCATTGCATTCATTAATTATTTGGCTTACAAATTTCAGCTCACTAAAAGATCAGTATCAATGTAGTATGATATAATTTTATTGAATAAATAATTATTTAAAGGCTGAAAAAATGTCTAAAGTCTAATTGATGATGACAGCAAAGAGGGGGTATTTTCTATATTAACCTTCAGCTTCCTCCCAAAAATTTATACTGCAGTTACTCTCCCTACTTATAAATTACAAGAGTCCCAGTGCACAAAAATTGTGCACTCGGGATGGGGGGCTCCCTCAGCCTGGCCTGCTCCCTTTTGCAGCCTGGAAGACCTCTGGGAATGTCCAACTGATGATTTAGGTCTGCCCTATGGACCTACGCTGTCAGTCGGACATCCTTAGTGCTGCTGCAGAGGTGGGAGAGGCTCCTGCCACCACTGCTACACTCGCCAGCCATGAGCCAGCTTCTGGTTGAGCTGCGCACCTCCTGTGGGAGTGCACTGACCACCAGGGGGCAGCTCCTGCATTGAGCATCTGGCCCCTGGTGGTCAGTTTCACTGTCCGGTCTATTTGCATATTAGCCTTTTATTATATAGGATGTGTGTTTTTGACAGCTGTAGCATCTATATTGATTATTAGAATGTTGTGTCCTATTGAGATGCACATTTGTGTGTGTGTGTCCAGCAATTTCGAGTATATTTTATTCCATAGATTTCTTAATTTAGTAACAACAAGGTTTTTTACCACAATGCTGTGCTCTGCCAATATTCATTTTGTTATTATGATCTCAAAGAGATTTGTCTTCAGGGTTAAAACTTTTAACCAAACTTGCAATAATATTTACAATAATAACAAATGTTTTACTTTTGAAGAAAAAATTTCCAAAAACTTTATAAGGACTCCATAATAATATCAAACCACTATAAAATTAGGTAAACTGATTTTATATTTGAAGCATCTGTTATATAATCCTACCTAATAAAATAGTAATATGCAAATTGACCACACCTTCGCTACGCCCAAGCCATGCCCACCAGCCAAAGCCATGCCCACCAGCCAATCAGGGCGAGTATGCAAATTACCCAACAAAGATGGCAGTTAATTTGCATACACTGAGGGAGGGAGGAGTGAAGACTGAAGACAACTTAGAAGGAAGAGGGAGGAAAAGTGGAAAGCAAGGTGGCTGCCAGAGGGAAAGCCCGGGCGGGGTGGAGCAGGGCGGAGCGGGGCGGAGTGGGGCGGGCGGCAGCGGCCCGCGGGTGCAGGCGCAGTGGCTGCAACGGTGGCAGCAGCGGCAGTGCACGCGGCTGCAGCGGCCGCTTGCAGGATTCTTCCTGCAAATGGGCTACTAGTATGCTATAAAACTGGAACTATTTAGTAGCTCTTCTGCTAATAATGACAAGATGTTAGGAGCTATTGTTTTACATTTCATATGTGCACAAGAAATTTTTAAATAAAAAAGAACAAAACTAATTGTGGCAGTCATGGTGATATGCCATATTGATCTGCCTTCAAGAAACGAGTGTGGCTTTTTTTCACGAAAGAGCTAGATAACCACTAGTAGATAATAATCTTTAGAGACGTGATTTGGGATGCACTGCAGCATTTGAGTGGAGACTCTGCTCTTCCACAGCCAATGACTCAGGACAGTGGCCACATCCGTGCCTGTTAATTTCTGCACAACTGGAGCCACCTCTATTAGGCGATCTGATCTCTATTCTGGAGAATTGGTTCCACCAAGACTACGTCAGGTCTGCATTGCAATCTCTGTGCTCTCTGCTAACTCTCCTCCTTGCCTGTTACGGACTTCATAATGTGTCTCCAAAGTCCATATATGAAACCCTCGATTCCCATACCTTGGAATGTGATTGTATTTGGAGATAGGACCTTTAAAGAGGTCATTGAGTGAAAATGCTCAGTATCTGCTATTAAATGTGTAAAAAAAAGTCTTCCTACTTTAGCCTATGGATGGTTTTCCCCCTAAAGATCAGCTGGGTCTTTTCAGGTGTGTCCGCAGTCGGGGTGGAGGGTAGTTAGACAATCATCTTCTCCTTGTTAACTTACATAGTTAACTCTGTTTTATTGAAAGTTATTACCTTCTACCCATCTTGCCATTAATTGAATGAAATTATCAATGTGCATATCAATGTATAAAAATATATCCTAACCATACATAATTTTTCCTATAAAAGTATTCCCATTTTTTTCTCTGTTGTAACAATAATGTGCAACTATTATTACCAATTATGTAAATACCTGGCTGCCATTTTATGTATTGTTTAACAATTTTAGTGACTCACATTGTTTCTAAGAGAATATTTGGCTCACTTGTACGCCATCTTGTTGTGAATAAGTCTTTCTTTATATCCTAAGATGTTCTTCAATATTACCTATTCTTAAGTACTGATGGCTAAGTAAGACCCTGCTTTACAGAGTAGTCTCCACTTTGAACAAATTTTAGTCCAAATCTGTGAAAATAAAAATTATGAATTATAAAAATAAAAATTATAAAAACAATTTTTATAAAAATTAAAAATATTATAAATTATAAATATACATAAATATAAAAATTATAAATTATAAAAATAAAAATTATAAAAACAATTTCACCCCAATAAATATAATAAAAATAAAAGAAAAAGGAAAAATAAAATATAGCAAACTATTAAGAAACATTGCACTCTAATTTCTTTTCAAACTTACTTGATAAAGAAAAAATAAATCCATACTATGGATTGTTTTACATAATTTATTTGTTTAATTTAAATTTTTTTTTCTTATCACAAGTTGCCAACAGCACTTTATTTTTTCTTTTTAACATCCTGTTCTGCAGCTTCTTTGGCTCTTTTTGCCCAGATGCCAAAGAGCCAGGCATTGGCACGGGCCATTCGAAGACTGGCAAAAGCCTTGAAGTTCTTCTCCTCCTCCGTGATGACTCTGGCTTTCTCCTTCTTATAGACATTGCGTATGGGCATGACTGGTCCGGTCAGCTGTGTGGCCAATTTGAGTTCTTCAGCAGAACTGTCTCCCTTCTTGGGGGCCGAAGGCTTTCTGGGGAAGAGTATGAGCTTGGAGTGGTACTCCTTCAGCCGCTGCACTTTGGCCTGCAGGGACTCGGTGGACTTGTTCCGCCGCCTCGGATCCACCGAGATCCCAATGGTCCAGGCCACCTTTTTGTGGATGCCAGCCACCTGCCCGAGGAGACAGACACCAATGAAGTCCCAAGGAGTCTCTAATCTCCATACCCTAATGAAAGGATTGTTTTACATAATTTATTTGTTTTATTTTAATTTTCTAAAGAGCCTTTGGCATATGTGTAGGTACAACTATTTTATATGTAAGCAAACTGGGATTTGGAGACCTTGCTGATTCCTTTTCCCAGTTTCTGTAGGTGAAAGAACTAGAAATAAATTTAGGATTTCAGACCTCACATCCATGTGATCTATATCACAGTAAGGTGGTAACACTTAAACTGTTACATTAAGTAAGTACAGATATACTGTGATGATAATCTCCAAATGATCTATCTATAATAATAAAAGTGTAATATGCAAATTGACAGAACGGCCGACATCTTTCCAGACAACCTTCTAGATGAAGCCGGGGCTACAGCCACAGGATCAAGGCAGCCATGGGGGCAGCAAGGGATCGAGGCAGCTGCTGCAGCTGTGAGGGAGGGATCGAGGCAGCTGCCGTGGTTGCAAAGGCCTACTCTTGCACAAATTTCGTGCATCGGGCCTCTAGTCCTATCTAATAAGAGAGTAATATGCAAATTGACCATACGTCTGCCACACACACAAGCCATGCCCACAAGCCAATCAAGAACAAGTATGCAAATTACCCCAACCAAGATGGCTGCAACCACAGAGAGAGCAGGAGGGAGGCTTGGGTTTCCCCGGTGATGGAGGAAGCCAAGCTTTCCGCACACCCTGGCCGGCCTAGGCCTCCACTCCAGGCTACAAAGTTTCAATTATAGAAGATAAATAAATCCCAACAAAAATGGCGGCAGCCACCAAGCTGGAGAGAGCAAGAGGCTAGGGTTGCCCCCGGCGATGGAGGAAGCCAAGCTTCTGCAGACCTGGCCTGCCTTGGTCTCCTCTTAAGGCTACAAAGTTTCAATTATAGAAGATAAATAAACCCCAACAGAAATGGCTGCAGGCCACGGAGTGAGCAGGAGGCTTGGCTCTGCACCAGGCTACAAAGTTTCAATTATAGAAGATAAATAAATCCCAGATACCAGGGCCTCCACTTGGGTTGTCGGGGGGGCATGACTGGCCTGCAAACCACCACAGGACCCTCGCCCAGGCTGCCCCACGCCCCAAGGGAACCCCCACCCTGATCCAGGACACCCTTCAGGGCAAACCAGCTGGCCCCCACCAATGCACCAGGCCTCTATCCTATCTAATAAAAGAGTAATATGCAGATTGACCATCACTGCAGCACACAAGATGGCTGCCCCCATGTGGTCAAAGATCCTGCCACCATGTGGACACAAGATGGCCACCACAAGATGGCCAGCAGGGAAGGGCAGTTGTGAGGGACCAGGCCTTCAAGGGAGGGCAGTTGGGGGCAATCAAGACTGCAGGGGAGGGCAGTTAGGGGTGACCAGGCTTGCAGGGGAGCAGTTAGGCATCAATCGGGCTGGCAGGGGAGTGGTTAGGGGGTGATCAGCCTGGCAGGCAGAAGCAGTTAGGGTCAATCAGGAAGGCAGGTAGGCAAGCAGTTGGGAGCCAGCAGTCCTGAATTGGGGAGGATGCAGGCTGGGCTGAGGGACACCCCCCACCCCCATGCATGAATTTCGTGCACCGGGCCTCTAGTATATAATAAAAGCCTTATATGCTAAGTGTCTGACTGTTCGTTTACCGTTCTACCAGTTGCTATGATGTGCACTGACCACCAGGGGGTAGACGCTTCTACCGGAGGTTAGCTTGATACTGGGGTCCAGCCAATCAGGACTGGGCAAGACGGGCTGGACAAGTCCTGGAGCCCTCCCATGGTCCCTCCCCAACCCTGATTTGGCACCAGTGGGGTCCCTCGGCCTGGCCTGCACCTTCTCGCAATCTGGGACCCCTCAGGGGATGTCAGAGAGCTGGTTTTTGGCCTGATCCCACAGGCCAGGCCAAGGAACCCCACCAGTGCATGGATTTGTGCACTGGACCTCTAGTCTATATATAAAAGCCTAAGCTACCGGCAGACCAGCCGACTGGCCGGCTGGCCAACTGGCTGGTAGCTATGACATGCACTGACCACCAGCTGGCAGATGCTCAATGCAGGAGCAGAAACTACAGGCATGGAAACATGGAACAGACTGATGAATCTCAGAGGGAAGGAGGGAGGGGGGATTGTGAGAAGAGATTAATCAAAGATCTTATATGCATAGTAGAGGCCCAGTGCATGAATTTGTGCATGGGTGGGGTCCCTTGGCATGGCCTGTGGGGATTGGGCTGAAACCAGCAGTCCAACACCACCTGCTGCTCCTGCCAGCTGCTCCTGCTCATCCTGGTCCTGCTGCACCTGCTGCGGGCTCATGTCCAGTCAGTCCTATTCAGGAGAGGCTCGTGCCACCGCAGCGGCAGCACTTGCCAACTGTAAGCCCTGCATCTGGCGCCCATCCTGAGGGGGTGGGGGGGCCCATGAAGTGATCGGCCCTTCCAGTGGGCGGTGGGATGTCCTTGGCTGGCCCAGGATCTGGATCCATCCTGCTGACGTTTGTGCTGGTTGTCGGGAGCCACCTGACGGCCACTTTTATATTGTTTCTTCCTTGTGGAGCATCTAGGGAGGGAAAGTGGCTGTGGTGCCTGAGGCCGACTTCCAGGAGGCCAGTGGTGCTGTTGAGATCTTGCCGGCAGCACTGGTCCGTTAGTGTCTGGCCCATTCTCTGGAGATTGGACCTGCAGGACTACTGAGGGAGTGAGTGACTGCTGCCGAGCTGGTGGGCTGCTGGAATGGGCCGGTCAGCTGAGCAGCACAACCCCTGTGGGAGCGCACTGACCACCAGGAAGCAGCTCCTGCGTTGAGCGTCTGCCCCCTGGTGGTCAGTGCACATCATAGTGACCAGTCAACTGGTCATTCGGTTGTTCAGTCGTTCAGTCACTGAGGCTTATATATATATATAGATTAGAGGCCCGGTGCACAGATTGGTACACTGGTGGGGTCCCTTGGCCTGGCCTGTGGGAATCAGGCTGAAACCGGCAGACCAACATCCCCAAGGGGTCCCAGAGTGCAAGAGGGTGCAGGCCAGGCCGAGGGACTCCACTGGTGCATGAATCCATGCACCGGGCGTCTAGTTAACAAATAAAAGTGATGAAAAAAAAGTATTGAAAACCTTTGTTATCTTTGACAAGGAATTGATATCACTGACTTAGAGGGGCAGAAATTAATAGCTCTACTTAAGTGTTAAACTTCCTTATTGTTGTGGTTCTTAGGCCATCCAGAGGCACAAGATAAAAATAACAGCCACAGCAAGAACAAGAATAAAACTACTACTTTCATGTAAATTATGTCATAGCCTCCTAATTCACTGGGAAATTAGGTAAAAATTTCTGAGAAATAGGTCACAATTTTAGAGACAAACGTTGCATGAAGTTAATCTGGAAATGTCTTACATTTTAGAAGTGTTTTATGAAGAAAGGCAGACAACATGCCAAGATTTATCAAACCTGTCAACCCCTAGCCCTTCCTGACTGGTGCAGGAACAAGTGATATTGCTAAAATAAGCCTGCAGTTTATCTAGTAAAATGAATTTATTTATAAGGGACACAGATGGTGTTTTTTATCTCATTTTCCCATTGGATAGTATGACTTTGAAAGTGAAAAGAGCACATGAAAAATGAAGTGTTGGCTAGGTAGATGCCACTGAAGAAATGAATCTGGTTTGGAAGACTTGGAAGGAATTGGCCACTTCTCCCAGGGCCCAGGAAGAATGGATCTGACAAGTGTTTGGTGATCTGATTAAAATCATTTTCAGCTAAAATGTGAAGAGAAGGGAGAAAATGTGAAATTAAATATGAAGATATTTCTTGGTTAAAAATCAGAAGAGCCATGTGCCATTTTCCCATTAATTAGTCAAAAAATTATTCAAAAAAGATTATGGAGTGATAACCTGTGATTTCAGTTACTTGTAAGCAATGAAGAACAGTAAGAATCACAAATAATATATGAAATTTTCTTAATCAGTTGAAATTGATTTAATTAAAACATATTCTAGAGTTGTACATACCAGTTATATACATACTGGTACACAGAGGGAGCAATAAACATTAACACATTAAGTGAATATGTATGTTGAAATGTAAACATAGATTTTTTAAAATATATTTTATTGATTTTTTACAGAGAGGAAGAGAAAGGGATAGAGAGTTAGAAACATCGATGAGAGAGAAACATCAATCAGCTGCCTCTTGCACACCCCCTACTAGGGGATGTGCCCGCAACCAAGGTACATGCCCTTGACCGGAATCGAACCTGGGACCCTTGAGTCCGCAGGCCGACGCTCTATCCACTGAGCCAAACCGGTTTCGGCTAAACATAGATTTTTGAAAGGTTCCAATGTTGAAAAATATGGCATTTCTTAAGTAAAGAAATGATTTTGTTAATGAAGTTACTCTGTATAAAATGATATTAACGTATTTATCATTCCTCATCTCAATATAAGTTTTCCTATATATTCTATAGAGGGTTTTAAAAATATATATTTTATTGATTTTTTTACAGAGAGGAAGGGAGAGGGATAGAGAGTTAAAAACATCAATGAGACAGAAACATTGATCATTGATCATTGGGGATGTGCCTGCAACCAAGGTAGATGTCCTTGATCAGAATCAAACCTGGGACCCTTCAGTCCGCAGGCAGATGCTCTATCCACTAAACCAAACCAGTTAGGGCATATTCAGGGTTTTTTAACTTCACTTCTGTTACTTACTTCTTATGTAAATATGAATATAGTTTTTATCTTGTCAGAGAAGGAGGGTTATATGCATATTTTAGCTTCAACCTTATGGATAGTTCTTTAAATCTGTAAGTCTCCCTATATTTTTCTGTCAAATAGGATGCATACTTTATTTCATGTTGTCATGAGGATTAAACTGAAATGGTTTATGTAACAAAGCACTTGGCATAACTTTGGGAGATGTCAAGTCTTCATTCTCTACAACTGCTCCATCTTCTCTCTTCTCTTCCTCAGGTTAGCCCCGTCTGGAAGCCTGGGGACTATTCTTGACTATATCTCCTTATTCATCAAATATATTTATCCATTCACTGATATGAACATTAAATATTTATAATCTTAAAATCTTCTTCATTGTTGGTCTGAGCTTAGGTCACTGGCATCTATTGCTTTGAGATTTGTAATAGCCTATAGCTTTGTCCACTTTTAATTCATTGCTCAAGCATGTATGCAAGAGCAATGACTCTCCCAAACTTCCTCAAACTCCTGAGTTTGGTTGTATTTTAATTTTTTGTTTGATTTATTTTTAAAAAATCAAGCATACATGTAGACTTCTAACAATATCATCAGTTGTATTTGGAGAACCACTCATTTTCCCTCACAAAGTTCCATGCCACAGAGCTAGGTGTGAGCATCTTCAGGCTTGGAAAATCTGTATTTGTCATCCCACATCCTACATTGATTGATTCAGGAACATGCACGTGACCCAAGTACATTTAATTACAGAAGGTTAAAGATAATTCAAGAATTATCAGGACATAAATAATTGTTTCTGTTTGAATTTGTGCTATTATAAGTCTGGATTTTCTGGTACCATTTTTGCACACCTCAAGGAGCAAGCCAGACATGCCTCTCTGGGCATGAAACCATATAGAGAAAGGCTGATCTCAGATGTGTCTTCCCAGACCAAGGTCCTTGGACGTTTAACTTATCTAAACCTCTCCTTATGCCTTTCGATTCCCTAAGCACTGTCTCTGTGTCTCTCTTACTCATCTCCCTATATTCTATGGCTTCAGATATTCTCCAGATTTCTCTCTCTCTCTCTACACACACACACACACACACACACACACACACACACACACACACACACACATTTCAATAGCTTCTCCCTTCTCCTTTTTCATGTTGTGTCTTTTTACTGGGACAATGTGGAACGATTTGCAGATATTTCTGAAGTTCACATAGTAGAACCTCATTACTACGTAAAGGGTCAGGATGGCACAATATTCATTTCTTGTCCTTAATTTTCCACTTTTATGCTTGGCACAAGGTAGGCATCCATTAAATTATTTCCAACTGACTTCTATAAATCATGTATTCATTGCAGGAACATTTAGGACCTGTTTCTCAACTGTATGCTTACACTTTGATAGAATTTTTAATGTAGTGTGAATATGTTTTATTCTCTGACTTAATTCCCCAAAGTTAGAAGAAAAGAAGGCTGTATTTACTCTATTGCAATACAGTTTTCACAAACTTACTGCTAATATTTATTGAGGATTTACTGTGTAACAGGTCCTATGTCATATGCTTTCCATTAAGCTCATCTATCAAACATTATAGATACAGTATTAAATACTTATTTCTGATAAAGTACTGATTGTTGAAGAGGTAGATTAAGTGGAAATCACAGTTAATTGGAAGTAGGGGCAGGGTTGAAACTCAGGCATCTTTGCTTGAACATTTATATTTTTAATGTTTATACTGTGTTATATGCAAATACTACTAAGTGGGGTTTTTTTTTTAGTCTGATTTTCTATTTGTGAATAAACTTAACATGTTTACCAAAGTTTTAATTGAACCTAATCTCACTAGAATTTCCAGTTGACCGCACTGGATGTCAAATCAGCTATTACATTTCTCAGTGCCTAGAAGCACATAAGCTGAGTAGTTCTCATTGAATCATTCTCCCATCAGAGTGTTTGGGTCCTCCATTCAGCTCTTTTCTGGCTAGAGAAACTAATTAATTTGCCATGTGTCAGTTACTGCATTTATTGCAATGGAGATGTGACCACAAATTTGTTGTAAAAAGTCAATTAAATTAGGTTTTGCATATGTAAACTAAGTCAAATTAGAGGCATTCTGTAAGGTTATTTCTTTCTAAACACTGAAAGAAACAAAAATGGAATACATTTGAGAAAAAAATGATACATCTATCTTGAATGCATGAGATGTTCATAGTGTTCAAACTAATAATCATTGTCTCTTGTCTTTGTTTTGTACCTGTGCTTAAAGGTGGTATATTCCCCCCTGCTTCGTTCAAGAGTTCTAAGAATGAATGGTGTGAATCTAATCTTAGTTATAAGCTTGATAGTAGCCAAAATAATTACAACAATTTTTTGCCAGGTTTCTTTTCTATCTATTAGTTTCCCTTTTGCTTAACTTGAGGGGGAAAATAAGTACATTGGGAGTATTTATTTTTATTTTTTAAAATATATTTTTATTGATTTCAGAGAGGAATTATAAGAATCATTGATTGGCTGCTTCCTGCATGTCTCCTACTGGGGATTGAACCCACAACCCCGGGCATGTGCCCTTGACCTGGAATCAAACCTGAGACCCTTCAGTCCACAGGCTGACACTCTATCCACTGAGCCAAAAAGCTAGGGCTACATTGGGAACATTAAAATAAAGAAAACATAGAGATCAACCAAAGGACTTGTATGCATGCATATAAGCATAACCAAAGGACACAGACAATAAGGGGGGCAGAGATATGTGTGTGTGGGCGGGGGAGCAGCCAGGGAGAGGTCAATGGGGGAGAAAGGAAACATATGTAATACTTTCAATAATAAAGAATTTAAATTAAAAAATAAAATAAATATAAAATGAAGAAAACTCATAGGTTATTTGATTATTGGGAGCGAGAATAACACTTAGGAGAATTGAAAGAAATAGTATGAAAATATATAAAACTGATGTACAAGTTTGTTTAGTTTTTGAAATGAATAGAAATAAACTGAACATGAGATAAATAAAATAATTAAATAGAATCAAAATGTACCAAAAGTCTTGAAGAGAAGTAAAGATTGAGATATAATGCTCTAAGAATACTTTCAATGGAATTACGGGATGTCTTGGATAAACTTCACAGACATTGATCTTTCCTTACTTTCAATTGCTCAGTGTTTTTTCAACTACTTGCACAGAGGTGGCCTTTAACTACTTCCCAGATGACAGAGTGAGCACAGTGCTCACAGTTGCATAGAAAAGCAACGGAATTCAGGGAAAAACTAATAGGTTTCTCTATTAAAAAGTTCTGCAGATGCCTTTATTAGGATAATTTTTATGCTAAATTAAGTTGATGATTTTAGAGTGTCACTCAAAACTGAGCATTTCAAATGTAAGACTTGGCAACTGTAAATACTCACTATGAATGTTGACCACAGAAAGAAAACAACACAAACAACAATAACTAAAAGCTGCAACTAAAAATTTGAACTGTTTATTCTACTTCCTCATCATTATTTTTATTACCCCGAAATCCAAAAGGTATTGTCTCTGTTCTTTAAACATACTGAAACTCACTCATTTATTCATGCATTTTTCATTTACTCAGGACTCTTTTTTTAAATAGTGCTTGTTCAATACTTCACTGTTATGAATACAAACAGGCATTATAATATTTTTTCACTTGTAATTCAAGCAGCCAAAGAGTTTAGTTAATTATTCATTTCAATGAAATTGAGCATGCATGAGAAGCAAAAATGTAATATGAATAAAACTGTATTGTTAACTCCTGAGCAAAGGTTTCAGGCCCTACCAAATCCTACTCTGTGCAGTAAATTAACTCTCCATCAGTAAGACTGCTTCAGATAGAAAGGGTAATAGTAAAGCATCTACATAAATGCAGGGACTTCTAATAATACATCCTGACCCAATAATGTTTTAAAACCTGCTGATCTCAATTGAGCAGAGAACTGCCAAATTTAAAATTTATTCACCAGGTGATCAAGTCTGTTATTTTGTTTTTATAGACTCATGATTGAAAAACCCTATTAGCTTTCACATGTATTAGAAGAAATAATTATTCTACATACTTGCTCAGGTTGCTCATAGAGCAAGTATAGTACATGCAAAAGTGTCCAAGACACTTGGAGGCATTTAAATGAAGATCGTTTTTACCTTAGGAAAGAGACTTGCTTGCTGGACCTATGTAACACGATAATAAATTGGAAGTAATAAGTTACCTTTTTTATTTATAAAATGCAAAATAGCACAATATAAATTTGGAAAAACTTATAGGACTAAGAACTAAAACTACATTTGAATAATAGACTTAAACGTTAATTTATATTAAATAGAAACTGAATAAATGAAATCAATTATTCTAACTTTCATAAACTATAAAAAATAAAGCCAAGCAAACATTAATATTTGAGTTAACTTTTGAAAGGTAGTTAGTCTTTTATAAGCCACACAACACTAACCAGGAAATCTACAGCACTTACAGCATTGATAGTTTTTCAATTAACCATCATAAAATACAGGTGAAACTATATGAATGGAACTTTAGTAAACTTTCTTAGTCTTTTGTGATTTTTTATAACTCATTCAATAGTATATTATTTAAAATGCTGCTTCCATGCAGATTTATAATTTTTTCAGACCTAAGTAGACTCAGAACAATTAGGATTAATTGACCAAACTGACAATTAGGCAACTCTCCAAATAAAATCATGTATTTGAAATCTTTCTCAAAAAATTGTCATCTAAGTAACTCAAGTAAAAGTATAAATTTGGCAGGCTTTCCTGTTTTCTTTAAATTCTTAAGTAACTTCTTTTATTTTTAAAGAGACAGGAAATGCACAGATCTACAGTATTATGATCTGCTTTCTGTGAAGATAGTGCTATGGTACCACAGGCTGCTGGCTCCTTCCCTCAAAATCAATACTGAAGAGAATCTAGAAGCAAGAGGAAAAAAAAACCAACATGAATTCCAGGAAGTCCAGCAGCATCCAAAACCTTGAAAAATCTCCAGGGATTTCAGAAACTCTTTTGAATTAATATATATGTGGCAATTGAGCTCTTGTACCCCAGAGAAGAGAGATTTCAACGGCAGATCTAATAAAATAGATGGGAGGAAAACTTTCAGAGGTGTTTTTCTTGCCTCTCCCCATGTTCCCTTTGACAAGCAGAGCTGGTTTCCTCCAGGTAATATCAGTGCAGCACAAACTCTGCTTGGATGACAAGTGGAAGACAGCACTTAATGACCAGCTGCCCTCAGGCATTCACTGTCACTGCTCCTGATGTAAGGAAGGCAGAACAGTTGGAATACACATGTGCAGGCAGTTTCCTCCAATTGCTGCTTCTCCTTACGTGTGTAAAGGTTCAACCAGGCCTAGGATGTTGCTCTCATCCATGATGCTTCCATCCTTATAGCTGTTCCAAACAGCTGAAACAATCATGAACTGAGAAGTAAGGTCATCATCTACTGGCCAATAAGGGTCAACCTCTCAGTCATAGAACAAAGTGCAGAAAGCAGAGAATGACTCTAGAGTAGCAAGCAGTCCTGGTTTTTTGTCAGACAGGAAACATTCATCGGGTGAAAATTTTGTAGCCCTAACACAGAGGATACCAAAATGTCTCATATAGCTACCACAGCCTGCTGTATATTCTTCACATGAAATGGTAAATGAGGAAGAGAAGAAGTAAATAAAGCAATGTAAAACATAGCTACTCTAACTGAACATAGGTTTAAATTTATATTCATAACTTTGTTTTCTACCACACACTCTGTTTCCTTAACCCTCTACCAGCATCTAGAATGGAACTCTTTTTTTTTTTTTTTTTTTTTTTTTTTATTAATCAAACTACTTTAAGACTTGAGTCCTCATTAGCATTGTCTTTATATAGTCTCAGTATTTTTCCATTATCAAAGACTTGTTAGCAAGAGGGCTGGAGGAGGTGCTGAGTCAATCCTCTGGGTTGCATGCCTGAACATCTTGGTATCAGTGCAGGGCAAAGCTCATTTTTTGCTTAGGAATTAGAACCAACCTATCACCATACAATTTAAGGATCTTCTTTTTTCATTGGTTTAGTGGCAGGAGGAGCCTATGTTGATCAGAGAGTTGTCTCAGCTTCCAGATCAAATGAGATCATTGCCATATTCCACATGGAAGCATTTCTTCATTGCACAGTAGAACCTTCAAACTGGTGTTGCCTAGTGAGTTGGATATAGTTGTCAGAACGGCCATTCCTACCCTACATCCTTTGGTTTGTGAACCTATGTTTCTGGCTATTGAAGACATAGCACCATAGATGGCTACCGGTTATGTTATCAAGTGAATTATTTAGGAAGCACTCCAATCTTGTAGGGAGTTGTCTGCCAGCTGGCATTGAAATTGAACATTCTGTGGGTTGTAACATAATTCTGTCAAACCAGCTGCTTTGGGACTACAGAGCACATGGTAAAAATATTCTGCGGGTGTGGCTCCTTGTCTGTGCCCTCTTTGTCAAGCAATCTATCCCTTCCCCAAAGGTGATCTTTAAAGGAAAATCATAGCAATGGATAAGGCCTTGTGGCAAAAGCCCTGAGGGCAGGGCTTGAAATATTTTTGCATGAGGTATCTTTCTCCCAAGGGGAGAAAAAAAAATCATTGCGTTCTTCATGACAGAAAGTGCCTTATATAATAATGATAGCTTTTTCTTTTCCCTGTTGAGCAGACACCAACGCAAATAGCCACAGAGTGGCCCAGGGAAATGTAACCTATGCAGCTAGTCACATCTCAGGCCTCTGCTTCATTTGAAGGTACACCTGTCCATAAACTGGCTTAGGTCTGGGGAGTGAGTATGAGGTGAGTTAGGTTTCTGGTAACCAGACATGGATATTTCCCCCCATATATGTTTAGCATTCACATTACCAGAATATCCATCTGTTATCCATCGGTTTCATTGCTTACTTTTGTTAGTCATTGACCTTGATAAAGCCTGAGGCCAAAGACCAATAAGAACACTATTGTAGTCAATTGCAGTTAAGTTTATTATTTTGCTATAGCAATAAAAGCATGCTGGAAGAATCATGACATGTCTCTGTAAGGAGAGGACATTATAGGATGTGTGTGTGTGTGTGTGTGTGTGTGTGTGTGTGTGTGTGAACCCCATGATTTTGTTTTCGTGTTTTTCTTTGTTTTGTTTTTATAGGGGATGCCTGAGGGCCAGGGTTGACGCCTAGTCCAGGTGGGTGGAGTGTGGGGTTTACCAGGAAGGCACATAGGGTGCAGTTGGAGTCCACGGGATGTGCTATGTGGCTTATGTGGGGTTTTATGTGGGGGAATAAGTGTGGGTCCTGGTCGAGGGGCAGAATAGGGTAGTCTGGAATCCCTGAGTGTCAGGGCAGCTTAGAAAGTGTTGGGATCGACCCAGGAGCTACTGCTGTCACCATTCTCCCCAGAGGAAGCCAGTTCTGACTTTCCAGGAGTTCTATACGTGCCAATGGGAAAATCTGACATGAGACCACCTTGATGCCCAAGTGCTAGAGGACCCTAATTCCAGATGCCCCACACCAATCAAGAAAATTCTAATTCACCTCAACCTCCCCCCACTCAGGGTAACAGTGTCACAATGCCTCTCTCCAGGGACCTGGTCAGGTTCAGTGGAAACTCTGACCCAAAATCTGTGCAGACACCAGACCTTCAGAGGTCGAACAGGAGACAGAACTGCCTGTGCCCAGGGTGCAAATCTATAGCCTTGCAGGAGGCAGCAGATGCTGGGGCAGTGATGCTGGCTTCTGGCCTCAAACTCTAGAATTCTAGTAGGACATCTACCAAGGTCCAAGGCCATGCCATCATGAAATATTAGAGGCCCAGTGCACGGATTTGTGCACTGGTGGGGGGTGTGGCTGGCGGGGATCAGCCTGCTGTGGGAGTGCCGCTCATCCTGATCAGCCAAGCGGCACTCCCACTATGGGAGCGCACTAACCACCAGGGGGAAGCTCCTCCATTGAGTGTCTTCCCCCTGGTGGTCAGTACATGTCATAGTGACTGGTCAACCAGTTGTTCTGGTCATTCTGCCATTCAGTCACTGGGCTTTTATATATATAGATATGTGGTATACATCTTATGGTATATAAGATGTGAACAGTGGTATGTATTTATACCCAGTGAGATATGTGTGTGTGGAGGTTTTTATTTTTCCGCTGACAATTCTAATTTATTTTGGTGAAAGTATTTTTTGGACTATGAGTGACGGTGAAAATAATTTTTGTAAGATTGAAGGTTGAGGTTAATAATGATAGAACAATTTATATGTCGCATGGAACCTGTTGAAGAAAATACACCTTCTGAGTGGTGAATTGAATAGCTATCACATTTGTGTCATCAGAATCACATAGAAAATAACAAATTTGGGCATTAATTAGGCTTAGAGTAAAAACAATTGTCTTAGAAAAACACAAGAGCATTTTGCTTTTTCATAGATGACAGAAGAAAGCCAATGAGATGAAGAGTGTTATGGTAAAGATATGTACAAGCAACGGCCAGAGGTCAAGTGATCGCAGTGAGGTACAAAAATACATTAATAACTATAGTAAGTAGTAAATCAAAGGGGGAAAACAAGTTTTATCAGAAAATTGTATTTTATCATTTCATGTGGAAAATGTCTCATCAGCTGCTTGATTCAAGAATCTTTTTGTTCCCAGCTTTATTGAAATACAATGGCTACAGAAAATTGTATAAGTTTTATTTGTATATTGTAATGATTTAGTACAAATATATATATAGTGAAATATTTACAAAATAAGCTGAGTTCATTCTTCACTTCACATAATTACCATTTGTTGATATGTTGATATTGTTATAGTGAGAACATTTAAAATTTTCATTTTTAGCAAATTTAAGGATATAATACAATATTAAATAGAACAAAGCTTAGTTGAGGTAGGGGGTAAAAGGATTTTACAGGATTAATTTTTAAATATTTATTTAAAAATTCACATTTTTAAAATGAGAATTAATTATCTAACTGAGATAATAATTTAAAAGGGAGAGAAACCAAGATGGTGGCATAGGTAAGCACCTAAACTGCTGCCTCACACAACAATTTCAAAACTACAACTAAAAGACAGAACGGACATCATCCAGAACCACAGGAAAGCAGAAAGAAAAATTACCTATAGGTTAATGCAAATGATTTAAATGTCAATATTACTCCATCAAAGGACTTGTATGCATGCATATAAGCATAACCAATGGACACAGACAGTAGGAGGATGAGGGCATGTGCTGGGGTGGCAACTGCTGGGGAGAGGTCAATGGGGGGAAAAGGAGACATATGTAATACTTTAAAAAATAAAGAATGTAAATTTAAAAATAATACTATATAATAAAGAGGTAATAAGCAAATTGACCATCACTCCAACACACAAGATGGCCACCCCCATGTAGTCAAAGATGGCTGCCCCCAGGTGGACACAAGATGGCTGCCACAAGATGGCCATCAGGGGAGGGCTGTTGTGGGTGATCAAGCCACCAGGGGAGGGCAGTTGGGAGGAACCAGGCCTGCAAGGAAGGGCAGTTGGGGGCAATCAGGCCTGCAGGAGAGGGCAGTTAGGGGTGACCGGCCCAACAGGGGAGGGCAGTTGGGGGTGACCAGGGCAGTGGGGGAGAGCAGTTAGGGGCAATCAGGCATGCTGTGGAGGGTAGTTAGGGGCAACCAAGCTGGCAAAGGAGGGAAGTTATGGGTGACCGGCCCAGCAGGGGAGGGCAGTTGGGGGCAACCAGGCTGGCAGGGGAGGGCAGTTAGGGCTGACCAGGCCAACAGTGGAGGGAAGTTAGGGGCAATTGGGCTGGCAGGGGAGCAGTTAGGCCTGGATCAGGCTGGCAGTGGAATGGATAGGAGGTGATCAGGCTAGCAGGCAGAAACGGTTAGGGGCAATCAGGCAGGTAGGTAGGCGAGCGGTTGGGAGCCAGCAGTCCTGGTTTGTGAGAGGGGTGGGATTAGGCATTAACAGCAGTTGGACATCCTTCGAGTGGTCCCTGATCGGAGAGGGTGCAGGCTGGGCTGAGGGACACACACCGCCCCTGTGCACGAATTTCGTGCACCGGGCCTCTAGTAATAAAATAAAACAGATACGCATCTTGGGGAAAAAAACCAAAATACTCCATTTTATTTTGCTAAGTACAATCTAGTGAAAAATCTTCTCATGGAAACCTTGTGCTTTTAAATATCTCTTTGATAAATAAATTGCTATTACTTTAAAAACTACTGGCATGAATCTTCCAGCTTAAGTAAAATTTGTTTAAAAAACTCATGACTGTCCAAATGAGCAAGATGAGCAAGAAAATTCCAAACATGACAGGAATAACTGCTCAGCATATGCTATCTTCACATAATAAAAATCACTGTGCAGTAACAAGTGAAAATGTTAAAGTGCCATTATGATAATATTTGAGTGTTAGAGCTTATTGAAATACTTTGTTCTCCTTCTTTATCTTTTACATTTGCAAATGATTTTATTTTCATTTGATGTGAAAATGATATTAACACTAACTGGATTTTTAAATGGAATTGTAAGAGCCTGTATAATAGTAAATATATAAAAAATTATTGTTATCAAATGAAACACCACATTCACAGCAGTATTTTATTTTTTAAGTGATTTTTATACCTATGAACATCAATGTAGAAATTAAATCAGGTTTGTTATTATTTAGGCCTGGTTGGTGTGACAAAAAACGATCACAAACAAAAAATAATAAAAGATAGAAATTTCATGTCCCTCTCTCTCTTGTATAGCATGGACAGGAATAAGGGATCTATGATGTTAAAGAAGCATTGGTAATACATTTGGACTCTTTCTAATTTATATGCTGCTCAGATTCACTTGGTCAGTGATGTCTTGAGTCAAAGGAAAAGGTGAAAAATGGAGCAAGGGGAGAGTATGCTCTTTCTCTTCACAGGCACAAAGAAAATTACATGCATTTCCACATCCTATTCATAGAACAGGATTAGTTGCAACATAGTTGCATGAGAGGCTGAAAAGCATAGCCTCTAGCTGGGGTTTCAGGTACCCAGCTACTTCTCAGGGTTTTTATTATGGGGGAAATGATAGAAGGGATATTGGGGATTATGTAGTCTTTCAAAGCTTTTTATAAAAAAAAAAATGTTTCACATCACGCAAGAGGAAGATTTATGGCACTACTGAGATGATAACAAGGGTGTTAAATTAGCAGACTTCAACTAAAACACAAATGGAATAGCTGTACAAAAAACTTAGCTCCTTCTTGCTTCTTTCTCCCTAGGTATTCCTTTGGATTCCTGATTTTCCAATTCTTTTAATCTAAAAATTTTCTACTAATGGTCTGCAGAGATACATAGGCAGACTACACTATTATAGTAAAGACTGATTTGTTTTGTTAATTTATCAGGAAAATATCTAGATCTTTTATTGTTACTTTCTCTTTTGAATCCCAAGGAAGTAAACCTACCTCAGTCTGTGTATCCATTTCTGCATTTGATATTTGTATCAATATCCAAAGTAATGACATTAAGGAAGATATTTCTGAGTCTACACCCAACAAACAGCATCTTCCAATTAACATTATCTTCCAGTTTCCATTGGGCTTCCATTGCCTTAAAGCTCTAGGAAAACTTAACTTCTCTCTATCAAAGAAATATTTGAGATAAGCAGAGAAATTTCATTTTTCTTGTTATTGGTTGGGCTTTCCTTAAATAGACATTGGTCAATTTGAATGTTAGGTTTTGTCAAGATTTTTATCTCCTTATTGATTTCCATTTATTATTCTAAAATTAATAAATTACTCTAAACATATTTAACTGCAATGTTAAATTTCAAGTGAATATTTCTATAAAAATCTAGTTTAAATTTTTATGCATTTTATTGTAAACAAATTTTAATCACACTTTTTTGTTAGTCATATTTCTTACAATGATTATTATATGTATATGAACTAAATTATATTATTTAATACAACACAATATCATTTTTATATTTTGAAAAGTTGTTTTAGTCCATATTTGCACATAAACACACAAAAATTCTCAACATTTTTTTTTTTTTTACTTTTTAACTTATGGCTTAATTATTTTCTCTCTTTATATTTACCTTATTTGGTTATCTGTTTCTCTTTCAATAAATCCTATCTAATAAAAGAGTAATATGCAAATTAACCATAACTCCACTACACCCACAAGCCATGCCCACCAGCCAATCAGGAGTGAGCAGGAGGCTTGGGTTGCCCCAGCAATGGAGGAAGCCAAGCTTTCCGCACATCCTGGCCTGCCTTGGCCTCTGCTTAAGGCTACAAAGTTTTAATTATAGAAGATAAATAAATCCCAACAAAAATAGCTGCAGCCACAGAGCAAGCAGGAGGCTTGGCTCTGCTCAAGGCTACAAAGTTTCAATTATAGAAGACAAATAATTCCTAGATACCAGGGCCTCGGCTTGGGTCACTGGGGGGTATGACCAGCCTGCAAAGTACCACAGGCCCCTTGCCCAGGCTGCCCCACACCCCAAGGGAACCCCCACCCTGATCCAGGACACCCTTCAGGGCAAACCAGCCGGCACCCACCTGTGCACCAGGCCTCTATCCTATCTAATAAAAGAGTAATATGCAAATTGACCATCATTCCAACACACAAGATGGCTGCCAACATGTGGTCAAAGATGGCTGCCCCCATGTGGACACAAGATGGCTGCCACAAGATGGCCAGCAGTGGAGGGCAGTTGTGGGGGACTCAGGCCTGCAGGGGAGAGCAGTTGGTGGGGACCAGGCCTGCAGGGGAGGGCAGTTGGGGGCATACAGGCTGGCAGGGGAGCAGTTAAGCATCAAACAGGCTGGCAGGGGAGTGGTTAGGGGGTGATCAGGCTGGCAGGCAGAAGCAGTTAGGGGTAATCAGGAAGGCAGGCAGGCGAGCAGTTGGGAGCCAGCAGTCCTGGATTGTGAGAGGGATGTCCAAATGCCCGTTTAGGCCCAATCCCGGATCGGGCCTAAACGGGCAGTTGGACATCCCTCGAGGCGTCCCAGATTGTAGAGGGTGCAAGCTGGGCTGAGGGACACACCCTCCCCATGCACGAATTTCGTGCACCAGGCCTCTAGTATATGAATAAAATGTATTTTTAAATCTATCTCAAGATGTGTAGTAAAACAAATGAAACAATAAAGGTATAAACACAGTAATATCCAGTGTCTGCAAGAATATTGGGTAGCAGTGAGAATTATCTGGATGGGAAAGCAAAGCTCCAAATCTGGAATGTGCTACATCGAATTGTTACCCTAGGAGAACGAGAATCGGCTTCCCAAACTTCTCCTTTCTCAGTGGAAGCCAGAAAGATAGACTTTTGTTACATGTCCTAACTTTTATATGTTTTTTTTTTTATTGAACATTATCTGCTATAAAACCATTCTCTTCACTGAATTTATTCTAAGAGGCTCCAGATTTTGACTTTGCTGTTCATATGTAACTATATGTATTCCTCTTGTCAGAGTTTTCTTATATTGATATTGCTTAATTTAGAGGAATAGAATTACAGAGTGATGCTATGCTGTTACATGATAACTGTGCAATGTAGTTTCAGAAATTTGTAAACTTTATCCCCTCAATTATTATTCAGTGATTGCTAGTATGGTTGCTGTTTCAATCGCTGCTAAGATTTAAGTAGTACCAAATAATTGTCAAAATCTAATGAGCTCTGTTACTAGGCTGATAGGTCAAAATGATCAATAATGCCTCAAATTGGAACATAACTTCCTTTAGACTGTTTCCTAATTTCAACATGTTGTTCTATTACCAACCAACAGCCAAGATACCACACCAAAATATAAAAAGAAAGTTCTGCTAATTATGCAGCAGCAATGTGTCTATATGTCTCTGACCTTTTTGAAATTCTCTTTTGTCAGTGTTTCATAGAGCATTTCTTCAAAGACATAAAAAATAAACAACAAAAGGTCATTGTTCTAAGCTATTTTCATAAGTGATTAAAAGAAATGAAAAAGTGACTTAGTTCTGTATTTTTGCATTACTTTACAAATGATATATTTCAGTTAAACTATTTTTTGGAAAATTTTGTATTAAGTGTAAAGCTTATTAAATATACAGAATAACAGTAGCTCAGTTCTAAAGCCCTTTGGATCAGCCACTAGGATAACATAAACCTTTGATGGGTTTGCATGCTAAAGAAATCTGCCCTTTCTTTCTGATGTGAGGATTACATTTTCTGAACAGATTTTTGCACTTTCTCTTACGGGTTTTGCCAAATGTGGGTGAATCATTTTCATGCAAGTTTATAAAAAAGCAAAATGTTTTGTTAATTTTACAGATTAACTAATTATAAAATATATGTTCATCTCATATGCATATAAATACACACATTCCTATGTTAAGTCCTAGATTCAATAAATTTTTATTGAATTTCTGTCAATTGATAGACACTATTCTTGGCACTGGAGATACTGTAGAGAGGGGGAAAAGTACAAACATATGTCAAAGTGAGAACCCATCCCAGTGTTGAGGACAGGATTTACATATATCTATAATAATAAAAGCCTAATATACTAATTAGACCAGATGACCTTCCGGATGACCTTCTGGATGAAGCCGTGGAGGTGGGGGCCAAGGCAGAGGCAGTTGCTGCCATAGTGGGGGCCAAGCCCCTTGCATGAATTTCGTGCATCGGGCCTCTGGTATACAATTCAAAATATAATTTCATAGGGACCACAAAGAGACATTTCAGACAGAATAAACAACAATCACCAATACTGATATAGTTACAGAGTGACAGAAATAATAGGGGCTGGATTACATGGAGTCTTGTAATTCATAGAAAGAACTTGGTTTTCTGTTCTGATAATCTAAACTGATTCACATCTTAACAAAATCACTTGTATTGCTATGTTAAAAATACATGAGAAGCAGTGAGGAGTAAAGACAGTGTACTAATGAGAAGATGGTTACATAACATGAAAAACGTGATGAGAATGTGGCTTTGCCCAGGACAGTGACAGATGGTTAAATTCTGGAGATCTATCTATCTATATATATAGCCTGCAGGCTTTAAATTAAGACACGAGAACAGGGAAATCGCTTGCTATGTAGATATCTGGGGAAAGTGTTCCAAGCAGAGGGTTTGCGTGTCACTGCCTTGGGGTGGGGACGTTCCTGGAGTCCAGGAATAGCAGGGAAGCCACTGTGTCTGGGGCAGAGCAGATGTCAGGAGGTTAGGAGGAGATGAGGTCAGAGCAATGGCAGGGCCAGGTGAAGCAGGACAGAGTATGGTGCAGGAGAGAAAGAGACATCAAATATAGCAACAAGGTCTGAGGGCCTGAGCAACAAGGAAAACTGGGTTGGTTAAGAACTGAAATGGGTCGGGTGGAGGGGATATTCCTTTGGAGGTGAATATCAGGTTAGTTTAGCACAGGCTAAGTTTGAAATGTGGAGGCGTCACGCATGCTGTTAGATATTCTAGTATAAAGTTTTCATAAGGAAGAACTTGTCAGACAAGATAAATATCTGAGTTATCATCATTTAGATGAGATCACAGAGGGAGTGAGATAGAAGGAGAAGCAGTCCCCAGCCTGAACCCTGGGCTTCCCGTTATGTAGAGAGTCAGACGAAGAGGAGACAGGGAAAGAAACTGATGAAAGCCTGATCCATTAAGTGAAGCCAGGAATACCAGATTACTCCCTACTTCAAATGCTTTGATTTATTTTTAAGTGATAACCTAGACATATTATGTAAGTGGATGTATAGATTTCCATATGACTTCATAAAGTATTTTAGGACATATAAAATATGTAAGTAATATTTTAAGAATAAATTTATTATTGGATTATTCTGAAGTTTAAATGAGAAAGCAATTTAAAAAAAAACAGGTTTGTGCAGTAGGGGGGAAATGGGAAGTGATGCAGGACTTATAAGTGGATATTTTTAAAAATTCTTTTTGAATTTTGAAAAGTAAAAATATATTATCCTTCCTAATTAACATCAACATGAGAAGAAACAGATGCTGAAATTACTGGTTTTCAACCTGCTTCTGCATGGCCTTATTATGCCTACCAAGGTGAAAATGTTGACTCTGAAGAATGTAATTACATAATTTAAACTGCAGTGGTGGCAAGATTAAATCCTTGCTTTACTGATCTTAAAAGGTACTACATGTCTAGGTTTGGAAGTGGCTTTTGTTTATGAATTTCATATCTCTTTCTATTCCCTCTTTTATAATTTTTGTTAGATAAGGTTGGCAACACAGGTGTAAGTCAATACATATTTCTAGATTTTTTTTATTTCCCTCTCTTTAATACATACTATTTTATAGACCAGAAGGCATGTACCATCTATTTACATTTGACTGCTGATATTTCAAAAGACCAAATATAAAATACATTTGAAGATGCTTTGAGGTAAAGCAAGCCATTATTTGTCAGTAACTTGTAAATGTAAGTTAGAACCTAATTTAAGAAATATATTCTAAAAAAAAATGATTGCTCAAAACTAAATAAATTGCTTCAGTTAACATTTAATTATCTATTGAAAACTCAATTATCCTAACAATTCCTTTCACTCCAGATCTTTCTTAGTAATTAGAAAACTTTAAAAATGTAATTATTAAATCCTATTTGGTTTTGTAAATGTAGTGGATGAAATAACAATTTGCAGTTAAATATCAATTTAAGATATTATTTTAAATAATTCATACTCTTTATACTATGTAATGGAAATACATTATGGCTTTCAAATATATATTTTAATAAGCATATAATTCATTAAATGTAACATATTTGCCTGGCACGTTGCCTGGCACTGTGGAAGATCTGAAGTCATTTGCTCCATTCAGATGTTATTACTTAAATGCTGAAAGTAGCATTTAAATATCTTGCAAAGCCATGCAGATGAAGAAGTATATGAATAACGTAAAACATAGTAAAGAATTTAAGGAAGGGAGAGGGAACTTCTAGCCAGAAGGACCCATAAATGGTTATTAGGTTAAGGGTTAGGACTGGTCTTGCTGGGCCGGTCTCTCTAGATGTGGGGAATGGGAAGAGTAAAGGTTACAAGGTTGGAAACATTAGAGAGTTATTTGTTTTTGTCTGCAGTCTGAGCATAGGGCAGTATTATTTTAAATGTTTAAGCAGAACACACATTTAAAAACAAGATGTGCAGACAGTATATTATCAATATATGTGTTACAAAAAGAAATATATTTATGTAACTAGCCAAATGTGGTCTAATAGATGTGTTATTACAAAATAATAATTAATTGATTTACATGTTCTTATTTAGCTTACAAAAGAACAAACTTTTCAAAAGTTATTTTATTTTAAAGAAAAAGGAGTAAATATTCGAACATTAAAATGCAATTCCTGTCCTTTTTTGTATATAGAACTAGAGGCCCGGTGCATGAATTTGTGCACTGATGGGGTGTAGGCAGCCCACCCCAATCGGGGCTGATTGGGCTGGGCCGGCCATGGGAAGGGCCACAGGTGATTGGCTGGCTGACTCCAGTCCCTGGTCGAACTCTCAGTTGAGGGGACAATTTGCATATTAGCCTTTTATTATTTAGGCTCTATGTTTCACTTAGTATGTGATTTGCATCTATGTACTAGTAATTTTGATAGGTGTTTTTAATGAGTTGTGCTCAATAAATTATTTTATTTTAGGAAATTACAAATTTTCTCATACATGCTCTGACAGCTAGGAGGAGTGAGCTATATTTGATTATTAAAAATAAAAAGTTTTCATCCTGGCCAGTATGGCTCAGTTGGCTGAGCATTGTTCCATGTGCCAAGAGGTCACTGGATTCCCGTTTGGGGGAGGGCTTGCAGCAGGAGGCTGCCTATTGAAGTTTCACTCTCTTTCTCTCTCTTCCTCTCCCTTCAGCTTCCTCTCAAATCAATAAAAATATTTTAAAAATTAATAATAAATAAAAATGAAAAGTTTCTTCTGAACATGAAACACTAATCCTCTCCTAATTCTCTTTATAAAATAGCTTTTCCTTTGTGGTACACAATGATGTGTTACACTACACATAGGTTCAGTGTAATAAATTTTACTGAAGTACTCGAGTACTGGAGTCATGATAAACTTTCAGTCCTGGTTGAACTGTTTACTAGCTGTCTGACCCTTGTAAATTAAATTCCCTAGAACTTGCTTTCCTCATCAGCAAAATAAGGAGAATAATATTCCCTATGTAATTAACTTGTTTTTGAATAAGATGACCATTTTACATCACTTGGAAATGGTCTGCTACAAATAAGAAATAAGTAATATATATATTTTAAATATATCTACATATAAAATATTTTAAATTAAAAATATTGAATAGATGCAACTTATTGCTAAAGTTACCAGTCATATTTTACATTAAATCTTTACTGAGATACACTATTATGCAGCAATTATCGCAACATATTTTGTTGTGTTATATAAATTATTTGCGAAGGAACTCTTCTGGAACTTTGAAAGGCATGTTTTGTTGTATTTCTTCTCTTGACCCACATTGACAGGTAAATCAGGTTCTCCTTTATTCTCTCAAGGTCATTCCTTCCAATTGTGCATTCCACTTGATATTCAGGCTTGCAAACCATCCTTTGAAGTTGTAGACTTGTCTTATTCCTGATAGATCTTAAGCTTCCTTTAAACTGGAGCGAAGTTTGTGTAACAGTTCTAATCACCAAAGAATTCTTTCCAACCAGGGTGATTTCCCCACTACATTTTATGGACTTTTTACTATCTCATAAATGAAGAATAGAAGACTTTTAAAAATGTATTACTCATATGAAACTTTAGTTACATTTGCAGACTTCTGATCATTGTAGTCATTTTTAAATGATGTTTTAGGAGGAAAATTGAAAAATAAAACCATAGGTCTTATGATGATTTTCAATATTCAACAGTAGAAAATAAATTACTTACATTAATTTGTCTTCTATAAATAATATTTTGGAATACTTTTTTGCATATTATTAAGGAAATTAATTTTTTTAATATAATCTTGATACTCTCCTAAGAATACTCAGGAGAAAATCCTGTCACAATTTTTTAGTTTCAGGACGTATTCATGCAAGCTAGGAAATTCTTCAAAACATAATCACAGGACATAATTTTAGTGCATGAATCATTTTTGAGTTATTTTGTATTTCAGTCACTTCAATTTAAGGAAGAGAATGCCAGAAACTTATCAAAGGTTATATTAGTTCTGTTTGCTAGAGCTAGCATTTGGACCTGGAGGTGTGTGTGTGTGTGTGTGTGTGTGTGTGTCTCACATTTTGTTCACAAAATGAAGCATAGTTAACACATTATATTCCATGCTACGCATATTCCATGCTGCTTTTCTACTTAACAAAATATGTAAATATATAATGCATCCTAGAAATCACTGCATATCTGTTCACAAAGAGCTTCATTTTTATGCCTTTATTATTTCTTCTTTTAAATGAGCTCCTATTTGTATTTATTTTTATATAGTTTATATTTATTCATATCACCAATAGAAAGTCATTTAAGAGATTTCCAATGGTTTGCTACTACACATGATGCTATCATAAAAAAACTGTGGATATGTTATTTTATATGTGTAGAGGTGATTCTTTAGGGCAAATCTCTAGGAAGGAGATTTTATTTTGTTTCCTGTATAGGAAAAACAAAAAGAAGAGCCCTATACAGGGAAAAGAAATATCAGGGAAAATTTATTAGCCTATAACAACGGTTTCCAATCTTTTTCATCTCATGGCACACATAAGCTAATTACTAAAATTCTGGGGCACACTAAAGATATATATATATATTTTTTTTTGCTGACCTAACAAAAAATGAGTATAATTTTGATTCATTCACACTGAACAGCTATTGTTGTGTTGACTGTTGTCATTTTTTGTATTTGACAATCAAAGGGAAAACAGATAAGTTCCCCTGGCTAAATAATCAGGCATTGCATGTTTTAAAAATTCTTGTGGCACCAGTTGAAAATTGCTGGCCTATAGAATCCCACCTGCTTCTTCTAGCAAATAAACTCCGTGGCACACAGGAAACCCTTCCTTTGAGAACGGTTTTCTCTTCTGCTTAACACACTTCATGGAGGCTACAGTCACTACTACCTGATTCATTTGAATAAGGATTTGCTAACTCAAACATCCTTGTCATTTACCTCGAAACATTAAATCCATGTAGGGGAGGAAAGTTATTATTAACCTGACCATGAAAAAAAAATCAGTAAGTTAAAAATTCAGTATATTCTAATGACAACAAGAGTATGTTTGTTTATTGACAAACTAATGATGAAGTATGGAGAGTAATTCCTGCATGGTTCAATAAAAACTAAACCTATCCACAATAAACATAATCCTCTTAAGTCGCTCAATAATGGCTTCTGACATTGACATTCATGGTTTTATAACTCTCCTCTTGAAGATTCCAACAAGCTCGATAATATTTTTTAAACATGTTCTGAAAAACAAAACAAACAAAAGGATTACTGTTACACTCTCAGAAATAAAAATGCTTAACCCTACCCAACTGTACATAGCAGAAAGTAAAGAAGCATGCAATGTCCAATTGAAACTATATTAAAAATTTAGATGAACAGGATTACCTAACATGGAATGCAGCCAGGAGAAGGATAAAGAATTTAGAGTTATCATAGAGGAATAATGTGCAGATACAACTGCTAACCCAACCCAAACCATCAACTTCTGTTACTAAATTTTAATTTTTATATTTTTAAAATTTAATATATATGTATGGGTAAGTTATTTCAGCGCTGGTTATGATGAAGGATTTACTTATTGCAACTGCAACACAATAATAAACATTTTCATATGAAAAGACACTATCTGAAGTTATTTAACCTGAGTTGTATTCTTTCTTCGAATTCAACTAATTTTATTTCTTTAGTAACTAATAAGTTTAAAATTGGATGACACAACTTTTATTATAAAAATTATAAATTGGCATGTAGTTTTAAAATTGAACATGCATAATCTCATAGCCCTAACAAATTGTTTACATATTTTCTTCTTATATGTATTTATATAAGTATGTTATATCATTTAGCATATATATTGTGAAATATAACTTTGAATCTGAATATATTTTTCTTCAGATATTTTACATGAAGTACAAATGCAGTTCATATGATTTTCAGTAGATACTCTGGGCTTCTATTTAGCAGGAGCTAAACATCAAATGTGTACAGATTTTGAGAGATTTTTGATACTACTTTCCATCTTACTGAAAAACACAAAGCTACATATGACCTGTATGCAATAAGGAAGACCTATAATGTTTGTTATGCAAATTCAAAATTTTAAATGATAAATCAAGATCTAGCCTGACATAGATCATTCAAGATCGAAAACTGAGTCTCAGAGGACTTGATAGGCTTACAGTTAGCTGGTGGCAGAATCAGGTCTTGAACTCACACCATTTGCAAGTGTTTTATTCATTATCATACACTTTCTAAAGGAAAAAAAAATCCAGTTAAATAGCTCTGTTATCCATTGAAAGATTACTCTATGATAAAATTACATGGAAGAGAAAGATTTTGAATAAATGCTTCCTTTCAGTTATTTTACTGCAAAAGCCACATCAACTAGTTGCTAAATTCACTAGAAAATTTATGTTTTTAGTGGAAAATGCCATCCATATTACTTTCATGGTCAGTTAAGCCTACCAATAAAGATATCAATGATCAAGCAACATGAATAATAAAGAAATACAAAAATTTTTGAGCAAATTATAAATTACTCAAAGTTTTTGAGCAAATTATAAATTACTGATGGAAGGGTGTAGGGAGACAAGCATTTATAAAACAGCTAAACAATATTGCAGTTCAATCTGGTTAGTTCATAGAATATTTACACAGTATTTTATAGTAACAATTTTGTTCATAGCCTGGCCAGTGTGGCTCAGTGGTTGAGCATTGACCTATGAACCAGGAGGTCACAGTTTGATTCCTAGTCAGGCCACATGCCCGGGTTGCAGGCTCAACCCCCAGAGAGGGGCATGCAGGAGGCAGCCGGTCAATGATTCTCTCTCATCATCGATGTTTCTATCTGTCTCTCCCTTCCTCTCTCAAATTAAAAAAAAAAAAAGATTTTTTTAAGTTTTGTTTATATTATCTCGAGCTTGTATTTGTTCTTTAAAAAGAAGAGTCAGACAAATTAGACCAGGCAAGACAGCCCATTGCTATAGTTAATAAAATTCAGCCTCCCGAGGCAAAAGCTTCAGGGGGCAGGTGGAGTATAGATCTAGGATAGATTGTGGTCCACAATATTTAACCTATAAATTCCAACTGTGATAATTTCTTGCAGTAATTATAACCCATCTGTGAGATGACATTAGGCCACCTACTTTATTAGAAAGAAGCATTATGTCATAGGAGTGTCTGTGGGTTTTCTATCAGTACAATATAATTCAAAAAGACATTTATGGTCAAATAAATTGCAGAAATGTTCTTGTGAAGCAGTCAACATAATAAATAGATTAAGAAGAGGATAATATGTAACATTTTTCAACCCAGAAAAATCTAGTCCTTTATTTACAAAGCTCTCCTGTTGGTGCACTGTATGCTTTGGATCTAAATCTTGTTCACTTCTTTATAATAACGTTCGTGAAAAGCATATGCCATCTGCAAACATATATACAACTAGAGGCCCGGTACATGAAATTCGTGCATGGGGGGGCGGGGGGTGTCCCTCAGCCCGGCCTGCACCTTCTCCAATCTGGGACCCCTTGGGGGATGTCCGACTGCTGGTTTAGCCTGATCCCTGCTGTTAGGGATCAAGCCTAAACCAGCAGTTGGACATCCCTCTCACAATCCAGGACCGCTGGCTCCTAACCTCTCACCTGCCTGCCTACCTGATCACCCTAACCGCCTCTGCCTGCCTGCCTGATCACTCCTAACCACCTCTTCCTACCTGCCTGATCGCCCCTAACCACCTCTGCCTGTCTGCCTGATCACCCCTAACCACCTCTGCCTGCCAGCCTGATCGCCCCTAACTGCACTGGCCTGATCGCCCCCCAACTGCCCTCCCCTGCCTGCCTGATCACCCCTAACTGCTTACTCCCCTGCTGGCCTGATTGCCCCTAACCGCCTCTGCCTTGGTCTAGCCACTGTGGCTTTGTCTGGAAGGAAGTCGGATGTTCGGAAGATGTCCAGTCCACCCAGTCTAATTAGCATATTACGCTTTTATTAGTATAGATGTCAAAACCAGTACAAAATGAGGAACAGCAGTTCTCTATTAGCCTTCATAGTGTGAAAAAATTTATTTAGAGTAGATTGTTAAAGAAAATTTGCCTTATTTTATGAGCTATTCAGAAGTATGTTTTTCATTAAGTGTTGATTTTAGGAAATTATTACAAAAATGAAACCATCCTTTCTTGAGGGTTAAAGTCAACATAACTTTGTTGACATAATTAGAAAACCTTTCTTTTATTGGTCATGTAGTCCAAACCTATGTACTATATTGTTCAGTTAAAATAAAAAGAATAAAACAAGAACCAGTTCCTCGCATGTAGCTGCATTTACAACATTATGTGACACTGGAAAAGTGAGTAAAAACTATGTGATTATTTAAAAGGAGTAGTTTACAAAACAGAGCCTCAAGAACTTAGGAATTTTAAAAAATTTGCATCAAAGCAGTAATATAGCATATTGTTTCTCAATTTGTGAAAGATAATCAGGTCATGGCAAGATTTCTGCTCTGTGAAAGACAAAATTCTGTGTTATCCAAGTGGCTTTCCATAGAGCTGATGGTGGGAAGGGGAAGTTAGAATCTACATTTTTAACTGAAATATTTTTATTAGGAAAAAGAAAACGTCTATATGGTAATTGTATGACTTTACAAAGAAATAGAAAGGGGATTTAGTTACTTTTTATTTTTTGTTTTTCTTAATTTCTTCACATAATTGTACACACTAGGAAAAAATTACTTGTTAATTTCCACTAATTTTTATATAGTCATATTTAATTAGCTTTTTACCATTAAATTAACAGTTTTTCTATGTTGATCTCATTTTTTCCTACAGTTGGATGTGTTTTTTACTAGTATACTTGCTAAGCATGCTGATAAATTGAATTAAAATACCTTTGTATAGCTTCTTTTCCTCATTGAACATATCTGGGTGCACATACATATAGACCTGAGCTTCAGAGATAATTTACATAAGGTGGTGATAGCCATTTTTCTTGATGTCCACTTCGCAAATGATCATGGGTAACATTAACTTATTTTTTAATTTCCATGTCACTTCACTAAAGCAGGCAAGATATTTCTCTCAATATCCAACTCTAAAAAAGCAACTGTATAAAACCTACAGAAAAAGATAAATGTCAAATACAATTGCAGAGCTACAAATCTGAACTTGTATTTCCAGTTTAACATGAGAGAAAGTAATAGCCAGTGTCTATGATACACCAAGTAATGGTAGCTATTCCAGGTAGGATTTGCATTTTGTGGGCCCCTTCATACCCACCAATCCAGGACTGGCTCTGTTAGAATGCAATGTAGGTCAGAACTCTGTATATATAGAGAGTGTTTCTATGGCATAGTTCCCTAACAATTAATGCAATATTGTACTCTTCTTTGGATGTTCAAAATATTATTTGGGAGTTGATGATCAGAACAACATACCGATACAAAATCAATAACACATGTAATGCCTAGTGTGACTCAAGCCTTTACTTACTTCACAAAGTTGCTATAAAATAAACTGAGAAAGCTCTTTAGAGACTTAAAAATATTATTAAATGTAAATATCTGAAAAAGTTGTATCTCTCTGAAATTGGCACATTTCACTTTTGCCATTTTCCCTTCTTGTACAGACTTCCTGCAGTGTTTCAGAATGGTTGAACTTTAAATTCTGCTCTTCGAGGAATCTTTAAATTGTCTACTGTTGCACAAGTACTGATGTATAATGCAGAAGGTTTACAAGACCTCAAAGAATTTTAAAACCACTGCACTGATGGTTGAGTGGGATGTGAAGTATACCAGTTGTCTTTAAGCCACTAATAAGAAAACAATTTTTACTTGGTTTAAATAGGTGCCCTCATTTGAGGACAGTTCATGGGGCTTAAAAAATGAGCATAACAGCCAGAGGTGCAATAGCAGCCTGATGATCTAGAGAAAGGCTGGCAGGAATGTATAGCCCTCTAGCCCCCTTCAGCTCCCAGCTCAACCTCCTCACTCTTTCTCCTCCAGAGCTGCTTCTGCATGTTTAATTTTAGTCCACCACCTACTCATTACTTGAAAAGTAAAGTAAAAGAACTCTTCTGGTAAAGTCTGATACTATCTCTAATAATAAAAGCGTAACAGGCTGATTAGACCGGGCATCCTTCCGGACGTCCTTCGTCCAGACAAAGCTGCAGCGGGTGGGGGCTGCGGCAGAGGCTGCAGAGGCCCCTGGCCTCGGCGGCAGAGGGCGTGGGCCGGGGCCAAGGCCCTTGCACGAATTTCATGCATCGGGCCTCTAGTTCTGTAATGAAGTTCCTAAGACTGAGTGTGATATCTGGTTAACAATATGGTATAGAGTCATTGTTTTCCAACAGTCTCATGGGTTTCCTAAATTCCAAGATGCTGCTGCAGTTGCTGCATGTGTTTTGGGTGAAACCAACTAGATGTGACTCCAGACACCCCACCTGCTTCAGCCTGAAAATAAACACAACAGTTTTATCTGTTTTACATAGCATTAGTATAACATTCAGATTACTTTATTTTGATTAAAAATGTTTGGGGAAATGTGAATTAATGTAGAATTTTTTGCATATCAATAAATTTAATCTTGAAAAGAGAAGTTCTGTATTATCTATAACTAGAGGCGTGGTGCATGAAATTTGTGCACGGGTAGGGTCCCTAGGCCTGGCTGGCGATCAGGGCCAATAGGGGCCTTCCGGCTGCTGGCTGGGGCCTTCTTTCATTTTGTGCCGCCCCCCGGTGGTCAGCACACATCATAGCGAGTAGTCGAACTCCCAGTAGGTTGAATTCCTGAGGGGATAATTTGCATATTAGCATTTTATTATATAGGATAATAAAAGGGTAATATACTAATTAGACCAGACGTCTTCTGGACATCATTCTGGACATTCTTCCTGACAAAGCCGGGGCTAGAGGGAAGCCAGCCGGGTCCTGGGTCCCTGCAGGTGGCTGGAGGAGGGAAGCCCGGGTCCCGGGTGCCTGAGGAAAGCCAGTGTCGGCAAGTCAGGGGAAGGAAGACCTATGCTTGCATGGATTTTCATGCATTGGACCCTGCTCAATATAAGATGGGAAAACCTGTACTCAGATATAGTATAGGTGTTACAAACTTAAACTCCTAAAATACATACAGGGGTGGGCAAAAAGCAGTTTTACTATTGTTACTTTGGAAAAAGACATGCAGCAGGTTATGATTATTATAATGGCTTTATTAACTCTGTGTTTTGTGTCCTCAAAACCATAAACCTACCTTTGCCCACTCCTGAATTTGTTTTTTAACCTAAGAACAAGTAGTAATTACTTGTTTTTTTAAAGATCAAAGACTCAAAACTATCCTTGTAACTAATCAGAATGTAGGAAATCATACTTTAAAAAAATAAAGTCACATTTTAAAGAATTATTTTAGATAGAAATGGTAGAGATTCCAACCCATTAAGTTAAAAATGAGAAATATGTACTCTTTTATGCCACCAAGCTATTAAAAGATCAGAGTGATATTGTCCTTGAAATAACTGCATCCAGTAACTCGAACTCACTCACTCTCTCTCTCTCTCTCCCTCTTGGCCCTCACTCTCACTCTCCATCTCTAGTTCATCTTGGCATGTGTCTAATTCATAGCTTCCATCTGTTCTGTTGAAACTAAGATTTCTATATTTTGTAGAAAAATAGGACCACAAGCAGTTCTGTGGTTTAAACCTTTCTCTTTTATACTTTCATAATCAGAGCGGAGTAAGTATTCCTCTAGGCCTTGGTGAATGCCTACAGCAACCCAGTGAAGGCGTCTGGTTGGACTGGCTTGTCCATCCTCAGATCACAAAATTAGGAGGCTAGGACACTATGACTGGTTCAGCTTGTGTCAATTACCCACCCTTGTGAGTGGAGGTGAGAAATGGTATCTCTTCCGATAAGAAAGGGTGAAGTGGCAGACACATAAATATTTGGCAATTGTGTCTTGAAGCACTACCAAGATTCTTATGATGAGAACATCAAAACTATATTTTACTGTGCTTTGATGAACAATTGCTTCAGAATTTAACTTAATCAAAGGAGCAGAAAACTTCATCTATTTAATGTTTCTAATTTTTCTTCTGAGGATTCTCTTGACAAAAGCCTTAGATAAGTTAATTCCGTTTGGTACATCTTTTAGACACTTATTTTAAATTAATAATGTTAGATAAATAAATACAGACTTATTTGCCTTTTTTTCTTTACATTTAAGGATAACTCAATACAGGGTCAGGTAATGGATTAGTACAAAACCATTTTTAGAAGAGCTCTCAGTATATATATTAGAACCATTCAAAAAGAGTTATTATTAGTTGGATCACTGTGAATGGTCAATAAAAATTTTCTTCCCTGACCATATATTTTAATGCTAGATAATAATCAGTTTCCCCTAGAGCTCTCAATCTTATTCTTATTCATTTCTTTCTTTATTCCCTGCCTTCTAGGCTCCTCTGTATAACATGCAGTCAACATTATTTGTTACTTTTTTTTTTTCTTCAAATGGTAGGAGAAATCTCCTTTCACAGTAAAAAAAAAATAAAAAATAAAAAGCAATCTGTCACCATCTTACAGATTGAGGTCAGTAGGAAAATGTTATTCCGATTAGTCTTCTAAAAACATCACTTTAAAAATCAGGTTTTTAAAAAAGTTATTTTCCTTTTACAAAGTACAAAGTAGGAATAGGACCTTCTTCTGATTGCTAGGTTAACAGTTTTACTCACCTTATCTTCATTATCCTCTTAAAGACTAGATTTTAAAACAATTTTATAAGTGTACCTGCTGTGCAAAGCCTTTTTCTTCTTTTGAATTTGATTCTGAAGGCATCAGAGTTTCAACACTGAACAATAGATACTTGATGGAGGGAGCAGATAACAGTGTCCTGGAAAGATGTTAAGGACTTGACCAAGTCTCTCAGAGTAGCCTTTTACCCAGCACCAGACAAGTAACATTCAGAGATGGAAACACAGAAGTAAAAGGTGGAAGGAAAGGCGAAATAAGTCACATATGTGAAGAAAATTAGAAAAATAAATGGGAGTAAATTCACCTCTTCCACAGTTTAAGAAATTTGCAATTAGATAAAGCATTGTTATAAGTATTTTTTAGTTTTCTCAGCATATACATATGCTCTTCAGATAAACATGATTGATAAATACTAGAATTATTGTCTATTCTTTATGATCATGGTTTGAGATAATAGTCTATTGCCCTAATTAGGTTATGTCCTTATTTTACAAATGTAGGATATTCATTCTTTTGGTTACATTGAAGCTATTAATGACACAGGCACAGTTTTATTTTAAGAGTTTGGGTAATAAAGGAGTTTTTAATATAACTGACTTGGGTGCTATTTTTCCAAGCCAACCATTTTATTATTATATTAATTTCATTGTGAACTTATTTTTGCTGAGCTAAAGTAATTATTGTCTGTTTTAAGGCAAGTGAAAGTCTGACACTGTCCAAGTGGGGGAGGTGAAAAACACGTAGAAAAAAGCCTTAAAAACAGTAATGATAATAATAATTGCTGGGAGTTCCTAGAGGAGAAGAGAGCTTGGCTGTGTCTATAAATGAGTAGCACAAGGGATCCCTGTAATGGAACTATTTGTATCTTACTGTGGTAGTGTTCATATGAATCTACACATAAAATTGCCTGGAACTATACACATACACAGACACATCGTGCATCTAAAATTGATGAAATCTAAATAAGGTTGGTGGATAGTAGCAACATCTACTGTTGTAAAACTTGAGAGAAATGTTTGAGCTATTATTATACTACTAGAGGCGCAATGCACAAAAATTCATGCAAGAGTAAGCCTTCTTTCCCCTGGCTGCTGGCACCGGCTTCCCTCCTCCTGCTGCCGGCTGGCACCCAGGACCTGGGCTGGCTTCCCTCCAGCCCTGGCTTCGTCAGGAAGGACATTGGGAATGACATCCCGAAGACATCCAGTCTAATTAGCATATTACCTTTTTATTATTATAGACTAGAAGCCTGGTGCACAAAATTCGTGCATGGAGGGGGAGTCCCTCAGCCCAGCCTGCACCCTCTTCAATCCAGGATCCCTGTGGGATTGGGCCCGAAACGGCAGTCAGACATCCCTCTCACAATCCGGGACCTCTGGCTCCTAACCGCTCACCTGCCTGCCTGCCTGCCTGATCACCGCTAACTGCACCCCTGCCAACCTGATCACCCCTCACTGCTCTCCCCTGCCAGCCTGATCGCCCCTAACCACCTCTGCCTCAGCCCCCACCACTGTGGCTTTGTCCGGAAGGACATCCAGAGGACATCCAGAAGACATCCAGTCTAATTAGCATATTACCCTTTTATTAGTATTGCTAGTGTTTGCAAGGTGTTACTATTGGGAGAAACTGGTTGAAGGTATATGGAATCACTCTGTATTATTCCTGTAACTGCATGTTTATCTGAACATCTCAAAATAAAATTTTAAAGTAATATGTCTTTTAGAAAGCAAAAATGAATTATTTGAAGGCTTGTTTATGATTCATGAAAAATGTTGCAGTTGAGGCTGCCCAGGAATTCATAAACATTTTAACTTATTGCAGTAACAGCCACTACAAAAGCAGTACAATATATGTCGTAAAATATATAAAATATTTGGAACAGTCCATTAGCCAGGCTATTATATTCCATGGTAGATTAGGTCATTGTTCCCCAAATATTGCTCTCTTCCTCTTACCTCTATGGACTTTGGCCATGTGACTTACTTTGACAAATGGATTGATAGAAAAAAATGTGAGGAGAGGCTTGAAATGTACTTGTATGGTTGGACTTGGCCTGTTCTCCTTCTGCCTTTGCCAGGAGAAGGAAATACCCCCACAAACCCTCTGGTTCCAGAAGAATGATAAATGCAAGGAACAGACCTAAACCAAACCCATGCTCAAGAATTGATGAAAGCCATAGATCAAATAAACTCCAGTCAAATGATAGGCACAAGAGTTAGAAATGAGTTTGATTTGTTTGCCACTTCTTTTAGAATAGATTATTATATAGCCTTATTGTGCCTAGAGTTGACTAACAAAACAAACAAACAAAAACCAAATAATTGATGAGAATAGATTTCAAGATACTCTTATTGAGATTATGGTTTAGGTAAAATAGACTGTGGCATGGAAGCATATATCACAGCAGACAATTATGAACTATCTACCTTCTCAGAGTTGAACGTGACATAGTTTAAATTAAGTATGAATCTTTATCTTTTCAAATTTTCCCTTCGTGTCCTTAATGCTTTATTTTTCCCCTACTCCTAAATTTATAAGATTTTTCATTGAAAGTGAAAGAGTAGTTAGTAAATTAAGCATCTCTCCCCGCAACAGTTTGATCTTGATTTTTCCACTATGATGCCATGAAAAAAATAACTTTGCCACTCTTTTTTAATGCAACACCGCTAGTACTTAAGCACTTAGTAAATATGGATATATGTTGAATAATTATTCAACCTCTTTACTTTCCTATTCTCCTATAAATGTGTTTACTGAGTTAAGTATATCACTCTCTGTTTTTATAGAAGTCAATATTGATAGGCAAATTGCCTGGATTTTCTGAAAGATATGCTTGCACATTTTGTTTATTGTGCTACCTTGTATAATCACATACATGACAATTTCTCTCAATTTTTACATGAAACAAGACAAGTATTGGTTATGATGAATTGGCATGCTTTTACCTACTGATAAAAGAAACAGAAAACAATAACATTTCTCCAGTTTGTTTTGTCTTTCAGGAATGAATCCAATTTAATGCTCAATAATAGTAACTCTGTAGTGTTACTACTCATATAAGAAGCATAATTGTAATTACCATTATTTCTTTTAACTAAAAGAAATAAAATACTTTCTACCAAATAAAACTGCTTAAAAATAAACAAAATCTAACACTTTTGAGCTTCTGAAATCAATATTATTTCATCAATTTAATCCTTTTATCCTCCTAAGAAATATGAAGGCCTATAGTGTGTCTCGGGCACTGTGCTAGGCTAGAAATGAATGTTACATCATCATGGAACTTACCTTCTTTGGGAAGACTAAAAAAACAGTATCATAGTAGAAGAATATCATGTAAGGAAAAATATCCTGTAAATAAATTATATCTAGAAAATTTTTACTTTAGAAAATTAACTTTCATTTGTAATGCTAACAGCAAGACACCCAGGTAAAACATACATGGTGTCAAAACAAGCCAAAGGAAAATGGTTTGGGCAAAAAATGAAATAGGATCGCAAGTCAAATTTATAGAAAAGATTCCTTTATTAACTTTTGGTCAAAAATATGTTTGTATATTTTCAGAAAACAACTCCGAGACCATGTGGATTCCTGCAACAGAGAGGAATTGACAGGAGTGCTCAAGCCATGAAGACAGAAGAGAAACAGTCCAGAGATGGAAGACGCTGACAATGCCTTTCCATACTAACAGTCAGCAGATGTGCATCACTGCAGATTGCCCAGGACCAAACCAGAGAGGATCAGACCTGCATTACTACCATTTGTCCACCATCCAGAACTGAAATATCATTGCTGTTATGTACACATAAAGAACTCTTGGACATAGAAATTGGGACTCAAAAGAACTGTTGGCCCAGAAAGAAACTCACTATAGACTGATTCATTTGCCTCTTAGCATAACCATTATTGCTTGTCTCATTTTCGGTTCCTATAAGTGTATTCCTAGTATCACATGAGCTCACTCATCTAGGGGAAAAGATGAACAACATAGACTGAAGAACAAGAACAGCATCGATTAGACTGTCAGACCTCAGAGGGAAGGTAGGGGAGGGTGGGGATAAGGGAGGTAGATCAACCAAAGGATTTGTGTGCTTCCATATGAGCCTAACCAGTGATCACGGACAACAGGGGGGTGGGGGCATGCGTGTGGAGGGGTTTGGGATGGGAATGGGGGTGGGGGTTGAGGACAAATATGTGATACCTTAATCAATAAAGTAATTTTAAAAAAAAAAAACAGTATCTGGGATGCAAATAAGTGATTATGTTATTTTTTATAATAATAACATGTTCTTAACATAAACTAATGGGGAATGTGGGGTTTTGGAATGGATATAGGAATTGGGATGGAGCAGAATGCTGCAGATATGGCTAGGACTTGATATGCCAAGAAAATACTAGAAAAAGGGAGGACTTCTGAAAGGAGTTATGGCTTCTGGGGCAGAAGGAAAAGAACACAGGAAAGGTCTAAGCTAAGGAAGAACTCGGGTTAGTCCAAGGACTACCAAAGAAGAACTAACACTTGTGTATTAATCAAGAGCTAACATTGTTTGAGGTAATCTTGGAAAAGTAAATGAGCTGAGACATGTAAGGGTTTGTGTTTAATTCTAAGGGCAATGTAAATCTACTGAAGAAATATAAGTAAGGAAATTGCAGGTTCCTACTTACGGTTTCTTTAAATAACCCTCTTTGTGAGGCAAATTACTGAATCTAAGTAAGTTAGAAAACTAGTACAATTACCCAGATGAGAGGTAGTGATGGTCTGAACCTGAGTTTATGAAATGTGACCTAGACTAAGGGATAGTATTAATAACAATAAGTAAAACTATTAAATTGAATATTTATTTTAATCCATGAGGTTAAAGTTTTAAAATAGTTTATTAAAATTAATTCTGAATCTATATTTAAAAGTAAACTCTGGCCAAGAAAAAAATATGATGATAATCCAAAAACTTACTTCAATAAAGTCTAAAACTATTATCAGAAAATTTTATCTATTTACTTGTTTATATATCTATTTAATCATTTTTTAATTTTCCAATTATAGCTGACATACAATATTATATTAGCTTTAGGTGTACACTCCAGTGATTTGACATTATATAATTTACTAAGTGATCATCCTGATAAGTTTAATTCCCATCTGACACCAGACATAATATCAAGAAATTTTACTTAGTAGACCCCAAGTTAATGATTATATGACATTTAATGTATAATTGGTTATTAATATTAGAAGGTGGTAGTAATCAATTGAATAATGTTAGTGTAATGCATTTTATCTCTATTGGGCAACTTTATATATAATTCTAATTTATTTGAGTTATTGGCAAAATGTCTTATGGATAGATACAGTAATACCTATATTTAAAAGGCATACATAAAGAAAAAGAAAATTGTTTTGTTTTTTTGAGCTTTCTTAAATTTGTTTGAAGGAATTGAATAAAAGCTAACACCATTTAAGAGACCACTTATAATTCAGATTTTAAGGGGTATTTGTGCTTCTAGATTTAGATGTAAAGAGATAAATATTGGTTGAAAGGAAATGGGTAGAACTATAGCTCTCATTTAGTGATCATAACAATTTATGGTAAATAGTTGGAACTTATGATTTAGTCAAGTAGACTCATTTAATTCATTCCAAATCATAAAGCAATTGTTGGTATCTTCAAATAAGAGGCTCTAATAAAGGGAGCTCTTCAATAGAATTTCTACTGATTTATATTTTAAAATTCAGATTATTTCCTGTAGGGGAAAAATGATTTACTTAAACTTCAGGGCTTTTTTTCTAATAAAGGGGAAAACTGGAAGATTTTAAATATATTATTTCCTTATAATTTGAAGAAAGTGCTTAAAATATATTTCCCATGCACCACAATTAAGCACGACTATCACACTAAATAGTCAAAGTTATAACAGAGGAAATAAATGAAGTATCATAACCAGCAAAACATGCTTAGAACTTATTACCAATTTCAATGACTGGACAACTACAGAATGGCTGTCTTCAACATGACTGTGCCTAATTTGAAGTTCACGGCTATTTATTTTAAGTGTACTTTTTAGTTTAAAAATATATTTGGCACTTAAAAAAATGCAATTTCTTGTGAGATCTTTGAGTATACATACTAGTAGAAAGACTCAAGATTTTAATAGCAATTAGTAATGTTTTCATTTATAGATATTTTCTCTCTGTGATTGAACTTATAATTTCACTTCTAGTCTTAAAGTAATAATAAAAGTGGACTACATTGTTTTAGGTTTATCAATTTATATTATCATATGGGATAAAATACAGAATTTGATAAGAAGGTGGGAAATATCTGGAATAAACTAAAAATACCTCTGCAAAAGTATCCATGTTAGTCATACAAAAAGGCAGTGGACTTCTGTGATGATTAACTTTTAAAAGGAGAGTTGCCCGGCTGGTGTGGCTCAGTGGTTGAATGTCAACCCAGAAACCAAGAGGTTGCTGGATCGATTCCTGGTCAGGGAACATGCCTGGGTTGTGGGCTCATTCCCAATAGGGGGTGTGCAGGAAGCAGCTAATTGATGATACTCCTCTCTAACCAATGTTTCTATCTCTCTGTCCCTCTCCCTTCCTTTCTCTCTAGAGGCCTGGCCTGCAGGGATCAGGCTGAAACTGACTCTCCAACATCCCCCAAGGGGTTCTGGATTGCAAGAGGGCAGTTCTCAGGTGACATACACCAGAATCGGGCTCCCTCCTCTTTGGGTCTGGGATGTGGGTGAAGCAGATTTGGGGCCAACAGTGCTCCAGCAGCAACCTAACTCATGGCTGATTCCTCCAGGAATCAGGCTCCCTCCTATACTGGTTGGAGCGTCTGCCCCCTGGTGATCATTTTGCATCATAGCTACCAGGTGAACAGTCAGACAGTTGTTTAGGCTTCTATATATATAGATATTTTTTAAAAAAGGAGAGCCAAGTTGACATACAAAATTAATCATCAGAGAAGTCCACTGCCTTTTTGTATGACTATAATATATGTAATATATAGTGTATATATAGAAAGTGTATGTATTTTATATCTGTGTATATATACCTATATAAGAAATTATATTTTTAACTGCCAAATATATTTTTAAACTAAAAAGTACACTTAGAATAAATAACCGTGAACTAAGAAACTTTATTACTTTGAAATTATAATTTTTCCATTTTATTTCTAGAAAATTAAACCCTTTAAATTTTTACCTAACTTCTACATGATGGCTGTTGAATACTCTACAATATACTAATGTAGATGTTATGGTACATGCACACACTTTCAGGCTGTTTATACCCAATGTCACCAATACATGTAAATGCGGGGAGAACAATCTGTGAAACTCCAAGCTTGTCTCAGCTAGATGCAGGAAATTGTTCAAATTTCCAGCAGTTTTTCGAAACTGATCCAAACAGAAACAAACAACTATGAAAAGTGTTCAAATACAAACACAGGATAGAATGTCTAACTGCTATAGGCAGTTCGATATGAGCAGAGCAAGGACGATTGCCTAGGTACAGAAACTCACTAGAGCAGAAAGCCCCAGATGCCTAGCATGGGGTAACATTGGGACAAGGAGGACCTCCCCCCACCAGGGTAACCTGTCCTCCAATAGCATATTGCTGGTCATGGGGGTTAGACCCCCTGACCTTTCCTCCCTAGAGATGACATCTAGGTCTCAGTTGTGTTTCAGCTCCAGGCCCAGAAAAGCAGCAAAACCAGACAAGTGACCTCATGGCTGACCTCAGGACCAGCTGCATTGACTAAGGACCCCCTGCCCTGGCTCAGACCAGTCAGTGGAAACCAAGACCCTGAAAGAGCACACCTGGAAAGCTGGTGAATATTCTATTTAGACCCTCGCCTGAGATCTCCCCTAAGATTTCTACCTGCAAGAGGGAGATAAATAGGCTCAGGACGAGGGACACAGTGTGTGCCCATGTGCGCTAGGGACCTCATGAGACTTGCAACCAGGGGAGCAGTGGACAGCAGCAGCTCCTCCTGGGCTAACCCTCAGAACCTGTCTCCCAGGCCCCCTATTCTCTAACTTCCCAGTGAGCCAACGCAGCCCAGCCTAGGCTTTCCTGTTGCTTCTTCTAGGCCCTTCCTTGTTTCACTGTCCCAAGAGTGTTTTTGCTGGGGCCAATAAATTCTTGCTTGCTTTACTGAACTTTGTCTGTTGATGGAAATCTTTCCTTCAAGAAGCCAAGAACCGAGACCTCGTCCTCTTGTCAGTAACATAACTGCTATGGTATATATCTGAAAGTATTACAAAATAACATTGAATGTAAAGTGTAATTGAATAAAAAAATTAATTAAAAAATAAAGAAATAAAAACTTTCAAGGACACTATCTAGAGTATACTTTAAAACATAGTAGTTTTTACCTTTTACAAAACTGGGTTATAAAATACTTTTGTTTTATAATATACTAGAGGCCGATGCACAAAATTCAATTAGTACAGGAGTAGGCCTTCCTTCCCCCAGCTGCTGGCACTGGCTTTCCTCCAACACCCGGGACCTGGGCTTCCCTCCTCCAGCTCCCCGCAGGCACCCGGAACCTGGGCTGGCTTCCTTCCGCCCCAGTTTCATCAGGAAGGATGTCCAGAATGATGTCTGGAAGATGTCCAGTCTAATTAGCATATTATCATTTTATTATTATAGATTCTTTCTTAGAAATCTCATTACAATGCTCATATATATGTACTATACACACATTATTTCTGTATTTACAGAAAACCTTGACTAGTTGAAGTTTATATTCATATTATCTTGAAATCAGAAAATAAAATGTGTGAAACTTCATGTTTAAATGGATAAAAAGTGATAAATTAAAAGTCTAGAACTCTGCTATTTTTCTTTTTTCTTTTTTTGCCAGTTTATGCAATCTCTGATGTATATGTATCTTCATGATTCCTAGTACTTCTTGGTAATTTAAAAACAAAACACTTTTGTCTGGCTGGTGTGGCTCAGTGGTTCAGTATACACCCACAAACCAAGCGGTCACTGGTTTGATTCCCCTTCAGGGCACAAGCCTGGTTTGCAGGCTTGATCCCCAGTAGAGGGCGTGAAGGAGAAAGCCAATCAATGATTCTCTCTCATGGGTGTTTCTCTCTCTATCCCTTGCCCTTCCTCTCTCTAAAATCAGAAAAAAAAACACATATAAAAAAACACTTTAAGTTAATTGAAATAATTTTTCCTGTGATTTTATTGTCTGAATGCCACATATCTATAGCATACAGTTTGTAGTATGAATTCCTCAGAAATGCCTCCCCACCCCCCATTCTGTACAGACATCTTCTCCTTAAAATTTCTAACATTTTCAACTTGTTTTAGATTCCTCATAATTTCAACTCTAAGGTAAAACTAAAAAAATTATAATATTTTGCCGAAACCGGTTTGGCTCAGTGGATAGAGCGTCGGCCTGCGGACTCAAGGGTCCCAGGTTCAATTCCGGTCAAGGCATGTACCTTGGTTGTGGGCACATCCCCAGAAGGGGGTGTGCAAGAGGCAGCTGATCGATGTTTCTCTCTCATCGATGTTTCTGGCTCTCTATCCCTCTCTCTTCCTCTCTGTAAAAAATCAATAAAATATATTTTTTAAAATTATAATATTTTGAAATACTTGCTGCATTTAGTTTTACCTAAAATATGTGCAGTGTTAAAAGATACCTCCAATGTGATGTACAGTTAACCTAATGAAAATATCAATACACAAATGAGTGGAAACAGACACTTCTGTGCTTTTAATGTGCACATTATTCAGCATTACTCATTTTAATGTTTCCTTTGATTACATTTATGTAAAGATCAGTGCCATCTTAAATGTATATCAGTGCTCCCCTGAGATTTTAAATCAATCTTGAGAATTTGTTGAGTCAAATGATGTTTATCATCACCTGAGTGAGTTTTTTATATTTAAAATTTCTTTCAGAGTAGTTATGCATGGATTTTTATATTATTTTATCAAAATAAGTACTATGTGGTTTTTATTTTCTATCACTGATGTTGAATCACCATTTTACCATCTGATTCCTATAGATTGATCTCTTTTGTTAACTGGTCATTCACCAATAGTTGAAAGTAGACATTAATAACTGGATATGTGTCTTGGTTTTCTCAATGACTGATTCATGAAGTAGCTCAGAAACCCTTGGGATATCAAATTGAACTAATGAATTTTTCATTAAAAGTCCTATTATAAACTTTTTATCTCCTGAGTAAATACCTAAGTTAAAACCTGGCATTCACCAAGCAACCTACTGTTCATTCTTATGTTAATGAGGAGGCTAATTGCAAATTTCCCTCGATAATCTCAGCATCAATTATTCATGAACCCCTGACAACAGACTTGACATTTCCCCATGACAGCTCTCAATCCTTCTGCTTACAAGTTTTAATATGTGCAGGATGATTTAAAAGACTTTAAATATAAAAATTGCCAAAAGTAATTTGGAAAGAAAAGAAAGAAAAAAAATACCTTTTGAAAATTGAATACCTGTATGTTAGTTTTGAATGTATTTAAGGTTTACATATTTTAGGATTTGGAAAGCTTTAAGGAGATAAAACAAAATATTATTTCAAACTTCTCTTAAAATTACATTGTTAGATTGGGGTTCTTTCATAGAAAATGTGCCACTCCAAAAAGAATCGATCTAATGAATATACATATATGAAATTTCAGCTTTTCTCAGAGTCTCCAATAAGATTACATTACAATACAAATTAGTACATGAACACTGAATGAAACTTGGCTCTATAATATTTCACTTTTTTCTATGGTTGTTTTTTTTTCCTATAGTTAATGAGCTTTGAATGCTTCTGTTTGTGGCATCCACTGGCTGTCATGTTGGTGTATGGAATTCTCTGTCTAATGTTTGGAAGATGAGCTTGTTCTCAGCAGTAATTGTTTTCCATGGTGGTTCCAAGTTCTTGCATTCTTGTGGGGCAAGTATATGTTTGCCACTGTGGCTCAGGTTTCTTGGTTTCTCACCATATTTTAAGATAATTTGGGGGTTTAGAGTCTTGTTGGCATTGAGTTTAAAACTTGTACTCCACACTTTTGCACTTGGATGGGTCAGGTTCTTTTCCTTTCTTAGAACATTCTCAGATGTGGCAGAGTTTTTCTGGTCTGCATTTCAGGCAGATGGCTCATAGGAAAAACATGAGGTTTCTTTACTTGAACTTTTACTCTAATATATAAGAAACTATTAATTTAACCAGCATATCTATAGCTGTGTGTGTGTAGGAGGGTGTATGTTAAGAGGCTCCCCGAAAGTTGACTGCCATATTGGTTAGATATCTAAATGATATTAAAAAGTTATGTAATATTCTCGATAAGGACAACTACAGAAGGCATCACTTTACAATGGAAGATTTGTAGTGAGGCATTTGCCCCACTTGGCATCGTGTGAAAAATGAGGAATTGACTCCAGGACAAAACTGCCATTTTAGAAAGCTCAGTCCTCTGCAGTGAGATCAGTCAGTCTTTTAGGGAACAGTGCTGCTTACCTAAGGGAAAGGACAAGCATTGACCAATGTTGCTTCTACAAAGGAAGGGAGGAGGACAGGGAAAGACAGAAAGGAAGGATCCAACCAGCCCAGCTGTTCCATAGACACTCCTTCTACTTGTTTCCGTGGTGACAGTCCCTCACTTTCTTACCTTTAAAATCTGATATAAATACTTCAAACTTGACATCTCTCAGGTCAAACAGCAAGACCAACTTGTCATGTTCTGTAGACTTCCTTGAAATTGTTCTTGAATATATAAATATGCAGACATACATAATACATACAGGCATATCCATCTTTAGTCCTGGACTGTGGAGTCCTTCATAGACCCTCAAAAGAATTTGTTCTTTTTTTTTTGTTTTTTTTTTTCAGATTCTTTGTTATTATGAAATCATTCTTTTTGGATATCTCTATTGCCATTTCAAAGGGATTTGGTGTGTGTGTGTGGGGGGATGGCCGAGGGGGGACATTTCTCAGTTGGCACCCTGATCTGTTTGCTTTCTGCCTGATCCTAAAACAGGGACTGCAAGGCCTTTTTTTCTTGTTCTTCTCTTTATCTAATTTTTTTTTTTATCCAAAAGAATGAATGTGAAAAGTAACACTATAATTGCAAACCTGAATTATTCCTTCTTCTCTGTCCTCTTAACTAGGTGAAAAGGAAAAAAAAAGTGATCTGATAAGTTGATAAGTTAGAGATAATTGGATTATATCTATCTTAATTGATAAGTCCAGGTATCCACCACACACACACACACACACACACACACACACAAAGGCACACACATATCTGTGTATTTTAAATATATATTTTGGAAACAATATATATGTTGTAGTGTGAAGTACATATGTAAGTGTTGTGGGAATGGGCAGTGATTGGAGAGACATACCCCATCACACTGGAAAAATCTTATAAAACTACTAGAGGCCTGGTGCACAAAATGCGTGCACTGGGGGGGGGGGTCCCTCAGCCCGGCCTGCACCCTCTCAGTCCAGGACCCCTCAGGGGACATCCCTTTCACAGTCTGGGACCCATTGCTCCTTACTGCCCACCTGCTCGCTGCTCCTTAGTGGTGCTGTGGAGGAGGTAGAGGCTGACCTGCTGCACTTGCCAGCGTGAGCCGGGCTTCTGTCTGAGAGGTGCTCCCCCTGTGAGAACACACTAACCACCAGGGGGCAGCTCCTGCATTGAGCATCTGCCCCCTGATGTTCAGTGTGCATCATTGTGACCAGTTGTTCTGATCATTCCGCCATAATGGTCGCTTACGCTTTCATTATATAGATCTTAAACAGGACTCACATCTAAAATGTATGCCTCATTCTCAATAACAGATTAACATGCTAATGGAATCCTATAATTAAACAGCTAATTTAATTATCAGAAACCACGATTTTAATACAATGCCATTTTACTACCATGATATTAAACTATTTATAATTTCTTTAAATATATTTTATTGATTTTTTTACAGAGACGAAGGGAGAGGGATAGAGAGTTAGAAACATCGATGAGAGAGAAACATCGATTAGCTGCCTCCTGCACACCCCCTACTGGGGATGTGCCCGCAACCAAGGTACATGCCCTTGACCGGAATTGAACCTGGGACCTTCCAGTCCACAGGCCGACGCTCTATCCACTGAGCCAAACTGGTTTCAGCTGTAATTTCTTTTTGTATTTTTATTTTATAATTTCTCATTCATGTAATGATGTTTCATATTCCTGAGCTTTTGCATCATAAGAGCCTCACACAGAAAGACTATTTGGCCCCCTTACATTTGTTTAAAAAGAGACAACAGGTACAAAATGGATATGGGGCTCATTTGTGCTGAGCCCCATATCACCAAACCTTGACCTAACACCTAACCCAATTACCGTTTCAGCATCTCCCAGGAAAGTAATGGTCAGCACTACTGAGGTATGCAACCTCAAGACTCCTTTCATCACCCATAAGAAGGTGAACTTGCCTAGAACAATCTACCTTATGCTAGAAACCTCCTTTCCCACCCCTTCTGCCTATAAATGCATTTTCTTTTGTATAGCTCTTAGAAGCTCCCTTGTATCTGTTAGATGATTTGCTGCCCGATTCGTGAATTGATGAATAAGGCCAATTAAATTAGAGTCTCAAATGTATTCTGTTGATTTTTTTTTAACAGACCTAATTTAATCCATCCTGAAATTTCTAGAATGTCACCAAAAATAGACTTAATCCCCACAAAAATGTACATAGCTATCCATAGCCTTTCTAAAACAGATTGGCACGTATCCTGAAATTGCCTGTTTTTTTTTTCTGATTCATACTCTGCTAGCTAGAAAGGTACAATCATGTCTTGATTGATTTGCAGCCCAAGCCATGGCATGGTACCTCATATACAATAGTCTTCAACAAGTTTGTGTTGAGTAAGTACCTCAACTGTGCTGCTATTCTTTATCTTTCTTTCTATTTGTGTCCATGTTTGCAGGCTCTTGAAGTCTTGGTCACTCACTATCCGCACTATCTTGTGCCCCGTGCCTACATTTGCCAACCATGTGATAAACCCAGTGGCTCTACTAATGCTGCAACATTAATCTAGTACTGTCCTGGTTCTCTTTGTCTCTCGTCTTGATGTTATACTTTCACTTTGCCCAACTACTCATTAATAATGCTCAGGGCTTTGTGGAATTTAACCTTTGGCCATGGATCCAAAGCTTTAATTACCTCTCTCCTCACATTAATGGTCTTCTAGGGAGTGTGTATTGACCACATAGCTACAAGGCCTTGCACTTTACAGTTTGTATACTCATCTGGATTTATGAAACCCCTAGCTACCCAAACCAGAAGACAAAGGGGCCACTGTTCTTGGTGTAGTTTCTATGGTAGAAACGTATAGAAGCAAAAAGGCTTAAAGTGAAAAGTTAGAGACAGTTTCTCCTCCACCTTTTCCCCTCTTCTTTCTCATAGAAACTGAAGCACGTGCATATTTACACTCAGAGGCACACTCCATTTCCTACACTGCATCTTGAATAAAGAAGTAAAACAAGTGAGTGATGCTTGTTTGTGTATGTGCATTTGTTGTTGTTATTGTTTAATGACAAAGGGAAATGTGCCTGAAGAAGAGGAATGGACTCATTCTGATTGCCACACCCCTCTTATCTCTCACAAATGTGGTTCCCATTATCCCACTCTTCTAAGTTACCAGCAAGGTGTGAAGTGTTATTTATCAAATAAACACTAGTATTAAAAGTCCTTCAACTCTTTTAATGATGAAGCTGTGTTACAATAACATTATTAGCTTTATAAAATAAAGTTGGTGCAAGTCAGTGTATTTTAGTGGATAAGTGCATGGGTAAAGGGTCAAATAGACCCCTTATGAATCCAAACACTGACTCGAATGCTCCAATGTGTATCCTTGGGAATTTTTTCTCAACTCCTCCTCTGTTTCTTCTTGTGAGAAACTGAGAGGATTATAATAGCAACCTTTACACAGGATAATCCGAGGGAAGCATGAAGCTATCCCAAGGGAAACTCAGCCTGGAATTCTTTCAAAGAAAGCACTTTCTAGATGCTGACACCTGGAAGTAAGCTTTTCTAAAGTTGACCTAAGAAAATGCCTGTAATTAAGGCTTAGTTCTCCTTCTTCCTCTCCCCTTTTACAGCCCTCTCTCCCACTATAGAAGAGAAACTCATACTCCTCACACACATGGAATCTTACTATGTTACATGGACAGTAGATGCTAAAACTTCAGGTTATTAAAAAAAAACAGTAGTAAATACTACTATCTTCTTAAATTAAGGCACCATATCTGTCCCCATTTATTTTCATTAAGACATGCGTTCAGAATAAGAGTTTACTTCTTGTGTTAAGTAATCATTTATACAAATTTGTAATATATGCATACAGATTTGAATAGTTACATGCTAATCTATAATAATAAAAGTGCAATATGCTAATTAGACCAGAAGTCCTTCTGTCCTTCTGGATGAAGCAAGGGCTGTGAGGGAAGCCCAGGTCCTGGGTGCCTGCTGGCGGCCAGAAGAAAGGAAGGCCTACTCTTGCACCAATTTCATGCATCGGGCTTCTAGTAGTTATTATAAAGTTAAATCTGATAGAAAAAAATTATCTCACTGTCAATTTAGATATGAATTGTAATTTAGGTATATGTTTGTGTTTCAGAGAAGTATACATGATGGTTGATAAGGCTTTTAATCATAAATATAGTAAAGTGGAATAAAATTCTATGGGAAAAATGTAAACATGATTTAAGGGGAAATTAAAGTAAGATTGCCAACTGTTAATGAAGATTTTTCTGTTATTTTTAAAGAAGTGGTGATTGCCATAAAATTGCTATTGTGTTTATATTCATAGGATACATTTTAAAAATTGATGTTAGAATTTATTTAATGTGCTCATAATTTTGCTGTATGGTTATATACTGTAATGCATATAAGGTGAATGGCCCAGAAATTTCCACTTGTTAAAGATTGCATGTAGTTACTGTTTTATAAAAATGTAAACTAAATTATATATAATTTTAGAAGAAAATAACATGGCATTTAAGAGAACATATTTAAGTAGCATATAATAATAGTGGTTCCTTTCACATGTTCTAGAAATTATGTGAATTATATCTATTTAAGAATAATATTTATCTCAAAAGTGTAAAATTCTCACTTCTAGAAATATATCCAAAGAAATCAGAAACACCAATCAGAAAGGATATATGCACCCCTATGTTCATAGCAGCACAATTTACAATAGCTAAGATTTGGAAACAGCCTAAGTGCCCATCCGCAGATGAGTGGATTAAAAAACTGTGGTACATCTACACAATGGAATACTACACTGCTGTAAAAAATAAGGAACTCTTACCATTTGCAACAGCATGGATGGAACTGGAGAGCCTCATGCTAAATGAAATAAGCCAGTCGGAGAAAGATAAATATCACATGATCTCACTCATTTGTGGAATATAGTGAACAACATAAACTGATGAACAAAAATAGAGCCAGAGGGAAAAAATAATACTTTAGAATATAACAGAAGTAATCCTGTTATTTTCAGATTTTTAATATTTCTACAACTTTTGTGATATCATACTATGTTAGTACAGTTTTTGTAATATTATTATACTTAAAATCCTTTTTTTCTTGAAATATTAATGCTTATTGCATGTAATATTATTAGATTTAAGATAGTTTTTCTTGAATAATTGGTGTTTACTGCATGTAACATATTTAAAATTGTTTTTCTTGAGATATTAATGTTTATTGCATGTATTATTATATTTAAGATTGTTTTTCTTAAAATATTAATGTTTATTGTATGTAACATTATTATATTTAAAATCATTTTTCTTGAAATTAAAAAAAGTTCCCATTTGAAAAAAAAGTGTGATATTAATCATTTTTATTTAACAACTTTCAATTGTAAAAGTTATAGATGGATACTCTAGCAAATAAGTACGTTTTGGTCCATCTGACTCTATTTACCTTACACTTCTTACTACATCTCCCTTTCCTTGAACAACTTCTCCTCAACACCCTCCAGAAGTTTCAGGTGGAGCTGCCCATTACTGCACCCTGCCCACAAGGGCAGGCCCATGTCCCTGCTTCACTAATCAGTCTCTATTATATTTTTAGGGCAGGGATATAAAGATAACCCAAACCATATTAATACAGACTCCTCCCTAGGAATTTTTAAGTGGGGCAGGTGAGAAAATGTTCTTTTGTCTTTGGTGTGCAGTTGATTAAAAACCAGTTTGAGAGAGATTCCTAATTGCTATTGTGTTTATATTCATAGGATACACAAGGGAAAAAGTCAAAAAGCAAAGCTGACTGGTGTTAAGAGAGTCAAATACAAGCTAAGGCACTGAGTGAAAGGGACAGGCAGAAATCAGGGTGACCTTGGTAACTTAAGGAATGCCCTATAAATGTCTTATAACTGTGAAGAGAGTGAAAAGGTTAGCAACTTTTTACCATCATTGTAGGTCTTGTTTATTGTGGATGTGGTACTTTTTGTTTGTTTTTTGGTTAATCCTCACTGAAGGATATTTTTTTCCATTTAATTTAGAGGGAGTGGAAAGGAGGTCAGAGGGGGAGAGAGAGAGAAACATTGATGTGAGAGAGATACATCAATTGGTTGCCGCCAGCCTGCACCACAACCAGGGAGGGGAACTCTCAATTCAGATGCGTGCCCTTTACCAGAATCAAACCAGAGATCCTTTGTTCACGGGGCAACACTACAACCACTGAGCCACGCTGGTCAGGATGGTTGTGGATGTTTATATATGCCTTGTGCTGGGAGTCAAAGAGGAGTTGGTTCTACCACTGGTCGGAACTGACCTGACTTCTGACAGAGAAGACACTGCCCTGAAAGGGGAATGCAGCAGTGACATGATAGTGAAATCAATATAAGATGTTCTGAATGTGTTACAATTGACTCACCTTTGAGACACGATCATAGCATATAAGGAATAATGCTAAATAGGATTAATTAATTGTTTAAAAATCTCTTTGATATTTAAAAATTTCCATTTTATTTAAATTAGTTTCTATGAATAGTGCATTTTACTTATTACATAGAAAATGTCAACAGACTATATGTAAACAATTACTGACTGAGTGATCAATATGACATTTTCCACAAAGAATGGAAATATTCTTGTAACACAAAGATAGAAATATTATACAAATAAAAAATAACAAAATATATGTAAAATGTTGAAATTATTATAGCAATAGCCATAGGTTATAGTGCTTGTCATTTTGAAAATCCTTCTCAGGAATTGAGAATAAATGATATTTCTAAGTCTCATCTTGAAACTCCACACTATATGGGGATTTTTGTCTATGTGGGAATTAAGAATAAATAAGTGTGGTCAGAATATTTTCATTTCAATAAAATAGAATTATTGAGGTAGAATCTATTTCACAGTGAAAAAAAGGTGATCAAAATATTTACCTTTGATAAGTTCAGACCATATTAGGGAGAATAAACCAGTAGCTAAGGATACTTAAATGTAAGAGGGTACATGAGAGGAGTAGTGAGTAAAAGTATAGTTATCCATCAATGCTCCTTAATAAGAAAGAGCCCATGAGGTTTAAAATTGGATTAGCAGCTAAGGGAGTCTAAAGAGATGAGTGGCCTGGCTGGAAAGCTCAGTTCCTTAGAGCATTATCCAGATACCCCACGGATGTGGGTTCCCTCCCCTATCAGGGAAAAATGCAAGAATCAACCAATGAGTGCACAAATAAATGGAACAACAAATCTCTCTCTCTCTCTCTCTCTTTCTCTCCCTCTCTCTCTCTCTGTCTCTCTCTCTCTCAATCAACAAATAAAATAAAAAAGATGAGAAATGCACCAACACTTCAAGAAGACTAGATTATTTTATGTCATTCATGTTTATTGCAAACTCATGCAATAGATATGGTGAATTCTCTTGTTCAAGATTATAACTAAAATGTTATCTTTAAAACAATGTTGGGGTCACAACTTATCTCTATTATTTTAATCTTTTGCAATATTGCAGAACTACAAAGGTTTTCTAATTTTCTTAGATGGTTCTGTATAAGAGTTTTGAAATCACCTCCAATAACCAGATGTTCTAAGAGAGTGTGTCTAGAGTTGTTTAAGAGAAAGATCATTCAGAAGTTAAGTTATATGTGGATCCACATATTATGAGTTAAAGAAAGCACTAATATTAAGTTTGACTCTGCTCAGTCATCATATTTATAGAATGGAACTTTTAAAATGACATTTTCAAAGAAAAAATTTTTGGGGTAGTGAAAAAGGTGTATAAATATTCACTTTCATAAGTGACTAAGAATATTGTGAATACTAGAGGCCCAGTGCATAAAATTCATGCACGGGGGTGGTGTGTGTGTGTGTGTCCCTCAGCCCAGCCTGCACCCTCTCCAATCTGGGACCTCTCTCACAATCCAGGACTGCTGGCTCCCAACTGCTCGCCTGCCTGCCTTCCTGATTGCCCCTAACCTCTTCTGCCTGCCAGCCTGATTGATGCCTAAGTGCTCCCCTGCCAGCCCGATCACCCCTAACTGCCCTCCCCTGCAGGCCTGGGTCCCCCCAACTGCCCTTCCCTGTAGGCCCAGTTGCCCCCAACTTCCCTCTTCTGCCAGCCTGGTGACCCCTAACTGCCCTCACCTGCAGGCCTGGTCTGTCCCAACTTCCCTCCCATGCTGGCCTGATTGCCCACAACTGTCCTCCCTTGCAGGCCTGGTCCCTCCCAACTGCCCTCCCCTGCTGGCCATCTTCTGGTGGCCATCTTGTGTCCACATGGGGGCAGCCATCTTTGACCACATGGGGGCAGCCATATTGTGTGTTGGAGTGATGGTCAATTTGCATATTACTCTTTTATTAGATAGGATAGTAACACCATTACCAAAAAGGCATGTAACTAATGCCATTGTTCTAATTACCTTTTTTAAAAAGTACTATATTTCATGTTAAATTCTATTTATTAAAAAATTAAAAGATATTACTCATTTAAAATAGATTATATTTTAATAACATTTCTTTTTGGCAATTTCTTAGATTCAGTTGTGAATTTATTACCCCATTTTGTGTTTAATAAAATGTACTCCAAATATTTCTCCATAATAGTATAAACAGAATGTAATACTTTCTTTAGGTGAGGGACATTACTTTACTCAACAAGTAAATAATACAAATGATTATAATTGTTGCTATGTTCTTCTGACTAACCTAATTAGCTAAAATAGAAGTTTTCCCTAAGTGCAGTAAATTTACAGCCTCTGCCATTCAAGATGAAAAGCATTATTTAGGTTGTCAAGAGAAAACAATAACAAATGTCTCATTGTTGCAATCAAATGTGGCAAATATTTCACAATTTGGTGCCAAGCAATGGCCTTAAGTTTGGTGTTAACTTATTCTTCAAACCTCTATAGCTATTTGGATATTATCTGAGTGAACTTAATCAATAAGAAGATGTTACAGAATATTTACCATAAACTGAGGAAAGAGGGGTGAGAAAGAAAAAAGACTTGTGCAAATTATCATTTGAAATTATCAGTCAATTAAACAGGACCAACCAAAAAGAAATCTTTATCTAATTGGAAAGCTTAAATCTAAAGAATGACCTTTTACTGGAAGGATTGTGAATATTAAGAACAGTAGATTATTTTGGTTATTTCTAAGGAGAAATTAAACAAACTAAAGTAAAAATACATCTTGGAAATCCATCTGCTTATAAAATTTAGGGCATCTTATTCAAGGACAAATAATTTAACAGCCAACTTCTAAAGTACCTTTTAGAGTGAGATGTTTTATGATTTGAGATAGAATATATAAAAGCACATTAATCTACAGGGTATCTTTTCTCATTTACCACCATTGCAAACCCAAATGAATAAAATTCTTTTCCTGCACTGAATCAATTTCAACAAAGAACAGGAAACTTACTATATAGATGAAAACTACTAAAACTGCCAATCAAGTAAGAAAATTTGCAGCTACAATCCCTAATCTTTTAGTAATAAACATAAATCTGAAATAAAATGTGTGAATTATCCTGATTAAGCAAAAAGCAATTCATAAAAATATTTCATTTATTTCTCCTTTTAAAAGAGTTTTTCAAAAATCTGTGAAAGCCATGGATGATGCAGAATGACATTAATTACAATCTCCACAAATTTTATTCTGAAAATTTAAAACAAATATGGGACAATATTTATTTAAAAGGATGAATTGACACATATACTTATATTTAACCTGAAGCAAATGTTTAGACCATGAATTTTTATTGGGAATAATATGAAGTATTTAGGACCTGAATTATATTTTAAAATAGGCACTACCTGTACTAAACATTGGCCATTTTTTATCGTATCTCTTATAATGCAGTTGAAGTACTCTTCAAAATGTATTGTGTTTGACAATATTCCATATCACTTTTGCTTAAAAAATATAATATCCTGAATATCATATCTGGAACAACAATGGCAATGTTCTTGTGAGATATAGAAAAAAAATCTTAATAAAAGAAACAATAGATAAGAGATTCAACATTACTAAAGAAAGATTTATTTTCTGAACTTGTTCTGAATAATAATCTCCCACTAAATGGAAGAATTGATTATCAGGAGAGTATAAGAATTAATTCAATATAATTCTATGTGTTAAAATTCTAGTAAGAGTCTTGTAGGGGTAGAGAATCTTGGAATTATAGCTACAAACTGTCACTAATTTGCAGTTTTAGTTACTAGGTTTGAAAGAAAATATATTTTTCTGAGTTTGCTGGAACTGAAAAAACAAAGTAGCACAGACTGGGTGGCTTAAACAACATAAATTTATTTGCACAGTTCTGAAGACCAGCAGTCCAAATCAAGGTGTCAGCAGTTTTGGTTTCTCCTTGACTTTCAGATGGCTGTCTTCTCACTATGTCCTCACATGGCCTTTCTTCTATGCAAGGGTATCCCTGGTTTCTCTAGTCCAGTTTCCTCTTATAAAGACAACTAGGGGCCCAGTGCATAAAATTTGTGCACAGGGAGGGGGGAGCCTCAGCCTAGCCTGCACCCTCTCCAATAAGGGACATCCCTCTCACAATCAGGGGAGGCTGGCTCCTGACTACTCACCTGCCTGCCTGCCTGATTGCCCCTAACTGCCCCCCCCCACTGCTGGCCTGGTCACCTCTCACTGCCCCCTCTGCCGGCCTGGTTGCCCCCAACTGCCCCCCTGTTAGCCTGGTCACCCCCAACTGCCCCCCCCCCTTGCCTGCCTGGTTGCCCCACGCAGCCTGATGTTTGGTCATTACTGTGACAGCGTCCTGGACAATTTGCATATTCCTCTATTATTAGTATAGATAAGCAGATTGCATTATGGTCCATCCTAATGACCTCATTTAACTTAATCACCTCTATAAAGGCCCTAAATACTCCAAAGTAAAATTACTTTCTGGGGATTAGAGCTTCAACATGTAAATAATTTGGGGGACACAATTCATCCCATAACAACATCCTATGTTGTTTCTATTAAAAAATGCAAATTATCTCAATTGCTATCTTAGACAGACCTTCCAATCTGTGGTAACAGAAGAAAATAAGACAGGAATATTTGCAAGTATCTTTAAAGAATATTTAAATTACTGTAAATTTTGTTTTAGAAGATCCAACCTCTTGTTTAGGTATATTGTTTTAATAGGAGACAGAATGAAAAGACCACCAGAAGTAAGTTGGCTAAGCTTTGTGGTAAGAGGTGATAACAAGAGCAACACTCTACTCATTCTAACAGCTGTGTCTGTAACTTTCTTCTACATATTGAAGTTCAGAGGTGCATTAGATATTTGATTTTATTCAGCAAATCAGCAAAGTGATGTTAGAAAGAGTAGCTTAAACAGTAATATTAACTTATAAAGGTAGTACTTAAACAGGATTCTTTCTAATGGCAGACCTTATACATTGAAAGTAAGAATAAAGTTACAGTTCATACCATTTGTTTTTCTTGTTTTGTTTTTGTTCAGACTTAGCAGATGTAATACAGTGTTCAGTACCTGTCATGAGTAGGGATACCTGGGAACCAAGGGGGAGAGGTGAGATATAGTGTCAACATGCAAAGTGGTGAACACGAGGCTACTTGGTCAGCTTCAGTCACATAAAGCCATGAAGAGGGAGGGAGGCCATGTTCACCAGCCTTTTGCCCTGAAGCTGGTCTCAGCCACCACCTCCCACCCACCCCTTCCTGCCACCCTCCAGTCCTGCCCAAGGCAGGCAGCTCCTCCTTCAGTAAAATCAGACCCAGCAGGGCCCAGATAAGCTCCAGGGTCCAGCACAAGCCCGCAAGGAACCAGGAATGATATTGGTTATTTTGAAAGAAAGCCTGCTCTTTCCCAAGCCCAGATAATATAATCAATGCTTAACAAAGGCCCTGTGAGCTTTTGCTCCTTCCTTCTAGCAGGCCCAAGTGTGGCCCAAGTGCAGCGCCAGGGGCACCCAACCTCAGCCTTGGTGGCAGACGAGCAGCTGGGAAAATGAGACAAAGTTCTGCGTCTCTGGGCCTTGGCCGTCCTGGGCCTGATAGGGGTGGTGTGTGCTGGGAACCCCAGAGGCTGGACTTCTCCACAGTGCTCAGCACAGTGGGACAGTGCTGAGCCACCTGGTTGTAGATGAGACACTGGGCACCTGGGACAGTCCTTCCTTTTTGTTCCAATACACCTTGCCACTATGCCTCAAGTCCTCCTGTTCCTGGGTCCTTGGAATGCTTTTCTTGTCACTCCACTGGCAACAATGATGTATGAGATATGGAAAAAAAAATGCAATAAAAATGTAACTGATTTATAGGAAAGAATGAGGCAAAGGAAATACTGAGTAATCAGAAATGATTATCATCACATCATTACACATTGCACAATATTTTATTGACGCATCTGACATGAGTTAGAAAAAATGTTAAATAATTAAAATTTTGAAAATAGTTTAGAATGCTTTTCAAACCAAAGTAATTATTTACAGCACTTAGAAAAATGCATTATTTACTAACCGTGTGAAATATCACCTGTCTTTTTGGATATCAAATTTGATTAGCACAAAAACAAAAATTTGTTTTGTTTTGTTTTTTAATCTCTTATCAGATCAGAATGAAGCTGTTTCAGAACAGTGCTAAAATTTATATTTCTTAAATAAATTGACTAAAATATAAAACAATCTTTTAATTACTCAAATTATTAAAATGAAGTCTTTCATTGTGTTTGGAAATTAGTACACAAAAAGAAGTTAGTAATGATGAACATTTAAATATATGTAGTTAATTAAGTCATACTAATTAGCTAACATCTAATGAGCTTGCTATAATCTTACAAAGTAGTAGATCTATTTAAACTAATCTCCCTTAAGAGAAGCTATTTGCTTTCTGTCTAGAAAAAAAATACAAAGAAAATCTAATTGACATAGTAAATTATTTGCTTTATGATTATAATTCTGGGTAAATATATAAAATCATGTATATATATATATATATATATATATATATACACACACACACACACACATCTTGTATATGTAATGTATATATGCTAGTAATCATTAATTAATTTATATATGATATATTGAAATCATACATATATACAAATTTTAATATACTGTGTGTATACATACATATATATATGTATACACACACATACACACACACACACACACACACATACATATACACTAGAGGCCCAGTACACAGTGCACAAATTTGTGCACCAGTGGGGTCCCTCAGCCTGGCCTGTGGGATTGGGCCGAAACTGGCACTCAGACATCCCCCAATGGGTCCCGGATTGCAAGAGGGTACAGGCCAGGCCGAAGGACCCCACTGGTGCACAATCAGGGATGGGGAGGAATCTGGGAGGTTGGCCAGCCAGGGGGGGAACATGGGAGGGCTCCAGGGCGTGTCCGGCCCATCTCGCTCAGTCCCCATAGGTCAGGCCCCAGCAGCAAGCTAACTTACCAGTTGGAGCATCTGCCCCCTGGTGGTCAGTGCAGTCAGAGCGTCTGCCCCCTGGTGGTTATAGTGAGTGGTTGAGCATCCTTAGCATATCATTAGCATAATTATGCTTTGATTGGTTGAAAAGCAGATGTATCGACTGGACACTTAGCATATTAGGCTTTTATTATATAGGATTTCAGTATAATTATTATATACAACTGATTAGTCTCATACAACTTCCTCCAATAATCCTGTATAAACATGTACTTTCAATATGTACATTTAAAAATATTTTTTAAAATTTCTTTATTGATTAAGTTGTTACATATGTGTCCTTATTCCCCCATTACCCTCCCCATCCCCCCCACTCATGCCCTCACCCCCCTGTTGTCTGTGTCCATTGGTTAGGCTTATATGCTTGCATACAAGTCCTTTGATTGATCTCCCCCTTACCCCCACCCTCTCCTACCTTCCCTCTGAGGTTTGATGGTCTGATCTATGTTTCTCTGTCTCTGGATCTATTTTTGTTCATCAGTTTTTGTTACCATTTGCAACAGCATGGATGGAACTGGAGAGCATTATGCTAAGTGAAATAAGCCAGTCAGAGAAAGATAAATATCACATGATCTCACTCATCTATGGAATATGAAAATATTTTTTATTGATTTTAGAGAAAAAGAGAGAGAGAGAGACATCATTGTGAGAGCAAAACATCAATTGGCTGCTTGCTGCACACCTACACAGGGGATTGAACCCAAAACCTGGGCATGTGCCCTGACTAGGAATCAAACAGGCAACTTTTTGGTGCATGCGACAACCCCCAATCAATTGAACCACACCAGCCAGAGCAATATGTGCAGTTTTTGACATATCATTTGTAACCCTCAAAAACAATATCTATCTATATCTATATCTATATCATCTATCTCTATCTCTATCTCTATCTCTATCATCATCTATATCTATATCATCATCTATATCTAGATAACAAATTTTAAACTATGGTTAGCTATTTTGAGGTTAAAGTGTTTGATGTTATCTGTTATTTTTCTATTAATTATTTACTAGTACTCCCATAAAAAAACAAGCTGGGTCATTTTTATTTCCATTACTAATTTAGAGCAGCAATATTCTAGTTATATGAAACCAATTCTTCTACACACTAGCACAAAAAGCACAAATCTACATGAATACTTAAGTGAAATACACATAAAGTAGTAATCAGTTCAAGAGAATCGTGCCATGAAATATACCAACTGTTTGTTCTTACCATGAAAATAGAGGAAGATTCCAAGTAGAAGGAAAGTAAATAAACATTTACAAATTAGAAAAAGAGCAGTGGGACTAAATTTTACAGGAAAATGAAAGTGGTTTGAATCTTAAAGCTATTAATATTTGCAAAGAAGTTCGAATAGTGCTTGATGCATGCAAAATGCTATATATTTTAAATAATAAATTAATTCCATAATAAGAGAATAAAATGAGTAAAAAAGCTATTTTTTTGCAGTTACGTAAAAGGAAGATTAAGCAAGAAAATGTAAGCACAAAGAGTTTTATATAAGCTATTCATGAGGTAAAATAGAAAATATTCAATCAGATAATAACCCTTATTATAAAGAGCTACCTCAAAGCTCAACTAGAATTGTTTAGAATTCACTAATGTAGTGAATTCAATTTAACTGCAACTATTCTAAGTAAATGTTAGAGTAAAGAATGAATTTTGAATTATGAAAGGAAAATTGGACAATAGGTAAAATTAATAAATCATGGATAAGCCACTAAAATTAAGATACCGTTAATCTAATCTAATAATAGACAAATATGCAAATTGACCACACCTCCGACACACCCAGAAGCCACGCCCACAAGCCACACCCACCACCCAATCAGAGCAAGTATGCAAATTAACCCAAACCAAGATGGCTACAGCCACAGAGAGCAAGGTTTCCTAGGTAACGGAGGAAGCCAAGCTTTCTGCCAGCCGTTGCAGGCCTAAGCCTCCACTCAAGCTACAAAGTTTCAATTATAGAAGGTAAACAAATGGCGGCAGAATGGAGCTTGAGAGAGTAGGCCAGGGTTGCTGCCGGCAACAGGGGAAGCAAAGCTTTCCGCACACTCTGGCTGGGCCCACCCGCTTAAGGCAACAAAGTTTCAATTATAACCCCAACACAAATGGCTGCCGGCCTCGGAGGGAGGCCCAGACTTGGCCCTGCTCCAGGCTACAAAGTTTCAATTGTAGAAGGAAAATAAATTCCAGGGCCTCTGCTTGCGTTGCCAGGGGACGTGGCCTGCCTGCAAACCACCACAGGCCCCTCGCTCAGGCCGCCCCCGCCCCAAGGGAACCCCACCCTGATCAGGGACACCCTTCAGGGCAAACTAGCTGGCCCCCACCCCTGTACCAGGCCTCTATCCTATCTAAGAAAAGAGTACTATGCAGATTGATCATCACTGCAACACACAATATAGCTGCCCCCATGTGATCAAAGATCCTGCCCCCATGTGGACACAAGATGGCCACCACAAGATGGCCAGCAGGAGAGGGCAGTTGGGAGGCACCCGGCCTGCAAGGGAGGGCAGTTGAGAAGGACCAGGCCTGCAAGGAAGGGCAGTTGGAGGTGATCAACCCTGCAGGAGAGGGTAGTTAGGGGTGACCAGGCCGGCAGAGGAGGGAAGTTGGCGGCAAACATGCTGGCAGAAGAGTGGTTAGGGGGTGATCAGGCTGGCAGGCAGAAGCGGTTAGGGGCAATCAGGAAGGCAGGCAGGTAAGCAGTTGGGAGCCAGCAGTCCTGGATTGTGAGAGGGATGTCCGACTGCCCGTTTAGGCCCGATGATCGGGCCTAAACGGGCAGTCGGACATGCCTTGAGGGGTCCCAGATTGGAGAGGGTACAGGCTGGGCTGAGGGACAACCCCCCTCCGTGCACGAATTTCGTGCATCGGGCCTCTAGTTAAATATAATTGATTTGATGACTATGGGGTCGGTAGCTGTAAAACCAGAAGACCTGCTTATTAAAACTAAACCAAAATAGGGTACACAAGATGGAAAAAACTCATGCAAGCAATGATAATTGCACCATTATTAGAAAACTTTAAGTTTTAAAATCACATAACAGGAGATAGATGAAGACAGCCATAACATGTAAAAATTTCCACTTGAAATAGATTAAGTTCAATAATCATATTGGACTTATAATTGCACACACACACTCTCTACTAGCAGAGGTAACCTATTTGCCTCTTAGTGATAAATGCTCTTATTTTGTATTTAAATGTATCTCCTTTTAAATATTGGCTGAATGTAGTAATTTAGAAATAAATGAAAACCTCTTTAAACACATAGTTGAATGCAAACAATTGGTGATCTTCCCTAGTTATTTCATTTCATTTCATTTCAAGTTGCACTTGTAACCAATAAAGGTTTGACAGACATAACAGCATAACCTCAAAAATAGTAAGATTTACTAATCAAATGAAAATTTTGCTTAAATGTTAGTTTCAAACAAAACATTATATTTATAGTTAATGTACTTTTAATTGGTAAAGTCTTTCAAAATCTATTGAAAATGTTAAGTCAAAATTTAATTTAACCAAAACATAAATCTGAGACAAATGGTATTATGAATGACTTTTATTATAAATAACATTTGAAGTGTGTTTTTAGCTGTATATACTGGTTGCAGTAATATGGAGATCAGAGAGCTATTCAACATTTTTTTAAGTTACAAATATTATGTAAACAGAATGTCATAAAGCAAGACACTGAAGTCAATATAAATTATGAATACTAAATATTAACCTAAATTACAGTTCTTATGTTCTCTTAGAGGCACTGTTCTGTCTTTCTGAAATGTGCTTCTACTGCTTTTTTACATGGAACCAATTTGAATAAAACATGTTTAATTTAGCAGTTAATTATCAGTGCCTTAGTGAATTTTACTATCTTTTCATTCACTATAGTTTATATGTAGACAATCACATAATTACTGTTTTTGATATATGTTCAAAATGCCATCTCTATACAGCATGACAGTTAAAATAAAATTTTGCTTTTCTTGTTACTAAAATATAGTAAAAGAATAATAAGTATTTTAGAAATAACCTATCTGGCTCAAAATAGATATTTTAAAAAGAGATATACATTTGTGGAAATGCTTGATATTGTCAGTACTTATTGTCTAAACTTTTACTTCTTTAAAGAGCTACAAATTCCTTAAAATTCTAAGGAAGTCCTGGCTTGTTTAGGCTACACATTCCTCTGAACCCCAAGAATGGACTTGCTCTATTGACTTGATGATTGGTCCCAATTTACAAGTGGAAATCCATTGCTCCTTCATAATGGAGGCAAGAGTCAGTAAATATGAAATCTAGGGGCATCCTCTGAGTTGCTTTTTATTTAGCATTCCCATTGTCTGTAAAGTTACTGGAAAATTCCAACAACTCAAAACAGAACCACTAATACATAGATAACATCAAGAATAAAAATTCAGTTTATCTCATTAGTTAAAGACTGGAAAGTAAATTAGGGGCTGTTTGAGTACAAAGGAAAACTAGAAGCATAGGGTAAACAGAAATAATACCAATAAGTACATGACAAGTACAGAAATCAGAACTTCTGTATTTATGCATATCATCTTCATAGCTTTGTTATATGTATATTTATTCATACCAGTTGAAATATTAATTATATATTTGTATATATGTGGGTATGCATAATTGTATATACATATTTTATTTGTATGTCTATATGCTACATTTATATACACTTACATATACTGTATATACATTATTATATAAAATATATAATAATATTTTCTTGTATTATACATTATCATTACTAATACATATGAATGCATTAACAACACATTATGTATAAATTTGTTTGTGTGTGTTTATATTTCCCAAAGCTGTCATAAAAATTATAACAGCTAATCAGTATAAGGGAGGGAGTATTTTCCTGTTTTGAATAGTAGATAAAATAGTCACACTTACGCATCACTTATGTAACCATGAAGTACTCTTCATAATATATAAACAAATAGCCACATAAAATCACAGTTTATATAAGAATGCCATGTTTATGTTTTGATGAAATAATTACGTTAAAAGTAAATGTAGACATCTCATTTCCCTTTCAGTTGTGTTTCATGCATTAGCAGTGATCAGATATGAAATAGCAGTCATGACATCCTGTTTGGCACTCCCATTCAAAGTGTTGTGAAGCTCTTCAGATATTGGGTGTTGAGCACTACGAAACTATTGAAAAAAGAGGACAAGCGTATTCTTAAATCTGTTAATGAGAATGTCAGGCAGACAACTTTTAGATACATGAATCCAATCACATTAAAATAAATACACTGGAAAATGGAACTTGTTTAAAACATTGTGGTTCTTTTTCTTATTTGTGATATGATATTACTCTTGTGTTTCTTTTTTCCCTTTTGTGCTTCTATTCAAAACATATTTATTTTTCTACTGTGTTTTCACTTATTGAATATATTTACACTATTTTTAAAGAATCTTAGACTTTGTAATTTCCTTAAATATCAGTATCAATAATATTGTAAAAACATATTTCATGATTTCATGCAGGTTACATGTTTTTATTAAAGCACTAATATCAAATTACAGATAATTTTGGAATAAATCATTGATGTGCCAAAACAGTTTGCTTGGAAATAATAGTTTGGATAGCACTGATTAGATTTCTTAGTTTTTAAATGCATTTGCATTTCCTTTATTTTTTAAACATACTTTTATTAATTTCAGAGAGGAAGGGAGAGGGAGAGAGAGATACTGGTAGAAACATCAATGATGAGAGAGAATCATTGATTGACTACCTCCTGCATGCCCCACACTGGGGATTGAGGTTGCAATCTGGGCATGGGCATGGGCATGGGCATGTGCCCTAACTGGGAATTAAACCATGACCTCCTGATTCATAGGTCAACATTCAAACACTTAGCCACGCCGGCTGGGCGACTTTCCTTCAATAAAGCCTTGTTAAATTAATTTTCTAGCATGCTCATAGTTATTCTCTTTTAAAACTTTTACTCTTATTTATCTCAGGATTAGTAGTACACTATATTTATTTATTTATTTATTTATTTATTTATTTATTTATTTATTTATAATTTAAAATTTTTTTTTGGCCAAAGTGATTGAACAAGTAACCTTCTTCAATACCTTTAACACATTTCATATTTGGAGGTCCAACTCAGCTACATTTATTTAATGCTTTATACTTAACTGGACCTGTGCCAGGAATTGTACTGGTGTGTGGGTACCTCCAAATTGGAAACATCTTTCACCTATTGGAGATGTTTTAATTAATAAAGGCATTACCAAAGTAACAGGATGTAGAATAAGAAAAGGAGCTAGGCCAAAACCGGTTTGGCTCAGTGGATAGAGCGTCGGCCTGCGGACTCAAGGGTCCCAGGTTCGATTCCAGTCAAGGGCATGTACCTTGGTTGCGGGCACATCCCCAGTAGGGGGTGTGCAGGAGGCAGCTGATCGATGTTTCTCTCTCATTGATGTTTCTAACTCTCTATCCCTCTCTCTTCCTCTCTGTAAAAAAATCAATAAAATATAAAAAAAAAAATCAATAAAATATATTTAAAAAAAAGAAAAGAAAAGGAGCTAGTCTACAGCAGAATTCTGTGGGAAACCAATTTATATATAAGCATATAATATTATTTATATTTTAGTCAGTGATAGTGAACAAGTCAGTATTTTTTCAATCCATATGAGCTAAGAAAAAAATCACCAGAAATGGCATTCAGAAAAAAAAAAGTTTCTTGAACACAATTTTTTTTCCTAATAATTAAAGTCATGTTAATTGTTGAATGTCAGTAAGTGTTAATGAAAAGGAAGACCTGAATAACTGAAAAATTTTCTGAACCTCAAAGTTAAAAGGTAAATACAACACTGTGATACCCATACTGGGAATAAAAATAAAATAAGGACTTTGGCCTATAATGAAAATAGAATCAGAATTTCATCTTTTTTTTTGTTTGTTTTCTATAACACTGATTGCTAATAGGAATAAAAGTTCAGCTATCCCAGGGAAAATAATTGTAGTGCAAGAAAAATAGTGCTAGATGAAGATATATTACCTACTTAGTGACTGCTATTTTAATAAATAATTCCATAATATTTAAGTAATTCTTTTTAGGATAGAGATGTTACATAAAAATATCTTGATATATCTTAGGAATATATCAAGACTGCCAATTCTAGTCATGACATGATATTTCCTTTTGGACTAGGCCTCTCAAAAAAATCTATAAAAATGACACAGCTTGTACCTGTAACAGCTTCTATTCTAAAGAATTGGAGTTTGAGCCCTGCCCGTGTTGCTCAGTGGTTGAGTGTTGACCTATGAACCAGGAGGTCCTGATCAGGGCACATGCTGGGGTTGAAGGCTCGATCCCTAGTAGGGGGCTTGCAGGCTGATCAATGATTCTCTCTTATCATTGATGTTTCTATCTCTCTCTCCTTCTCCCTTTTTCTCTGAAATAAATAAAAATATTTAAAAAAATAAAAAGAATTGAAGCTTGAAAGTACTTTGTCAGTTTTATATTCTGGACTTATTTTTGTTTGACTATGTTTATTTTTTTTTCACAATCTCAGAACATTTTTAATTTGAATCCATTTTTTGTACATCATGCTGTTGTCACTGGTAAATTTATAAAGCACATTTTATTACACCAGCCAAGTAGCTAGTATGTGAATCCTCCTGACGAAACTGTGAATATTTACAATACATATAACTAAGATAAATAAATGTATGGTTTGTAGCAACTTCGGTGCCTTTGTTAACTTTATAAAGTTACAGCAAAAATAGGAGCCACATATTAAAAGACTCAAGTTAACTAAAAAAGATAGATCTTTAGTGCAAAAACTTCTACCACAAGAAATATCAAGAGGATAGTTGTTGATTAATTTCCAGGATATAATATTCTTTTCAATAGCCTTTGAGATATAGCAATTTTAATAATTAATTGAAATTTCTAATAATTCTAATTGTTCCATAATTCCTATCACTGCTCCTGTTTAAATAACCTTTTTTTTAACAGTTCAACTTAAATTTTACATATCAGATAAATGCACCTAGAATTAAACTTAAATTTTACATATCAGATTAAAGTACCTAGAATTTTCCATATCAGAAAAAGAAAACTAGATTTCTGAAGATATTTTTAATGGTTTTGCTTATCATTTATTCCACAGCAATAGACACAATATCTACAGAATATACAATCACCAAATACTGTTATTAGAATACATTTGTGAATGAGGAAAATGCAGAATACATTAGCAGCATTTCAAAGCAATTAACTGAGAACACAAAACAACCAAAGCAAGTCCATTATATAATCTAATCATCTAGCTATTCAGAGCTGATTTGCTTTGAGAAATGACATCAGATCCCTGGTAAGGAAATGAAGAAACAGAAAGAGGTGTGGATGGATAAAGTATTATCACAGTGTACTGCAATTTGGTTTAATATTGAGATCTCTCACTAACTCTTATTAAAACTTAAAATCATTGGGTAAATGTTGAACAACATCGCCTGCATGAATGTGGGGGACCATAGAGATAATTATCAGTTAGTAGATGATATAACTGAGAAAGTTAAAACCTACAGTGTCATTGGGGACAATGTGCACAGTGGAATTTGGGAGGTAAAGTCCTCCGAATAGAAGATGCAAATTAAATGCTGTCAAGCCTTTCCTTTTATGGAGTAAACATGGTCACTGTCAAGAAACAACATGAACATCATCTGCCCTGCACTCTTGTCCACTTTGTGGATAAGAAACTCATGAACATCAAACTCATGAACAACAAGAAACTCATGAACATCATCTGCCCTGCACTCTTGTCCACTTTGATTATGCATGCCTCTTCAGCACAATGTGGCTTTATTTTATTTTTTAAATATGTTTTTATTGACTTCAGACAGGAAGGGGGAGAAAGAGATAGAGATAGAAATATCATTGATGAGAGAGAATCATTGATTGGCTGCCTCCTGCTCACCCCACACTGGAGATCAAGCCCACAACCCGAGCATGTGCCCTGACCGAGAATCTAACCGTGATCTCCTGGTTCATAGGCCAATGCTCAATCACTGAGCCACACCGTCAGGGCCAATGCAGTTTTCTTATTCACTTAGATTCACTGCCCTACATTATAAAAATTGTCTTTTCCTAGAAATTATATATTAAATTAATACATCTTAAATTTACTCATTGTTAAGTGACAAATACATCTCAATAAAAATAAATTCAAAATAATTGGCAAAAAAGAAAATAGAGAAAAATGTCATTGGTATTTGGCCTAAATACTATTTTTTTCCAGAAAGCATACTAGAATCATTTCATGAATATTAAAGTTTCCACTGGTATTTATTGATCCATCTAGTGTAGAAGTCAGCACCATAACCACTTGGTTTCTGAAACAACTTAACAACATTATCCACCTTACAATAACCTTCCATATTTTTTTCATAGTAAAGCTTAATCAAATATTGCTAAAAATTAACTACTATTAGGGCATTTTTACTGATACATTTGATGCTATTGCCAAGGATGCATTTGATTTGTGAATATAGTTCAAATTCTGGTCATTGTCAAACTAAGTCCATTTATGTTGTTAAAGTTGACAGCTGAAAAGATTTCATGAGTACACCAGACCCTCTGGGTTACAATCCAAGCAATACAAACTAGTAATGGATTTCAGAGAACAGAAACTAAAACATTAAAAAAAAAAAAAAAAACAAGTTCTGAAAGACTTAATAGTTCCTTCTTAAACATTCAACATTCATTACCATTAACTATTCCTCATTGCATTAAAAAAATTCAATAGAATGCCAATATGATGTTTTCAATATTTCATTACTTTTTCTTTTTCTCTGATTTCTTCTCCCTTTGAAGATAAAATCGGTATTTTAATTAGGATGCAATGGGAATAAATTCAGAATTAGCATATGTTGGTGTTCAATAAATGCAGTTTTAATTATAACCTTTTCTTGTTTGTTTCAAAGATTCAGAAAAAAAATACATCAGAGGCAAAAAATGTATCTAACCATTGAATATTTAATGATATACTGCCTGGAACTTAATTTTGATGCATGTTGGTGTATTTTTAATTCTAAAAGTCTGCTTAACCTTCTGGATGGGGAGAAAAATCAAAGTACATACATAGACTGGGGAGTTTGGTTCTCAATCTGAGTTTTGGCAGAATGGGTCTGGAAAACACTCTGTTTCATGAAAAAATCCTAGAATTAGTTTGCCAGTGCCACTGGCAGTCTATGGTGGGAAAACCAGCAAGGGTATCTATAAAAAACAAACACTTTAATTGACTATATTTTCCTAATGATGTAAAATTGTCTCTGCAGGTTACCTGCACTTTATTAAGATTTTGAAAATTCTTTTCTCAGGCTTTACATTGAGGAAAATAAAGTGAGTTCAAGCATTTCCAGACATTTTAGAATAACTCAAGGAAGTACTTTCTTCACAATTTTGAAAGGCATAATTGAGGTTAACAACTGCAAAAACATGTATGCTTATTAGAATATATGCATTCTAATTTACCAAATTAGAATTTCAGATAAATTACCTCTGGATATTTATCTGTAGAAAGCTATGCTTTATGGGATATATATTTTCAATTTCAAAATGCATAAAACATCTAAGTTTTTCTCTTTTATTTCCCAATTAATTTTAATTATTTTACATTTTCTGGCCTCCAGAAATCTTTATAATAGTTGTCTTTTATTTTATTGATAACAGGGGGAAATGGCAGGCCATTTAAAGAATATTAGCACACTTTTAATAAGCCATGAAAAATTAAACTGAATAAGATTTTGGTCTCAACCAACTGCATTGCATATAAAAATATAGGTCAGTAGACATACTAGAGAAAATAATTGAAGTTTAAAGTACATGAAGTCATGAAGAAATAAGAATCTTACCATATGATATAACTTACATACCAATGATTTACATTTCTAATTGTATTCATAAATTGGGTGACTGGAACTCAGGATGGCATGGCAAAGAAGTGACATATACATGGTTTCTAGGTTTCCTAGTTTGCAATTCATCAACAAGTTGGCTAACATGTCATATAAATATATGAAATGAAAATTGGAGAGAAGGAAACACAGTACTTAATAAAAAAAAACACTGTAATGAAATTAAGAAAATAAAGTTTACTAGGTATAAATAAGCAGTTAAATTCCATTTTATTGAAGGTTTTATTGTTCTTTCAAAGCCTCTGAAAGTGATGATATTTTGTATAAGATTTAATTGTGCTAAAATTAAGATCTATCTCTAAAACTAACTCAAAACATGTTTATCATGATCACTGTATTTTTAAAAATTTGATATATACATTTTTTCTGATTGTAAGGAGAAAAAATAATTATAGGATGAATGAATTGCACTTCATGGGGTATCTAAATTAGTCAACTCCTAAAAGCAGAAAGTAGAATGGTGGTTGCAGGGGCTCGAAGAGTGTGAAATGGGGAGTTGCTATTCAATGGATTTTAAATTTTAGTCATGCAAGATGAACAAGTTCTAGAGTTGTGCTGTGTGGAATTGTGCATATAGTTATCAGTACTTAACATAAACTACTAAATTTGTTAAGAGCATTGAAGTGTTATTTGTTTTTTTTTTACCACAATAAAAATAATTTGTATAGATAAAGTAGTTATTTTTTGTCACTGTCTTAGTTATTAAATAATAGTAAATACTTAGAATATTTTTATTGAGAGGTAAAGACATGGCAATCTGTGAAAATAAGGAGTTAGTGTATCTGGAGATATGTGTAGAAGTCTGATGAAAGCATTGTAGAATACACTATTACTATAATTGATTTATCTCTTTTTTAAGTTAAAAGATAGTAAGTTTGTTTTCTCACTCCTTTTCTAATGAGGAAATTAAGTCACAGGAGTTAAGTAACTCTTCTGAAATTATACAACCAATAGGAGGCCAGAGTCTGTACTCTTTACCATTATTTTATAGGAATAAATGTTAACATTTTGTGGTCTGAGAGTTTTAGGAAGGTGATGTAACTTAAGGGAGAAAAAACTGGGTGGTAAATTAAATAACTCATATTCTAGTCATAATACTTTGTTAAGCAACTTTGTGATCTTGTGAGACCAAGTCATTTGACATAATTATTTGAATATCAGTTCCTTTAATTATTAAAAAGGCATTTATTTAGGTTATCTTCAAGATTACTTCTAATTTTGTGAGACTATGATATAACTTAGGATATAAGCATTGTCTACTAATATAATAGAATTAGGTAATAACAAGACTGTCACCTGCAGCATTTATCCACACACAATTTATCCTGAGAATTACTTTGATTGTGAACAGGATGATCTTATGGTAATAAATAGTAATAAAATACCTCTCTTCCCTAAGTGTTGTTCCAAAGTTATAATAACTTAAATGAATTAACCAGCTTTTGAAAAGGTCACTTTTCCAATAAATGGCAAATGAAAAAAAAAGGTTAACAAAATGAGTCAGACTCATAAATTGTTCCTTACAAGGGTTATTCCGTCTGACATCTATATATGCATAATTATAGCCAAAGCTCTAAAATTGTACAAAAAGATTTTTGCCTTTTTTTCCAGTCAGCAGAGCAAAGATTACATCTAACTGCTGCATTTTCACGTGTTTCAAAGCAACCTCGCTCTTCATAAATGTGCAACCGCTCTGGTTGGAAGCAGCTGCTAGATGTTTCTGCCTAGAGGTGTGTGATAAGTGGAGAGAATGAAAAATCTAGAGTGGGTTTCACATTGGGAAGGAGAGTCTAGCCTGGGGTGGAGTGGCAGCAAAAAGCCTACCATACCAGGTAAAAAGAAACAAACAGGGGCATGCTTCACATAAGGACTGGGACAGGCATACACAAGGTAGCATTCAATTTAAAGAAGAGAGAAGTAAATGGTACCTGCTGAGGGTTTCTTTCTGTTTGCTAGCACCTGGGTCCTTGCATTAGAGGCTAGGTCAGCAACAAGGGTAACATAGATGGGAAATGCCACCATAATCCTTAGGAATTCCTTGTAGTTTACTTCGAAGAGACTTCTCAGTTCAAATCCTTCTTTCAGGAAAACACACACACACACACACACACACACACACACACATGGGCATACACACACATACACAGTTGGATCTTCCCTTGAACAGACCTGTATTTAATTAGGATTTGTATATTTTCTGTAAACCCCAAAATTGATACAAAAGGTCTGTCTGGAGGCTTTTTATGTGGACATCTAATTAGTTACATGAAAACTCCTTATCTTGGAAAAGCAAAAATGTAAGGCATGTGATTTAGATCCAAGGAAAGGCCACAGAGGCAGAGTGGTGGGACCGACTTGAACACCTCCTGCTGTCAGCCACCTTGTTCTCCTACCAGGTAGTCAGAGGTGGTGACAGAATGAGATGAGAGAGATTAGACAGACAGATAGATAGATAGATAGATAGATAGATAGATAGATAGATAGAGATAGAGAGGATGGAGAGAAAGAGGGAGAGGGATAGGAAGAGGGAGAGGGAGAGGGAGAGGGGAGAGAGAGAAGAGAGAGAGAGAGAGAGAGAGAGAGAGAGAGAGAGAGAGAGAGAGAGAGAGAGAGAGTTATTGTCATTTGCTATCTAAAAGGGATAATTGGAAGTGTCATTGCACCACCACTGAGGATAGATCAGCAACGGGGTTAAAGGTGTATTTTGAAGAATTTGTGATGACAGGTAAAGCAGTGCTTTTTAGACGTCTAATTTGCCCATAAATTTTACCCCTCGAGTTGTATAACATCAAAACACACAAGCTGCCAGGCTGGTGTGGCTCGGTGATTGAGCATAGACCTATGAACCAGGAGGTCACAGTTCAATTCTTGATCAGGGTACATGCCCGGGTTGCAGGCTCGATCCCCAGTGTGGGGTGTGCAGGAGGCAGCCGATCAAAGATTCTCTCTCATCATTGATGTTTCTATCTCTCTCTCTCCCGCTCCCTTCCTCTCTGATATCAATAAAAATGCATTAAAAATTCACAAGCTACATAAAATCATTTAAAATTTAAAATTTAGCTTTTAAAAAATCACATATTGTAGGAAAGCGGAGAGGACAATCAGTTCTTCATTTGAAATACTACAAATATAAGAATCTGGATTTTCTTTTTTATTTTTTTAAAATAACTTTAAAGCCAGAACGGAAAGTGCAATGTGGCAACTGTCAAATTTCCCTTTACTAGCAATTAAAAATCACTTGGGAAAGAAAAAGAAGCCAACCAAAGCTAGATTCAGAGTGCTGAGGTAGTCTGTTAAAACAACAACAGCAAGAATAATGATTTACAATGCTAACATTATGAAATATTTTAATCTCTAATTATCTTCAGGCCATGTACTCTTGTTTTTTTATCTAATTGATACAAGAAAAACACAATCTCTATATTAAACACACATGTGGCACTAGAACTGAATACTTCTGTAAACCTGATCTAGTTTTATAAAATGTTTAAAAATATTTAGAATCAATATTGATTCTTGGAACTTACCCCATCTCTGAAAAGAATATTGTTAAAAACGGTAAATTAAAAACAAATATTTCTCTTTAACCTAAAGTCTCCTATAGTTCTGAATAAAGGAGCAGTGTTGAAGAATGACTTGGAATTAAATGTTTAAGATTTTACCTGTCACCCATCCAATGTGGCTCAGTGGTTGAGTGTTGACCCAGGAACCAAGAAGTCCCTGGTTTGATTCCAGGTCTGGGAACGTGTCTGAGTTGCTGGCTTGAACCCCAGTATAGGGCCTGCAGGAGGCAGCCAATTGATGTCTCTGTCTCATTGATGTTTCTATCTCTCTACCCCTCTCCCTTTCTCTTCCTCTAAAATCAATAAAAACATTTTAAAATAAAGATAAGATTTAATTTATCTTACATTCTCTTTAATAGTAGCAATGAAAGTCAATTTACCCATTACCCCAAATAAAATGCAAGCAAAGGATATCATAGAGTTTTGTAACTGGGAAACACAGGTATTCTTTCTATCAGAAAACAGCAAACCTTCCATTTTGGTTTGAATATGCTACCTTTAGCCTCAGTTCTGCATTATTTGAGAAAAACTGTGAATGTTGCCAAATCCATTCTCTACAATTCCCTGTTGTGTAGCAATGTTGCTAAGTGTGAAGAACAGTCAGGAAATACACTGCAGAACTATGTAGTCGTGCATTTGCTCTTCTGCCCTCCTCTGGACAGACTGAAAAGTAAATTATGGATTTGTTGGTAAGTCAGAGCTGAGAGTGCAAATCCCACCTTTGCTGCTACAATGCTGCCTAACCTTCGATGAGAACTTTGTTCTTTACCAGTTTGTTTCTTCTTTATATTAAAGATACCATAAGTTCTAGTATGACATAGTAAGAAAAAAGTAATTGAGTAATTGATCTAAAGCAGAAGGCTTAGGTCCCAGGGGCAATATACTCTTACTCGATCTTTGATTTTGCATGTGTTTTAATTCTTGTTAGTCTTTTTATTTATTTCTAAAATTATTTTTAAAATGCTTATTGATAATACTATTATAAGACACAAATAATTTATATGAAAGTGCTATTTCAATTCTATTGCCCTAATGTAATATATTCATTATTTTATTACATACATCATATGTATACTGTACATTTATATTTATTATATTTACAAGATATGGATTGGATTTTTTTATAACCGATAAATGTAGGCTACTTCAGTGGGTTGTGCAATTTGTGCTTTAGCTCTTTAAAATCACTAACTTATCACATTCTAAAGCTTACCTTTTTCAGAGATGAAAAAACTGAGAAACAGAGAAGATGGATGATTTAAAAATATGGAGTAGGGAAACATATAGAGACACAGTGGAATTCTAAAGATTTGTTAAATGAAAAAAAAATCACATATCAAACCATTATATCCTTTTAATAAAAATTAATCTGCTTTAAAATTAATAGGAAAAGCAAGTCATTACTCTGCATCAGAACTGTGACGATGATGGCATTGATACTGTTTTAGGGATAACTCAGATATTTGCATTCACATGCTTCTATTTATATTTGAATGCCATTTACAATGTAATCAATGCCTGTTTCTTGTTTTGTTTTTTTCTTTAATTATCAAAAGCATTTTGTTTCTTTGCATTTTTAGATCATTGATTTTCAAGTTCCTTAACTTCATTATTAAGGGAATCAAATATATTCTCAATGTGAAAAAGTTCATATAACAAAAACACTTTTTAAATCTCTTGTTTAAAAATATGGAAAAATTGTATCAGTACTTAGAGTTGCTCCCTCTTTTTTGACCACTAAATACAATTCATTAACAAACACAACAACTTTTACCTCATAAATGCCTCTTCAACCCATTCATTTCTTTCCATATTTGGTACCTGTGACCTAATCCCCAAATTACCACTATTTATTTCCTGGACTATTGCAATAACGTCCTAAGGAGTTACCGAGATTCCCTCTGGCCAGTTTCCTAATCCATTTTCCACATTGACGTCAGATTAATCATTCAAAAAAGTAAAATCTGGTCTTGGCACACTTCCCTGCTGAAATGGCATTTTTTGCTCTTTCTTATTTCTCTAACCTCATGCTGCCCCATACTTCTTGGCTCTCTCCCCTCTAGTTACCCTAGTCTTCATTTAGTTCCTCATCCTTCTTACTCTCAGCACAATAACTTTGATCATGGTGTCATCTCTGTCTGAAATGTTTTTCCTTCTCTCTTTTATCAAATTCAATTCTCAGTTCAGTCATATTTTCTTCAGGGAAGCATTTTTGGAATTCAATTAATTGTCTCTCACCCCAGTATAAGCTTCCATAGAACTATGTTTTCTTTTTACTCTTTTCTGCAATAAAATATTGTGTTTTTATATGCAAATATGTTATTACTATCTGTCCTTACTTTAGGACCTATAGTACATAGGGGCTGAATTTTTTCAATATTCATTCATCATTGGATACTCATCCCTTAAAACAATTCAAATGAAAACAACAAAAAGTAGCTATATCTACTGTAGATGTGTTATTTTATTTAATTCTCATGATAAGCCTATAAACTGAGTATAGGTGTTATTATTCTTAAAACTAGGCAATTAGAGGTAAAAAGAAAGCAATTAAATTATGGAAGCAACATATGTGTTAAATGGAAAATTTGGATTTTTGAACTAAAATTTTGTAGGATTCTGCTGCAGAGGCCTAAGAACTTCTATGTGGTGCCTTACAGGGTAGAGTCACTGAACATGGGCAATCATAATCCATGATGAAATAAATGTGTGTTTCTATCCATACATTCAAAACTGAATTTTGAATAATTCATTCAATATATAGTTTAAGTTGAACAATATAACACATAGGCTTCAAATTTGATAAAATTCCTTTGGTGTTTTCTATGTGATATAGTGCAAACAAACAGAGAGAATGTAATTGTGTTTACATATGTTATGTCTAAAGCTATGCAACTCCTAATATGTATACTAAAATCTGCAAACAAATATATGAAAGTTTTCTTATGAAAGTAGAGTAAATAATATTCGTGTTTAGTAGAGGATTTTGATGGTGTTTTCTCAACATCTAATTTCAACTAAATTTAACTTGGCAATTCACCTGTTGATTAATGAGAGGTGATCAAGTTTTATTCTGTTAATTGTGATTAGCACTTAGGCATTATGCATGTAAATGTATATGTAGAGTAGATGCTGTACTTTCTCTGAGTTTGGTCTAGTGGGAGAAATAGAAAAGATAACAATGCAATTTGATAGTGTGTAAAATACAGAGTATAGTGTAAAATTCATGGAAAAATTTTAGAACCAGTAATTGTTAGCCAATTGAATATGGGAAAGAAGGACTATTTTTCTTCTTTTATAAAATCATAGAGTTGTAAAAGTTTTCATTCAGAGACCCAAGAGTAGTGTGTTATGATTGTAGTGTGGGATGTTTCAGAGTTAGACAAGATGGTCATGGAGACAGTGAAAAATGAAGCTCAAAATGTTAGCATTGGCCAGATCATGAAGAAGCTTGAGGTTAAGGACTGTCAACATTTTCCTGAATGTTAATGGACATAAAAACATCTAGCAGAAGAGTGATGCATTTATATTGTTATGTAAATAGCATTATCTTTTGGAAGAATGTGTTATAGAGATGGATGGGGGATTATTTTTTCTAGTAGAAATAGCAGTTTAGAAGAAGGATATTTTGGTAAATGTAAATTCATGAGTGTTGTACTAAGGTTGTTGCATTAAAGCTTTAAAGAAATGGAAGAATAAAACTAATATTATTGAAAATGAGTCATTAAGGAAGGGAGTAAGCAAACATTAAAGCAGATATTGAACTTTCTGAATCGATAGAATTGGGGATGTGATATATTTCTGTCTTTTGTCCTATGGAAACTGTCTTAGAATTTGTTTACATTAGTCTCCTCAGTTTGGGATGAGGGTTTATGCATGTTTTTTATTTTAGTAGAGATGATTTCATTTAAAAATCTCAAAATAAGTAAAATATTAAAACATCAGGCATGTAACAGGTTCATTTGTAAGTAAGAACATGGCTATTAAATGGCTCAACCAAGAGATGAATCCAGACCCATCACTCTCCATGGGAATTAATCACTGCTGATTGTTTGCTGTGTGAAGGATGAAATGCTTCAAACAATTAAGGAGATGATTTTATTCAGGCTATTGCAATAGGAAGCACTCTTGATATTAAGTGCCATTTCAAAGAAAAGGAGAGAGCACTGGGTTTATAGAGCAGGTAAACAAGGCAGTCATCAGTGAGACTTAGGAAGTAATGAGGAAGGATGAACAGCCAGGCTTATTGGAAGGGTAGAGGTAATTAATGTCACAGAATATGTGAGGACAGGATGGCTCTTTGTGATTAGCTATTTTTCAGAGCATAAAAGGGTAGGGGTTTTCTTGACCACCACTGCTTCCCAGAAACATCAGGCTCAGGTAAAGTTCAACGCTGTCATCTGTTACTCAATTAAAATGATTTGTTGATTTGCAAAAGCTGTGTAGTGGAGATAATTCAGCAGTTCCTGCTGAATAGAGGATAACTATTATTTTAGTAACTCTAATTGCTAGGTGCCCCTGTGTAATATCATGGATATGTATATATTAGATAGTTTATTCCAAAATCTCCAACTTTTTCCTAATTTTATTTTCCCCAGGCTTCAAAACTTGATTCTTGCTATGTACTCGCTGTTTTCATATTTAAATTATCTGGGAACTTAAGGTTCCAAATACTCAAAAACCAACTCATTATCATCTTTTTCAAAACATGCTCATTTCATATTCCTTCTACAAATATCTACCCAAACATTCACACTAAAAACTCAGAGTGACCCAAGACTCCTCCCAATCTCTTTTCCATCTTTATACTGATGGAAAATCAGTATAAAAATACTGTTAATTTTATAGTCTAAATTGATCTATAGTTTATTCTTGTGCTTATAAGTCCACTGCAGTTTCTTTAGTTACTTATTGGAATAGTTGCCTTGTCTTACTCTTATCTCAGTTCTGGATCATCCTAGGGCATCCACTCTTTTCCCAGTTAAGTAATAATAGAAAATATTTCTTGCTCACTAAGAAAAAAAAAACCACACACACACAAAAACACAAGATTACATAATCTTTCTCTTTTTATACTAGGATTATGAAATTTTACCAAGGTACTGTTATATGTAAACACTTATTTTTACATGGAATCACAAAAAACTGTATGCCATGGCATCAAATGATTTTCCTAGCCTCCTCTGCTCTCAATTTACATCTTTTTTTTTTTTTTTTTAGCCTTTAAACTGGCATCTGATAAACACGTACATTTGCATTCCACAATATGTCTCACATTCTTGTCAAAGCCCTTCTAACCTCTGTGCGGAACGCCTATGCATCCTGGGAGATCCTGCTCACAGTTCATTTTCATTTATGTGCCTTTGAAGACTATTGCACTGAACATAAACTTGTGTGCTTTTATACTTTCTATTGTTTCCATAGTTTCATTTTCACAGTTACCCCTTCTCTCTCCAACACCCACTCCTACATAATTACACTTATGCTTGCATATATTGTGTAACAATTACATATACACACGGTAGGCATATTGAGAGTCCAGTATGCATCCTGTATTATACCCACAAAGGAGTTGTTCTGAAAACTCCATGGAAACAAGCTGTGGTTGAAGGACTAATGTCATTTTCAATCACAATCGTTGAGCTACATAATAGAACACAAGGCAAGGTTTTTCCCACAGTGTTGCCCATTCCAGATCACAGTAGGGGAGGAGCAGGGTCCGTGCTCCACTTTTCATGCAGCTTAAGCGCCCTACCCCAACTCTTTATAGAGTCCCTCTTCCAAAATCTGATTAGCCTGGCTTCATTAAACGTCTGTACTCACCTGGAGTGCAATGCGCAGAGGGAGACCTTCACACTGGAGACCATTTTTGCCTCCCAGTGCTCCTCTCAATGGACACAGTTGCCATAGGCCTGGTGTGGGTCCTAATTTGCTTCTGTCTTGTTTTCCTAATATTTATGCATTTATGCAATGGCAACCAGAACAGGATCATGTTGGGGCACTGATGGTCTACCCAGAGACCATGATTGATTTAGCAATAATTTGAGTATTGCTGGCTTAGTTTATAAAACAGAAACAGAACGTCAAAGGAAAAGAGGGATTCTATCAACTTCTGGAATTAGGAAGGCTTATTAGAAAGAACATCAAGTTGGAGGATATGAAACAAAGGACTAGATCTCACCGAGACCCTACGAAAATTCAGAAAATTATTGAGCTTTTCAATAGTTGGTGACTTCAACGGGAAAGAGGTATTTTGATCCTTCAGCTTGCATGATGAATGATGGAATTGAAGATGCTAAGTGCTTTGCCAAGGTTACAAAAGGATAAAGTGAGGAAAAGGAGCCAGATCTACCACTACCCGGGGTTTTTTCTTCACTCTTCAGTAATCTTTTTCAGTATTCTTTCCTGTATCACACCCTCACAGCTAAAGTTGGAGGTGTTAAATGCTTATGGTATTTTCAGCTACATTAACACTGAATGAACATTTTAACCAAATGCAATGTTTACTTACAAAACTCTTTACATGTTCTACTACATAGATGAGTGTCAAATAAGTTATATAGGCACAAATGTTTAATTATTGATTTCATTGAAATTATAATCAAATTGCCTGGAAATATGTCTGTTTGGTGGAAGAACTCATAAAATTTTCATGAAAATATTCATGCTGCCCTAAGTAAAGTCTTTCTACCTTCCACTGCAATGCACAATCTACATTGCTAATTTGTTCACATAAGATTCTCAGTAGATAACTATTTCCAAATCACTATTTTTTTTCAAATAAGTTTTTGTGACTATTTTTTATTTCTGTTTTTATTTAATTTATTTGTAACTGTTCTTAGAAAATTGACATCAGTAGTGAATTAATTGTATATTTCCATTAGACCTCTAAATTTCTAATTTGTTATAGCATCTCTATAATTTATTTTAAAAATAGTGGATAAAGCATTGGCCTGTGGACTGAATGGTTCCAGTTAAGCGCACATACCTCAGTTGCAGGCTTGATCCCCAGCCCAGGTTGGGGCATGTGAGGAGGCAAACAATTGATGTGTCTCTCACATATCGATGTTTCTCTTTCACTGTCTCTGCCCCTCCCTTCAACTCTCTCTAAAAATCAGTGGAAAACATATCCTCAGGTAAGGATTAACAACAAAAAATATCTTGTCAAACAGTACTTTATGGGATACTGTATTAGAAACCCTGTTTTTTGTGTGTTTGTGTGTATTCCTCTTAAACCTATTATACAATATACTCCAATGATTTTACATAATCTATTGTATTAAAAAATCCAAGTCTTAAATATAAAAGAGTATTCCTTAAGATTCTATAAATCCATAATTCTATTGCATTTCTTATATTACCAGGAGATAGAAATATTATGGTGTTTAATACAGGTTTTGCTGAAAATACTACTTTTATAAACATTATTGCAATAAAATTTTATATCACATGTAATGGAGAACAGATTGGGAGGAACTAACTACACAAACAAGAGCACTAAGGACAGTGTGGGTAAGGAATTTCAGACTAAAACAACAACAAAATCAGGGCCTTGTTGATATCAAGGCTACTGAGGGAAGAAGAGAGTGTCAGTACCTTCATCTGTCAAAGGATTAATGTCAAATGAAGGGCAATAGTTATTATGGAAATAAGACCTGTATTTCAACAGATACTCCATCCATTTCAGAGTTGGAATATGAAATTTGTATCATTTCCTGAAAACGTGATAAAGTTCATAAAGTACTGAATATCATTTTGCTTTTTTTACCTTAGTTTTAGCAGTTTTATTGATATAATAATTTACATACCATATAGCACACCTATTTAAATATACAGTATAATTCTTAAAAATATATATATTCACAGAGATGTGCAACCCCCACCGAAATCTAATCTAAGAACATTTTCCTCATTCCAAAATGAATGTCTGCATACATTAACAGACATTTCACATTTTCTTAACCACTCCCAACCACCGGCTTCAGGCAACCAATGATCTACTTTCTGTCTGCATAGGGTTGCCTATTGTGGACATTTCATGTAAATAGAACCATGATATATCTGGTTTTGTGAGGGCTTTCTTTCCTTCAGCATACTTTCAAGGTTTGTCTGTGTGGTAGTCATTGCTTTCCAATAGTTTAGTTATTCCCCCAATTTCTGAAATATTTAATTGTAGTTATTTTGCTACCATTTTCATTATTTCTGTGGGAGGATGGATGGCCTCTCTGAGAGATATCTTTATCACTCTGAAAGTCCATCTTTTCATTTTGTTTCCTGAACAAAATATTTTACAAGTTTAAGATATCACCTATTTTTGGTATCATTTTAATCTAGTTTATCAACACAGCATATTGCTCTCCTTTTAGCCTTTTCAATTACATAATAGTCAATATAAAAAAATAACAGACCCAGAAAAGAAGACAGAAGTATGGCTTACATAAAAAAGATACATCTTAACAAAATAGCATGTACTCCAGTTATATAATATTTTTGAAACTGCTTACAGTCTTACAAACTGCAAAAGAAAACTGCTGTGGTCTTCTAAAATGAGCAGGATTTTGGACAGGTTCCCTATGGTTTTCTCTTAAAGCCCTGGGATTTTTTTAAAGGTCAGCAACTGACTGGTTTGTCATTTGATATATAGGTGACTTGAAATAAATCAAAACAAGGCATGGAAAATATTTTTAAATGAGTGGACATCCTACAGAGAAACCTTTATATGCTTTAGATCCCTGAAAATATAAGGGGAGGTAAATGTTTTGAGAAATATCAGTAGGGTGCTCAGAGACAATACAGTACAAAAATGCAGTTTGCAAAATATTACACAAAAGGTTGATGTAGTATTCATAATGCAGATCTTTATCTTATGAGCAATTATCCAACGCCTAGGGCATTGCTCAAAAAGGAATAAGTCCATATAATGGGGCCTCCTGTTGTGCCATTTGAGAAGAAAACTCTGCAAGGACCAAGAAATGAAAGAACAAAGCTACTTTCACTGGGAACCTTGAAACAACTAATGGACGTCCTAGATTAAATTTAACTTTTTTTTGCGTAGGTAGGGGCATGAAGATTTTCAGGGAACTAAGTTCACTGCTTTAATAATACATAACTTCATCGATATTAAGGGTAAATGTGTGTCAGGAATGCAGGCCATTCATTTCTTCGTTTAAAAAAAATTAAAGAAAAAAACATGTTGAAGTCATAATATGATATTTTGATGTTGGGGTGACAAATTTAAAATGTTCATTTATATTACATAGCGTACTGCAGTCAGAGAACACTCAATACATATTTTTCAAAATAATAGTTTTAAAATATAATTATTGCAATTCAATATTCTACTTGTTATTACATGTTGTTGAGTTGGCTCTGATTTCCCTTGACTCTACGAATGAATGATGTCCCAAAGTCCTGTTCTCAACAGTCCTGCTCAGCTCCTATAGACTCGTGCCTACGGCTTCTTTTATGGACTCAATCCATGTCATATCTGATCTTCTTTTCTTCTACCTTCTATTTGTTTCCAGTAGTATTGTCTTTTCCAAAGAACTTGCCTTCTCATAATGTGCCTGAAGTAGGACAGCTTCCCTTTTGTCATTTTTGCCTCCAGCATGTTTCAGGATTAATTTGCTCTAGGACCCTCTTATTCAAGTCTCATAAGTGATAAGACTCGAAAGTGAAAATTATTTGAGTAGCTACATATGAATTTAGGGATACATACATTACTGCATTTTGATGATAAGATCATTAGTAGAGGCTTAATGTTATAATTATGTATATATTAATGTTATAGTTATATATACACTACAGGCCTGGTGCACGAGATTTGTGCAATCAAGGAGGGGGCTCCCTCAGCCAGATTGTGAGAAGGTGCAGGCCAGGCCAAGGAACTCCACTGGTGCACGACTGGGGCTGGAGAGGGACGTGGGAAGTTGGCCAATTGAGGAGGGACCTCGGGAGGGCCCCAGGGCATGTCCGTCCCGTCTTGCTCAGTCCTGATGGGCCAGACCCCAGCAGCAAGCTAACCTACAGTCGGAACGTCTGCCCCCTAGTGGTCAGTGCACATCATAGAGAGTGGTTGAATGGCCTTAGCATATCATTAGCATATTATGCTTTAATTGGTTGAATGGCTGACCAGACAACCGAACACTTAGCATATTAGGCTTTTATTGTAAGTAGTGTTGGGATTCTTGAGATATTACCTAACAAAAGTTCTTCCCTGAAAGCCAAACCTCACTGCTAAACAAAGAAAGTATTCCTCTCTACTAGTCCTGAATGATGACTACAAGCATCACAGGGTAGGAGCTAAGTGTGTTTTGTTCCTCATGACCCAGTTTGTGGAGCCACTCAGTTCTCCTTTTAGTTGCTTAATTTTGTTCAAGATGCGTTTTTGTCAAACAGGAAGGTTTCTAAATAATACAAACACATTTTTATGATTTCCCTTATGTGTACTAGTATATCCCATTGTTTATTTCAATTGCCATCTGGGAAGTGTGAAGAAAGACATATTTGTTTAGTACTATCAATGCTCACATCCAAAGTACTTCAATTTTAATTATGATACAGTAGTTATGTCACCATCAAATGCTCCATTTGTTTTACTTATCAGGATATAGTAATAAACTAAAATTATTAATTGCATTTTCTTTGAAGATAGTTTCTTGAACTGTGCTTCTTAATTAAGTTATAAGTGATACAAATTGGGAATATTTTCAGTCATGTAACAAATTTCTTGATGATATCGACATTCTGTACACAGAAATTTAATGTTTCTAAGCAATATTGTTTTTCTTTATATAACTTGACACTCAATCAAAACAACTGAGTAAGGGACAGAGCTGGAAAGAATTGTCATAAACAAAATACCATTATAAATCATTGTATAGCATTTCTACCTGTCAAGATGATTCATTAGTTATTATTCCAATTTCAGTTCTGAGCCATTGACATATAATCAAGAACCAGGCAGAGAGACTGGATAGTTTATCGAGTATACCAACATCCCAGTCTTGCCAATGAAGAGGCAGTTTTAGAAAGACAATACTTCCTTGCAGATGAGCATTTATTGAAAACTGTGGGCTGGAAAGTGGAATTTAAAATGTCCATTTAATAAGCTAGAAAGACAGTACCCTGCCATTATCTTTGCTGCCATATTTCCTCCAGTTTACCTTATAGAACCTCATCAAATGTTCAAATCCCTGTTATCAACAGTTACAGGAAAACAAAATTCTACTAATGACTTCCCTACTAACTCCTTTTAAATCATTTATTTCCAAGTAGGAGTTATCTGAGCTAGTTCTACCTTTGATTTCTACTGCACAGGCCTTAAATATTTCCCTTTATGATCCTGAACTTTTTGGGAGGAGGCTAACTTTTAGTTTGAAAATTCTTCATATATCATTCCCATGATTTATTTAAATTGAAACCAGGTGTTTTGTTTGTTTGTTGTTTTTATATTTCAAACTAGCCAATTATTTCCAACAAGAGCCATTTAAAATTGAATATTCCTATTCATGCATTCAATATAACACAGTAGTCTCTTATTTTATTTTCACTAAATGCTTAGGAATTTAACTTTATCCACTTTATAGTCCCATCAGCAATTTGTGAGAGTTCTAATTTCTCCATGTCCCCTCCAACATGTGTTTTATATGCCTTTTTTATTATAGCCATTATAGTGGGTATAAAGTGCTTTCTTATTACGGTTTTGACTTGCATTTCCCAGAGATTACTGATTTGAGTGTCTTCTCATGTGCTTATTCATATTTGTATATTTTCTCTGGAGTAGTATCTATTCAGATCATTTACCCACTTTTTAAAAATATTGATTTTTGGTTTTACTTGTTAGTTCTTTTTACAATATAGATTAGATACAGGTTCCTTATAAGATACATGATTTGCAAATATTTTCTCACAGATTGTGGGTTGTCCTTTTACTTTCTTGATAATGTTTTTGGAAGCACAGAATTTCATAATTTTCTTGAAGTCCAATTAATCTAATTTTTGTGTTTTTATAATATTATGAAAAAAATTTTAATATATGTTGTGAAGAATCTTAGATTTAGTAAGGTTTATTGGTGCTATTATGTCTTAAAATTATTTTCCGTTTCATTTTTCTGTAGGATTATTGAGTATGGAATCTTTTTGGTGCAATGTCCTTTTTTTCCTATTTAGTACAGGCAGAAGGTAATTTCCTGCTTGCTTTGTAAATAATTCCTCTTCTTTCAGTAAATACAATAAAATTAACCCCTAGCTTCCTTAGAAGAATGATGAAAATATTCCTTTTATTTTCCTTGGTTAATAAATCTCTCCTTTTAAACAAAGGTTAGTCATATATTATGCTAATATTTGTATTTTACTCAAAATCTTATAATTCATCACCACTGAATAGATGAATTAATGGCAGTCTCTCATTTCTGGCTTAGTGAGTATAATATATTGCATTGAAGAAAAACAAAATAAATAATATTAATTTTACTAGAGTAAAATTACTAGAGCCAACATATTTAAAAATATTCCTTGCATTTGCGTAACACCCCATAATAGTCTATGTCACTTTAATAGACATTGAGTCACTTGACAATCGTGAACATATAACCAATTAAAATAGTCAATGGTTACAATAAGGAAACTACATTTCAGAGAGATAGAGAGTAATAGAAATATTTTAATTTGCTTTATGTGCTTCACAGTATACAAAGCAATTCTACTGACTGTCTCTCTTGATCTTGTCACTGATTTTTGTGAGGTGCTTGTGGAACATTTCAATTTCTAGGGCAGCCTAAAGGTTGTTTGTTAGCAGTAAATTATGTAGGCATCTAGATAAATATATGTAAAAATTATCTTGAGTTTTTAACCAAATATGGAGTATTATTTTTGTCATATTTTAAACAAATCACTGGGTAATAAAGATGATAATTAGACAATTTCCAGAATATTTAATCACCAAAAAGGAACGATTATCTGGATAGAAAATCATGCCTATAAACATTTCAAAGAGCCTATTTACTTGTGTAATAGAAAAATATTTACCATTTCTTAAATATAACACCTCTTCTAATTTACCTAAATTCATTTACGTAATTTATTTATTTTTTTTTTTTTTTTTTTTTTTTTTTTTTTTTTTTTTAAATTTCTTTATTGATTAAGGTGTCACATATTTGTCCTCATCCCCCCATTCCCATCCCACCCCTCTCCCCACGCATGCCCCAATCCCCTGTTGAACTTAACCGTTGGATAGGCTTATATGCATGCATACAGGTCCTTTGGTTGAACTCTCCCCCTCCCCCCCACCCTCCCCCTACCCTCCCCTATCCTCCCTCTGAGGCCCGATAGTCCGATCGATGCCTCCTTGCTTCTGGTTCTGTTCTTGTTCCTCAGTCTATGTTGTTCATCATTTCCCCTAGATGAGCGAGATCATATGTCACTAGATATATACTAATAAGAACTGAATGTGAGACGAGCAATAATAGTTATGCTGACAGGCAAATGAATCAATCTGTAGCGAGCTTCCCCCTGGACCAACAGTTCTTTTGAGACCCAATTTCAATGTCCAGTAGTTCCTTATGTGTACATGTCAGCACTGACCCCTCAGCTCTGGATGGTGGACAAATGGTGGTAATGGAGGTCCGACTCCCTCTGGTTTGGTCTCGGCCGAACCCAGGGGCACGGCGTCACCCGGACTAAGGGGCACGTGGCCTCACCCATACCCAAGGGGCGCGTGGTCTCACCCGGGCCTGGGACCCAGCCTCACCCGGATGGATCCAGGGGCGCACAGCCACACCCGGACCCAGGATCTGGCTTCACCCGTACCCAGGGACGCTTGGCCTCTCCCAGACCCAGGGGCACGTGGCCTCACCCGGGCTTAGTTGCACAAGGCCTCACCTGGTTCCAGGGACACATGGTCTCTCCCGGACCCAGGGACGCTTGGCCTCTCCCAGACCCAGGGCCACTTGGGCTCACCCGGGCCTAGGTGCACAAGGCCTCATCCGGATCCAGGGTCACATGGTCGCACCCGGACCCAGGGACGCTTGGCCTCTCCCAGACCCAGGGCCACTTGGGCTCACCCGGGCCTAGGTGTACGAGGCCTCACCCGGATCCAGGGACACATGGTCTCACCCGGACCCAGGGACGCTTGGCCTCTCCCCGACCCAGGGCCACTTGGGCTCACCCGGGCCTAGGTGCACGAGGCCTCATCCGGATCCAGGGACGCATGGTCTCACCCGGACCCAGGGACGCTTGGCCTCTCCCAGACCCAGGGGCACGTGGCCTCACCCGGGCCTAGGTGCACGAGGCCTCACCCGGGTCCCGGGACACATGGTCTCACCCGGACCCAGGGATGCTTGGCCTCTCCCAGACCCAGGGCCACTTGGGCTCACCCGGGCCTAGGTGCACGAGGCCTCACCCGGATCCAGGGACACATGGTCTCACCCGGACCCAGGGACGCTTGGCCTCTCCCAGACCCAGGGCCACTTGGGCTCACCCGGGCCTAGGTGCACGAGGCCTCACCCGGATCCTGGGACACATGGTCTCACCCGGACCCAGGGACGCTTGGCCTCTCCCAGACCCAGGGCCACTTGGGCTCACCCGGGCCTAGGTGCATGAGGCCTCACCCGGATCCAGGGACACATGTTCTCACCCGGATCCAGGGACGCTTGGCCTCTCCCAGACCCAGGGCCACTTGGGCTCACCCGGGCCTAGGTGCACGAGGCCTCACCCGGATCCTGGGACGCATGGTCTCACCCGGACCCAGGGACGCTTGGCCTCTCCCAGACCCAGGGCCACTTGGGCTCACCCGGGCCTAGGTGCACGAGGCCTCATCCGGATCCAGGGACGCATGGTCGCACCCGGACCCAGGGACGCTTGGCCTCTCCCAGACCCAGGGCCACTTGGGCTCACCCGGGCCTAGGTGCACGAGGCCTCACCCGGATCCGGGGACACATGGTCTCACCCGGACCCAGGGACGCTTGGCCTCTCCCAGACCCAGGGCCACTTGGGCTCACCCGGGCCTAGGTGCACGAGGCCTCACCCGGATCCAGGGACACATGGTCTCACCCGGACCCAGGGACGCTTGGCCTCTCAGACCCCGGGGCACGTGACCTCACCCATGCCTAGGTGCACGAGGTCTCACCCGGATCCAGGGACACACGGTCTCACCCGGACCCAGGGACGCCTGGCCTCCCCCAGACCCAGGGGCACGTGGCCTCACCCGGGCCTAGGCGCACGAGGCCTCACCCGGATCCGGGGACACATGGTCTCACCCGGACCCAGAGACGCTTGGCCTCCCCCAGACCCAGGGGCACGTGGCCTCACCCGGGCCTAGGCGCACGAGGCCTCACCCGGATCCAGGGACTCACGGTCTCACCCGGACCCAGGGACGCCTGGCCTCCCCCAGACCCAGGGGCACGCGGCCCCACCCGGGCCTAGGTGCACGAGGCCCCACCCGGATCCAGGGACACATGGTCTCGCCCGGACCTGGGGGTGCGTGGCCTCTCTCAGACCCAGGGGCACGTGGCCTCACCTGGACCTAGGTGCACGAAGCCACCCGGACCCAGGGGCGCGTTACCTCTCTCAGACCCCTGGTCGCGTGGTCTCACCCGGATCCAGGGGCCCACGGCCTCTCCCGGACCCAGGGTTCAGATTCGCCCGGACCCAGGGGCACATGGCCTCACCCGAACCCGGAATCCAGCTTCACCTGGACCCAGGGGCGCGTGGCCTCACCCAAACCCAGGGGCGTGAGGCCTCACCTAGACCCAGAGGCGTGTGACCACATCTGAGCCCAGAGGCTCGCAGGCTCGCCTGGACTCGGGTCTCAGCGGGGTTTCGTCTTCTTGATCCCAATTCCTGTTGGTCAATTCCCTCTCAGCAATTCCTTCGGTCATTTTCTCAGAGCTCCAGGGCGGCTGCCGCAGAACTCGTTGGGCGGCGGGCTCGGCAAGGCTCTGGTGTGCCCGGTGCCCGGCGGTGGGCTGGTCCGGTTTCGCTGCGTCGGCCCTTGGGTCTGCAACGGTGGCCAGTCGCTGAGCGTGCGCACCTGGCCACTTCGGGGCATTGAGATTCTTGAAGGACTCGGAGGTCAGCAAGCACGGAGTCTCCCTCCCCATGTCTCCCAGGGGCTCGTCTGTCCGTGCTCGGCAGCGAGTGGAGCCGTCCCCTCAGCCGGAGACCGCCGGGGGAACTGCGCCGAGCACGTTCCAGGCCACCATTGTGTCGCCTGAGCCATAGTTCTTAAAGTGTGGACTTTGGGTCACCGGCATCAGCATCATCCTGCGTACCCCTCTCTTTTATTCTAGTTGTAGAGCATCTGCTCAGCCAGCCCCCCGGTCTTTCTGGCTGGTGTCTGCTCTGCTCTCCCATCGTAGTCTCAATATTGTTGTGGTAGGCAACGATCAGGCTGCCGCCCTATGTCTCCATCTTGGTCCTCCTTTGTACAGTTAAGTCTTGATTGTTGTTGGTGTCACTGGGAGGAATTGTCCTCCAGGCCAATTGGCCGTGAGGACCCTCTTTGTCTATATAGGAAGAGTTGCTGTGCAGGAGACATGTTTGTGGGCCGGGTCTTGATGCAGCAATGCCTTGGCGCTCACTGAGTCTGCCTCTAGAATGCCTCCCTTATGCAAGTGATTGAAATCTGGTGTCATCTCCCACCAACCACTAGATGCCCTCGTTTCTGGGTCTCCAATGTAGTGTGGGTCAGCCACTACCTGAGGCACTCAGCAGGAAAAAGCTTCTGCTCAGCTTGGCTGGGGCGGAGCTACAGGGTGGAGCCTACAACCTTGGCTTCCTGTCAGCCCCGCCCTATGAGGCTCCTGTGTCTGTGTCCCTCTGTATTCCTTGCAAACACCTCTGAGAGAAACGCGCCCTGGAGTTTCGCCCACTGCCAAACAGTCCAGTCCCTCCCCTAATGAATCTGAACTCCCAGATTCTCGCCTGGAACTGGGTTTCAGTGTAGTTGGAACTGGGTCTCAGCGCAGTCTGGCGTCCCTGTCTCCTTCCCAGCAGGGCCACCCAGTGGCGCAGGCAAAAGTCCGTCCTCTGCGCACCTTCCAGTGCGCGCGTCTGGAGCTGCCGCTTCTCTGTGCCTCCGCCACCACAGCCCAAATTCATTCCCCCAGCGTGCGCCTGGCTTCCCAGGGTTTCGCCCGGAACTGGGGTTCAGTGCAGTCGGAACTGGGGTTCAGCACGGTCCTGAGCTTATGTCTCCTTCCCGCTAGGGCAGTTCAGTGGCGCAGGCAACAGTCCGTACTTTGCGCCCCTTCCCGTGCGCGCCTCTGGAGCTCTGCCTTCCCCCGCTCCTCTGTGCCTGCGCCCCACAGCCCAGATTCATTCCCCCAGCCTGCGCCTGGCTTCCCAGGGTTTCGCCCGGAACTGGCGCTCAGTGCAGTCGGAGCCGGCGCTTAGCACACTCCGGAGCCTTTATCTCCTTCCTGCCAGTGAACGCCGGCCAGGCCGTCAGCCGCCCCTTCCTCTCCGGCTCCATCCTCCCCGCAGGCGCGCGTGCTCGTGTCTCCGCCAGTTTCTCCATACCTCAGGCTTTTACGGCTCCCCCGATTGTCCCCGTGGCCTTCTCCTTCCCCCCATCTGTGGGCATTTCAGTCCGCCAGCTCTCCTGTGGTTCTGGACGATGTCCGTTCTGACCTCTAGTTGTGCCTTTGAAATTGTTGTGCCCGGCTGCAGGTTAGGTGTTTCACCTATGCCGCCATCTTGGTTTCTTCCTCATTTACGTAATTTAAATGGATGTTCCTGGTTAATGCTGTTGTTCCCGGAATTGGACTTTGTCCCTGCCACCTAAAGGGTTAAAGTTTTTGCTGATTCATTCTGAATGTTTCCCAACTTTGTCCACTCAAGCTTTGTATTTAATTGTCACTTGTTTAGCAACTTAATTTCCTACTATTTCCACTTTATCTGGTTGCCATACCTTACTTCCTGAGTGATCCTTCTAAAAATGTGTTATTTTATATTCTTATATCTTAGACTCTGAGATATCCTAAATATCTCTTTCCATTCTGTTTTCCCATGCTACTATATTTTTTATTATTGCAAAAGGTATTTTTCACTAAGTGATTTACTATCATACTGGTATCCCACCTTTAAAAGTCAGAATTTGAAGCTCCTTCTTGCTCAAAAGGAAAATAAACAAACTTGTGTAATTAGCCATTTTTCATTGTTAATGTACCCTTGTGACAATGTTGTAAACCCAAAAAGAATTCAATAGTATTGAAGAGGTAGAAAGTGCAAAATAACAGAGCCCTAATACAGGTAAAGATGATCTCTTCTGCTTAAAAGAAGTCCAGAAGTAGACAAGTCGATTGTGGTATATCGGTTTAGCTCCATAAACTCTATAGGATCCAGGTAACTTTCAATTCTCTAATCTACAGTTCCTAAGATATGGCTTTCCTCTCCTGGTCCATGATGACTGCTGGGATACCAGCCATACTAACTGCCTTAAACTTGATGGTGGAAGCATGGGTGAAGAGTCCAGACTCTCCTTAAGGGCTCTTCTAGGAGACTGCACGCAGTACTGTCACTTACATGGAAACACTGGACCAAACACAGTTGTGAAGAAACCTAGAAAAAGTAGTGTTTAACTTGGGCAGCATTTTTTGCCTCTAAGGTGCCTTTTCCCAGCATTAATGTCCTTGAACCCATTTCTAAATAAACTGGAACAAGTGTCCTTTCAATGAGAACTACATCCTATGTCTTCAGGCTCTTTGATAATACCCAAGTTAGTCATATTTCACTCCCCCATAGGGAAAGTGTGAGGTGTGTATATAAATACAACCATGTGCTATACAAATATAAAACAAATTAAAGGGCATATAGAACACCATATTTATACGAATTTTGTGCTTAAAAAAAAAACAATGTTTTACATTTTATCTGTCTTCTGAATATTCAGCAACTTGTTAAATTAATTTGAAGTCAGCAAACTATTACACTAATTTGCATTTTTAACTGGGAAGAGTTTTTTGAAATATAGCATCTGTCTCTGCCAAGTGCAATGCTGTATTTTCTCAAAGTTTTAGGGTTCTGCACGACTCATTGCCAATCACTTATAAGCTGCAGCAAAATGGAAAAATCCTCACAAAGAGTTCCACCAAAAAAATCCTTAATGCTCTGATTATGAAATAGGAACACCTTTAAAGTGTTTACCTCAAAAAGGAACAAAAGAAAGAAAGGCGTAGTGACTTTGCACACAATTTTCAGAAATAAATTATCTGGCAACGCTGCTAAGCTTCCCTGAAAGCTGCTTTCTCATAGTTATTAGATTTTTCTGCACCCAACTACAGTGAAAACAAGAGACTCTCAACCATGGGAACTGAGGTAAAGAGGTATTTTGTGAAAATGGTTTTTTTGCCATTATTTTTAAATTATAGCATATAACAATAGACCTAAAAGTGACATTTTAAAGATGTATTCTATTGCACAATATAAACATTTCTATGACTATAGTTAGATTACATTTAATCCTCATATTGCACTCTTAGGAAAATGTCAAACTTGAGTCAAACTGGCTTTAAAAATAGGGAGATTGATGGTTTTCTTTCAAATATGTCTATAGATAAACCTGACCTCAGGCCCAGCAAATTGGGCTCTGGTTCCAGTTTTCTATGAACTGAGACAGATGAATAAGACTATTCGGGTTTTGCCTTCCCTCAGGGTTAGTGTGAGACAGGCCTTGCCCAAGAACACTAGAGAAGAAGAGAGGCCATTTTCTTTATCATCAGTGTTTCCTAAATGAAGCAGAGACACCTTCCCCAGAGCTCCTGACGAGATTCAGACCTAGGTTCATAAGGTGATCACGGCTGAGATAATGCTTATTATTTGGAGTAGGGTATCAGGCCACTTACTCAACGTTATGTCATATTTTAAATTCAGAGTCTTACTGATGCACCAATAATTTTTTTTTTCTACATTGAGTGGCCATCTTGGTTGGGTCTCAGCTCTGCCTCACAGGCTGGGCCTGCATCTAGGAGCAGCTTCTGTTTGGGGAAGGGCAGAGAGAGAACCATACGCTGACTCTTACACCAGAAGGGTACCCTTCTCTTCTCCTCACTCTTCATTGTGTAAAACAAGTCCCATGCCCAGACATGACATCCACAGGACAGGGAATAATGTTTCCTCAGAGAGAGGCCCTGCGAAAGGGGCCCAGGGAAAAAGACAATTCATATTTTGACCACAGGGCAATAGACCACCGAAGGGGAGGAAAATAAGCTCTTGTTCTTCGTGGTTGGGGTGTCCTTATCATTTCATTATTGCTCTTCAGGGTCATTGCATTTTGTGGGACAGATTGTAGTATTGTCCACAGGGATAGCTTGAGGTCTACTTAGAAACTGTTAGAATCATCGAACCATTCAAAGCTTTTGGTGGAAACATAGGTAAAGAAGATGTTTTCACCTCTGACCTCAGGATGGTAACTGGATCGATTTATAACTTGCTATTTTTCAAGTTCTTTAACTTCTGCACTTATTTCCTTTAGTTTAAAAACTTTTGAGGGAAATCATTGTTTCTTGAGTTTTGTTTGTTTAAACTAGTAAAAAGCATGACAGATGTCTAGGATTTTTTTCCTGAAGAAGCAGCAGCATATCACTAGCTGTTAAACATAACTAAAATACATAAAAAGTAAGAATTGTCTTATGTGCTGCTTTCAAAGTTGCGTACATTTTCTTTTTCTTGAAATGTCATTGTGTTTTGTATTTCTTTCTACTAATATCCTTTTGAATCTTAAACCATATAACTCATTTTTCACTATTAAATATTGGTCTGTATAGGTATGTGTAACAACAAAGTTGGGAAAGAAATAGAACGCTTATATTTTTTATGAAAACTTTATTATCTAGAAATCACAAGGTAGAGACAAAAGCACACACATGAAAATGACTGCAGACTATCAGTGAGTTTGGCAAGGTTTTTATAGAATAACGAAAAGCTGAGTGTGTGTCTTTGCAGTTTTAGCTTACACACCGTCCTTGACTTTAAGCAAACTCATGGTTTGGAATCATTCCTGTGTCCATACCACTTGCTTCTGGTCCCAGGACAAATCAGAACAGTGTTTTCCTGAGAACTGTTGAGGCAAGTGCTGTCTTCATTACCTAGTCAGAATTCATTGAGTGACAGGACAGAGACAGATGAAAAGGAAAGGAAAAGGAGAGAAGATTAAAGACAAAGAGGTTATTCCCAAAGATGACCCTCCATAGTGTCTGTTTAAGTAGGTTTACAGCCTCTGTTAGTGACATGGATTCTGCAATAGCTCATAAATCATTTAAGCACAGTATCCATTTTTACAAGAGGAGAACATATTTCAGGTCAAGAGTTGGAGAATAAACCCCAATAATCATCTTCTATATTAATTTTCCCCCCAAATGTTATGATTTGTTTTTAATTTTACTATACTTTTCAATTTTAAATTAATTAAGTCTTGCAATTGTTTAGGTCATAAAATTTTGTTTTGTGCAAAGTTATAGTATTAAGAGTTTTCACCCCAAATAAGGGAAGAAATTACAGTAGGTGTTATAAAAACTTCAGATTGGGAAACGGGAAGATGAGAAAACAAATTTGTTTGTTTTCTCACTCTCCCTGCAAGTTTCTGTCCGTTATGTCTCCCTCCATAACTTCTTTCTTGGAAAATTTACCTGACTATTTAAATTGTACAAAGTGCTCCAAAATGTAGCTCTAGAACTAAGTCTATTGGCACGTGAGTTTTTTTCAGTGTAGAGCCTACAGCATTCAAACTGATTTTCTTTATCTGTTAATTTCATTTCCCTCTGACAGGGAATTACCCAGGTTGAATCTGGTGTCTATTTCTCTTCCAAACAACTGTTGTTGAGGGGTAGAGTGGGTTCATGTATGTACCCTGCCTGCCCTCTCTGCTGAACAAGGTGGGGGTTAGCCTGAAACAGCCCTAGAGATAACAAGAATGCTCAAACCACTGGAGAACTTGGAGAGTACAGTCCCAACCTAATGCTTCTAATACTGGCAACAAGCAGAATCAAAAGCATTACTATTCTGGCCAGTAAAACATAGCTGAGGGCATTTGAGAAATGCTATATGTAGTGGAAAAAGATTGAATAGTTGTTGTTTTTTCTGTATTTCTTGCCTTAAAGTCTTCTCTTAAATCAGAGACTACCTTCTTGGTGCTGAGTTTGGTAATGCACATAGAGATAGCAAACATTTACATAAACATTGCTGTAGTTTTATTTTCTATTTCAGTCATTTCTTGGATTTATTGCATTTTGGTATGGCATTTTCTATATGCTCTCTTTGGGAAAATCAATTTGTTATCATTAGGAGAACAAGACAAAGAGAATTAACCCCTGGTTTTAAGCTAGAACTTGCTGGCTATGAAATTAAAAGTTAAACACACACACACACACACACACACACATACACACACACACACACACTTCAGCTTCAATCTACTAGCTGCAGCATGTCTGAAGCTCAAAAGATAATTGAATTTCATGGGTTTTAACTTTTTCTTGGATGACAAATATTCCATACTCAAAAACAATAATTATAAAGTAAATGAAATAATAACCTAAGCTAAGCACAAATTGATATAATTCTCTTTTGGCTCAAATAAATATGCCAGTACACATATAAGGCTTAAAAAATAATATTACTTTTTGAAAAAAAAATATTTAAAAATATAATGTTGTTATGATTCATAATAAGAATGTTATCAAAATGATTTTGAGAAAACATGAACTCAATTTTTGTGATTTTTTTCTCTTTGTAGTCTGTATTAAAGAGAGTTTAAGATAAAAATGTTACAAAGGTTTCATTGAGAAGTTTTACTTGTTAAATCTTTATAAAGAAGACCTTGGTAAGATATTTAAGATAGGAGCTAATTTTTCAAAAGACAGTTATAATTTATCACCTCTAAGGGAATGAAGACCTAATATACATTTCTATTGTTACATTCTGTGTTTCATTTCTGAGCTACATTTCAATGTCACCTAAACATATTCAGATAAATATATTATCAGTCTCTTAAAAACTAAGCTTGTAACATTTACCCCAAATAGCTAGCTTTTTGTTCCTTAATATAAACTTAAGTTGAACATTCACTATAATGGGATATATCCTTACTGTTTTCAACTTTCTCATCTTCCATTTCTATTAGTATGTATACAAATATATATATTGCCCATTATTTTATATCTAGTGATGAATATTATAGTCATATGAAATAGATCATTGTCTTTAGAAAAAAATTATTGAGTGCTAGAATAAAAAACCCAAATACTATAAAAGCCTTTCATGTGTTTGGGAGTCCCTGCCATTCTGGGTTTAAGTAATTCACTGGAAAAGTTATAGGCATGTGATAATATTTTTATCCCAAATGTAATGAACAGTTATACTTTAGGTCCTTATTCCAGAATGTTTACACATCCTCATTGTCTAATGCTAAACCTCAGTACTGGAGCACTCTGATGTTTAAAAAGTGGCATGTATCTCAATGCACAAAGTTTACAACTGATTTCAGAGGTCTATAAGGATACTGTGATGAGACCCAGCTCTGAAGGCTCCTGCAGAATGCTGTAAAATTCACTATCAAGAATGTAGTGGCTAGACTGGCAATATTTAATATGAAGGCATAAATATAAAAGCTAAACCAATCAAGCTTCTAGAAAAAGCATAACAGGATATTTTCATGATCTTAAGACAGAACACAGAAAGCATTGACTATAAAAGTTTAATAAACAAAAATTCATTAAAGTTAGATATGAAAGATAAATTGTCTGTGCATATATATAATTAAGTACAAATATCCAGAAAACACAAAGAACTCCTAACAATCAATTAAAATATTTTGATAAGAGCATTGAAACCATCTCTTCAGGAAATGACATTAGTCATTTCAAAAAGACCAATAGTACTTTAGAACACAAGTTAAAAACCAATGAAAAGGTTAGAGTATCCAGGAAAGTCTGAACACTGTGACAAAAGAATACAAGTCATACAATAACTGTGGTGATAAAAGCTCAGAAAAATGGTTACCCTTGATGATGGTATGGATTGCAAGGAAGCAGTAGAAGCTTTCATGGTGCTGGCAATATTCTATATATTGATCTAGGTATTGGTTACACAGGTGCTTACATGTGTAAAACACTGTATGAAAATCATACTCAATAAATATCTTCCAAGTCCATCATCTCCCTCTCCTCCCCTTCCCCATAACCAACATTCTTCAATGTCACCTACAGTTTACTGTCTCCCTCTCCATTCTCTCCTCAGCCCCCTACAACCTGGTTTCCACTCTCATAAAAAAGGCTCTAAAAACCATCACTAATTTTGTTGCTAAAGCCAAGGGACTCTTTTCAGACTTCATCTTGCCAGGCCTAGAGATGGTGCTGCTATTGCTGAGAACTCTCTCTCCCCCTGACCACCCCCCATTGAAATTTTATCCTCCTTTGCTATTTCTGGGAAAGGGTTAAAGTCAGTGCACACCTCACTGCAGTGTTGTTGGGATGAATCAAGCTTGTATGATCTCCATGTAGATCTGTGACTGCAACTTCTCATTCTTTCACTTTCTCATTGGTAGGTGTTTCATGAAAATAAGCATTCTTTAGTAAAGTTTGGGAAACTCAGGGTTAAACAAGGTCAAACAGGTTTTCATTGCAGAATATTTTCTTGCTTTTGTGAATTTTCAATGGAGGATATTGAGCATAGCATTTCTGACTTTATTTAACCACAAGATTTGTTTATACTGTTGTATTCTGTGGAATCTGCCTGATAAACAGCTGTACTGGATGTAAAAATTTACAAGGGAAGTAAGGGTGAGAGTTCAGCCATATTTTTCCTTCAATACAGTTAGAAATAGCATATAGTCAATTAGTGAAATCCTGAAACTATTATGAATATTACTAGAGGCCCCGTGCATGAAATTCATGCACTCGGGGGGGAGGGGGGTGTCCCCTTAGCCAGGATGGCAAGACAGCGCAGGCCAGGCAGAGGGACCCCACCGGTGCATGATTGGGGCTGGAGAGGGATATGGGACGTTTGCCAGCCGGGGAGGGACCCCAGGAGGGCTCCAGGGAAGTCTGGCCCAACTCACTCAGTCCCGATCTGCCAGACCCCAGCAGCCAGTTAACCTACTGTTTGGAGCGTCTGCCCCCTGGTCATCAGTGCATGTCATAGGGAGCGGTTGAGTGGCCTTAACATATCATTAGCATATTACGCTTTGATTGGTTGAATGGCCGACTGGATGACCAGACACTTAACATATTAGGCTTTTATTATATAGGATTGTAGCTTTGGTCATCCCAGTCTTGAAAAAGGTCTGACCTGATTGTTTACTCTTTTATTTGCTGTAATTTAATAATGCATTTTCAAAACATGTCTAGTAATTTAAAATGCTAGATAAATTAACATGATGAAAAGGAAATGTCCATTGTCACGAAAACTCACTTAACAAAATAACCTGTCTACAAAATTTTGATTTATGTAGAATCACATGATTTGTTGTTGACACCCCTAGAATTTATTCTAGCCAAGGTTGCACAGAATAGAATGTCTCCATTATTGAAATGTTTATCTCTTAGCCTGTCATCTTTGAATAGATGAACATTAGTCCTTTGCCTTTCCAACCTTCATAACAAAATGCCTTTAATGCCATGTTCTTTTCTTTAAAAAAGTAAAACTTCCACCATCTTAATATGTTTCTCCCTTCTTATGCAGTTACTTTGTTTGACAGGGAGTGAGCTCACATTTGCCTCTGCTGAAGAAAGCCATCTGTGAATCAAATACAGTTTGAGAAAAGCATCACCTTATTCAAAAGATAAATCATATGATATTGTTACGCTGAATGAATGAGAAAGCATGGATTGAGAATAGATTAGATGATTGCATTATAAAGACATCAAAGTAAACTTATCTGAAGTGTGCACTATGAATGGACTGAAATTCAAGATATTACATCGCTACCTAAGTCTATGAGAGTCTAAAGAACAAATGCTGATTTTCTATTATAGACTTTCAGAAGACTGAGCATTAATGTCAGCACTATTTTAGGAAGTTTATTATATTTGTTATACTCATTATGTATGGAATAATATGCTCAACTAAATTATTTTTGCTAGTAAGAACATTTTAAAAACTTTTCACCTTATCCATTAATTGATTAAATAAAAGTTATTACACTTTTAATGCTTAAATATTACATTAGTGTCCTATATCTGCAGTATAAAGTACCAAAAACTGGGTAGCTTAGCACAAGATAAATGTATTGTAATAATTTTTGAAAATAGAAGTCTAAAATTAAGGCATCAGCAGGTCCATGTTCCTTCTGATGGCACTAGGCAAGGGTCTTTTTCAGGCCTCTCCTAACTTGTGGCAGCGAAATTCCAATCTTTACATGAGTTTTTCATGAGATATTGTTTATATCTGTGTCCAGAGTTTTCCCTTTTTATAAGGACACCAGGCAAACTGGATTAGGGCTCAACATCAGGACCTCATTTTAACTAAATTATCTCCCAAAAAAGTCACATGCTGAGGTACTGAGGTACTGAGGTACTTGCTGTAATTGAATGTGTCCTTCCAAAATTCACATGCTACAACCTAATCCCAATGTGATGATATTTGGAGGTGGAGCCTTTGTGAGGTAATTAAGCCATGAGGGTGGAGTGCTCATGAATGGGATTAGTGCCCTTATAAAAATATGTAACAATGAGAATCTGATGGTGACTAATGAAGTTGGTGATCCTGTCTTTTGTTTTCTAGGTCTTAAATTAATCACAAATGAGACTTAAAAAATGAACACAAAAATAGAATATTGAAGACCTGAGAGTGCTATCCTAATTTTTTAATATAGTTATTTTGTAATCAATCTGTTATCTCATTAATCATATATTTTAATTATTAAAATGTAACAAAATATGAACATGCAATTAGTATGTAAGGGTGCTGATTCCTAAAAAATAGCATACTTTTTTTCCAAGTATCTATATATACAAAAGGCTAATATTCAAAGTGTCCCTTTGGGAGTTTGACTGGGAGACTGGGAGTTTGATTGCTCACTATGACATGCGCTGACCACCAGGGGGTGGCACGGAATGAAAAAAGGCCCCAGCCAGCAGCAGGCAGCCAGGGAAGGGAGGCTCCAGCCAGCAGCCGGAAGGCCCCAATCGGCCCTGATCGCTGGCCAGGCCTCTAGTATTATTATAAATTGAAAAATATTTTCTCCTAATGATACATTTGATCCTGACTCATTTAGTCTAATACAATGAAAGTATACTTATTTAAATACTAGTGACCCAGTGCACGAAATTTGTGCACATTAAAAGGGGATTAATTAGAGGAAATAATTTAATATTGCTATTTGCCCTTTCTCTATAAGGGAAGTGTCAGAGATGAAAGAAAATTAGTAAAATGTATATGAAAAACCTTCCTCCTGTCAAGAGTCTGGGGCACACCATGAGACCCAGAGTCAAGACCCCGCCCACCCACATGTGCCTCAAAATCTCATGAGACCCAGACCTGGCCGGCCCCCCCATTGGGCTAGATCCAGACCCAGCCAGTCCCACCCTTGTCAAGCCCTGCTGGGCAGGGGGTGTAGCCTCAGGTCCCCTGGCCCAGCACCAGGATGGGGAGTGTGGCCTGAGGTCCCCCAGCCCAGACCAGGGTGGGGGGCATCTCTTGAGGTTCTCTGTCAAGCCCCACCAGGTGGGAGACATGGCCTGAGATCTCCTGTCAAACCCCACTGGGTAGGGGGCATGGCCTGAGGTTCCCTGTCAAGACCTGCCAGGTGGGGGTCATGGCCTGAGGTCCCCCGACCTGGCACTGGGACAGAGGAAGCAGCCTCTGTCCCCTAGCCCAGCACCAGGACTGGAAGTGCACCTTGAGGTCCCCTGAAAAGCCCTGGCAGGTGGGGGGTGCGGCCTGAGGTCCCCTGTCAAGCCCCATGGGGTCAGGAGAGGGCGTAGCCTCAGGTACCTGCTGATTGCTTGTCAAGTCTCCTTATGGGAACTTGGCCTCAGCTGTGGGTACAGCCATCTTTGTGACAGAGTGATGGTCAATTACCATATTCCCTCTTTATTAGATAGGATTATACAGAGAAACAAGTGTTTGAAGCAGAAATAATTTTAATTTATCATTTAATAGGGCTCTTAAAAATTTCTATCAGCCTAGTTCCATGGTGGGGAGACTGCAGCTCATGAGCCACATGTGGCTCTTTGGCTCCTTGAATGTGGCTCTTCCACAAAATACCACAGCCTGGGCGAGTCTATTTTGAAGAAGTGGCATTAGAAGAAGTTTAAGTTTAAAAAATTTGGCTCTCAAAAGAAATTTCAATCGTTGTACTGTTGATATTTGGCTCTGTTGACTAATGAGTTTGCCAACCACTGGCCTAGTTCACTACTCTTATCCTATCTAATAAAAGAGTAATATGCAAATTGTCTGTCACTCCAACACACAAGATGGCTGCCCCCATGTGGTCAAAGATGGCTGCCCCCATGTGGACACAAGATGGACCTCCACAAGATAGCCAGCAGGTGAGGGCAGTAGGAAGGGACCAGGCCTGCAAGGGAGGGCAGTTGGGGGCGATCAAGCCTACAGGGGTGGGAAGTTAGGGGTGACCAGGCTGGCAGGAGAGGACAGTTAGGGGTGACCAGGCCAGCAGGGGAGGGCAGTTAGGGGCAATCAGGCTGGCAGGGGAGTGGTTAGGGTGATCAGGCTGGCAGGCAGAAGCGGTTAGGGGCAATCAGGAAGGCAGGCAGGCGAGCACTTGGGAGCCAGCAGTCCTGGATTGTGAGAGGGATGTCTGACTGCCCGTTTAGGCCTGATCCTACCGGGATCGGGCCTAAACAGGCAGTCGGACATCCTTCGAGGGGTCCCAGATTGGAGAGGGTACAGGCTGAGGGACACCCCCCCTCGTGCATGAATTTTGTGCACCAGGCCTCTAGTTTATGAATAAACAGATAATGGTGTATATATATTAAGAATTTTTCTAATAATTACAAGTGTACATTGACATTTCTGTATACCACACAGTTTATTGTTGCTGTTTTGTTGCAGTATACATTTGTAAAATGTTCTGAGAGGTAAAATGTTCTGAGAAATAAAATATATTTATGTTTACTTTTTATCAGGATTGAACTGAAAGAAAAAAACTCATGTTTCCCTCTATAAAGTTAAAAAAATAACTGTCAGATGACTATATGCCAGGTACCAACTAGAATTGAATCCCTTCAGAGCAGACAGAAGTAAAAATAAATGGCATTAAAGTTAAGCACTATTGCTGAAAAGAGACTTAATGAAAACAGTGAATCAAAAATAAGATGTCTTGAGGGTAGTAAAATGTCTATGATAACTTAGGGCTTGTAACTTTGGCTTATATTATTTTATATATATCATATAAATGGCACTGCCTGTTCTTAGGAAAACAGTAAGTAATATTTACCAAAAATAATATTTTTCAAGAAAGACATTGTCTTGCTAGATGATTCAGCAGTCAATAAAATTGATTGCAAATAAATTGAAGCAAGTTGTATCAGACAAAATAATTCACAACTAGAAATAATTTTCATGAAATACTGCTTCAAAAATAAATCTATCAGAGTTCAATAAAATATCCGCTTAAAATTTTAACTGTAAAACATCACAATTAAAGTTGAAGGAAACTATTTTATGATATGTAAAGTCTCATAAATCTTCCATAATTTTTCCATTTACAGAAATGCAATATTATATTTAAACAGTTAAAACCAACTTTATCATTTAAGTTGAAAGAAATGTGTAATTGTAAAACATCAGGAGAATTTTACCTCCAGATGTGAGACTTAGTTTTAGTTTATTTTTGTTTGAGTATAGATATACATGATATTCAAAGAAAAGTTTAAGCCATAAAGACATAGACATCCAGCACTAGCCGGTTTGGCTCAGTGGATAGAGCATTGGCCTGCGGACTGAAGGGCCCCGGGTTCAATTCCAGGCTCAATCCTTGGCCCTGGTCAGGGCATGTGCGAAGGCATCCAATTGAAGTGTCTCACTCACATTGATGTTCCTCTCTCTCTCCGTCTCTCTCCCTTCCACTCTCTCTAAAAATCAATGGAAAAATATCCTCAGGTGAGGATTAACAACAACAAACAAAACTAAATAAAAAAGACACAGACACTCATTCAAGAATTCTGAAATGCAAAATATATATAATTAGTTTTGGGGGAAGTTTCAAGTTAGTGAATTATCATAAAATTGCCATTTTTTTCATAAACCATGCCATTCCTATGCTATTTTGAAACCCTTGTTTGTACCAAGAAGCAGTCTTCTTAATATTTAAATTCCATTATTTTCTGCTTATTCTGTTTATTAAAACAGTCTAGTCTATTTAAAGGTCTAATCTCAAATCCATTTCAGAGTTTACTTACTTCCATCTCCACACACAGCCATCTCTGGAACAGAGGCATAAGACACAGGTCTATTCTGGTCCCCTGGTGTGGGGCAGAAAGGGATGAAGAAATGCACAGACCCTCTCACGTCAGGACCCTCAGACCCTCAGACCTTCCGATCTCTGAGGTCGTCAGTTGCCCTCTGTGATGCTGGTGGCCTCTCTGGATGTCATGGGCTCAGCCCTGAGACCTTTTCTGTGCCCAAATCTCCTGCTATGAGACAGAAATGAATAAAAGAAAGGCAAAGATCTTGCATAGCCAGACATAATATCAACTATATCTCAACCACAATATGCCAAAATGGTTAGCAAGTTCTTTCCTTCAGTTCTTGAAATCTTCTACCATATCAGCTAGTTGGTCTCAACTCAGAGTGATGTCATGAATATATGTTTTTCCTGAAACCATTTCTGAATGGTGTTATTTTTATGCCCTTTTTACAAATTTTATTTTTAATCATAGATGACATACAATAATACATTAGTTTCACTTACACAACATAGTGATCAAACATTTATATACATTAGGAAGTGATCACAATAAGTCTAGAACTCATCTGTTATGAATGGTGCTATTTTAAGCCTTTTATTCTATTACATGTAGCTTGAATTAAAACACTTAGAAATTATTTTTAGATAATAATTATGTATTGTTTATGTGTTATATATGTATATCATTATAATTTATATTACCATAATGATTCCCCATTTTAAATAAAGTAAGCCATGCTTTTAAAGGAAAAGTTTTGATAATACACAGGAAAAATCTTAATGTTTTAGAGACAAATAAATTTACTTCAAGTTCTGGCACTGGCAATATACCAGCAATATGATCTTTGCAAAGTTAACATCGTTCTAAACATCATATAACAACCAATGGATACAAGACATTGGTGGGTGGGGATGAGGGCATGTGACAGGGGTAGGGAAGGCTGGGGGAAGGTCAATGGGGGAAAAAAAGGAGATATATGTACTACTACATGTAATACTTCAAACAAAAAAATTAAAAATAAATAAATAAAAATGTAAAATTATAATAATGCCTATCTATAATGTGGGTTTAATAAATGACCTTAGATTAATTATGTAAATTATCTCATAAAAGCTGACACAATAAAAGAGGTTTAATGATATTAAGACTATATTATTATAAATTAAGGAAGAAACTCTGAAGTTTTAAAATAAAGTTATAAAATAATTTTGTAAGAATCTAGTGTAAGTGAAAATCCAAGGCCAAGTTCATATGTAAAAGTATGATTTATCAGTGCTTATAAGAAACACCATTATCTTCTTTAATTATTCTAATATTGTATTTCTATTAACAAACATGAATTTCTGTGACATGATTGTAAAGTATTTGCTGTGTATTTGTCATGTTGTTGGGAAAGTTTGAGTTCAATACACATCAAATAATAACATAATTTTAAAATTCCAAATGTTATATGAACTATCAGAACTTATTAAAAATAACTTTACATTCTATTCATGCATTCCATTTTTAATAATATCAGTGAATAAAACTGTATTGTCTAACAACAATTCTGCTAAAAACAATGTAATAACACATATTTATATTGACTATCTGCCCATCTGATTTTACTCTGTTATAAATCTGCAAATAAAAATCTGATGAGTAGAACATTATTATGACAGTTATTTTTATCATGACTTTTATTAAATTTTACCAGGTACTTGATGCCCATAAATATTAATATGAAGTTTACTCACACTTTTAAGAGATTCTTGTAGTAAATTATATTGATTTAGAAGGACTTCTCAAGACATTAATTTTATAGTATTTAATGTGGGCAGATATTGAAGTTAAGCTATGCTATTTGTAGAACTATTGTGGCTGAAAATCATTATTTAAATAAATAAAATAAAATAGAGTGGATTTTTAAAGTATAACACACAATATGGCTCTGAACTAAGAAGAGATGGAGAGGAGAATATTAAGAAGAGAGTACTCAGAAAATATCCCAGAAACCGTATTTCTGTATATTCTTGAATACAGGGAGAGGAAGAAAGAAATGTGATCTTAACTGCTATTTCAATTTAGAAGTTACACTTAATGCCTTGAAGGAAACATAAAAGAAGGTCAACAACACTGTAGAGAATGAATAGCCTTCTTAGAGATCAGAGCCATGGGCATGCAAGTTTTGTATGTAGCAAACACAAAACAAAACAAACCCATCGACTTAACTGAAGCAATGTAACCATGGAAGGAGGGATATATTTTTAACAGTGTATTAGGGAAAACTGAAATCTGCTTTAAAATAATATTGATGAAGATGTCCTATTTTAAGTATTCTTTGAGGAATTACAAATATAGATATATTTATTAAGACAATGATGCCTCTATCATTTGTACTTAGTTTTACGTAATATGCTTAGGTTAAACATATATATTTACAGATCTTTTTTTCAACAACAACAAAATAAAAGTGAGCACATACTATGTGTTATCAGGACTTGGATGAAATTAAGAAAAATAAATGTGACCCTCAACTCTCAAGGGCTTCATAGATTATTAAGATGTCTACTTTTTTCATAATGTTTCATCATCTACTTCCAATAATTCTGTTGTTACCTTATTAAAATTGTGAGTTAAAACCACTTTCAGGAATTTGGTGTTAAAATATCAGTACAACAGCCCTAGCAAGTTTGGCTCAGTAGATAGAGTGTCAGCCTGTGAACTGAAGAGTCCCAGGTTCAAGTCTAGTCAAGGGCATGTACTTCCATTGTAGGTTCCTCACCATCCCAGGCCCTGGTCGGGGCACGTGCAGGAGGCAACCAATCGATGTGTTTCTCTCACATTGATATTTCTCTCTGTCTTTCCCTCTCTTTTCCATGCTCTCTAAAAATCAATGGAAAAAATCCTTGGGTGAAGATATATACATATATATATACTAGAGGCCCGGTGCACGAAATTCGTGCACGGAGGGGGGTTGTCCCTCAGCCCAGCCTGTACCCTCTCCAATATGGGACCCCTTGAGGGATGTCCGACTGCCCGTTTAGGCCCGATCCCACTGGGATCGGGCCTAAACGGGCAGTCGGACATCCCTCTCACAATCCAGGACTGCTGGCTCCCAACAGCTTGCCTGCCTGCCTTCCTGATTGCCCCTAACCACTTCTGCCTGCCAGTCTGATCACCCCCTAACCACTCTGCTGCCAGCCTGTTTGCCCCCAACTTCCCTCCTCTGCTGGCCTAGTCACCCCTAACTGTCCTCTCCTGCAGGGTTGATCACCTCCAACTGCCCTCCCTTGCAGGCTTGGTCCCTCTCAACTGCCCTCCCTTGCAGGCCGGGTGCCTCCCAACTGCCCTCTCCTGCTGGCCATCTTGTGGTGGCCATCTTGTGTCCACATGGGGGCAGGATCTTTGACCACATGGGGACAGCTATATTGTGTGTTGCAGTGATGATCAATCTGCATAGTACTCTTTTATTAGATAGGATAGAGGCCTGGTACAGGGGTGGGGGCCAGCTGGTTTGCCCTGAAGGGCGTCCTGGATCAGGTGGGGTTTCCCTTGGGTGTGGGGTGGCCTGAGCGAGGGGCCTGTGGTGGTTTGCAGGCCAGCCACGCCCCCTGACAACCCAAGCAGAGGCCCTGGTATCTGGAATTTATTTTCCTTCTACAGTTGAAACTTTGTAGCCTGGAGCGGAGCCAAGCCTGGGGCTCCCTCCGAGGCTGGCCGGCAGCCATTGTGTTGGGGTTATAATTGAAACTTTGTTGTCTTAAGCGGGTGGGCCCAGCCAGGGTGTGCAAAAAGTTTTGCTACCCCTGTTGCTGGCGGCAACCCTGACCTGCTCTCTCAAGCTCCATTCTGCCGCCATTTGTTTGAATTTGTTTACCTTCTATAATTGAAACTTTGTAGCTTGAGTGGAGGCTTAGGCCTGGCTAGGGCAGGCGGAAAGCTTGGCTTCCTCTGTTACCTAGGAAACCTTGCTCTCTGTGGCTGTAGCCATCTTGGTTGGGTTAATTTGCATACTTGCTCTGATCGGATGGTGGGCGTGGCTTGTGGGTGTGTCGGAGGTATGGTCAATTTGCATATTTGTCTATTATTAAAGAGGATTTATATATATATATATATATATATACACATACATATATACATATATACATATATTCATATATGTGTGTGTGTGTGTGTGTGTGTGTGTGTGTATATATATATATATATATATATATATATATATATATATATATATATATATTTATATACTAGAGGCCCAGTGCACGAAATTTGTACATGGGGGGAGGGGTCCTCTCAGCCTGGCCTGCACCCTCTCCAATCTGGGACCACTCGGAGGATGTCCGACTGCCTCTTGCAATCCAGGACTGCTGACTCCTAACCGCTTGCCTGCCTTCCTGCCTGATTGCCCCTAACCCCTCTGTCTGCCTTCCTGATTGCCTCTAACCAACTCTGCCTGCCGGATCACCCCTAACTGCTCCCCTACTGGCCTGATTGCCCCTAACTGCTCCTCTGCTGGCCTGATCACCCCTTACTGCCTCTGCCTTGCCCCGCACCTGGGACCCAGGATTCCCTCCTCCAGCCAGTTGCAGGCACCTGGGACCTGGGCTTCCCTCCCTCTGGCCAGCCGCAGGCACCTAGGACCTGGGCTGGCTTTGCCCGGGCCTGCTGCAGCCGCAGGGGACCGTGGGTGGGTGGCTTCACCCGGGCCACAGCTGCAGGTGCCCAGGACCATAGAGCAGCTAGCTTGTCCCTCTCCTAGGCCACAGCCACAGGCGCTGGTGCCCGGGAACGCAGAGCGGGCAGCTTGTCCCTCTCCAGGACCACAGCCTGGCTGGTCCCCATTCCTCCCTCACGAGCTCATTTGTGCCTGGCTGGTCCTCTTTCTTCTCTCCCCAGTGTTGAGTGTCTGAGCCATTATGGCATGATGGTGTGAGGGCATGACACCATTTGCATATTAACTCTTTATTATATAGGATGTCAATACAACATTAAGGAGTTAACAAAGTCACCACGGCCATTGCTTCTCCTGTCTTTCCTTGCTCTCTAGAAGTAATCAGTAGCCTAAGTTGATCTTTTTCACTTACATACATGTTTTCTATTTGCTCACTCATTTCCTTTTCATCTATTCCTATTTGTCTCAGCAGAAAAGCAAGGCAGAGATATTGATTACAGACAAATATTTTCTTACATATTTTCAATGAAGAATATATCATTGTTATCCACCAAACATGACCACCTACAATTTACAAAGTGCTGTTGTATGTTCTGAAGATACTAAACAAAGAGGTTTCTCACCTCAAAAAGTTTAAAATGTATTTTATAGGGCATCCCTTTTACAAAAAAATATAAATGTGCAAGTTTACAAAACAATGTGCAAATAATTCAATGAGGCTACTTAATTCAGGAAGCACTATGAAGATAATAACATGAATGTGGCAAGGTTATATACAGTATCTAAATATTTATTATGCTTTTAAAGTGCTTCTTTCCTTTTTGTGCCTTCACTCATACATTGAGATCCATTTTTTAAAACTCTATCCTCATCTAAGGGACAAATACTTGAAGGTGCCTCTGGCCAAATTGTATGTCATCAAGACTCTGGTAGCAACTTTCAGAGTGAATTTTCATTCCTTAAACCTTCCAAAGACTGGAAATAATGTTAGGATTGTGGTGAGGAGGTAGGGCTCGAACTGGAGAAAAGGAATGGAGGTGCAGTTGCCTTCCATGAAGTAAAGGTGGAGTGCAGTACTGAGCCTGAGTGCTTAGGAACTTTGTGGATTCCAGTAATTCGCCCATCAGTCCTTGAGTATCTACTTAACCTCAAATTCTGCTCAGCAGCCCTGCTCAGTAACCATTCCTACAACATCCTATTGGTGCTGAAGGACTTGGACACATTTTTTTTTTAAAGTGCGTGAAAGCAGGTTCTCTCCTGAAATCAAGGTAGTTCAGGACAGTGTAGAAGCAAAAGTGACAAATCTACTCTAAATAAGTATATATGTCGTATTCCATCCTCTGAAAACAAAACAAACATAAATGTTATGCCCTAGAGATAAAGTAAGTGTATTCTATCACTGTATCTAGATCTTATCTCCCTAAAATACAAAACTTTGAACGTTCCCTAGAACTTACTGACTCCTAAAGAGGAGAACTTTATTTCTGACTTTTATAATGCAAAATTATGGTGTGTTTTTTAAAATCATAAACAGAATAATTGTAATATCAGTAACCTAGAAAATCTGTTTTTCTTCATTTAAATACCTTGTATGTGTGTGTATGTTTTGTACATATGCATGCGTTTTTTTTTTTCTAGTTTTCTTGAAGTATAATTGACAAATAGTGATATATTTAAGGTATATGATGATTTGATATACATATGCATTATGGAAAAATTAAAAGATGCCCCCATTGAGTTAATATATCCATCACCTCACCTACTTACCTTTTTTGCTTGTTTTGGTGAGAACCTTTAAGTTCTACTTGCAGCAAATTTAAATTGTGCAATACTGTGTTATCAACTATAGTCACCACATTTTATATTCGATCCTCAGATCTTATTTATATTATTGCTAAAAATTTGTACCCTTTTACAAACATCTTTCTGTTTTACCCCCATAGCCCCTATCAACCATTTTACTATTATCTCTCTATGAATTTGACTTTTAAAATGTTTCATATAAGTAGTACCATACAATATTTATCATTATCTGTCTGGGTTATTTCATTTAACATAATGTCTTCCAGTTTTGTCAGTTTTTTTGCAAATATCAGGATTTCCCTCTTTTTTTAAGGCTGAATAATATTCCATTGTATATACATCTGTGTTATATTTATAGAATGCATTCTCATAGTTTAAATAGCTCTCTTAATAAAATTCTTAAGGAATAATATTTCAAATATTATATAACAGAACAAAATGTTAAGAAACTGTAGAAAGTTTAGAAAAATGCAAAGCTTTGAGAGCAGGGGGAAGGTTTTTGCAAAAGTATAAACTGAACTCTGCTGGTATTTTCCACACAAACTGTAGAAAAATGGTGAAGGAAAACTGTGTGGAAACTTGACAAATGAGCATTACAAACTGGTGAACTGGTGTCTAAGGAAGGAAGGGAGGGAGTGGAGGTTGCCCATATGTTGGTCTAGCTTTGGTGAGTAAAGCAAACATTTATTCAGTGCATACTTTGTGCAAAATGTTTTTCTAAATGTTTTGCATGTATTAAGTCATCCATCTTCACAATATTCCTTTAAAGTAATGACTATTATTGTTTTCATTCTGAAAATTATGGAATTGGGTCAGAGAGAGTAAAATAACTTGACTAAGACCACATAGCAAGTATGTGATGGAACTAGTGAGGCATTAAATATGTTAAAAGAAATAACACTGGAATTAAAAAAAGAGATGTTCTCCAAATTGCTTTGGTTGTATAAAACACATATTCCTGTTTAACTGCAATGGAAAAAAAAGCAACTTCATATATATATATATATATATATATATATATATATATATATATATATATATATATAATCTAATAATAGACAAATATGCAAATTGACCATACCTCCGACACACCCACAAGCCACACCCACAAGCCCATCAGAGCGAGTATGCAAATTAACCCAAACCAAGATGGCTACAGCCACAGAGAGCAAGGTTTCCTAGGTAACAGAGGAAGCCAAGCTTTCTGCCAGCCCTTGCAGGCCTAAGCCTCCACTCAAGCTACAAAGTTTCAATTATAGAAGGTAAACAAATTCAAACAAATGGCGGCAGAATGGAGCTTGAGAGAGCAGGCCAGGGTTGCCGGTGGCAACAGGGGAAGCAAAGCTTTCCACACACCCTGGCCAGGCCCACCCGCTTAAGGCAACAAAGTTTCAATTATAACCCCAACACAAATGGCTGCGGGCCTCGGAGGGAGCCCCAGGCTTGGCTCTACTCCAGGCTACAAAGTTTCAATTGTAGAAGGAAAATAAATTCCAGATACCAGGGCCTCTGCTTGCATTTCCAGGGGGTGTGGCCAGCCTGCAAACCACCACAGGCCCCTCGCTCAGGCCGCCCCATGCCCCCAGGGTACCCCACCCTGATCAGGGACACCCTTCAGGGCAAACCAGCTGGCCCCCACCCCTGTACCAGGCCTCTATCCTATCTAATAAAAGAGTAAGATGCAGATTGATCATCACTGCAACACACAATATAGCTGCCCCCATGTGGTCAAAGATCCTGCCCCCATGTGGACACAGGATGGCCACCACAAGATGGCCAGCAGGAGAGGGCAGTTGGGAAGCACCTGGCCTGCAAGGGAGGGCAGTTGAGAGGGACCAAGCCTGCAAGGGAGGGCAGTTGGAGGTGATCAACCCTGCAGGAGAGGGCAGTTAGGGGTGACCAGGCCGGCAGAGGAGGGAAGTTCGGGGCAAACAGGCTGGCAGCAGAGTGGTTAGGGGGTGATCAGGCTGGCAGGCAGAAGCGGTTAGGGGCAATCAGGAAGGCAGGCAGGCAAGCAGTTGGGAGCCAGCAGTCCTGGATTGTGAGAGGGATGTCCGACTGGGATCGGGCCTAAATGGGCAGTCGGACATCCCTTGAGTGGTCCCATATTGGCGAGGGTACAGGCTGGGCTGAGGGACAACCCCCCCTCCATGCACGAATTTCGTGCACCGGGCCTCTAGTATATATATATATATATATATATATATATATATATATATATATATACAACTAAAATTTCCAGCAATTCAGGTGGTATTTGCTCATGTAGAAGAAGAACTGCCGATTTTCTTGGATCCTAATGTTATGGGGGAAAAAATCACACACGAGGGATGTAAACCAATTATAAACCAATACACCAATACCAGATATGAGGTTTTATTATATTTGTAAATCTTCACCTGAGAACATGCTTAGAAAGAGAGGAAGAGAGAGAGAGAGAGAGAGAGAGAGAGAGAGAGAGAGAGAGAGAGAGAGAGAGAGAGAGAGAGAGAGAAATATCTATCAGTTGCCTTCCATATGTGTCCCACTGGGGATTGAACCAGCAACATTTCTCTTTTCATGCAAGGACGACGTTCAACCAACTAATCCACTCTGGCCAGGTGATTTTGTTTTTTAAGCATTAAATTTGTAGATCTACATAAGTGGCTTACTGTGAGATATCTTTTTAAGAACAAAGAGTGAAGGACAGGCTACCTCACAATAAAATAAACGTTCATTCAGCCTATTTGGAAACTGTAGGGAGTATTGAGATTCCTCACTTCCAACCTCAATGTTGTGAATATGATCACTCTCAAAGTGTTGTTTTTTCCCCCAAACCAAACATCCTGTGATTTATATGCTGCTATAGGACCTCTGTGCCTAAGGGTATAATTGCAAGTTAATACATCATATGATAGAAACTTGCCATAACATAGTGATTATAAATCTTTTAGGTTTCTCTTCATAAATAAAGATTTATGAGCAAGAGTTACATTTTTCTTTTCTTTCATGTATAAATTAACCCTAGGATTTTATGAATAATTCAATATGAAAAATATCATCTTTCAAAGCTATGGTAAATAGTAAACTTGTGTGATTTTATGCAAGTGTGTCTATGTGTACAGCTAAATAACACAAGGTCTAACGTGTACAAATTAAGAAAGCTTATTTTAATGTTTTCTAAACTTTTGAATATATTCTTAAAATATTATATGTCAAAATACATATTGTAGTCTTAAAAGATCACCTGTAGAGTAGGGTGATTTGTGAAATAAATATTTCAGTTATTTAAGATATTTAAATAATAATTTACATGATATGTTTCTGTCACCATGTATTTTCAAATCTGCAAAGAATAAGCAGAACATTTTTAAAATAAAATTTTCAGTTCAAGTTAGGCTTCCTCCCTTGAGGTACTGATTCAACATATTACCAATTCTCCTGAAATAAAAAGAATATTAAGGAATGCAAAGCATTGGGAATTAGCCCAATCAGTCTAATATTGTCCTTAAAATTATTTTTGACATGTAAGAAAAATTTTCAAATTTAGGTCACATCTGGAATACATTTAAAACATTTATGTAATATAATAAATCCCTTATCTTTTAGCAAACACTCATTAACACACTGTCCAAAATTCTAAGTGTGCTAAATATTTTATACCCACAAATTTAGAACATTTTACTAGAAGATGAAAAATATTAGAGAGCATGTTCTTAATTTGGTTTATTCTCTGCTTTAATTATCTTCAATACTGAATACTTCTAATGTTGGGGAAATATTACAAAATACTGTTGCAACTAATTTTTGAGTCAACATTTGAAGCAGGCTGTGAGCATAAGATTTATAACCCCTCAGGACTGCTTTGGGATTCTTCTTTGGGTACTAATAATATTTCAGAGGTAAGTTTCTTCATCTATAAAATGGAGATAATAAAATTACTTACCTTGCTTGCCAATCTACACAAAAATGAGTCAATGGACATATATAGCTTTGCATGGTGACACTTCCTATTCCAGTGGCACATGTTTTAACAGCCTCTGGCTGTGTGGGGGGCAAGGTAGGTTGAGAAAAAGGAGCCCCTGATTTGTAGTGCTGCCAACCTCTAATTTCTGTGGTATAAAATAGTCTCACGGTGGTCACAGCTACCAGTGGTTGAAACAGCTTGAGAGCTTCCTAAAAACATAATAATCAATTAATAACCGACTCTGGTGAACTGATATGAACCAGCTCCAAATTGTTGCTGCATTACTCTGCTTTGTTTTTCATTAAAAAGCTCATTGTCATTTAACATATTCTATACTTACTAATTTTCAAAAATTGTATCTCCACAACAGCCTCTTACTAAAATGTATAGTCACTGAAATGATGAAAATAGAGATTGCAGTCAATATGTTCTTTTTCTCTAAACTTTGCAAAAATACTGATTAATTTACCAATTACCTACTTCCCCTAAATGTCAGCAAGTTTGTAATGAATTTCTGTAATAAAAAAAAAAGTATGTTGAAAATTTATATCACCACACATTCTCCAGGTAAGAACTAGGTCATTTAAACTAAGATGGTTCCAATTACAATGGGTCCACTCACTATACTTGTAAAAACGCAAAATGGTCCTAACATTCTAGTACTGTTGGGTACTCTGAGAACAACTATCCAGATAAGTGAATGTTTTTAAAAGCTCATTTAATCGACTTCTCTTAAGTATTGAATTCATACCTCATATCAGTGGATCTCAACCTGTCTTGGGTTAAAGATTTCCGTGGGTTGCTGGCTTAAAATGAAGATTCTTGGATGGACTCAGGATCCATTTTAGTATGTGGGAGGTGACTTCAAGAGACCTGTATTTTTAACAAACACCCTCCACGCCCCAGAAATTGTGCTGCAGGAAATTATTGGGTCACAGCTTACACTTTAGAAAACACTGCCATTCTCCATTGAAACTAGTTGTGTAGCAGGATAAAGACGGTTGTCATGGACGAGTGACCAAATCGCATTAAGGGAAATTTCCTTGGAGATTTTGCATTTGTATCAGTGTGAAGACCATTTCCTATGTCACCATAGAGAGGAAGAAAGTGAGAATAATATGTGAAATCTCAGTGTAAATGAACACCAAGGCTTGGAAATTTGTTTTATTAGACACAAATTAGCATCTATATGACACTTAAAAGATGACCAATCCATTCACATTCCGGCGAGCTGGAAAGAGAAGCCTATAATTGTAATTATCTCCAAATATTTTTGCAAGCTTGTATACTGCACACATGAGACATTTAATCATTTTGTAACTTAAATCAGTCATTTATATAGGCTATAATAAGTCTGCATAGTGCAAAAGTAAATGACATATTGTTAATGTAAATACTTAAGTGGAATTAAAAAACAGGGACCTGTTTCTTTGCAATCCTCTTTTTCCTCTAATGAGTGAGGGCGTGTGTTATTTTTAAAAAGCTGCATACTAGTTTACCTTACAGGCAGAAATCAGGTGTTCTTACAAGAAGTGGTATGTCTTGTTCTTGTGAAGCTGGTTAAACAGAGCTACTGTGACACCGTCTGTCTCAAGGTCTCTAAGACTCTGCATGGGTGAACAGCATTGCTAGGGTACATAGTGGTTCTTCCCACAGGCAGAGCGAATTTTAGCTGTTAGATAAAAGATGTAAATTCAGGTCAGTGCTTAAGTACAAAAAAAAACATGTTATTAGCAAGTTACTAAGTTTTCCCTCTCCCACTAGAGTCAATCGTTTCTCTTTTTCAGTAAATTAATATTTTTGAAGGGCAGAATTTATAAATGTAAATTCAGCACAACTGGACATCAAGCTTATGAAATTTCCAAATCAACACAATAAAGGCAAATGGAGAACATGCTCTTAAATCAGAGAATTAAGTTCACACCTTTTTATATTTGAAAATTGGGCCCCATTAAATTATAATAACTTAGAAAATATTTTGAATTATTTACAATCTCTTAAAGCAGGCTAGGCAAAGCCCTGAAATGAAAATCATTTAAAAAATTCCTGTGCATTATACAGTTCCATTTGAATATATACTTTTTTAAGTGAAGGTGATTCCCCCAAATAAGGGTATATCTGCCTCCACAACTTTCTGTCATTTGGACACCCTTTGGGGCAGTTTTTATTATTTTCTGTCAGTCAGGAATATTCAGGGAATTTCTGAGTCCTTCAAAATAGTCCCTGGTCTCTCTGCTATTCTCCCTGGCAATGTGTCGTGTTTAGCTTACAGAATTAGCCAATGTAAGGATCAGTTGAAAAATCCACAAATACTTTATATGTAGGTTGATAAAAGATAAAAATAAAGAAAAGTAGATTTCTATTTATTAACTCATCTGTGTTTAAAAATGATTATGTGCATGTAGTGTCCTAAATATTGTGAAATGTCAACAATACAGGAGGAAGTTCTTCCAACAGGAAGCTTGGATTTCAGTTTGTGTGTAAGTGTGGGTCACAGGCCTATTTACCAAATTATTCTTATGAAAAGACATATTTACAAAAATATTCTTATGAAAATGTAAAATACAAACTTTTATAATCTAGTCAGTGTATGACCTTCTAAAAACTTATAGTTGGTGTAAGCCTCCTGGATACAGAATGTCACTGATATTTAAGCAAGCGTAAGTTGAAGAATATTTTAATTAATCTGAGAAAGTTTTATCAGAGGAAAATAATTGGCAAGAATAAAAAAAAATAAGAAAGCCGGGACAGTTTAAGAATGACAGTGTTCAGTTGAGATGAAATGATACAGTGGGTTTTCAGGGAAAGTGATTAACATTTCTGTTTTTGTCATGTTACATTTGTGACATATGTTAGACATTTAAGTTGAAATATTAAGTGGAAGGTTAAATATTAGAAAGGCTGCTGTCATATTGGTTATTAGAAGGAAAATTTGAAAATAAAAACTTCAGCAATTTATTTCATCTGTAGAATCATGACTAAAGATAGCTTTTTTTTTCTTTTTCTGTAGTTATGCAACTAGCATGCCATGATATTGTTCCATTCATAGTCTAGAGGAGCAAGCATGTATTCATCTTCATGGCTATATCACACATTTTCCTCCCTTTTATATGTCAGGATCAAGAAAGGCCCTCATCTTCTGAAGGCAACTATCAGGCCACTTGCTATCAACAGAAGATGAACTAGAATTAATCAAAACCAGGCAATCATCTGGCCTGCTCTGTATTCCCACCACACCATTTATCAAGTGTGTATCTTTGAGGAAGTCAGACTCTCAGAGGCATCCATTCCCTCAAATTAAAATGTGGACTATAATAATACCTGCTTATCAGAAAGATTACGTATAAGATCATGAGCACACAGTAGGTATTTATGAGTGTTTGTTCCTGTCATATTTCCCACCATCCTTTTTATTATTTCACAAATCTTATTCATACATTATACATTTAAAATAAGCAAAACTAAATGAAATATTTATTCAGCAGAGATTAAAGTAACATATTGAAGAGCACAAAGAACAAGTTTTTGTAGTTTTCAGGTTTAAAAGCTCAACCTAGGAGAGGTAAACATTTCTTTCAGGTTCATAATGTTGTTTATATGGAGACAAAGAAGAATGCTGTAATTTAAATCCTTAGCATGCTATTCTGTATTAGATCACTAATGTTGTGGTTTGCCAATTGAACATTTTTATTTCATAGCTTCCTTGAATAATTAAAAAGTGAGACATTGATGATATACAAACATTTTATCAATACACACCCTAATAGCATCTCCCCATTCTAATTGACAAACAACATCTTTACATAGTATCTACTACATTTCAGAGCTCATTGTCTTTAGCTTTCTGCAATTATACTCAAAGTCTCAGCCACTGGACACATCAATCTCCAACTTTATTGAATAAACTAACATAATGCATATGACTGTTTCACAAATGTAAACAAAACATTGGCTAAAGAAAAAGATGAAAGGAAGTAAATTAATAAACTAAAAAAGAAAGATATTGCAAAGAAGACAGTCAAATGTTCCCTTTGGCCCAGCAGATGTCAAAGCAGCTGGTAAAATGGCATTGAGGGAACTAACATTTATTGAGCAACCATTAAATGCCAAGCATTTTATATAGGGCATTTCATTTTAGCATTGCCACTCAGCAGTAAGTATCATTTTTCTCACTCTCCATTTTAAAGATGTCAAACCTGAGTGATACTGAGTTTAAGTAGATGAAGGTGTTAAGCTTTAAGTAGTGGAGTTGAGAGTCAAACCGCAAACAATCTGACCTTCGTACGAAGTACAATCTATTTCACTAAATTGAAAAGTGGTTATAAGAGAAATAACGTGTCACTAATACAGGACTTACAGATACTACATACTTCCCAACTCTTACTGCTTTGTTGTGGGGGGAAAACGCATGAATAAGTGGTCAGGAGTAAATAGATTTTAGCAGCACATTACTGAGAACAAATTATTGATCAGTTTTTAATGGAGCTAATGTTCACCCTTATTTTCCCCCCACAGGAAATGTTGCATCACTTAGAAAACTACTTCTCTACTCATCATCACTTTATAATTATTTTTTCTCTCTTATTTGTCTGAGATTATGGGATATATTTTATGACCTCTTAATAAGTCTATATATCTTCAAACATAGAAATAAATTATGTGAATATATTACAGATGATACCCTCAATAATTATTTTTGACCATGAGGATTATGCTAACACATTTTTTCTGCAAAAAAAATTTATAGTGATTTGTTTTCTCATGCTTTTAAGGCAATAATATGCATGCAACAAATGTCATAATAATTTCTGTAAGTGCAGGCTTATTTTTTGTTTTAAAATCTGCTTCATTCTATTGATTTAGAGGACTAGCTGGGAAACTCCAAACATGCAGGAAATAGATAAAGAATACTGAAAAGGATGGCCCCAGGAACATTATTGCTGTAGGTCTTTCATTACAGAACTTGAATTAGAATGAACACCTGAGAGAGCTATATCCCATCTGAGACTCACGAGGTACAATTAAAGTAATTAAAGGAGAAGACGCTGTAAAAGACAAAAAATTATTTTATATAATTATTGTTCTGTTGAAGTAAAAATAGATTTAATAAAATTTTGACTCAGTAAAAAAAGCTTTAAGAATAATATTTTAATTATCTCTATATGTGATGACATATTATAATTACAGGAAATAAAAATCACACAATCATATGTATAACATTGTTTATATGTATATATTCAATATTAAGAATCAAGATATAGTAAAAAATATCACTGAATTATGAATACCTAACACAAAGTAAATAACATTTGACAGTGCAAAACAAAAATACCTATATGTAACAAAATTTTTGAGTTAGAGGGTATCAATTCTGAAAAAATAATTTCCTTGTCTTTCACTTTATGTCTGCTAGGTAGCATAATATTGGCAATGCTTCCAATATAGGAGATATCAGAAAATTTGGAACACTTATGTTTTGTAAAATAAATTTGTTGGGTTCAATTTTAAAATTGAAATTTTTTTAATACTTGGCAATTTTATCACCCATCACCCTCACCTAAGTACAAAAAACTTTATTATCAACTTTTACTTATTTTTTTAATAATAAAAATTAACAGGAGTTGAGACCTAACTATGGACCAGGCACTGTTCTAAGTCCTACATATGTATAAACTCATTTAATTTTGATATCAGAACTTGACATAAGCACTATTATCATCCCTATTTTGGAGATGAAGAAACAGAGACACACAGATACAATAACTTTCCAAACATTAAATGAATGTATCTGAAAGCCAATGTTTTGAACACAGGAAATTAGATTTCAAAGCTTATATTTCTAACCAAGATGTCACTGTCTATTTATGGTAAGGACATTTGTAAATTCATGTAAGTAAGCAAAAACAAACAAACAAAAACAAAAAAAGAAACTGCATTGAAACTGGCTAGAAAGAATAAACAAGAAAGAGAACCAACTGGAACCTTCACACATAGAAAGTGGAATCAGCTAGTGTTGGTCAGTCAGGACACTGCGCATCTTAGGACCCATTCATTGAGAATTTGGTATTTGAGCAAAGAGCTGAAGGAGATGAAGGAGTTAGTCATGTGATATCTGTGAGAAAATATTTCTAGGCAGAGGTTCAAAGCTGGAACATGGGCCTCTAATCTGTAGAACCTTCATGACTTATCCATGAACAGAGATGTCACTCTCTGGTTACAGTGAGTAAATTTGGTTATTTGTTGTTTAAAAAAGAGGCCTGTTGCAAGGATTTGGAAAGAGTTCCAACAAACCTTGACATTTTCTTTTCAAAAGACCATTGTTGTCAGCTGTTTTGAAAACAGAATGTAGAGAGGCAAAGAGGGGGAGGAAGGAAGCTTAGACCTAGGGCAGTGGTCGGCAAACTCATTAGTCAACAGAGCCAAATATCAACACTACAATGATTGAATTTTTTTTTGAGAGCCAAAATTTTAAAACTTAAACTTATTCTAATGCCACTTCTTCAAAATAGACTCGCCCAGGCTGTGGTATTTTGTGGAAGAGCCACACTCTAGGGGCCAAAGAGCTGCATGTGGCTCACGAGCTGCAGTTTTCTGACCACGGACCTAGGGGCAGAAGTGAAATGTTTCAATTTTAGATACAAAAAATGTTTAATCAATGGGCCTTCAAGGATTTTGGTCTTTGGAATTGAAAGGATGGAGTTGCCACTTATTGAGATGGGGAACCTGGGAAGGGCAGATTTGGAGAGGAAGAATAAAAGAGTTTTAGATTTTTGATAACTTAATTTATAGATATTTATTTTTCATCTACATAGTAGGTAGTTGTGGATTTAAAAAATCTGGAATAGAAGTATAAATACTAATATCTTGTCTTATATCAGTACACTGTAACATGTTTAGATGATGTTGACCTGAACTAAGGTACTAACAGAGGAATAGAGAAAATAGATGATATAATTGAAGGCTCTTATTATTGACTAGAGGCCTGGTGCACAAAATTCATGCATGGTAGAGGGGTGTCCCCCAGCCTAGCCTGAACCCTCTCTAATCTAGGACCCCTCGAGGGATATCCAACTGCCAGTTTAGGCCCGATGGGGGTGTGGCCAGAGGGATTGGCCTAAACCAGCAGTTGGACATCCCTCTCTCAATCTGAGACCACTGGCTCCTAACCGCTCACCTGCCTGCCTACCTGATTCCCCTAACTGCTCTCCCCTGCCGGCCTGATCACCCCTAACTGCCTCTGCCTTGGCCCCGCCACCATGGCTTTGTCAGGAAGGATGTCTGGTCTAATTAGCATATTACCCTTTTATTAGTATAGATAGAGGCCTGGTGCATGGGTGGGGGCCAGATCCGCCCTGAAGGGGGTCCCGGATCAGGGTAGGGGTCCTCTTGGGGGGCGGGGCCGGCCTGGGTGAGGGTGATGGTCGTTTGCAGGCTGGCCATGCCCCCATTGGGTGAGGATCCCTGCTGGGTGCGGGGTGGGCCTGGGCAAGGGACTGATGGATTTTATTGTACATTTTAATTTCTTAATCTCTGAAGGGTTTTGAGCTATGGTATTTCATTCTTATTTCTTCTCATACACAATCTTGTCTTTTATTAACCTCACAGAGTCTCAGTACATTCTGGTCTGCTGACATAATCACTCCATTTTTTGTGTGTGATCTGATATGATTTATTCCATTATGTATAGTTTTTGCAATTTCAATGGTAATTTTAGTGGGAAGAGCATTAAAAAATATGTAATCTTATAAACCAAATTTTTGCTTCTTGTATGGTTTTCACTACTGTATTTCAGCATAATATTTTATCATTGTGATATACAGTATAAGATACATTTTATAATTATAAAATACTATTCAATGTTTGTAGCATTAACTGTTACTTGCTCAGACACTCATTTTTTCATACTGATCTTTTTGTTTTATATTTGTTACTATGCTGTTGGTTGTTTATTTTCAAATACTTCATTACTTTTTAATATTTTATTGGTATATGTCTTCTTTAAAAACATATAATTGGGATTGTTACTTAATTTAAAGTTACTCAATTAATGTTCTTTGTCTTTACAAATGTAATTCATGTATGTTATAACTGGTATTTTAGTTTTTAACTGAATTAAATATATATATTCAAATTGCAACAAATTCAGAGGACTTTATTATATTTCACCTTATTGAACAGATACAAGTGTTGTCCCATTTTTGGCTTTATCATGTTTGAAATATTTACAAACATACATAACTTCCCCAGTAGGTGAAAATGTATGAAGTATTACTGGATTGGTAGAATTAAGGCTTATGAAAATCCAAGATGAGGGACTTTAATATTATGCCAGAAGAAAAAAATAATACTTTTTACATATTTGTGTAAAAACTAACAGCAAACTTAATGATTGTTTTTATATTAAATTATTTAATTTATCTAAAAGCCCTATGAAGATGAAAGTATTGAGTCTCCATTTAACAAATGAAGAGTAATAGAAAAACAGCCTGATTAGTCAAGAGCACACATAAAAAAGTTGGAATAGCCAGTGCCCATGTAGTTTTCAACCCAGTGCCCATGTAGGATACCACTTGGTTATTCGGCCCCTTAGTAAAGGATGATAGTATACTAGAAGCCCATTGCACGAAGATTTGTGCAATAGGCCTTCCTTCCTCTTGCTGCCAGCACCGGTTTTCCTCCAGCATCCAGGACCCGGGCCGCAGCGGAGCCAAGACTTCAGCCTTCAGGCTTGGCTCCCGCCTCGGGCGGAGCCTTCAGTCTTCAGTCTTCACCATTTTGTTGGGTTAATTTGCATACTCACTTCTGATTGGCTGATGGGTGTTGCGGAGGTACAAGTCCATTTGCATCTTTCTCTTTTATTAGTGTAGATGACCCAGGAAATGATGTTTTTCCTCTGAAGTAATATGGATGAGCTTCTGCCCTGACAGTTTATAACTGGTGTTTGAGCATCTCAGAACCCAAATTACTAATGTCTATGATCTTATTTTGTTTTAGAGTTAAGACAGTCAAATGTCTGACATCTACAGAAGTGAGTTAAATATCTATTCACTTCTAACTTTACAAGAGTCTGCTAAGCACTTTGACTTTTACATCATATTTCAAACTTTTGCTACCTCTTACATATATTAAAATTTTCCTTTTTAAAATAGTGAGTTATGACCCTTGAGTCATTTGTTATATCATTAATATGTGTTGTATTGTTGATGTGAAAATATTTAACCTAAAAATGTGTTAGGTGAAATTCATTTCCTCAGGTATAGTGTTCTTTTTATTTCTCTTGACATTAACTTAATATTTTATTATGTGTTATAAATGGAGCAATACTATTGTAAGTTGGTAATCTTAAACACTCTGATATAAACCAAAATGATTAGTGTAGAAATTAGAATTGAAATGAGAGGACAGCATGATTTGTGTATAAAACACTAATGACACACAATTGTGTATAAAACACTAATGACTCACAACAAGCATGTTTTGTCTTTTTGTATGTTCATTTATCAATGTGAGTTGTCTATACTAGTACAACACTTGAGACTTGCAGTATTCAAATAATTCATGACACTTAAAATTACATGTGTTGGCAGACTATTTTAACAAGTTTTAAACAGATGGTTTTATATCAGAGAATTTTACAAATATAGAACAAATAGAAATATGTTCTTTATGGCCAAATTGTCTTTCACTGGATGAATTTCTGTTAATTCGAGCATATTGAGTTTATTTCTCTCTGAAATTCTATTTTGTAACTTGTGTATATGTTTGTTTCAAAGACTGCAATGCATTGAACATTTTAAAAAGTTGAAATTTTTTGCCGAAACCGGTTTGGCTCAGTGGATAGAGTGTCAGCCTGTGGACTCAAGGGTCCCAGGTTCGATTCCGGTCAAGGGCATGTGCCTTGGTTGCGGGCACATCCCCAGTGGGTGGTGTGCAAGAGGCAGCTGATCGATGTTTCTAACTCTCTATCCCTTTCTCTTCCTCTCTGTAAAAAAAATCAATAAAATATATTTTTTAAAAAGTTGAAAATTTTTATGATAACCTAATTGTTAACATATTTTGCACAAATTTTCAGGATAATTATTCTTGTTAAAAATAGGTTGCAGGAATTTCCTTTGGGAAGGATTCATTGCTACAGGCTCACTTTTCTATGACTGAATTGTAGTAGGTTCTGCAAGGAAAATTGATCATTCTCAGCCTGGTGTCTTCAATTCTGTGTTGAGTGTACAGCATATAAAGGTAACCTGTAATCAGATTATACCAGTGAATGCTATCATAAAATGGGAAAATATGCATATTTATGGAGAGATATAAAATTATAACACATTATATGATTAAACCAGGAAAATTAGGGTCTTGTTTATATCATAGTTAAATAAATAATTTTATAGATTCATCTTTAAAAATTAATTATTAAGCTATAAACACACTAATTATTTACCAGCTATAATTTCCTATGATTCCTAAGGAATTCATAAGTACAGAAAACTTATTTGCTTGTTAGAAACATTCACTCTGCCTTATAGAATGCTTCATAATTTTTTTTCCAAAATAAATACTGATAGGATGTTTCTTAAAACATGCTTTAAAATATTGGTCTCATGTAAACATAATTGAGACACAATAATAAAAACCTTCTATTATAAAAAAAGGTTTGTAATAAAATAGAAACTCCAAAGTGTTTATGTAATATCTACATAAAAATAATAAAATAAATAACATTGAATAGAGATGTTATAGATTTCTATCTTCTACTCGGTACTATAAGCTCTTTCATATAATAATCTAGTAAGAAAAATGTAAAGACACACAAACATATTTATACAGACTTTATATATAACTGATTTCTACTAATATGAAATCAGAGGCAAATGTCTATGTGTGTGGGTGCTTATATCTTTTTTTCTATAACACGTGCAGCATATATTTTGCATTACAATAGTTGGTTTTGTAAACTCAAAAACTTATCAAACAACTAGTGGATTGAAAGAAACAAGTTCATTTGGCCATCTTAGCTTTGGGGAAGAGTGGATTAGTAGGGCATGCTATTGTGTTACAGATCAAGGTTTTGTGACAGGGAAGATTGTTTTTGTGTTAAAAGCATCATGATGTTTATAGGATGAACTCAAGAGATGCCTGACTGTGTGTATGAAAAGATAATGGTACCCTGGCTGGTCTTGCTCAATGGATAGAGCATGGTTCTATGGACTGAAGGATCCCTAGTTAGATTCTGGTCAAAGCCATGTACCTCAGTAGCAAGCTCAACCCAGGGCCGCATGCGGGTAATGTGTCTCTTTCACATTGATAGTTCTCTCTGTCTCTCCCCCTCCTTTCTGCCCTCTTAAAAAACAAAACAAAACAAAACAAAACAAAACAAAACAAAAAAAAAACAATGGAAAAAATATCCGCAGGTGAGGATTAACAAAACAAAAAAAAGGGAAAAGAAAAAAAAAAGATAATGGCAATACAAGAATGACATGTAAACCCTCAGAATGAATGAAACAGGGGTCCTTTATTTTTTATTATAATTTGACACCAAGGATATTGTTAAATCATCTAGGATCCCTTATCCTCCTAAAACTAAGTTTGTTCTATTTAACATCATTTTTCATATGTTTACAATGAAAGAGTAAAGAATTTAGATTTAATATATAAAATATTACAGTTCATAGTTTCTTTTCCCTTTAAAAATTCCATTTTGGGTATTGTCGACACATGGCTGAATTGACATGGAATAACATAAACTTATAGATCAATTTAAACAATATGGCCCCAAATCATTTAGCAAACATCTGTATTCATGAAGCTCTATTGGGCAAATGTACTCAGCAAAGATGCTATTGTCTTCCAGAAAAGTCTCCATTAAAAAATGTTTACAGATAAATTTGAATATATGTGGATTTTCAGAAGTGTTTATATTGAAAATAAATAAAAAAATATGGATAGTTTAGAAATATTCACAAATATAGTGTATGGACTTTTATTGGTGCTGGGGCACATTAGGGCATTTAAATATGCTTATTTTATAAATGTGTAATATATTCTGAAATAACTACTTATGATGCTAAACAAAACTATAACCCTGAGTATGGGACAGTCCTTAGTTTGAGGAATCCCTCATGCCTATGGAAGTATAAATTTGGGATAAAATATTTGAGTAAGAAAATAATAAGTGCAAATAATTGCATGTTTAAAACATCTCACTTTATCTCATGTAAAAATTATCTTTATAAAGGCTGACAAATAACTAAAACTTGATGAGTATGAATACCAAAATTTGTATTTTAGAGTTCATTCTTGGAAGGTGAACTAGTAAGTCATCAAAGTCATGAGATGCTAATCAAGCAGATAACAATACAGGTTTATAATCCATTGTAAAACTTGGAAAAGATGAATATTGCAATATATAGGACCCAATAAATCACATAAGACTCTGCCATTCCTGTCTCTCTCTTGTGTTAATAATTTTAAAAAGTAATGTGGTATTATTGTTAGTGTTATAAATGGGGAAATTTTGATTATTGTAGGAAGTCAATAGAGATAAATAAGTTCACTAGAAACTTTATCATAAAAATATAAATATTTAATAAAATTTTGTAAAACTTTGAATTAATTATCCTGAATACACTAGTGTACTGTATCTAAACCAGAATTGTTGAATGATGTAGGTTCAGAATTAATATAAGTGATCTTGCAGTATAACCAAGTTAAATTAAGATATTTATTTAGCCTGGCCAGTGTTGCTCAGTGGTTGAGCATTGACCTCTGGACCAGGGGTAACGGTTCAATTCCAGGTCCAAGCACATGCCTAGGTTGTGGACTGGATCCCCAGTGTGGGGCATGCAGGAGGCAGCCGATCAATGACTCTCTCTTATCAATGATGTTTCTATCTCTCGCTCCCTCTCCCTTCCTCTCTAAAATCAATAAAAATACATTAAAATTATATCTATTTAATGAAAACCCTAATATCTTGCTGCTAATTTTTAATAGCATAACATTAAGTATATAAAATATGTTATGGTTAAAACAAAGGAGTTTTGGAGAACAACACATTTTAATATCCCAAAATTTTTCCAGAAAACCACATGAGTGTGGCATCTCTACTGTTAGAGCAAATAATCCTCAAATGTATACATATTAAATGGCACGAATATGTTTAAAGAAATTAAAACACCAATACAAAGATATTATCTGACAAACATTTCTTATATGAGAAGTCTTCCATGCCATTGATTTTTTTTTTTTTTAAATCAAGTCATGCAGGGAACTCTGTTGAAGTAGGCCACCATTTCAGCACAGGGGGAATTGTATATAGCAGAGCTTTAACCAGCACAGCGTTTCATTCAAGAAGACTGCTTCATGACTTCATTTAAAATTATCAGGGGCGCATTATCTGGGTACACAACAAGAAGCAATTATTGGCTTAATTAGCTGGCATTCACCACATCTTCCTCTTTCTCTTTGTTCCATTGCCAGGCAATTTTCTACAATCATTAAGCAAGGGAACTATAATTCCACAATGACCTAATTTACAGTTTCGTCTTATCACATTGGAGTATTTTAATGTTATTTATGACTGTCCTCAATAGGAACTAAGTCCATTGGGCAGAAAATACTTCAGGCTTAAAAATTTAATATGCATTGCCATATTCTAAATCTTAATTATATTTAATAATCTACTATGTTTTATTTCAGATGGATATTTACCATGAATATTTGATTGAAAGGGGATATATATGATCTCTTCTACATGTTAAAATTCTGCAAGTAATTTGTATGTCTTTTACAAGTATACAAGTATCAAAAGGAAAATGTGCAACTAAATTTTAAAAGGTGAAGAAACTTTAACATATAACTTACTGAAAACAAACAAAAAATAGACAAATAGACTTACTCCAAGATGATTTTATCAATCAAACTTGGGCAGATGGTCAAGAGAAAGAATTTTCCCACAATTTAAACCACTGTTTTAGGTGGATTGCTAGAAATTTAATTGCAATGAAAACTTCCTACTCTGACATTAGAAAGCAAAAGTAAGTTCAAAGGCATAAAATTGTTTCCTCTGTGAGGCCATAGTTAATACAGGTGTCTCTGATTGCACAAGCATCTAGAGGATTTAGAAGCAGTAAAAATGAAGTTTTATCTATATAATAAAAGCCCAAGTAACCATTAAGGCAAAATAGCCAGAACAACCAGTTGCTATGATGCATAGTGACCACCAGGAGGCAGACGCTCAACACAGGAGCTGCCCTCTGGTGGTCAGTACACTCCCACAAGGAGAGCGTGGCTCAGCCAGAATCTGGGCTCATGGCTGGCAAGTGTAAAGAATGGCAGGAGCCTCTCCTGCCCCCGCGACAGCACTAAGGAGCAGCAAGTAGGAGGGCGGTAAGGAGTGAGGGGTCTCGGACTGCGAGAGGGATGTCCAACTGACCGCTTAGGCCCGGTCCCCACAGGCAGACATCTCCCTAGGGCTCCCGGACTGCAAGAGGGCACAAGCCGGGCTGAGGGACCCCACTCACAGTGCATGAATTTCATGCACCGAGCCTCTAGTATTAAATAATTCATAAAGCAGGGTTTGGACCAGGAACTGTTCTGCAAGTTAATTCCTGGGTTTTGAGGAGTCTGGTCATCCATTTAGCTAGTTTCATAATTCTTACCTCATTATGCCTCATGATCAATGAATATTTTTTACAATGTTCTCCAATACATAAATGTTCAAATGGTAACTCAAATCATAGCCTACCTTATTCATATGATGCTTTAGATTTCAATCATTTTTATACTAGAAATAAGCAGTATATTTATACATGCTTTTATTTTGAATTTTAAACAATAGTAGAAAAAAGAGACCAGTAAAGTGATAAAGGTGTAAAATAAATATAGTATTTCCAAAGAAAAATACAAGCTTTTAAAATAAATTATGTGATATTCAAGAGTTGTTGAACACCATTTAATGACACTAGTGTTGCCCAGATCGGGTGGCTCAGTGGTTGAGTGTTGACCCATGAACCAAGAGATCAACAGTTGGATTTTTGGTCAGGGCACATGCCCTGGTTGCTGGATTCGATCCCCAGTTGGGGGCATGCAGGAGGCAGCCAATCTATGTTGCTCTCTCATCAATGTTTTGTTTCTGTATCCCCCTCCTTTCCCCTCTCTCTAAAATCAATAAAAACATAAAAAAATTTTAAATATATTTTTATTGGTTTCAGAAAGGAAGGAAGAGGGAGACAGAGATTGAAACATCAATGATAAGAATCATTGATCAACTGCCTCCTGCATGCCCCCTACTGGGGACCAAGTTGGCAACCCAGGCATGTGCCCTTGACTGGAATCAAACCTAGGACCCTTAAGTCTCCAGGCTTACGCTTTATCCACTGAGCCAAACCATCCAGGGCAAACATATAAAAATTTTTTTAAATGCTTTAATAACATTAGTGTTGACAGTCTCTACCAAGTAACTGACAATTATATATCTAAGTGGTATGTGTGCCTGTGTTTTGCACAAATTACTGAATAATCCACAAATCATGTTTATTGTAAGAGGTTCAAAAAATGTAGAAATGTATTGAAATAAGTAATGCCCCCCTTTCAATGACTTCTCTGCCATCACTACCTTTGTTACCCCACGGACAATTACTGTAAACCCTGGTAGCTGTGCATTCTTCTAATCCTATTTCAATGTGTTTATTATAAACCAAAACAAACAACCAACCAAACAAACAAAAAATCCACATAGATGTCCATGTAGGCAAGGTTTACATAAAAGGTACTATACATATTCATTTGTGACATTTCAAAAAAAATATTTGATTTGTTTTAATCTTAAGTTTTTTATTACTAACAGGTTGGTATTTTTTGAAAATATGTGTATTTTCTATTTGCAAAAATGTCTTAACATTTTCCTACTTCTTCACCCATTCATTCCCTTCTTTCTTTATTTTTTAATTAGTCTTTTTACTCTCTTTTAAGATAGGATGTGTTTTTTTTTTCATTTTCTTGGTCCCCACCTTATTGAATCAGTAGTTTTAGAACTCCCCCGTAATCTTCTAATAGTTATCCTCAATTTTTTATTACTCATATTTGGAAAATAGATTGGCATGTATGGTTAATAAGTATCATTGAGAACTAAGTAAGGTCTTTGAAAATATCAATTTTCTTCTAATTTCCAGATGGCAAAAATAAACACATGACATAACTCCAATTTCTTTGTTAATTTAAACCTTTCAGAGGTTTGGATTCTTCTATGTAATGTGGGCATAATTTTACCTATATTATGGGATTGTAACAATTGAAATAACAGGTAGTTGTGCGTACGTTAATCACCTGAAACAACTGATGGTTAGAAAATGGCATTTTTCTTATTCCTATTTCTTTTTTAAAATCTATATATTTGTACTACGATTAAAGAGTTATGGATGTCATTGCTTTTTTTTTTCAATAGAGTATAGGAGTAAAATATTTGCATGCTAAAGCTAAGCTCTACTCTTCAAAACAAATCATTTCAATACCTCTCTCTGCTGTACAGGATGATAAGGTCATGTAAAGGATATAGGAGTAAGATATACCATTGAGCTTTCCTTAAAATAACACCAACTTATGAAGTTTTTAAGAAGACAATATCAATTAATTTATGTAAAAACACATAGGACATGGCATATATACTTGAGAAGTATTAAGTATAGTAATATTGTTATTATCATTTAATTATTTGAAATGTTGTTTCATCACATGCGTTGGTCAGGTTTCTGAGTTGTACTTATTGCCTGATGTAGGAGAATATTTTCAATTTCATGCTGTAACACCATGAGGAGTCTTGAAAGTATATAAAGGAAGAAATATGAAGACAATCAACACAGCAAGAGGCACAGTCAATATTCAAGGTGCAGATGTTTCTCCTAAATAATCAAGGACATTTTAGGAGAACGGGAAAAGAAAATAAACAGCCAAGTCCGGAGATGCATGAGATGGAAATGGCAGATCTACTGACATCCAGACCACCGTGGTTTTCACGTTTGGTACATGGCACAGTGATATCCTGAAACATGGAGTTTTGTTGCTCAATTCAGCTGGAAATGAATGTACCCTCGTGGGCAGGTGTTCAGAGAGATGCAATATTTCGGCATTGGAGAGAGACATGTTCCCACTGAACAGCATACGGATATTAAAACAGAAAAATCCCCCAAATGAGAAGAATTGCTTGAGAACAAGATGTTCTAGCCAGCATGGTATCTGGATACAAATATGGTTAAAATGCAACATCTCGTATCATGGCTGGGGGGAATTTAATGTTATTACACACAAATGAGAACTTTCCCAAATTATGTATCCAGTGAAAGTATTTCAATTAAAATGTTCATATTTTAAATGTCTTTTTTTTTCCATTTCTCCCTCATTTTTGTTGGTCATTTTGTTGTGCATTTATTAATCAACTATGTGCCAAGTATAGCATTGCACACTATGGGAATTCTCTTATTAAATTCCATTTTTGTCATGTACTAGCTATGTGCAAATTGAAAGTTAGCTCTTCTGCGCCTCAATTTTTCTTCTTTTAAATAGGCATAATGAGGTCCTAAGGGTTATAGTGAAAATGAATGGAGTAATTGGTCCGGTAGCATGCCTGGTACATATTTGGTTCATAATAAATGATAGTTTCCACGTCCCCCACTTAGAACTAGAATCTAATTAGTCACAACAGTATGCACAACACATATGCTTAGGCAAACTTGAAATTATTTTCTTAGCTATGTATGTCTTTCTTGGCATTGAACCCACCTGCATTTTCCGGATGCAGTCATCTCCAGCGTGCTCCTGGCCCAACATGATGGCAGCGTCCCACCCACAGCCTTAGCACCCAGGACACACTAGCCTGACTTCCAAATACCAGCTGCTCACTTTGCCTCTGGGCTCTCTCGCCCCTCGCCCCTCGCCCCAAGACCATGCTTGTCTTGTGTCTTTCACCTATTCTTCCAAATAGTTTGACTACTATGCAGCTGGCTACACATGCTCTAGCATTAAACACCACACCACACCACACCCCACCACCCCTGCACACACTCGGACAGAATCAATGAGAGGCAGATTGTCAGCTGGGGTAATTCTGACCTGTGTTCCTCATTGTCTCCAGGAGTCTCCCCAGGGAGACTGGATGCCGGTGTTCCACACAGGCAGCTGGCTTGATAAAGTGCCCTTCTTTCTACTCCATTCTGCTCTTCTCACCTCTCAAGCTACGTGCACTGAATTTTGGTCTTGGGCTCTGCTACTGAGAAAGAAGAAATGGATTTGCTCAATCCAGACCAGTGACTACAAAGCTAACCTGGCATTAAAATTCCAGTTGCTGTCAAATGTTTCAATGGCCCCATTATTTCCATATCCAGGCTTTGTTTCAAGCATAGTTTGGTCCCTCCCAAATCCATCACCGTCCTGCTTCTTTACAAAGGGTGTGACTGCCTCGGAGCAGGCACCTAGAAGAGGAGCCCAATTACGTAATTTAGGGCGCATTAAGACAAATAGGGTGGTGACAGTTGGTGGTTTCAGCCTGAGTTAGGGCCAGTAGTGTGATCTTGACACTGAGGTCTATGCACAGCGTGGGTGTGACATATTTGGTGTCTCTCGTAGAGCTGGTTCTTCACCGCTGAGGTGTCCAGAGTGACAGCGGGGTGCCCCTTTGTCTCACGGAGGCACACCAGCACACCGCCCACCCTTTCCTGTTGTGGACACAGCTGCTCCTTCTTCCCGTCGTTGACAACCGGGGTCCTTCAAAGTGTCTCAGGATACTGAGGGGCCTCTTTTGCTTCTTGCAACCTATGATTGCCATTTGGACTGTGTGTGTGCTGGACATTCCATTTTCAGATATTTCTGTATGAGAAAGAAACGAGTACTAGTCTTTGCCTGCTTCCTCTAAAAAGAAAACTCTCAACTCTGAAGGACACATAGATCCTCCCTATTCTCAAAGCCAATTCCTAGACAGTGATGGGGGATGGGGTTAGTGGGCGGTACTCAAAAATTTAGGTTTTTCTGTAAATGACTCCTATCCACTTCTGGATCCTCTTTCTTTACATAGACAAGTTCACATGCACTTCCCTTTATGATCCCCTAGTACACAACCCCTTAGAACTCAGGCTACGCAACGTCTAAAACCACAGCCAATGTTGCTATTAACTTAATAAGTGAGATGAACATTCTTATTCTGGGATGTGAAACTACTCCTTGCAAATCCCTATTATTTTTAAAACCACTGGAAATCATTTTTATGAAATCACACATGCACACATGCACTTATCTATATGATATGTGTGTATGTATATATGTATATATAGTGTGTATACATACCCCCCACAACACACACATACATTTACTTATATGAAGAAACCAACAAACAATTAAAAGTGATATTGGGAAGAGACTAACCAAAGAATGTATGCATATATGCATAACCCATGGACACAAACAATAGGATGGTGAAGGCATGGAGCAGGGGTAGGGGTGGGCTAGAAGGGGTCAATGGGGAGAAGCGGGGGGCATATGTAATACTTTCAATAATAAAGATTTTTAAGTGATATCTTAGAAATGTACACAAAAATGTCAATGTAATTTATTGATTAAGGCAGTGATAAGAGATCAGAGATAAGAAGTAATTCTATGCACATGGATATCTTATTCAACAAGTATTTACTGAACAGCATTTATATCTGTCACTCTTCTAGGACCTGAAGCACAGTAGTGAACAAAGACAAAACTCTAATTGGAGCTGACAGTGTAGAAGGGAGATCAAACAAACATGTAGTCATAGATAGTGATAACAGCTACAAAAAATTCTAAAGCAAGGAGGAGATGGATGACTGGTTGGGGAGGTGAAATTGTGGATAGGGTAATTCAGCAGATACAAAACACATGAAATAACAAACTTTCAATTACACCGATCTAAGTTGCAGTTGAAACCTCTAATTTATTAATAAATTCAAATATTTCTCAGAGCAAGTGAATAGATAGAAATAACAGCTTACAATGTTGTTAAGGGCAACACAAAACAGGGAAAATAATTCATATAATCCTATCTAATAAAAGAGTAATATGCAAATTGACTGACACTCCAACTCACAAGATGGCTGCCCCTATGTGGTCAAAGATGGCTGCCCCCATGTGGACACAAGATGGCCACCACAAAATGGCCAGCAGGGAAGGGCAGTTGGGGGGGACCAGGCCTGAAGGGGAGGGCAGTTAGGTGTGACCAGGCCTGCAGGGGAAGGTAGTTAGGGGCAATCAGGCTGGCAGGGGAGCTGTTAGGCATCAATCAGGCTGGCAGGGGTATGGTTAGGGGGTGATCAGGCTGACAGGCAGAAGCAGTTAGGGGCAATCAGAAAGGCAGGCAGGCGAGCAATTGGGAGCCAGCAGTCCTGGATTGTGAGAGAGATGTCTGACTGCCCGTTTCAGTCGGATATCCCTCGAGGGGTCCCAAATTGGAGAGTGTGCAGGCTGGGCTGAGGGACATCCCTCCCCCCCTTGTATGAATTTCATGCACTGGGCCTCTAGTACTTTTATAATTGTGGTTTCTATCTATTATAATTTAACATCAGGAATTCAGAATATATGAGACTTTTATAAAAATGACTGCCTCCCCAATCCAGTGCATCATTCCTAAAATATGTTTTATGAAATACTAATATCTCATTATAATATTTCTTTTATAATTTAAATATATATGCTAGAAAAATATGTAATAAATCTATATTCATATGTGCAAATATAGTTTTTAAATTTGCTCCATAAGATGAGTGACTACAAGTAGCTACCATTTTCTAAGTAACCTTTTTAGTAATTATCTTTAAATGTTATAAATTTGTTTTAAAAAATCAATATACTTTCAATATTACTCAGTTTTTACTATATTAAATAGCACTGTGTTTTAAGAATTTAATTTTTATAATTTCTTGTACCAACTGTAAAAATAGTTTTCTGTTTGTTTTAAGCTCTACCTTTTAGGACCTCCTTTTGGTTTTCTTGATAGTTCTATTAATGCAATATAATTTGAAAAGGACCAAACTTCACAAAAATAATGGCGTTCAAAAGGAAATCTACAAAGTATTAAGTATAAAACTTGATTCTGGCCAATTAGTTATTTTACATGAGAAATATTTCTGTACTTTTAATTGGTGTACACCAAGAAACAGAAAGCAGACATGGTCAGGCCACTAAAATGATGAGGGGGTGAAAACTGAAGAAATGAAACTAGTTAAAAGAAACAGACTTTATTGTGATTCAAATCATCCTTCACGCCATTTTCTCTGTTAATTTCTATAAGCTAATCATTAAGCATGTGTTTGCATTCTCAGAAATTTCTTTCACTAGAACTTATTTATACAGGTTTATGATTAATTTGTGTGAGTCCTACACTTATAGCTCACTAAACAAGGCACCTGGTATGAAGCTAAAAGTGCAACACTTTGTACATCTGCATATGGCCAAGAATACTAGAAGCCTAGAAAGCCAGGAAAGATATGTTTGTTTGTTTTTTTCCTACCATTTTTTTTTCTAGAAAGACATTTTTTTTCTGCAGTATTAAAAAACACAGGATTTACAAAGGTGCAGAAGTTGATATAAAAAATGCATACATATTCCTGGAACATTAATCTGAATACAAGATTATCACAACATTTAAGAGTAGACATATTTAAATTTGTATAATACTGTATACTTTGGGAAGTGGTTGCATATAGAATATTTTCTTCAATCCTTGTAAAATTCTTAGCTGTAAGAAGACTTGCCTTGGGTACAGAACTGATAAATGGTAAATAGTGATGAATTCTGAGTCTATATCAGCATGCTTGTCTTGTGGCTTTCACCTATTCTTCCAATTAATTTGTGAACTTCTCACCCTGGTACTTGAAGTCCCAAGGAGCCATCCATTAACATGATCAAAATAAAGTCTCTTAGAATTGTTTGTTCTTATTTACAACTGTGTACTTGGCATAAAATTCCCTATGATTAGAAAAGAACTACCTAATTAGAATTGTTGTGGTATATCACATTTCCAATTGCACAAGAAAAAATAAAAGTGATGTAATCACAAATCATAAAATCTCAGGGTTTGATGGACAAGATCATCTCATCCAATCATCCAGTAAGACTTAAGAAATATGTGCAAGTACATCTGAGTTATATTAACATAGCTGACCTCTTATTTTAAGAAATAGCATGTGTTTATTTGACAAGAAACTGCTTAACTTTTTCCAGAAAAAAAGTAGATGGTTTAAATTTTTTTCAGACATTCAATTAAAATTGCTGTAGAAAGAAAAATTAGTATTTAAAAACAATATATAAAATGAAACATTATTTATTTATTATATTTGGGAAACTGTTCAACTCTCCTTCATGCATGCAAAATTCACTCTTGCCTTTCCCCTGACATTTGATATTTCCAGTGATATATGCAAGAGTAAACTAACTAGGGAACTCACACATGTCATCAGTAGACTGATGCAGCATGTAAAATATATAAAGTATCTCTTATCCAATTTGTTTCCATTTTATCTCCCAATCGGCATTCTTCAAGTTGTACAATGTTTTGAAACTTATTCTGCCTCTTGATCTAATCTAGTTTGCTTATATTCCTTAAGACATTAACTATCACACCTTTTTTGTAACTTTCAAAACCAGCAACTTTCTAACTTACTAAGATAATGTAAGGTACCTCTGGAAATGGAAGATTAGCTCACTACCTTACCTCCTCCTAGTTAATTTATATGCTTTTAAGAGTGAGTTTCTTTATTATTTTTATTTCCATTTTTAAAATGCTCAAAAATTTCACAAGGAGCAAGGAAGGTAATGTTCCAGTTTGGTAAGGCCATTTAGGCTTCTTCAAATCACACCCCATAGATTTTTTTCCTTTATTCCTTTATTGTCATTCTAACGTAAGCTGTATCAAGTAATATTTAGTCCAATGAAATAAAAAAAAATTAGGTAAACTATGATTAGAACTTCTAAGTTTTGCTTCTTTCCATGTTCTGTTTCTTGATAAAATAATAAATTCTCTTAAGCCTAATTTTAGGGATTTTTATGTAAGTTACTAATGTGATGTGCAAACTTAAATAATTAAATTTATTGTGTCATTTCATAGTTACCTGAGTGCTGTATCAAGTGTAATTTTGAACTTAATTTTGAAAGTTTTTTTTGTGTTATATCTTATTAATTTAAATGATGCTGTTAGAAGCTCTCCAAGCCACTAGCTTTTTATTATAATCACGTGATTCGTTTCAGAGGTTTATACATGTTTCAGTGTGTGATTTAAGTTTATATTAATATGCTATAGATAACATCATTTTTTATTCAGTTTATAAAGTAGACTTGCCAAATATATTGACTTGGATTTAATTTATTATGTTACTGATTAGGAAGGTTATATTTGCAATGTACAATTTTATCTGAATTAGTAGATGATGATTTAAGTTCTCTGGAGTCTATATTAAATTTATGGTGTGTAGAACTTAATTCAATATTTGATATAGGAAGTAATAGAGGTTTCAGGAGTTAGCATATTCATAAGAGTATTCATGAGTGGATAACTAATAACAAATTCATCAAAATAGAAAATCAATTTCAGAAAAAATAATCGCTTGATATTAGACCTTGGATTACAAATATATTTTGATATCTTCACAGTATTTATTACATCATTTTGCATATAGTAAGGACCTCACAGATTTGATTCAACCTAAAAAATCATGTTCTTCAGATACCATTTTTATGAAATATATTTTTATTAATTTCAGAGAGTAAAGGAGAGAGAGATAGAAACATCAATGATAAGGGAGAATCATTGATTGGCTGCCTCCTGCATGCCACCTACTGAGGATTGAGCCTGCAATCCCACACGTGCCCTGACTAGGAATTGAACTATGTACTCCTGGTTCATATGTCAATGCTCAACCACTGGGAACACTGGCCAGGCTCCTCAGCTACCATTTTTTTAAAAGATATCTAAGAAAATAACTTGATAGCAACTAAGGATTTTCCTGAACAATACATATTGGTCATTTTCATTTTTGAGAAGATCAAAAATTACCTTTAGAAAGGAACTGAATCTTAAAAAAAAAGTAATAATCCAGCCACCATTGTTGAGATTTCTAATTAGGTGTACCAGAGTCCCCCTTATCTGCAGTTTTTATGTTTGCTGTCTCAGTTACCTATGTCCAATCACAATCCAAAAATATTAAATGGGAAATTCCAAAACTAAAAAATTCATAAGTTTTAAGCTGCATGCCATTATGAGAACCATGATGAAATCTCTCACCATCTTGTTCCATCCCTCTCAGAAAATGAATCATACCTTTGTCCAGTGTATAGTCTCCCCACTGGTCCTTAAGTAGCCATCTCTGTTATCTGATCAACTATAATGGTATTGCAGTGCTTGTGTTCAAGTCACCTTAATTTCACTTAATAATGGCCCCTAAGCACAAGATTTAATGATCCTGGCAATTTGGACATACCAAAGAGAAGATGTAAAGTGCTTCCTTTAAGTGAAAAGGTAAGGTTATAAACTTAATTTTTCTACTTTATTTGTTATTATTATTAATATTTTTCTGTGCCTAATTCATATATTAAACTTTATCATAGCTATACTAGTATATGTATTGGAAAAATAGTATATATAGGATTTAGTCGTATCTGTGGTTTCAGCATCACTGAGTGTTTTGAAACATATCCTCTGTAGATAACAGGTCACTACTGTACTCTGATTTTGAAATTCCTTTACATAGTCTTTTCTGCCCTCAATCAGATAAAAAAGTTTATATGTGCTATGTCCTGCCAGATTTTATGATGAAAATTTGCATCTATGCTAATTGAAGCTTCATGTCTATATCAATCAGCGTTCAACTAGAGTAGAGCCAGTAAAACTATATTTATATAAATATAACTAGAAGCCCAGTGCGCGAAATCGTGCGAGACCCAGACCTGCCGCGCTGCAAGACTCAGAGTCCCTCCTGCCCTGCCACAGAACCCAGAGACCCGCTACGCTGTGGGACCCATCAATGCACCTCCTGGTGACCGGTTGTTTGGTCGATTGGTCGTCACAGCATTATGGCCACTGGCATTTTATAATATAGATGTTTATATCCTATATAATAAAGAGGTAATATGCAAATTTACTGTCACACCCTCATATGATGGTTGCCTATGACAAGGCTGGCAGGGGCATTAGTGAGGGACGAGCAAATGACTGAACAAGCAGGCTGCATGGGGCAACCAGGCCAGCAGGGGGGACAATTGGGGGCGACCAGGCTGACGGTGGGGCAGTTAGGGGTGACCAGTCTGGCAGAGGGGGGCAGAAAGGGGTGATCAGGCCAGCAGGGGGGACAGTAAGGGGTGGCCAGGTTGTGGGGGAGGCAGTTAGGAGCGACCAGGCTAGCAAGGGAGGACAGTTGGGGGTGACCTGGCAGGCAGTGGGGGGCAGTTATGGATGACCAGGCCAGCAGGGGGGGGGCAGTTAGGGGCAATCAGGCCAGCATGCAGAGACAGTGAGGGGCAATCAGGCTGGAAGGAGGGGGCAGTTAGGGGTGACCATGCAGGCAGGCAGGTGAATGATTAGGAGCCAGCGGTCCAGGATTGTGAGAAGGATGTTCAGCTGCCAGTTTAGGCCTGATCTTTGGGATCGGGCCTAAACCAGCAGTCAGACATCCCCTGAGGGGTCCCAGATCCCAGATTGGAGAGGGTGCAGACTGGGCTGAGGGGACCCCCTGTGTATGAATTTTGTGCACCAGGCCTCTAGTTTATATATAAAATTATATATCTATATATGGGTTTGTTACAAGAAACTGGCTTATACTATTGTGGATTTGTGGGGCTGACTGAGTCAGAAGTCTATAGGGAAGATCATCAGGAAGGAAAGATCATGAACAGGATGGAGCCCCACGGGAATGAGCCAAAGCTGTTGTACACAGGTAGACTTTTCTCTCATATGTGTATTATATGCATAACCCATAGACACAGACAATAGGGTGATAAAGGCCTGGGCTGGGGGGAGCAGGGTGGGAGAGGTCAATGGGGGGGTAGGGAGGAAGGAGACATATGTAATATTTTCAACAATAAAGATTTTTTTAAAAAAACAACAACCTTCAGCTCTTCATTAAGGCTATTCAATCAATTAAGTCAGGCTCACCAAAATAAGATCCCATTTCAAGTCAACTGTTTAGATACTTTAATAAATCTACAAAAATCTCACAGGAGAACCTGCCTGAGAACTCTAGCCTAACCACAGAGTACATATTATCTGATTCTGTCTTAATGATGTTCCAGAGACAAAGCTAATGTAGGTGATAGAAGCCAGAATAGTGGTTACTAAAGTAATTAAATCTTAATAAATGTTTTATTAAACTACAGATTTATATTTCCACAACCCTTTGCAAAATCAGGAGAATTATTTTTTTTCTGAACTACAAAACTCCAAAGAGGTAAAACAGCATGAAAAAACAGTTATGTCTAGACATAAAATAGTACTAGTAAGTATGGAAAAAATACAAGTCAAAAAGGCACTTACTGGTAAATGAGTAAAATACAAGATTAAGTAGTTCAGGCTATCTTAGACAAAAAAGTAATTCACTTGATGACCATCAGAGTTTCTGATGGATAATTCACTTGATGACCATCAGAGTTTCTGATGGATAATACTATGGTGGGCAGTGCTTGGATAAAATGTAGAAATTAAGGACTCCCTAAATATGGGGGAGCAGAAAGCATATCGAAGGCCAGGCACAGAAGTATTTGCTCACAGCAGATAATGTCCACCCCTCCTTTTCTCGATGATCCTGACATACCCATGGAAGAGGATGGTTCTGGGACACACTGATGAGCTGATCAAAAGAATATACTAGTATCTTGGTCCTCAGGCAGCTGAAGTGGAGCAGGGGCGGGGAGGTGGGGGGTCATGGATCTGGTCCCTTATGCCTTGGATGATAGACACATATACAGAAAATTAGACTCGTGGGTGGGGAGGGATGCTTGACATCCACACGTTAGGAAACAGTATGAAATTTGAGAAAGTAATTAAGGAGAAAGGTTAAATGGATCTTCTGTGTTTGAATGTGCTTTATCTTTTAAAATGTCGAGAGGTTAAGAATAGAATGCATGTTTCTGGATGGAGCTGAATCAAGCTACTTAATAATTTTATTTTTGATGATCACAATTGCTTCTGAAAAATGGAAAATTGCCCTCCTTATATAAAATATTAAAATGATTATAAACCATTGAAGGAGAAATGATTTACCATTAAGTGAATTAATATTTGTTTACTTATTAGCCTTAATAAATATAAATAAACTATTACTTAGTTTATAAGGTTGCAAGATATTTCCTGAAATAAATAATTTAAGCTGATATTCTGTTATACTATAGTTAATGCCACAGGGAAATGTATATTTATTATTTCATTTATGAAGATTAAATATGAACTACTTAACTAGGTAAAATAAGCAAGCACTTTGATAAATTGATGACTAATAATAAATTATTTAAATTTAATTAAATTTCTTTAATATAAATTGACTATATTATGTGTAAAAATATATTTTTCCAGATTTTAGAAGTAAAAAAATGCAAAATCTTTAATAATTTCAAACCTGCCATTAAAAAGTTGCATGGTTGCTAATTTGTTTGTTACATGGATATAGTTTACAAAAACCCAGAACATTCCATTGATATTATTGCTATAAATTTACTAACATAGAATAACAGTAACAAAGAAGGTTGGAAAATTGTTTACCTCAATCAAATTTAATTCCAATTCCTTTATTTAAGTATCATGAGCATTTCAGTTGTCTTGAGTATATTCAACCTATATAATACTTAAAACCAAAATGTAAAAACTCACCCATTTCCCTTCTTACGCGTTCAATTGAGATGCAAACTTTTGCTTAATATATGAGCCAAAATACTGGTATGAACCTTTTTCCTTAAACCTACACTACTACAGTAGAAAACCAAATATCCCTTCTATCATAAAAAAATAAAATAAATGAAGTGATTATTTTTCAGTTATGAAAATAAGGGAATTTAATCTATGCTTCTCTACTAGTTAAGTTTAATTTAGGGATTCAAGAGAGAGGGGGGAAAGGAATTATTTTTATCTCTTGCCAATTATATTTACGAAAAAAATAGAAATGAGGTGCACTTTATGCAATACATTAGATATAGCCTACTGTTCTCAAAAATCGATAAATTACTAAATGAATGAAAATATCCTAAAGCTTATCATAACCTGCTATTAAGGCATACTTAAAATAGATAGTACCCCGCTGGTTCTCATGGGCACCAACATATTTTCAGTAATTCCGAGTAAGAGATTTAGTAGAACTGCTAATTGCATACATGAAACTAGGTCATATAATTTGCCATTGAGTTAATTATATATACAAGTGTATTGTGCTACAGTTTGTAGTTTAGCAAGTTTGCTCTTGGTTATGATAGTTTATATTTTAAGGAATATGTTTTATTTTTACTCAGAAAGAGATTTTCCAAAAAAATTAATATTATTTTTTCAGAACAAAATTGTAAAAGGTATTTTTTCATATATAAATACCTCTTCCTTTTCCTTTCAAAATATAATACAAATGGAGATGTGAAACTTAAAGGTAAATTTTTTAGTCAGGATTAGGAGAAAAATGATATTATTATTATGACAGATAGTTTTAAAAGATATATCACTATTATAAATTAGTTTTCAACTTTAATTTGAGACATTAACTTAATGTATATATGATAGAAGAATATTATATTTACCAAAACAAATTTAAAATATTATTCAGAACCATGGGAAAGTCTGTACTATGTGCTCTTTAAGTCATGTTCTATAAGTACACTATTTCCACATGGGTAAGGTTTGGTCAATTCTATCCTGACAAAGCACTATCTAACTTTGAATTATTATGCCAACTTGAATAATACCACAGGAATACAAAATAGTATTCATACTTTAACATTCTACTAGTTTGCAAGGTTAATATTTTTATTTTATTATGGAATTCCAATTTGATATTTCCTAGTATAAATGTATGTGCATATTTTTTAAATTTTTCCCAGAGTAAATTTAATTGTGATAAAGAATTGTAGGCCTTAAAAGAAAATTCAGCCAGATAGTTTTCCAGCAAAATCAATTTATTTGGGAACAACAAAGAATTACAATCCAGAATGGCAAAGAGGAACCTCTCATAGAGGAGAAGAGGAACCTGGGAAGGCTATCACAGAGTTCTCCTAGTTATACTTCCTGATGGACTTAGCTGAGAGTCCCGCTTTCTGGCCTCCCTCCTTCATTTTAAATAGGGTTTCTCTGTAAGGCTTTTTTTCACAGGATAACATGGAATATTACATTTCTATAAGATGGTTGTTAAAATTTTATCTTTATTTTTAACACTGAAAGATATCAAACTATGAACACATGTAAATTTGTTTCCATAATGAGATTACATATTGTTTTAGCATTATTGGTGTTTATTTTATAACTATAATCACAATCAATTTAGAATACTAAAAAATGGAGATGAACTGAATGAGATTTAAATATATACATTCAAAAATAGATCCAGAGACATAGAAGCATGGAACAGACTATGGAATCTCAGAGGGAAGACTGGGGTGGGTGGTGGGTGGGAAGTGATAAACCAAAGAACTTGTATGTATATATGCATAACTCATGGACACAGACGATAGGGTGGTGAAGGCCTAGGGTGGGGTTAGGGGTGAGCTAGAAGTGATCAAAGGGGAAACAAAGGGAACATTTGTAATACTTTCAACAATAAATTTTTAATAACCCTATCTAATAAAAAAGTAATATGCAAATTGACCATCACTCCAACACACAAGATGGCTGCCCCCATGTGGTCAAAGATGTCTGCCCCCATGTAGACACAAGATGGCCACTACAAGATGGCCAGCAGGAGAGGGCAGTTGGGAGGGACCAGGCTTGCCAGGGAGGGCAGTTGAGGGTAATCAAGTCTACAGGGGAGGGCAGTTAGGGGTGACCAGGCCAGCAGAGGAGGGAAATTGGGGGCTACCGGGCCTGCAGGGAAGGCAGTTGGGGGGGACCCAGGCCTGCAGGAGAGAGCAGTTGGGGGGGACCAGGCCTGCAGGGGAGGACAGTTAGGGGTGACCAGGCCTCCAGGGGAGGGCAGTTAGGGGCAAACAGGCTGGCAGGGAAACAGTTAGGCATCAATCAGGCTGGCAGGGGAGTGGTTAGGGGTGATCAGGCTGGCAGACAGAAGCGGTTAGGGGCAATCAGGACGGCAGGCAGGCAAGCAGTTGGGAGCCAGCAGTCCTGGATTGTGAGAGGGATGTTCGACTGCCCGTTTAGGCCCGATCCTACCTGGATTGGGCCTAAACGGGCAGTCAGACATCCCTCGAGGGGTCCCATATTGGAGAGGGTGCAGACTGGGATGAGGGACACACTCCCCCATGCATGAATTTCATGCACCAGGCATCTAGTAATTAAATAACTATATACTTCATATTATTAAGGATTTTCAAAATATAAATCTATTCCTCATTAAATATTCCCCACATGAAAAAAGGAAAGTGGAGAGTATATGTATGGATATGTATATATCCTATAAAAAAATAAATGTTCCTCAAAAGTAAGCATCAGTTTACTATCTTTCAATAAACAAATTAAGGCTAAATATATAAGTGGTAAAATTTACATGTATTATATGAAAATAATGTAAATTACAATTATGTCCACTTTATTAAATAGCAATCAATGTACCTTTTGTAATCTGACTAAAACTATGAAAATTATTATTTGGTGCCCTCTGACAGCTCTTTAAGTCTTTTCCCTTCCCAAAGAAAAGCTGAATGTGCCTTGTGTGCATGTATCAAAGTTATTGATTATCATTAATTTTATGTAAATGAAAGGTACATTATAAGTAAAATGATGCATAGCTAATTTTAGTCAGGCAAAGTTCCCCCCCACACACACACACTTTATTCTAACATTAAAAGAAAATGAAAGAAGTGAAGTATTATTTAGCAAGTGCAAAATACATTTTTAAAAATCACAACCTTAATAAAAAGTGAGAATAAAACAAAATGTAAATAAAACTGCCAAAGGTATTAGTAAAATAAAGTCAGGGGATCGGGCCTAAACCGGCAGTCGGACATCCCTCTCACAGGACTGCTGGCTCCTAACCACTTGCCTGCCTGCCTGCCTGCCTGATTGCCCCTAACCACTCTGCCTGCCATCCTGCTAGGCCCCTAACTGCTCCCTTGGAGGCCTGATTTATGCCTAACTGCTCCCCTGCAGGCATGATTGTCCCCAACTGCCCTCCCCTGCTGGCCCAATCACCTCCAAGTGCCCTCCTCTGCCGGCCCAATCACCCCCAACTGCCTTCCCCTGCGGGGTTAAGGGGACTGGGGGACTGAGGCTGGATGAGGCAGGGCTGAGGGGACTGGGCGCAGCCATCTTGTGAGGGCATGATGGTCAATTAGCATATTTTCTCTTTATTAGATAAGATAGCCCACATGGACCCGAAGCACTCTAGTGAAAAAATTAACATAAAATGTGGCCCCCAAGCCGATGATATTCTCTAGTTCAGGCAGTAGCAAAAGCAAACTTGTTGTGAAGGGGCAGATACCCCACAGATAAATTAGCTCATAATCCAAAATTATAAGCCATGCAAGAAAACAAATTTACACCACCTGCACTTGTAATCTTGGGAACTTGGAGTTATGAAGGTGTGTTGTATCCACCCTTACAATTCTCCTCACAGTGTGGGATGAAGGTGTATGACTGCTCCAGGAAAACCTACATGCCCTTCCTTCTCAAGGTCTTAATTATAATAGAAATTCTACTTTACTTAACTGCCCATGGTTTTTGTTACACCCTTGATTGTTATTCTTGCACCTCTAGCTAATACTGATTATCCATCTATGTCTTCTGAACAGGAGGTTTTCAGATTCTACCTCTTTAATGTGGCACTGAGAGTCATACAACAATCCTCTGAAAGAGAAAATCCAGGTCTAATTCTACCACTTATTCTCCCCTCTCAACAAACAAGCCATCCTCTTGAATTGGGTAACTGGCAGGACAACTCCATTAGCTTATCTCCAATTGAAAGTGATACATCTTTGCTATGACAAAACTCAGGGCATTCCAATGCTAATCATTCTCTTTATCCTGCTATCTGTCTCCAATTAGCTTTCCAATTTTTTAGAGAGGTGTAGAGCAGTTAATCAATGCTGTTGGGAAAGTAGACTTCTAACTGCGAAATAAAATGCCAGGCTTTCATCTGCCACGTCAACTTTAATCTCTTCAAATGATTCTTTTGGAGATTGGCCAGGCTCATTTCACTTGAAGTTGTGTCTGAAAAATAAGCTGCAACCTTCACAACTCAGCCAATGACATAGTTCCGATATCCCCCTCACCTCACTGCCACCCCACTGCAGTGTCCTGTGGACATAGAGGACAGTGGTGATGGCGTGGGCAGTCAGTGGAAGACACTGACGAGCATTCTATATCTGATTCGTCATGGCTCCTGGACAACTTTTTCTATAGATAGGGGATAAGTAATGAGTTTTTATCTTTACCTTTGGCTCCTCATTGCCAATTTCAGGACCAGAGGAAACATTCTATATAATCATTTGTTACAACCGTGAACGCACAAATTTTAATTTATATTTCTAGCTTCTACCCTGAATGGTTGTTGTTATGTTTCATCTTTGCCATCTCCTGCTTTTTGTTTTTCAGATTTATGAAACAGTGAATAAGTGTGTCTTCTATATGCCTGCTCTAGTATTTCACACTATCAATTCTGTTCCGTACTGCTCCTGTAAGTCTAAATTTTTTGTAACTATTTCTCTTTCTTGTCCCAGATGTTGTATATAATTAGGGTCTTCTTTATTTCAATTTGTTATCTTATCTTTGCATTTTTAATAATTTTTAATAGAAGCTTAATAAAAAACCTGTCATGTTTTGAATAAGGAAGTATAGAAAAAATATAGCAAAGTCTCCCTCTGGCCCAAGTTTCTAAATCACTAAGTTGCTCTTTCTAAAGGTAACATACTTACACTTTACCAGTTTATAAAAGGAAAATTATAAATAGTTTCACAAGTAGTACCATATCATTTTACTTAATAATATATCTTGTAGATCTTTCCTTACCAATACATAAAGATACATTTATAATTTTTATATCTGCGTGTTTCATTATGTGCTATCATAAATTGAATAAACTCAGTATTTATAAACAGCAAGGGGTATGTGTGTTAATTATCTTGTTAGATATTACTAAATCATCTCAGTTGGGGTGGCTAATATATATAGCTTAAACTTAAGTTTGCTAACAATTATAATTTGGCAATATGATAGATAAAAATGCACACTCTCTCTATACACCAACAGAATTCTTATTTTTAAAATGGTCATAAAATCTATATGACATAAAAATTTAAGAAAGTGAGCTGCAAGACTATCTCATACGTATATGTGTTTTTTCCCCCTTATTGCAAGTCATTTGGAAAATAAATAGAAACAATTAGAAACAGATATACCACAGATAAAGGTATGTATAGGAAGACTAAAATAATAATTATATTACCTTTTCTCACATTAATCTGTAGATCAATACAATTCTAAACAAAATTACATGGTGTGGGAGCAAAATAAGATTATCCTAAATTTATTATGAAAGAACAAAGGCTAAGCTATCCCAAGAGATTCAGGTGATGCAACCAATATACTGGGGACTTCTTGGGAGTGATGTTTATTGCTTGGCCTGGATTCTAATTATACATATGTTAAATGTATTATTGTGCTTAAAAATCTTTCAGGCATTAGACATATTCATTATATTTCAGTACCGTTTAAATGTGCTTTTCTCATTTGCAGCTGAAAAGAAAGTTGTAGTGAATAATTTCTACACTAATTTTCAATACCTGGCAAAAATCCATTCTGTAAATTTCTTTAGAACTCAATTTAGAGCTCCATTATTTTCCTACACCAAATGCCTTAATGGCTGACCCTATGAACTGGTCTGGAACTTGTGAATTCATAACTCTAAGATGTATCCCTCTGTGGACTCAAGACTGTTTGTCTCAAAACTTTATTTATAGAAATTTCATCTTCAAAGTTTTCTACATAACATTTTAAATCATTGCTTTCCTGTGAGTTCTGAATGGATATTTAAAAAGAAAAGTCATACTGATTTGGTATGGTGAGAGGGTGATGCAAAACTTACAATAATGCAGTCTAACCTGAAATTGGGTCAACAGATTAGAAATATGAGATGGTCTATATTTTTGACAGTGAGAGAATCAACATCTCATTGTATTATGTCTGGAAAAAGGCCATCACACCATAAGCAAAACACCTATTGAATCTTTCCCCCCCATTTATTTTAGACTCTGAAGACTAATCTGCATCGTCTAAACATTCTGCTTCTGTCCTTCCTAGGTATATGAGTACTATGATTTTTAATTTTAAAGGTTTTTATGACTTGACATTTCTTTATTTTAGTGAAGACATGGATATTTTTGAAAATATAAATAAATAACCTATTTTGGATATTTCTTTATGACACATATATATACCTCCAGAACCACTATGCCTATTTCTATGACAACTATTAATAAATAATGAAGTAAAAGTTATATATTTAGACTTTTAGAGTTGTATATATCTTTCTATAATTCCAGAACTTTCAAGTTTATGACTAAATCAAGTGGCAAACATTTGTAACTTTGAGGATACCTATATTAAAACCAAATTTATGTACTTTTTATTTTATTATTATTTGAGTAAGAATTATTAATCGGCTGCCTCCTGCACACTCCACACTGGGGATCCAGCCTGCTACCCAGGCATGTGGCCTGGCTGGGAATCGAACCATGACCTCCTGGTTTATAGGTTGACTCTCAAACACTGTGCCATGCTGGCCTGGCTTAGTGTTTTTTCTCGGAGTTGTGGACTTCAAAGTAGTGAGCACACCTGAGGATATGTAAATCGATCCATTAGATGCAGGAGAAACACAATTTATATTTCTGTTATTTTCCATATTAAAAATAAATTACTTAAGTTTTTCCACATTTAGTGCATAGATTGGCACTGGTGCCCCCACAGGACCTTCATTTCAGACAATTATGTCTGGGAGTGGGAATCTCCAAGTGGGTCTATTGACAGTGGCATCTCTAGTATTAAGATGTATTATACTAATTAAACTAAAGCAAACTTCATTAAATGCAAAGGTGATTTTAAAGATCATAGTAAGTAAAGTGTAAGTTGATGACAATGGTATGCAAATCCAAGAAAACAAAACAATGGTAGAGCTATCAATTCTACACTAAACCATGATTTCATAATTAGTCTTTCTATAAGGCAAGATCAATGGTGATCTACTTGGATCTGTAGCCCAGAGAATTAAGAAGACTATCCTATATAATAAAAGGGAAATATGCAAATTGACCCTACTGGCGGGACGACGGGTCGCTATGAAGCACACTGACCACCAGGGAGCAGATGCTCAATGCAGGAGTTGCCCCCTAGTGGTCAGTGCGTTCCCACAGGGGTAGCGCTGTTCAGCCAGAAGCTGGGCTCGTAGCTGTGAGTGCAGCAGTGGTGGCAGAAGCCATCAGTTGGACATCCCCCGAGGGCTCCCAGACTGCCCAGAGGGATGTCTGACTGCCAGCTTAGACCCAATACCCTGGGGAGTGGGCCTAAGCCAGCAGGTGGACATCCCCCAAGGGATCCCAGACTGCGAGAGGGTGCAGGCTGGACTGAAGGCCCCCACCCTGAGTGCATGAAGTTTTGTGCACCAGGCCTCTAGTTTGACATAAAGATTTATATCCACTATTGTTCATGAACCTGATTCCAAGTATGTTTTGAGAAATTAGTTTATGATAACATCAATTCACAAGGCATTTAAATATTTTTTCAGAGTATCAATTCCTCTGTCTTTGAAAATCATTAGTGGTTTTGCATTATAATTCTACATGTATGTAATCTACAATAATAAAAGTATAATATGCTAATTAGACCAGACAACCTTCCAGACAAAGCCTGGGCTGAGAAGGAAGCCCGGGTCCCGGGTGCCTGCTGGCAGCCAGAGGGAAGCCAGTGCCAGCAACCAGGGGAAGGAAGGCCTACTCTTGCATGAATTGGGCCTCTAGTTTATAATAAACATATGCATGTTAAGTGGGTGTGCTCAAAATTTATTGAACTGCTAGAAAACCATGTATGAAGAAGTTTGCAGACCTGTGCATTAAAGGCATGTGTGCTGTGGCACAAATAATTAGTGATTGTCAGTACAAAAAGGAAATGAAACTTACAAGGGAGGCTGAGACTGCCTAGAACTAGGTTATGTGCAGATGAGCCAATGAGAGAAACAAACATAGTTCACCCTTTTTACCAATATTTATTGAGACTACAAGATGAAGAATGAGAATGCTTGTGCTGAGAAAAGAAAGAAAGAGACCACTTGGTGAAAAGTATGTTATGCCTAGGACCATTGAGAATTTGTCTTTTCTCAGCCCAGTTTCCCTCTCCGCTACTTTTGGTTCTGTGAAAGGGACCAAGTTACTGAACTGACTCTACCCTAACTGGAAAATGACAGTGAGAGTAGCATACAACTCAGAGACTTGCTATGATACTTGAATCTTTGTATGCAAAGCACTTACACAATGTCTGCATTTTCTAATTGCTGGCTGAAGTTATTTTTTCATAGGCTCTATGCTCTCCAGTAGAAGCATCTTTCTTTTTACTCAGTATTGGATTTCCAGCACCTAGCATCTTGTTTTAACATGGCATCAATTGCTAGGAAATAAATAGCAAAATAAATAAAACATCAAGCACACTCAGTATCAGAAGGAGATGACTCGAGAGGCAAGTCGAGGAGAAAAGTCATATTTTGGTTTACCTAATTCTTTTTTCTTTTTGAATATATTTTTTATTGATTTCAGAGAGGAAGGTAGAGGAAGGGAAAGATAGAAACATCAATGATTAGAGGGAATTTGTGATCGGCTGCCTCCTGCGTGACCCACACTGGGATCGAGCCTGCAACCCGGACATGTACCCTGACTGAAAATTGAATTGTGACCTCGTGGTTCATAGGTCGATGTTCAACCACTGAGCCACACTGGCTAGAGCAGTGGTTGGCAAACTGCGGCTCTATTGACTAATGAGTTTGCCGACCACTGCTAGGGAAAATCACTTAAAAAACATTTTAATAATGTACTAATGTCTTTAACCTGAAGTCAAAACTTCTGGGTAAGGGTAATACCTTACACAGTGGTTGGCAAACTCATTAGTCAACAGAGCCGCAGTTTGCCGACCACTGGGCTAGGGGTTTGCCTACTTCTTAAGGGTAATCTAGTAGTAGCATGAAGGCATGTATGTGTGTACATTATATAAATATTATATACACATATATGTGTACACACATAATATTTATATAATGTACACACATATACTGATGATAAATTTAACTGCATTTGATGTTGAATATTTGTATATATTCTGTGCCATGGAGGCAGGCAGAACTGCATGAACAAGAATGTGATATGAGCACTAGGGGCTCAGTGCACAACGACTTTGTGAACCTTGAAAGGAACTGTGGGCCACAAGGCTGCGGCAGGCATAGGGGCAGGTCTTGGCCGATCCTCCCCACCCCTGCCCAGCCCCTCTCACCATGGCCCCTGGTCCCCTGTCTGCCGGAAGCCCCACTCCCGCTGCTGCCGCTCCCACACGCTGATGGCGCTGGCTCTGCACACACCCGCTGAAGGCGCGGAGCAATTGGGGCCGGTGCCAGCAGCGGGTGCGAGCAGGGCCAGTGCTGTCAGCAGGTGTGAGCGGCGGCTGCTGCCCTAATTGCCCCTCAGGAGCTGGGGGTGGTGGAGAAGCCCTCAGGGGAGATCCGGGCCAGCAGCCACTGCTTGCACCCACTTCTGGCACCAAGCGATTGGAACTGGCCCTGGGGACTGGCAGCGGGTGCGAACAGGGCCTGCGCCGGCTGCAGGCGCAAGAGCCGGGCGGGACTGTGGCACACGGGAGAAAAGAATTTTCAGTAACCACCAGAGGCTTGCCCCAATGACAGTGACTGGTGCCCCACCTTGGTCTGGTGCCCCCTGCTCACTCACTCCACCATTCTGCTGTGGCCAACACCTGCCATGTTCCACGCACAGGTCCCTGGTGGTCTGCACATGTCATAGTGACTGGTTGTTCGGTTGTGCCAGTTGTTCCACTGTTCAGTCAATTTGCATATTAGCCTTTTATTATATGAGATATGCAAATTGACCGAACAGTGGAACGACCGGTCACTATGACACACACTGACCACCAGGGGTCAGACGCTCAACTCAGCAGCTCCCCCCTGGTGGTCAGTGTGCTCCCACAGGGGGAGCATCACTTAGCCAGAAGCCAGGCTCACGGCTGGCGAGCACAGCGGTGGTGGAGGGAGCTTCTCTGCCTCCACAGCAGCACTAAGGATGTTAGACTACTGGCTTAGTTCAAGAGGGAGTGGGCCTAAGCCATCAGTCAGACATCCCCTGAGAGCTCCTCGGCTGTGAGAGGGCACAGGCCAGCCTGAGGGACCCCCCCCCCCAAGTGCACAAATTTCATGCACCAGGCCTCTAGTATAGGATAAAGTTCAGGATCAAATATTTGTTCAGTAGCTAAAATGTATAAATGCTTATGTACTTATTATTTCTTCAGCTAAATTTTTGTTTACATTTAAGCTTTTTATTTGCACGATTTTATACTTTATTTTAAAAATTATGCATCAGTTCCTATGTCAATATATTATGGTATTGGCCATTTTTAATAAAATCTGTATGTGATGCAAAATAAGAAATTTATGTGATGAAGTTAAGGCTGTACTACAGGTAATTTATAATCTGATATCCTATATTTTATTTTGTGATACACATTTTTGAAGTTATAATAAACCTCAATTGATGATAAGTACCTTTCTTTGAATTATCATACTCCATATTTTCAACTTTTTACACATAATATTGCTTTAGTTACATGTCTTAGTTAAGCTTTCCTGAAGACTTTTCTTCTTTCAACATAGCAGTATCCTATCTAATAAAAGAGTAATATGCAGATTGACCATCACTGCAACACACAATATAGTTGCCCCCATGTGGTCAAAGATCCTGCCGCCATGTGGACACAAGATGGCCTGCAGGGGAGGGCAGTTGGGAGGCACCAAGCCTGCAAGGGAGGGCAGTTGGAGGCGATCAACCCTGCAGGGGAGGGCAGTTAGGGGTGACCAGGCTGGCAGAGGAGGGAAATTGGGGGCAAACAGGCTGGCTGGGAAGCAGTTAGGCATCAATCAGGCTGGCAGCGAAGTGGTTAGGGGGTGATCAGGCTGGCAGGCAGAAGCGGTTAGGGGCAATCAGGAAGTCAGGCAGGTGATCAGTTGGGAGCCAGCAGTCCTGCATTGTGAGAGGGATGTCCAACTGCCCGTTTAGGCCCAATCCAGACAGTTGGACATCCCTCGAGGGGTCTCAGATTGAAGAGGGTGCAGGCTGGGCTAAGGGACATGACCCCCTCCGTGCACGAATTTCGTGCACCAGGTCTCTAGTTAAAAATATAATTTTTTGAATTTCAGTATAATATTTAAAAAATTAATTTGTAAGCAAAAGATCAATTTTAAATATTTATTTTCTTTTTAATATTTTCACAAAATATATATTAAAATGTAAATCTATTTCCTTACTATATTCAAACACATTGTTATAAAGCTAAAACTCCAACTGTTTTATTCTGCAAGGTTAATTTTTAATTACATCTTGTTAAAAATATGTTATTGAACATTAAGAAACTAAGATGTCACTAGTTTAAATAATAATATGGGAGGATGTGGAGACTGGAATAATGGCATAAATGAAGAAATACCAAATAAGATGAAAATAATACCATTTGCTTAAAACCTACAAATTAATGAAAATGACATTCTCCTTATTTAATATATTTAGTGCATTCTTTTTGTTTCTCACTGAATATTCTTCTATGATTAACACTGTAGTAATCTGGATGAATGCTAGCAAAAATAACAAAACCAAGCTGATTGATCCCATTACACATTCATGCTATTCAATCCAGAGCTTTTATTCTTAACAAATGACAATAATTTCTAATTGGCGCCCACAGATATTTTTCAGATTTTAAACACGAACTATTCTCCTCAACATACTCTCCCACACACAATCTCTGCAAACTAATTCACTCTCCATTCTGTGAAGATAGAAACCATCTCTTGTAAACACCTTCAGTTTCTCCTCTTAGAGCTCATGATTGCATGAATCACCTACTCTCTTTTTTTATCTCAAAATTCATTCCTCCTCCTCTACAAAGCTAATCACCCCCTTATAGCCTTGATCTCAGTTATCTTCCATCCAGATTTCACTCAACTGTTATGGATTTTCTCTTTTGAATTATTTTTTTAAATTCCCTCCCTCAGTGGTGACTGAGACTCGTGACAAGAATCTGCTTCTCCTTTCATGTTGGTAAATACATACATTAAGGGAGAATCAAGAAAAAATGCCCAAACATTTAAGTTTATTATATTTTACATTTATGAAGGTAATTTTATCATTATTATTATTATCCTGTTGTCGTTAATCCACACAAGAGGATATTTTTTCCATTGATTTTTAGAGAGAATGGAAGGGAGGGGGAGAGACACAGAGAGAGAAACATTAATGTGAGAGCAACACATCAATTGGTTGCCTCCCGCACACACCCAGAATCAGAGATCAGCCTGCAACTGAGATATGTGCCTTTGACTGGAATCGAGCCCTGGACCCTTCAGTCTGCAGCCAAAACTCTAACCACTGAGCAAAACAGGCAAGGGCTTGAGTCATTTCTTTAGTCTACCATGACCAACAATAAATTCTCCCACACAAAAACAAAATAAAGACAAAATTCATTTCAGTCTGTAATTGAAATTTACATTCCTCCAACTCCATTTAAGGACTCCATCTCTCCTTATCTAAACTGACATTTGACATCTTTCAGCATAAATAGTGATAAAAACATTGACTTTGTAGCTTGCATCTGGTACCAGCTAGATATGTGACCTGAGCAAAGTTACTTAATTTTGCTGTACCTGTTTCCTCATGTCTAAAAGCAGCAGTAATAACAATAACAGCCTCCTAATTCTGTTATGAGGGTTAAAAATACATGTCTAATCAAGGGCCAATGGGTGGCATATGAAATACTATATCGTTAATTAAAACATTCTTACTATTAAAGCAATCAAAGTGCTTTGACTGACTCTATCTCACTTCCCACCTGTTATTGAAAATGCTAGGAACCTGACTTGTCGTAATTCCACTATTTTGCCTTGGTCTCCTGGATCTTCAGTTTTCACAGACTTCATTCACTAAAACATATGCCAATGTTGACCCCCTTCTTGAACCTTACTCCTTGCTTCCACAGGCATTTGATTCTGCTAGCTCCTCTATCCCTCCATTGCTTCTATTACCGAATCTGTTCTCTTCCACTATAAGAAAAACTAAAGTATGTATGTGTATGCATTTCTTCCAGAACTGTTATGACATAATCACAAACTGGCAGGCAGGCGATGTAGTGTTTTCAGCTACAGCTGTGTCTTATTAGTCTACAGGGTATTTCTCTATTATTGTTTCAATTTATTATTTAAACTAAATTTATTGGGGTGACAAAACTGAGCTTTCTTTTTCCAGGACTACGGCTTTAGAAATGGCCAGGTGAGAGGTGTTCTTGTGGTGGACATCTTGTCGTGGTTTTTGCTTGCCCGGCATATTTTCCTTATTCTGATAACATATTCAGAATATTCCTGAACATACTTCTCAATTGGTATTGTTATTTACAGTCTGGGTTATAAAGCAGTTAGTATGTGAGACAAAGACATAATCAGCAGTAAATAATTCAGACTCATAATCGGCAGGGGATTTTTGTGTTTGTTTTCTGCCCTTTTCTTTTTTTGTTTTTTTCTTCGTTTTCACGTGTGTTTTTTTTTTTGTGTTTTTTTTTTAGTTTTATTAATTTTTAGAGTGAGAGGAAGGGAGAGAGGGAGAGAGAAAAAAAGAGAGGGGGAGAGAGAGAGAAGCATCAATTGGTTTGCCTCCCATACACACCCCAAGCTAGGATCAAATCCGAAAGCTGGGTTTGTTCCCTGACTGGGAAAGGAACTAGCAACCTCCTGGTGCACAGGACAACACCCAATCAACTGAGCCACAGAGGCCGGGGCCATTTTCATGATTTTTAGTTCTAGGCTTTACAGGGAGTACTGGAGGTAGACATGTGACTGAGCCCTTTTAAGTGAGAATATTTTATTTACTAGCTATAGTTATTTGTTCAGAGAAGGACATATAACCTAGTCCAAATTAATGAAACTTAACTGGGAGACTTTTAATTAATTGGCAGGTCAGGAATTCACAATTTTTAACTCTGAGTCAGCGATGCTATCAGGTTGAGAGCCTACCTAGGAGTGAGGTCAGCCTTGACAAAAGCCAAACCAAGATGACAGAGGGCGAGAGAGATACCCAGAGAGAGACTCCTAATCTCCTGATGCAATGTTATTATGTGAACACAGATACCATTATATTTTACATAAGAGACGCCTATGCTTTTTAGTCTAAGTCAGTTTGAATAGATTTTATATCACTTGCTACAGTGGAAGTAGTTTTAATGCAATGCCTATTTCAATACAAAACAGCTGTTTCCCTGGTTTAAAAAAAAAACACAGTAGAACGATTGCACATTAAATATGAAGTTTTGCCCTGCTTCTCATTAACTGATTCCTATGTAAACTTACCTTCTGGATCCATCATGTTTTTTATTGTTTACTGTTACTTGATTATGAATTAGGATAATAAAAATATATAACAACTAGAGGCCCAGTGCACAAAATTCGTGCTCGTGGGGAGGGGGAGGAGTGTCCCTCAGCCAAGCCTGCACCCTCTCTAATCTGGGACCCCTTGAGGGATGTCCAACTGCCCATTTAGTGAGATTGGGCCTAAAAGGGCAGTCAGACATCCCTCTCACAATCCAGGACTGCTGGCTCCCAACCGCTTTCCTGCCTCTGTCTGATTGCCCCTAACTGCTTCTGCCTGCCAGCCTGATCACCCCCTAACCACTCCACTGTCAGCCTGATCAACGGCTAACTGCTCCCCGGCCAGTCCAATTGCCCCTAACTGCCCTACGCTGACAGTCTGGTTGCCCCTAACTGCCCTCCCCTGCCAGTCTGGTTGCCCCTAACTTAAGGTGACCAGATTTTAACATTGGTAAAGTGGGACACCATTGACCGGGGCGGGAGGGGGGGGGGTGTATTGATTAAAAATTTGGTCTATATGGAGCAACAAAAATTTTCATAGAACACAAAAATAGTATTGTAATATATATTTTTAAATTTCAACATAAGTACAATTTACAAATATAATAAATAAAAAATTATGTATAGTATTATTTTATTCTTTGGCATATTTCTCATTTGAGTGAATTTTTTTTAGTAGCTTGCTGTCGTTGTTTAAAAGGTCATGAATTTGACGTAACGTAAGTCATAAGTGTCACTTTCAAGGCCAGCGCTAGACTTTTTGCCGCCACTATAAAATATAAATAATATGAGTACTCTGATAAATTCAAGAAAATTTACGTATTTATGAAATAAATAAATAAATTACTTACCTAAATTATCTGAATAGCTGATTTGTAATGACATCACTTGTTTAACTAGCTTACTAGCACACAGTACAATGTGTATCATGTATCGTCTGAGAGACAGTTACAAAATGTTTTCGTCGTTGCCAATCCCAAAAAATGCCATTGTTCATTAAGTCCAAACAATGGTGGTCGAATTCTAACAACTGAGCAACAATGCGAACTTTGATAAGCAGTTCTCGATAATCAGTTCTCAACAATTATTTGTTATTATTAAAGTTTAACATTATAAAATTAACAAAAATAATATAAAACTCATATCCTGGCTAAATAGCCACATGGCCACCGAAAACCGTATATTCCCTTCCCGTTCTCCCTCCGTTCCCTAGCTTGTTGTGCATTCTTTCCAAAAATCGGGAATTTTTTAAAACACCGTGGGACGCGGGACAAATTGTTAAAAATCGGGACTGTCCCACCAAAAGCGGGACATCTGGTCACCTTACCCTAACTGCCCTCCCCTGCTGGCCTGGTCACCCCTTACTCCCCTCTCCTGCCAGTCTGGTCGCCCCTAACTGTCCTTCCCTGCAGGTGTGGTCCCCCCCAACTGCCCTCCCCTGCAGGCCAGGTCCCCCCCAACTGCCCTACCCTGCTGGCCTGGTCACCCCTAACTGCCCTCCCTGCTTGCCTGATTGTCCACAACTGCCCTTCCCTGCAGTCCTGGTCCCCCCCAACTGCCCTCCCCTGTGGGCCTGGTTCCCCCAACTTCCCTCCCCTGCAAGCCTGGGTCCCCCCCAACTGCCCTCCCTTGCTGGCCTGGTCTCCCCCAACTGCCCTCCTCTGCCAGCCTGTTCACCCCCAACCGCCCACAATTGCCCTCCCCTGCCAGCCATCTTGTGGTGGCCATCTTATGTCCACATGGGGGCAACCATCTTTCACCACATGAGGGTGGCCATCTTGTGTTTTGGAGTGATGGTCAATTTGCATATTACTCTTTTATTAGATAGGATAAAAAATTAAAAATAAGTTATGAAATGTTATTTATTAAAGATATTGATTCTTTAAAACTGCAAATATGATCAATCTGCATAACATTTTATTTAAAAACAAATTTGATACTCATACATATTCAGAAATATATTTTAATATTGGTTATTTCATACATAATATAAACACTAAATGTTACTTGACTAAATTGTACACTTGCCTTGTAATTGCAAAGAATTTTGACATATTAACATTTAAATAGTAACCTATGGCAAATCAATTTCATAGCAATTAATCCTTAAGCTGCTAATTGGCATTTGATACATGTGTTAATTGATATAAATAGCATAGTAGCTTATGTTAAAAGTCAAATGTATAAGTTTCTTACAATTAAAATTTATTAATAGTAAACTTATTAGGTATACAGGTCCTGTCGTGTAATGTTAATTATATTAGATTTTGCCTCAGAAACTTATTTCCATGGAATATTTTAAACAAATTATTAAATACTGAGTAATTTTGCAGGTTATCTGCTTGATTATGAACAGAAAACTTGTACACTATGCCCTCTTATCATAAGTGATATAATTTTTTTATTTGTTTCCCATAATACCTGTGTTGCCTGTGTATTTTGCTTGATGGTATTCCATATTCCCCTTGGGTTCTGTTTTTCTTCATTCTTTTTGTCTTCCTGCTCCTCATAGTGGATAATTTCAACTGCCCCATCTTTAATTTTGCTGACTTTTTCTTTATGTGTATTTGTTCAAACTTGCTGTTGATTCCTTCTAGTGATTTTTTCATGTATGCTATTGTCATTTTCAGTTCCATAATTCCTATTGATTTTCTTTTTATAATTTCTCTCTTTACATTGATATTTTCTAGAATATTTTCTGGTTTCCTTTATCTCTTTTCCATGATTTACTGAAGGTCTTTAAGCACTTTTAAGTCACTTAAAGTCTCTTACTAGTAAGTCTACCATCTTGGTTTCCTTGGGGATGGTTTCTGTCAATTACTCTGGAAAAAAACAAATAATCAAAATTGGAAATAAAATTGGGATAAAAATTCTAGTCTTACAGAAAAAATGGATAAGGAAATATTACATACAATTGTATGCCAACAAATTAGATAACCTATAATCAATGAACAAATTCCTAGAAATACAAATATTATAAAAACTGAATAAAAAATAAATAGAAAAACTCAACAGACCTATAACAAGAAACTGAAAACATAAATAGATAAAAATACAAACCACAAGAACATGAAAATGTGGAAATACACTTGTAAAATTTAATCTTTAATTTAAAAATAAAATATAATAATTACAATAAATGGATGGGTTATAGCTGGAAATAAATTATAGTTGGAAATAAATTTATTTAACAGAAAATATATCTAAATATATTATTCATAATGCTGTACTATCCCTTTGAATGTTTCTTCTTTTCTTGCAGTTTTCTTGCTTACAATTATTTATTCTAATTCTAAGTTGATATTCTTCATTTTATATATTTTTTAAAAGAAAATTATCTGTTTCAAGTGTAGATATTGAGTAGTGGCATATTGTTATTTCAGGAAATGTGGGCTATCAGAAAGCAAAATGCAGTTTTGTAATCAATTGTTAAAACTTAACTGGAGGGGGCATCCCATTGTTGATGCAAAAATTAGTTTATTGATATATTTATATACTTCTAAATATAAACAAAAACAGAATGTTTAAAATATAAATACATAGCTATGTTTTTACATGACTCCATAAATATATTCCTTCTAAAATCACCTTAAATAATATCTGTAGTTTTATTTATTTCCATTGGTATAACTAAATTATATTTTATTTTAGCCATAAAGTGAAATTACATTAACTTAGATTTAATATTAAAACTACAGATATTATGTAGAAATTTTGCATAATAATTTGGTACTCCATTAATCAGGAAATAAAATGTGCATATAAACTATGATTTATTGAAGGAAAATGTTATTTTACATCTGGTGCATACTGTAAAGTTTAATTCTCTATGCAACACATTAGGAACTTCACACTAACCATGAATTAAATTTAAATTAAACTGCATAATGAGGCAAGTCTTATTTTATTTGTACTATCACTTGAAAAATACCACTGTCCAAACTTGCATATACATCTCTTAAAATATAAATTGTTTTTAAAATTTATGAAAAAAAGCCTTAACTTTTTATGAGTCTGAAATAATTTAGTGTGGTATATTTCATTTTAAATACTCACATATCATAAAAGCTGCTCTCATATGAAAAACAATAGTTCAACATACAAGGTATTAAAAGAAGAAATGTAAGGCATTCTCAATTTTGGTTTTCTTTTTAATTTCTTTTCAAAAATCTTCAAATGATATCTGCAAACAGGCTCTTTATGCTTGGACCATATTCATGAACTTATTGGGGTTAGTAGTGGTTTCAGAAATAATGGTGACTATGTTTTTGTATTGTCAATAGATTTTAATGAAAACAAGGTTGCAAAACAATCTGATAAAATAAAATTATTCATTCCATAGTAAAATGTTTCTTTATTGCTACTAATCTATTTTGAAAGACTGAATGGTAACTAAAACTTTATTTCCCTTTAGTCTTCTAAGTTACAGCACAAATTACATATTTGAAAGAGTAAAATTTGTATATTTCTAGTATTATGTCAAACGATTAATCAAAATTATCACTATTTGGAATAAAGACCGATATAAACGTTTCTGAAATTGCAAAGGAAATTTAAATGAATACAAAGCATCTTCTATTTATACATTAAATGAAAATGTACATAGTCTTATTCAATAATATTTAAAAGCACTGCAATGTTGTATTTAAAGTCACAGTGACATTTTGAAAAAAAAGAATGAGAAAAACTATGAATAGGTTACCAATATTTACATTAATTTTTTTTTCATTAAAATATATGAGTATGCCTTATATTTAAACATCCTTAGCTTTCAGAAAATTATATTATATTATAAAATTACTTTCAAAATATATCCTCATACTATTTGTATATCTACACTAATAAAAGAGAAAGATGCAAATTGACCATCACTCCATGATGCCCACCAGCCAATCAGGAGTGAGTATGCAAATTAACCCAACAAGGATGGTGGGTTAATTAGCATATGGAAGCACCTAGTGGCCGTGGGCGGGGCAGCTGCTTGCGCTGCACTCTGAGCCTGTAGTCTCTAGCATAGACCCGGAGTGCCTAGGGTCCCAGAACGACCCCCAGCCACTCTGGACCTATGCACGCAGGCAGCAAGCAGCCGGGGGTGGCGTGGGAACATCCACCATGTGTTCCCGCCCCGCGGCCCCTTGCCCATGTGCTGGTACCAAGTGGCCTGTGTCCCGGGGACAGGCGTCCTCAGGAGCCAGTGCGCTCTGAATCTGTAGGCCCGCGCATAGGCCCAGAGTGGCCAGGGTCCCGGAACGCCCCTGACCACTCCAGGCCTATGCGTGCCAGTGCCAATCAGCTGGGGGCAGGGCGGGAACGTCCCCCACAGCAAGTGAGCAGACAGCAGAGCCTTCTTGCCCTTGGCCATGGCAGCGAGGGTCAAGCAGTCCCCCACAGGGCCCCCACAGAGAGCAGACACCAGGGCCTGCAGTGGCATCAAGCAGGCAGGTCCGCAGAGAGCAGAGAACCATGGGGAGCATGCCTAAGCCATCAGTAGGATGTCCCCTGAGGGCTCCCAGATTGGAGAGGGTGCAGGTCAGGCTGAGGGACCACCCCCCCCACCTCATGCACGAATTTCATGCACCGGGCCCCTAGTATTTTATAACATATTAATTGTTATAGTTTAGAACCATAACTTATTAATTTATAATATAATGATATCCCCCTGATAACTAAATTCAGTACTTTATAGATGTCTTATAAATATAAACATTTCAATTGTATGTACAAAGTCCTGAATAAGACAAGGGGCAGGAAGGAGGGGCAGTGAATTTTAAGTTATCAAATGTAAATATAAGGCAATTGAAAGAGAAAAAGAGATGTATTATGCAGTATATGGTTGATGCTTAACTTGGGTGAGTGAATATGTTGAGTCATATATTTTAAAACAAAAAATCAAATACTTGTGTTTTGTTTAGCTGAAACTTTTTTGCATGTATATTGCATACAATTTGTATTTTGAAAGGGCCCTTTTATATTCTGAACTTATATGAGATATACATATATATGCTTTCCAAAAGCAGTCCTTTGAGTTGAGTAAGTCTTCTTAGATGATTTTTATCTTCATTGTGATACACTGAGTCATATCCTGAATAAGGCCAGGGAAAGGTATTTGCCTAATTAGATGTTTCATTTAGTTACACTTTAAAGGATCTAAAATAATTATATTAAACTAGAGGCCCGGTGCACGAAATTTGTGCACGGAGGGGGGTTGTCCCTCAGCTCAGCCTGTACCCTCGCCAATCTGGGATCCCTCAAGGAATGTCTGACTGCTCGTTTAGGCCCGATCCCTGGGATCGGGCCTAAACGGGCAGTCGGACATCCCTCTCACAATCCAGGACTGCTGGCTCCCAACTGCTTGCCTACCTGCCTTCCTGATTGCCCCTAACCACTTCTGCCTGCCAGCCTTATCACCCCTAACCACTCTGCTGCCAGCCTGTTTGCCCTCAACTTCCCTCCTCTGCCAGCCTGGTTACCCTTAACTGCCCTCTCCTGCAGGGTTGATCACCTCCAACTGCCCTCCCTTGCAGGCCTGGTCCTTCTCAACTGCCCTCCCTTGCAGGCTGGGTGCCTCCCAACTGCCCTCTCCTGCTGGCCATCTTGTGGTGGCCATCTTGTGTCCACATGGGGGCAGGATCTTTGACCACATGGGGGCAGCTATATTGTGTGTTGCAGTGATGATCAATCTGCATAGTACTCTTTTATTAGATAGGATAGAGGCCTGGTACAGGGGTGGGGGCCAGCTGGTTTGCCCTGAAGGGCGTCCGGATCAGGTGGGGGTTCCTTGGGGCGTGGGGCAGCCTGAGCGAGGGGCCTGTGGTGGTTTGCAGGCGGGCCACGCCCCCTGGCAACCCAAGCAGAGGCCCTGGTATCTGGAATTTATTTTCCTTCTACAATTGAAACTTTGTAGCCTGGAGCAGAGCCAAGCCTGGGGCTCCCTCCGAGGCCCGCAACCATTTGTGTTGGGGTTATAATTGAAACTTTGTTGCCTTAAGCGGGTGGACCCGGCCAGGGTGTGCGGAAAGCTTTGCTTCCCCTGTTGCCTGCTCTCTCAAACTCCATTTTGCCGCCATTTGTTTGAATTTGTTTACCTTCTATAATTGAAACTTTGTAGCTTGAGTGGAGGCTTAGGCCTACAATGGCTGGCAGAAAGCTTGGCTTCCTCTGTTACCTAGGAAACCTTGCTCTCTGTGGCTATAGCCATCTTGGTTTGGGTTAATTTGCATACTCGCCCTGATTGGCTGGTGGGCGTGGCTTGTGGGTGTGGCGGAGGTATGGTCAATTTGCATATTTGTCTATTATTAGATAGGATAATGAACTCTGGATTTTCCTTTGCATGATGTCTTTACCCAGTCCTGAAATACAGTAATGCTTTTTAGGTTTCTTAGATATTGGAAATCTGAAAAAAATATTTATTCAAAAAACATAAGCCAACAACATAATTGGAGATGTCATTCAAGTAGTGATCAAATATGCTATTTCACATTGCCCATATTTTCTATCTTCTGAGTAGTCATTGCACAGAAAACAAGATTTTTAAAAATCAGTCATTACAGTGAAATATATTTATGATATTTAATTGACTTGAAAATCATATTCTAGTAAAAAATTTAAATGACTTTAAAATATCCATAATAATAAAGAGCATAATATGATAATTAGACCAAATGACCTTCTGGAAGAAGCTGGGGCTGTGAGGGAAGCCCAGGTTCTGGGTGCCAGAGGGAAGCCAGTGCCAGTAGCCAGGGTAAGGAAGGCCTACTCTTGCACAAATTTCATGCATCGGTCCTCTAAGTAGATTAGTAAAATGACACCAATATGTATCTAGAGTTATATATGTTAATACAAAATACTTGCTTTATTTTGTTTGTTATTACAGTGACGTTGACTACCTGAATTGGTTTTAGTAATATTTCCTTTGAAATTTAATGAAAATGTTACTTTAAGATACTCTGGAACTATAGTTAACATTTCTAATATACTTAACTGGATAACCAATAAACTACTTAAGAAAAAACCAAATCAACAACTTGATTTTATACATTCATAAATAACTATAATGAAATACATTCTAATTACATCATTCTTTATCCACGTGAAATAAATTTTCAATAAGCACTTTGTATTTAAAGCACATGGAACACCTGTGGTTTGAAATCTGAAATGATATATTGGGTTTCAATTGTTATTTAAATTTATTGTTTCTTCTTTTCATAGCATAAAATACAAAGCATCAATACAGCATTCATACTGTGCTAAGATGCAATCATTCTAGGCTCAAGTGAGGGTCTCATCATGTTATCACAAGACTGCAAATAGGTTATTAAGCACTAGAGCAGTATGGACACTTAAAAAAAAAGCTTTTAAGTGGTAACCATGCTGAGCACAAAAGAGACAATTATGGATTTAGATGGATTTTCAAAATGATAAGAGAATTATGAATATGTTGAACAATTAAATAAAAAAAATATTTCCAAAGAATGAAAATGTGGAGTGTTTATTTTATTGCTAATATTACATTTATGTATCTTTCTTTTTGTTTTATCATAATTTACATATTCAAATCTGGTTATATGAGTCCATCATGAGATTCTAAAAGGGTGAGAAAACATGTATTGTTGATTTACTACTTTTTTTTCGGGGGAGGGGAGGAATTTTACTATTTTGCACTTAATTTAATGTTTAGGTATCTGTGATTTTATAGGGCAGAATGAGTTTTTCATTATTGACTTTACTAACCTGGTAAAAACATTCAGGCCTGCCACAACAGAGAAGACTCTAAAGTTTTAATCTCTCAACAGATAAAAGTAGGTTTCTGTTGACTTCCATAGATTTTCATTTGCCAGATTTTGTGAAATATGGACTTTGGAATACAATGCATGGATTTTGTATAATATTCTTTAAGCAACCCTTTAACTATGATCACCTCTGGGGGGTGGGGAGGAGATGTATTTAGTTGAAAATTTCTATATAATTGTTTTCCAAAAATTCATTAACCTGAGTAGCTACGTGGTCTCCAGATCTAGATAGAGCTTTCTGGGAGTCAGGAAGGAATATTGAGCCTGTTACTAAGATGTCAATTTCAGGACTGCCTCTTATTTTCCTGAGCAAGTTAACCTATTAGGTCTTCATTTCTTTTTAACAAAATGATGGTACTAGACTGATGTTTCTCTGAGTTATCTTACTGGACTAGCATACAAAATGTATTTGAGTTGAGGTATTCTACCAGAGGGCAAATAATTCATCTTTGGGGTTTGCTTCCAAAATTTTTTTCTACTAAGTACATGTGAAAAGTTAATTTTATGAAAAGTCTTTGGAAAAAAGTGCTCAAGATTTATGGGAATATGAAAGGCAAAGGGGAAGGATTTGAGAAAGGAAGCAGACATAATGCTTAGGTGTTTCTCAGCAAAAGAGGAGGTACTGGACAGGCTGAGGAGTTCCTAGCCCACGGGTAGTTTGGGTCTATGATAGACTTTGGGCAGGTAGGTTCCAGGCAGCTATAGCACAGAACAGGACCAGGCTGAAAGAGGCCTGATTTGTTCTCTGCAGTCTACTTCAGTGCCTGTGTGGACCGACAGTGCAGGGAGGGCCAACAGACCTACTGTCCTGGGGAAGCAAGGAAGCAGAGTAAGAGAGTAAGCAAAAAGCAAAAAAAAAAACCCAAAAAAACCCACAGGATTTAAAAAGGATTGAAGCCAATGCAGTGAGAATAAAATTAAAAGTTGATTGAAACAGTGTGTATAAAATGGCAGTGATGCTACCCACAAATCATAATCTGTTAACTAAGACAATCATAGGACACCAGAGGCCCTTTGTACGAAATTCGTGCACGAGTAGGCCTTCCTTCCCCTGGCTGCCAACACCGGCTTCCCTCTGGCACCTGGGACCCGGGCTTCCCTCCAGCACCCAGGACCCAGGCTTCCCTTGCAGCCCCAGCTTCATCCAAAAGGACAGAAGGACATCCAGAAGGACGTCTGGTCTAATTAGCATAGTACACTTTTATTATTATAGATGGCTCTGGAGTCTATATTTGCTGTGTAGCCATTGCATTGCTTAGTCAAATATGAAAGAACAGTAGCTATTCCATAAGCTGAGTTACCTAAGAATGGCAGCCCGGTGGTTGCGATCACACTAGATTTCCAAGCTATGGCCTACCTCTGGGTAAGTGTGCTAAAATGGGCGGGGCTGTGACTCCACAGGCACCAATAGGACCTGGTCCTCTGACACTTTACAGCCCACATTCCCAGGCAACTCCTGTAAATGGCAGCCTAATGTCACCAAGCAGCCATGTAGGCCATTTTTTCCCACTCAGAGCAATGTGGGATCCCTATACTGCACTCAAACCACGGGCATCTGCCGCTGAGACTCTGACCCTGGCATGCCATTCCACTGGATGATGTGGAGACTAAGGAACTACCTCATTCTTTGTCTTGCTGATCCTGCACTTGTGATTTTCTTTTTCTCTCCTATCTCATTAATTCATTTCCTTAACCCATGTTTTTTGACTTTGTACAAGTCTTCCTGACTCCTGGTTCCAGTGTGACTCTGAAGGGTCCCACCCAAAGCAACACAGTTCAAACCCTAACTAATCAAAACATTCCTCTAAGTCAGGGGTGGGGAACCTCCTTTTTTTTTTTTTTTTTTTTTTTTCTGTCAAGGCCATTTGGATATCTATAACGTCATTCTCAGGTCATACAAAATTATCCACTTAAAAATTAGCCTGCTGTATTTGCTCAGACATTTAATTAACTCACCCCTAATGCCTTGGCAGGGCCAGGCCAAATGATTTCGAGGGCCGGACATTCCCTATCCCTGCTCTGAATGGATAAGTTACACTTTCAGTCACTGAATTTTGCATATATCTATTGGAAGAATGTCATTGCAAGTTTGTGTGTATTAGGACTCATTCAAAACATAAAGGAATTTAGTAAAGGGAAGAACATTTTTAAAATGGCTAATTATCCACTTAATTGTATTCATTATGTAACTGTTTTCTAAAGGAAACATCTCTGAAGGTGATTCTTGCCTAGTGGAAGACATGTATCAAACCGAACTTTATTTTAAGAAACATAGGGGGGGGGGATGCATAGTGACAGGACATATGTATGATCACAACATAACATAAACAATGTCCTTCTGCTTTAAAAAATACAAATTTTCTCTGCCTGCTTTTCCTTGAATTTGCAGGTTCTGAGCTTGAGAACAACATGATGTTTTAACAGTTTGACATAAGAAATTACACATTTTTTTTTTTTTAGCTAGCAGAAAATCACACTACATGCCTACTCTAACCCTATGATTTCTCAATTTTGAAAAACACACCTCTAATTATTATTACACCAATTAAGAAACTTTAGGACTGTAGGCTCCAAGGAATAATGGAAAAGGCCTGAGAAATTAAAATTTTACTCAGAATGTTTTTCCTTCTTGCCTTAATCAGGGATATGGCTGTGTTATAAATGGACCAAGCTTTTAACGAAAGATCTAGTGTACTTGCATTTCTCTAATATGGGTCAGGAAGCAATGATGACATTATTCAAGGTATAATCATGATAACTATCCATTAGCATCTCAAATGAATCATTGTGATTTCTAACTATATTTTTTCAGTATAACTTAAAGCAACTTCAGAGCTCACATCAAAAACCTTAATTACAGGTTATTTTAAAGATGTTATCCATGTTAATAGCCATTACTAAAATATCAATTTGGAGGAAATGGATAATGAGAACATATGATGGAGCACTCTTTCTTTACAGTTTATTTTAAAACATTTAAAATAAAACAAGGTACAATAAGCTAAGGTTCTTCAGGATAATGTTGAATCACTTTATTTCAATAATCCAATTTGAACTGTATTTCATGACTAATTTTAAAAATTTGTATTATTTCCGTGTATACTAATAGATGTCCCATTTTAAATGAAAAGTCATAAGATTAGAAATCAGGAAAATAGCACTTTTGTTATAAAATTTTGAAGTAGCATTTCATAATTATATAGAAAAGAGAGTATTTATTTGTATAAACACTAAAAATGTAAATCACATGCCCAGCTGGTGTGGCTCAGTGGTTGAGCAATAACCTATGAACCAGGAGATCATGGTTCGATTCCTAGTCAGGCACATGCCCAGGTTGCAGGCTCTGTCCCCAGCAGGGAGTGTGCAGGAGGCAGCTGGTCAATGAGTGATTCTGTCTCATCATTGATGTTTCTCTCTCTCTTCTCTCTCTCTCTCTCTCTCTCTCTCTCTCTCTCAATCTTCCTTCGTCTCTGAAATTGAAAGAATTAACTAGCTAACTTAAGACAGGAAGGGAAATGGTCCAGAGAGGATAGAGGCATCTTGGCCTGAGTAATTAACACAGCCATAACCCAAGGACAGAGGTATCTCTGGCCTGAGCAGCTAGGAGAGTCATAAAGGTAATACACCTCTGGACAAGAGGGAAAACGAGGGTGCTTTACTGTGAGCAGAGAAGCCAGCAGTTTCAGTCTCAAGGCTTGGCAGGATAAGGTTGCTAGGTACCATAAGACAGATCAAAAGTAACTCCAACTTTAAGAGATAAGATGAATATATGAAGGACAAAGAAAAGACACAGGATATAGGGGAAAGAAGGAGGGGGGCACCACGTGGGCTTTGGCCTTAGCAGAGTGACCAATGAGGAAAGCACGGGGGTCCTAAGTTAGGGAAGAGTCTAATTAGAAAGGGTCATGTTCAGACTAAGAGCCACAGCCTTTATAATGCCTTAAGATAAAGAAAGCAGTAGCCACCCTTCTTAAGGGACCCCTGGCACAGAGGGACAGACTCTTAGGAATTTAGGATTATGGTTTCAGAGATAATGCCTGCTTGCAATAAAATTTCTGTATGTCTCACCTACCACCTTTTGTCCGTGGCTTCATTCTTTGAATCAGTCTGGACAAGAATCCAGGGAAAAAAATCACCTTTGCATCCTGCTCAATAAAACAACCTGAATCAAAATCAACAAAAATATATTTAAAAAATGTAAATCACAAAATAGAATGTATAGCTTTAAAGTTATACTTTGTTTGCCTCATTTATTCCAGGGTTACAAAAACAATATAAGAAAGCAATGTCTTATCAAATTATAATTATTTGAATCATCTGTTTAATAAATAAAAAGTAATATACTAATCAATAAATACATGTTTAGAGATAGTTTTAGTGCATAATTTAAAAATCCTCAAAAATAAAATTAAAGTCAAATATAAAACTTTTTTGTTATTCAAAGCATGCACATTCAAATGACTTGATTCAATTACTGTAGATATTTTATTAGAATATCCAAATCAGATATATGGATTTACAAAAATATTTTGAATATTTATTTCATCACATATTCTTATAAGCAAGATTTGGCGATGCCAAAGTAATCTACTGATATTCTGCTCACATCACCTTCATTGCCTAAATTAAGTTTCATTCAGTTGGAAAATGCCTCTGAGCACTGTGTTTTGTGACACACAATAATTACAAAGTTAATTTTGCAAATGTCATAAGCTTAGTACTTTAAAGATTTATTTTAATTTTTTCAATGATATGCCTAATAAAATTTTAACATTTTAAGCAACTTTATTAAACTCAAGAAAATTATTATTTTAACTAAAAAAGACATTAAGGGTGTCTTTCAAATTAATCTCTTCTTTGTCATCACAAATTTTTGAAATATAAAAGAAAAATAGGATAAAATTATAATACTCTAACCCCAAAAATGTATTCTTGACTTACATATTTTAAAGTTACTCATCTTTTTTAAAAGATGTTTGAATAATTTTAGGAGAGCTGTGATGTTTTAGTAGATTACCTTTTTACTTAGGTAGTCTTTTTAAGTCCACTTTATCTCTTTATGATACTCATCTATTCTCTAATACATTATAATGTCATTTTTTTTAGAAAATAAGATTATTAAAATAACTTTCAAGTAAGCAATTTAATTGGTTGGTCATTGGTTTCATGTATTATTGAAAAAAACACATTAAGGAACATTTCATAAATTAGAAAGTATTCATTAACATGGATTTGTTGAAAAAAGAATAAGTTGGCTTTGGGCATAAAATATCCTATATAATAAAGAGGCAATATGCAAATTGACCATCACTCCAACATGCAAGATGGCTTCCCCCATGTGGTCACAAGATGGCCTCCACAAGATGGCCAGCAGGGCAGGCAGTTGTGGGCAATCATGCCTACAGGGTAGGGCAATTGGGGGTGACCAGGCCATCAGGGCAGGGCAGTTAGGGGCATTCTGGCCAGCAGGGGAGCAGTTAGGCATCAATCAGGCTGGCAGGGAAGTGGTTAGGGGGCAATCAGGCAGGCAGGCAGGCAGGCAAGCATTTGGGAGACAGTAGTCCTGGATTGTGAGAAGGATGTCCAACTGCCCAGTGGGATAGGGCCTAAATGGGCAGTTGGACAGTCCTCAAGAGGTCCCAGATTGTAGAGGGTGCAGTCTGGGCTGAGGGACACACACCCCTACCCCCGTGTACGAATTTTACACACCAGGCCTCTAGTATAATATATATTGATATGTAAAATATATAAGCATATATATTTTTAACATACATAGGTAATGTGAAAAGAGCTATTTTATTGCAAGATAACATTTAAAAAGATAAAATAGTAATAGTCTTTACTTCCTATAATTTCTGTTTGCTATCAATTTAAAAACCTAGCAAAAAAAACAACCTTTTTTATTTTTATTTTTTGGCCAGTCAGCATGACTCAGTGGTTGAGCATTGACCTATAAAGCAGGAGGTCACAGTTCAACTCCCAGTCAGGGCACATGCCTGCGTTGTGGCTCCATCCCCAGTAGGGGTCATGCAGAAGGCAGCCGATCAATGATTCTCTCTCATCGTTGATGTTTCTGTTTCTCCCTCTCCCTTCCTCTTTGAAATTAATCTACACTAATAAAAGAATAATATGCAAATTGACCATACCTTTGTGACACCCACCAGCCAATCAGGAGTGAGTATGCAAATTAGCCCAACAAAGATGTTGGGTTAATTTGCATATGCAGATGCTGAGCAACTGGGGGCAGGGCGGGAAGCTTGCATTGTTGCCATGACGAGGATGCAGGCATTCCACAGCTCCCCAGATGCTCCGGGCCTCTGGACAGCATGGGAAGGCAGAAAGGCAGCTCTGGGCCGCAGCAAAGGCAGTGCTGGCCTGATTGATGCTTAACTGCTCTCCTGCCAACCCGATCACCCCCAACTGCCCTCCCCTGCAGGCCCGATTGCCCCCAACTGCCCTCCCCTGCAAGCCTGGTTGCCCCTAACTACCCTACCCTGCAGGCCTGGTCACCCCAACTGCCCTCCCCTGCAGGCTTGGTTGCCCCCACCTGCCCTCCCCTGCTGGCCATCTTAGGGCAGCCATCTTGTGGTGACATAGGGGAGGCCATCTTGTGATGACATGGAGTGGCCATCTTGTGATGATGTGAGGGCGTCACACTAGGGTGTGTGGGCGCAAGGGCCACCTAGGTTTTTATTATTATAGATTACATTATCAAATATAAATTTTTAAAACAATTAAATAAGTAGTCATGATCCAATTAGGTGCTCATGAAAATACATTTATTAATTTTTCACATTTTAAACTAGATTATTTGCCATGAAAAAAACTGTTACTATACAAACTGAAAGTTGGTCTGTAAAAGTAAATCTGGGTAATTCAAGGTGAACTCTTTTATTTTTGTCTTAGAATTACTCATTTAATTTCCAAAAGGGAAAAGATTTACATGTAGATGTTTTATTATCTTCTATCATAATTAGTGAGTTCAAATTACTAAGGCATATTTTCCTTCAAGTTTCGAAATGATTTTAGGAGCCTATTTTATCTGCATTGGAAAAAATATTTGGATGAAACATTGAAAAAAATTGAACCAGTTTGTATGTTATGAAACTAACACCCACTTCCATATGTTCATGTTAATTAATTCTCAAAGTGTTAGTTCACTGTCATGCAGACAAATCCATAAAAGAGCATAGACCACTCCACCCCCAAAATAATGAATGACAAGGCTCTGGCAGCAGATAGTGACTAGGTCATTTCTTTTTACATCTGCAATCATACCTGTCTGGCCTAGAAAACACAGAAATATTATGAAAAATATATATTCTTTATACCCGGGGTTGCCCAACTTAGAGAAATATGTAGAAAGGTCTATGCAAAGATAAATACACTAGAGGCCTGGGTGCAGAAAATTCGTGCACGGAGGGGAGGGTGTCCCTCAGACCAGCCTGTTCCCTCTCCAATCTGGGACCCCTCAAGGGATGTCCACTGGGATCGGGCCTAAACGGGCAGTCGGACATCCCTCTCACAATCCAAGACTGCTGTCTCCCAACTGCACGCATGCCTGCCTTCCTGATTGCCCCTAACTGCTTCTGCCTGCCAGCCTGATCACCCCCTAACCACTCCCCTGCCAACCTGATTGATGCCTAACTGCTCCCCTGCCCGCCTGTTTGCCCCCAACTTCCCTCCTCTGCCGGACCGGTCACCGCTAACTGCCCTCCCTTGCAGGGTTGATTGCCTCCAACTACCCTCCCTTGCAGGCCGGGTGCCTCCCAACTGCCCTCCCCTGCTGGCCATCTTGTGGTGGCCATCTTGTGTCCACATGGGGGCAGGATCTTTAACCACATGGGGGAAGCCATATTGTGTGTTGGAGTGATGGTCAATCTGCTTATTGCTCTTTTATTAGATAGGATAGAGGCCTGGTGCAGGAGTGGGGGCCAGCTGGTTTGTCCTGAAGGGTGTCCCAGATCAGGGTGGGGATTCCCTTGGGGCGTGGGGCGGCCTGAGCGAGGGGCCTGTGGTGGTTTGCAGGCCGGCCACACCCCTGATGACCCAAGTGGAGGCCCTGGTATCTGGAATTTATTTACCTTCTACAATTGAAACTTTGTAGCCTGGAGAGGAGCCAAGTCTCCTGCATGCTCCACAGCCAGCAACCATTTCTGTTTGTGTTAATTCACCTTCTATAATTGAAACTTTGTAGCTTGAGTGGAGGCTTAGGCCTGGCAAGGGCATGCAGAAAGCTTGGCTTTCTCTGTTGCCTGGGAAACCTTTCTCTCTGTGGCTGTAGCCATCTTGGTTGGGTTAATTTGCATACTCGCTCCTGATTGGCTGGTGGGCGTGACTTGGACTGGTGGGCGTGGCTTGGGCATAGCAAAGGTGTGGCCAATTTACATATTACCATTTTAATAGGTAGGATGACTGAACACTGTGGTGAAAATCAGTGCATTTATAGAAAATTTTAATTACTATTATTGATGTCACCATTAATATTTTAGACTAGTGTTCCTGTTGCAGGAAAAATCCTGCAATAGGGTTTCCTGCTGTACTCTACCCCGCCCTGCCTGCTCTCCTCCCTTGTCCCCTGCCCGCCTTTTCCGTCAGTCCCCTGCTTTTCTCCCTTCTCTGCCAGCCCACCCGCTCTCCTTCCTTTTCCCCCAGCCCTGCCTCCGCTCCTCCCTTCTCCCCAGCCCCGCCTTCTCTGCCAGCCTGCTAGCTTTTCTCCCTTCTCTGCCAGCCCACCCGCTCTCCTTCCTTTTCCCCCAGCCCTGCCTCCGCTCCTCCCTTCTCCCCCGCCCCGCCTTCTCCGCCAGCCTGCCTGCTTTTCTCCCTTTTCCGCCAGCCCGCCCACTCTCCTCCCTTCTCCCCCAGCCCCACCTGCTCTCCTTCCTTCTCCCCTGCCCCGCCTTCTCCTCCAGCCCGCCTGCTCTTCTTACTTCTCCCCCGGCCCCACCTCCGCTCCTCCCTTCTCCTCCCCCAGGCTTGCGTGCTTCTTATTTCTTGGGATAATTTGCATACTCATCCTTATTGGTTGGTGGGCATGGCTTGGCTGGTGGGCGTGGCTTGGTGTAGCGAAGGTGTGGTCAATTTGCATATTTGTCTATTATTAATATTTTAGATGGCTATGTATGAAAATCAGATTTATTTCTTCTCAATTTAATATTGAGAAGAAAGCCCTAACCGGTTTGGCTCAGTGGATAGAACATTGGCCTGCAGACTGAAGGGTCCCAGGTTTGATTCTGGTCAAGGACATGTACCTTGGTTGCAGGCACATCCCCAGTGGGGAGTGTGCAGGAGGCAGCTGATTGATATTTCTCTCTCATCAATGTTTCTAACTCTATCCCTCTCTCTTCCCCTTTGTAAAAAATCAATAAAATATATTTTAAAAAATATTGAGAAGAAAAATCACCTGAAGTCTTATAAAAGTCTTATAAAACAATTTTTCAGCTCTCTGAAGAGAACTAATAAGGTTTGAGTGTAAAAAGGGAGACTTCCAGAAATTATTAACAGATAATTGGCAACTTGACTCTCATAAAATGAGAGTTCCATTTGTAACCTTGATCATCTAGATTATCCCTCAAAATTATTTATCTTAAAAACAAAGTTAGCAGAGCAAATGTTTACTTATCTGCTTCCCACGAAATAATGGGGCAAGTTGAGGGAAGAATAAATGCCATTCATACTGCATATAATAATTGATAACAAAATAGTTTTATGAGCCCATCTTATTGAAGTATCATTGTCTTAATGGAATATGTAATAAATATTTGCTGACTAGATTGAGTTCATTTCTGCATGTGGTTATGAAACCAAAATGTTGTGTTTGAGTCAGAGTTCATTGTCTTGCAAAACTAAAGGATATATTCTTGGACAAAAACAATTATTGGAAGCAAATTTTTTGAGAGAAGCCAGTCCTGGAAAAGGTACAGCTGGGGTGCTGGGGTTTCAAATGTAAGCCAGTGTCCAGAGCTTCCCATCCACGTTGCAGTCAGGTATAGTTCAGCATCCAAACTAATTCAAGTCCTTATTAACCTATGTGTGGTAGACGGGTGCATGTTTGCTAGCTCCTAGTTGGTCCTTTCAAAGAATTCTACCTTAGCAACGTCCTTGGGATTGGTTCATATGCCTCACTGCTTTTGTGATTGCTTATCTGCAAACTTCCTGTCTTAGCAACATCCATACATTTTTAAAGCTCATGTGTCTGTGCATACCCTTCTTCCCTGCCCAGAGGGGTTGCCTTAGCAATTCTACCAAGTTGGGTCTAGTCTTCCCCACCTACCTGGTCTAGGTCTTTTGTCTGTCTCTGTAGTTTTTCTCAGAACTGGGCTCAGCAGCAAGTTGTATTGTGCTCTTGTCTGCAACACTCCACTTCCCTCCCCTTGTGATCCTGTCCCTCTCTATCTAGCCCTTCTACCTCCTCAGTTAGTTGTTAATTCTTATAAAGAGAATTCATTCATCAGCTTTCTTCTTTTTTCTGGTTTTAATTTTAAGTTACATTTAAATTAAAGTTAATTTTACTTTTGTCGATATTACTTTCACCGAATTGCTTAAAGGTAGGTATTTTCTTCTCTTTGTCCTTCAATCCTTACTATTTTGTTTGTTGTTTCTCTTGCTGTAGTTATGTTGTTAGGTCTGGTTGGATTTAGAAGTTGAAATTTAAGCTATTAGCTACATGTTAAACTGATTTAAATTACTTACCAAGAAAACTAATGATTGATCACAGTATGAAAAGGAAATGGAGACAATACTGACATTTAGAATGGAATAACCCATTTTCCAATAATTAAAATCCCTTTACCTTACAAGGTTGAGTAAGATCCTCAAGATTTATATCTCTTTTTTAAAATATATAATGAAAATATAGACCTAGGAAAGTGATCTGATGCATGGAATTATAAAACAACCTGAAAATATGGATCTATAAGAAAAATACATGCTAAAACAAAGATGCTAAATAAGGAAGAAAAAAGCTATTTTATAACATATTACGCTCAGATCTGTTAATATTTTAATATAAATAAGATATTACCCAAGTCTATCTTTATTATGTAAATTTTAATATAAACATCGAAAATGTACATAAATATCAATACATCATATTATCACATGCAACTTTGCTAAATTATCTTTTCACTTTGTTTAACAATAGTATAAAATGACAGCATTGAAAATATAGGGAAAAATGAAAAAATGTAATTTAATAGCGAAAACAGATAAACAGATTTATATATAGTCTTCATTTTTTAAAATTTCCTCTCTCTTTTTCTTTCTACTTGGATCTTTTGAATTCATTTTAGATTGATGTGTCTCTCTCTCCCATTGATATTTCCTCTCTCTGTCTTTCCCCCTCCCTTGCACTCTCTAAACAATCAATGGGAAAATATTCTCTGGTGAGGATTAACAAAAAAAAAAAAAGAAGAAAAAAGAAAAGGGAACCTTAGGACACTGTTACTTGGAACCTAAATTGGTGCAGCCACTATAGAAAACAGTAGGGAGGTTCCTCAAAATATTAAAAAATAGAACTACCATATAATCCAGCAATTTCACTTCTGAGTATGTATCCCAAGTTAATGAAAACAGCATATCAAAAGTATATCTATACTCCCATGTTCATTGCAGCATTCTTCACAATGGCCAGTATATGAAAACAATAAACTTGTATGACCTGATTTTATTATTTTTAGTTTCATTTTAAATCAACTGGTTGTGTTTGTTAATGTCTAGGATTTAGATATATTGTCAAATTCAATGAACTTAAAAGAAATTATATCTGTTCATTTTTAATGAGTTAATCTGACTACCATTATAAACGTATTAATTACAACTAGAAAAGTTTTATCTACCTGCTAATAAAATAGTATGCATTAATCCTTTTACTTTAGACTGTCAACTAATTTATAAGAGACCTTTTTCCATTAACACAGATATGGCTTTTTGGGGAATATGTGATTCAGCTTTTGCTTATAAAAATTTTGGTTCTATTGCCTTTGAAAATCTCCGACCTCTCTAGTAATTATCCAAGAAGACTGCAATGATACTTTATATCGGTTGTTGTACATACAATAGATGCAAAATTATGGAGGAGATAACTAATTTTTCTGTCACTTAATCAGGGTCAATAAGTACAACTTTGCTCATTAACTGCTAAAATTAATAGCATGACTTCAAATAATTTTCACACTTTGGATATAATGTCTTAGATTATGTTAAAAATTGCAATTATTACAAGATTTATTTTATGATTTAATTCTTATACCTTCTTTTTCAAAACACTCCATGTACATCCTGTTAAAATGAATATTGTTTTTAATGATGTTATTTTCCCTTGTATTTTTTAGAAAAGTTAACTTCATAATACAAGTAAATATCAAGTTATGACAATAGCTTACTTATGTAAATCCCTCTTAGATTAGCTCTTAAAAATGAACCAATGATAAAAACACAATAGCAATAGCCTTTTTGATTTTGTACCCTAACCTCAGAAGAACAGCTTGAGGGACTATTATGCAGACCAGAAAAAGCTAAGCTCATTAAAATCAAAATGAGATGGAAATTTTATGATCATGACACATGCATACTTTTGGAATTATTTTAGTAATTTTCATATTTTTCCTTCATATATGCATGATATTATTATGTGTTTCTTTAAAAACATCTCACAGAGTTGTTTTTAAGAGACATACATGGCATAACTTTGTTATTATCACTTTACATTATAAATTAATATACTTCCAAGAATTCTTATGTTTTTTATTAATTTAATTGACATCTTACCCTTCAAAACATTACAAAGAAACCAATCAAAAATAATTTACTTGACAAAATCTTTGGTTAATTCTGAAATACTCTCATGCTATTTTCACTTTTATTTATTTATTTCTTTGACTTTGCTGGAATAAAAGTTAGTGTTTCTTCTAGTTGCCTTCAGTTATAGCCACCAAGCTAATCAAGTGTGTTGAGTAGTGGAATAGAGGACAACAATCCACTTTGAGTCTTTATGATACCTATTCTCTTATATAATATATAAATTCTTCTACAGTATTTAAAATGACTCTCAAATTAGTTTTTAATTTGCATATGCACTTATTTGTTTAAGAAAGAGTATAATGGCCTCTAGTGGTACAGAAAGAAACATCATTGCTTACATTTTCAAAGCAATAACAACAAAAATATTTTAAGTAAAAAATTTAGGAAGCTCATGCAAGTATTTCCCATGGTGTAATTTTTGAAATAATTATTCTCAATGCATTTAGTACTATGTACATAAAAACTTAGTAAAATACTCTCAGTCATCACATACATAAAGCATATCACATACATAAAGCACATACTTATATGTTATAAGGTTATTGAACATGTTTTACTGTAAAGCATGTAAATTATTGATAAAATAATGAGAATTAAAGAATTATAGAGGATTTATTTATACTTTAAGGTGTATATTGGTTAGAGCTTTGTGAGCAATCATAGTAATCATAATTACACTAATAATCTATACTAATAATAGTTTAGGGCTATCACGACAGGATGGATGACCGAACACCTGGGTCCCAGAGGCAGAGGCGGCGGTGGGAGTCAGGCCTGGGTCCATCACCAGTTAGACGGCATCTAAGGATGAGGACCATCACCTCAGCCAGAACTCAAGATGGTCACCTGGCCTGGCCTGGCCCCTCCTCAGAGGCAGTCCCTTTCCTCCATGTACACTGCAGAGGACAGACAGGGATGCCTAAGAGGCTGGGGCCATGGTGCCCCATCCCTACCTACTCCCCTGGCCTCCTTCACCTGTGGCCCCACAGAAGGGTATGTATGAGAGCCCTTCCCCTTACCTCTCACCACTGTCTCCAGCCATCCCTCAGCACACAGGCATATCGGCTTTCAAACGTGCCCTACTCACTTCCTCTCACCCCCTTCCAGGGCCTCTGTTCTGGATGGGGCCTTTGGAATCCAGGGCTCTGGGGTTTTACAACAGAGCTGGGGTGGGAAAGGGTAAACAGCACTAAAGATGGCTGATAAGGCCACCCACCTCTGCCTCAGCTTGACCAACTAGTTCAGCCTCAGAACGTGGCACTCCAAGGGGATCCCTACTTCCCCAGCAATGCCTCTAGGGCCTCAGCCCCAGTACCAACCTCCTCTCCCCCTTGGCCCTCCCCACAGCTGGTGCTTGCTGCAGCTCCGTGTGCCTTACTTAACCACCCCTTGTTCCTACAAAGGAGGCTGAATCCTTGTATGTTATATTCATATGAACTTTGTAACATTTTGGAAAAACAAAACAAAACAACGACCAAGAGAATGCCGCAGTCAATGTCCGGAGTCCGGCTCAGGAGAACGGAGAGAAGGGAGAATTCCATAAGTTGGCTGATACAAAGATATTTCTGAGTGACTGCCTGGCGTGTGACAGTTGTGTGACCTCAGAGGAAGGAGTCCAAGTTTCTCAGCAGAACACCAAGGACTTCTGTGTTCTGAACCTTTGCTTTGGTTTTACGAATTCCCTTCTCCCCATCTGTTGGCCCCCTCCCTCTGAGGGGCGCTGTCATCATCACATGGGTGCAACTGGAATATTGTATCTCGAGAGGATTTCCCCAATGTATGTATCCTTTTATCTGATGATGAAAAAAATCCCAAAGAAAAAGAATGGAGACAGACTGCTGTCCTTTAGGCTTAAAAAAACCCCGGAAGTGTCCTGTGAAGAGCTGAGACTTGGTTCTGTCCATATGCCTCATAGAGAGACTGGATGAGGAAATGGCCCGGTTTGGCCCTGACTTTACCCACTTATGTTACTCTTGAAGGTGTCTTTGCCACAATGTGAATAAACTGCCACCTTTTGGAATATAGGCTCATACAAAAGTCTGCATTCCCAACTTTTCTTGAAACAGATCTATGTTCTGCAGCTGTGGCCACCGTCCTGAGACCAGATCCTGTCACTGGGAATCAGGGGGCACTGGAGTGGAGGCCCCCCTCCCGTGCCCTTTTACATTCAGGGATTGAGCTGAACTCACTTTGGGGGAGGCCTGGCAAGGGTGACAGGTGTCACAGATGGAAGGATGGAGAATGGAGAGGTGGACACCCTGCTCAGTCCCTCCCTGGATGGGGTCAGGCAGATGAAGGCCTGCCAGCCCACCCCGCAGTTGGGTGAGATAGCGTCCTCTGTGTCCACCTCCCACCCTGTGGTCCTGGCCACTCCCTTCAGCTCCGGGCAGCCCTCTGTGTTCCACGACAGCACTCTCTGCCCTCACATGCTGCCCGCCCTAAATGAGAAGGAAGAGAGCAGTTGGCCCACAGACAACTACACAGAAAGATAGGGTTTACGACTGGCGAGCACAGTGGTGGTGGCGGGAGCCTCTCCTGTCTCCATGGCAGCACTAAGGAGCAGTGAGTGGAGTGGTAAGGAGCAGCGAGCAGGCGGGAGGTAAGGAGCAAGGGGTCCTGGACTGTAAGAGGGATTTCCAACTGTTGGCTTAGGCCTGTTCATGGGAACGGGCCTAAGCCAGCAGGCGGACAACCCCTGAGGTGTCCCGGACTGTGAGAGGGTGCAGGCTGGGCTGAGGGACCCCCACCCCAGTGCACGAATTTTGTGCACCAGGCTTCTAATAGCTAATATTAACTGAGAATGTACTGTTTTATAGATTATAACATTTTTAACTTTACAACAACCAGATTGATTGGTATTGTAATTATTCACAGTATTGTAATTCATATTTTATAACAAAGGAAAGTAAGCCATGGGAATTTACATTTTTTTTCTCAACATCCCATTTTGTAAGGACAGAGGCAGATTTCACACTGAGAATTTCTCCTGACCCTAAAATCTCAATAACTATTTTATATCAACACTGACTATAGTGGCATGACATTTTAATATAAAATATAAATAGCTAACTCACCAATCAAAATTGTGATGTTACTTTATAAGATTTAATAAAGAATGTTAAGAGTATTATAATGGCACGGATTTTTAATACAAAAGCATACAATTTAAACATATTTTATTACTAAAAATTATTTTTATTGTGTTTAAAATATACATTAAAGTATTTTTATAAAATGCGATATTTATTTTTAATTTTATATTGGACTTGGCTGACATACTTGGTGAAGTTAACACAAAATATAAACAGTAAAAACAGAGATCATAATATTTTGATCAGCAAATGCCTTTTATTTTGTTTTTCTTTACTTTATTACTTTTTCCCATCTCCATTTATTCCCCATAGCCCTCTTCCACCTCCACATCCCCTCCCTCTGGCAGCCACCACACTGTTGTCCATGTCCATGATTTCTTTCTCTGTTTTTTTTTCTTTTTTGCTCAATCCCTTCACCCTCTCCCTGCCAATACCCACTACCCACGCACATACTAGTACACCAGAGAGCTGTCTGCCTGCTATGCATCTGTCTCTACTTGCTTGTTAGAGTCACCTTTGTACTGGATTTATCAATAGGATGTTACTTTTTCTTGCTGGGTGTTATCCCACTGTGTGGATGCACTGCCATTTGCTGATCCATTCACCTGTAAAGAACTTCTGTGTGTCCAGTTTACAGTGATTATGAAAAACTTTCACACCTATTTTTTATGTGAACATGTTTCTCTAAGGTAAATAACGAGTAAATGCTAATTGTGTTTTACTTTATGTGTCAAACTAATCTCTTTTTAACTTTCAGATTCTCCATTGGGAAAGATTCTTCTCCAAACTATATTGTTTTTCATTTTCTATTCACTTTTGCTGAGCATCTCTCCAAAATGTCTAGCTTATATTTAGGAGATTGATTACTTTAGTGAAATTACTAAACCTCCATTGTCTTCATCCTAATTATCTTATCAAATAAACAAAAAATATTTTGGATACATAATATTTCCTTTGTATATGTAACTTGGATTTAATTTGATTTAATTTTCATTATTTTATTGGATAGGGACAGACATGGGATAAAGTAAAAGGAAAACTGTATACATTATTTTGAAATATTAATTCAATGGTTCTTTTGATTATTTTTACAGGTTAGTAAAGGGCCCCCTGGGTGCTGTTAAACTGAGTACAAAGACAGCCTTAATTGGAGGCGCTGTCATCAATAGCCTTCACTATAGCAGGGATGATAATGTGCAATACGATATCTTAATAACCATCTCAATTGGCTATTAAAGTGCAGCATTGCACATGAAAATTATTCTGCTCCTCTTGCAGAAATACCCAAGAAATACAGTTTCTCAACATTTTTAGTGGTAACCTGTAACTTTCATTAGTTCTTACTATTTCAAAAATTCCTCCCATTTCTTTATCAACTCTCTACCTATCCTACCTAATAAAAGAGTAATATGTAAATTACCATCACTCCGCTATGCCCACGATTGGGCCAGCAAGAGGTGCAGGGGGTGGGACTCTAGGTGGCCGGAGTAGCTGATTGGGCCGGTGGGACGCTGAGCTCGTGTTGCCAGGCCGGTGGCTGCGCGAGCTCAGCATCTGCGCCATGGCTGTGCTGCCACAGAAGGGGCTTCTGGGACAGTGAGCTCACGTCCCACCGTGGACCATCAAAAGCAGGGGAGCTGGGTGCCTGTCTGCTACAGCACCAGGCCTTTCAGAAGCCTCCGCCGAGCCAGAGGCTTCTGAAAGGCCTGGTGCACCAGCGGACAGGCACCCAGCTCCCACATGATCGAAAGTGAAAGCGAGTAGGGGACCCTACAAGTGCATGATTCAATCATGCACTGGGCCTCTAGTCTATTCATATTTATATATAATACATGTATATAAAGTCACATACATATGTTAATTTTAGTAAGACTTTTTTATTATGGATCCCTGTTGACGATTTAAAGAGACCAGAAAATCAATAGCACAGTTGCATAATAATCTGAGTTTATTATGCTAGAGTTCAGAATATTACATTACCCTGAGAAAGCTGTTTTGCCCTTATAATGTGGTAAAATACAGCTCAGAGTTCTGAATTTTAAAGGCCTACACAAACCATTTGAGGATGCTATTAGACTATGCTCATATCCTTAGCTTCTCCCTCATTCAAACCTCTCATATTCCAATACAATAATGTCTTAGAACTGGAATTGTTTCCCGTATTTTCATGCAAACCTAATTAGTTTTTTTAAAAAAAGATAATTATGACCCTGGCGAGTTTTGCTCAGTGGTTAGAGCATTGGCCCTTGGTCCAAAGGGTCTTGGGTTCAATTCCAGGTCAAGGGCATGTACCTTGGTTTCAGGCTCCCCAGCCTTGATAGGGGCGCATGTGGGAGGCAACCAAGCTATGTGTCTCTCTCACATTGATGTTTGATTCTCTCTCTCCCTCCTCCCTCCCTTCCACTCTCTAGAAATCAATACAGAAAATATCCTCATGTGAGGATTTTTAAGAAAGATAACTATGCTTGTATTTTATTCTATGTAATTTTTAATGAAGTAGAAGACACAGAAATATACTTATTTTTCCTATTGTGTAGTCAATTTTTAAAAAATATCAAATGATGTAGTGGCTTAACATATCACATTAAGCTCAAATAAACTTTCAGAATCTCTAAGATGTGTATACAAGATTAAATCATTGCTAAGAAAGCAAAATGAGTCATACATGGAAAAATTAAAAATTCAAGTTTGAAACTATGGAGAGCCAGGCAAACTCTTGTTATAAAGTTTGAATTATAACTATCAAAAGTCTTTGACAAGATAGCTTGACTATTGGCCAGTGCCAAAGATTCTGTATATATTCCCAACTAAGGTCCTCTTCCCTTGCACACTCCGTGCATGACCAAATGCACTGCTCACAGACTTTCCCAGCAGGAAGATTCTCCCTTTTCGCTGTCTTTCAGGCCCACCCTTGAATGTTGCTGACGTGCAACCGTTCTGTTTTTGGATTGCACACATTTCCTGACGGCCTACCTATCAACCACGCCCGGGCTTTGCTGCTTGCTCAGTTGGATGTGGACGACATTGCATCTCTATACACCCAAAGGTGCTAGCTAAGGATGGATACTAGTGCAGATGATGAGGATGCCTATCCAATTTTATGACTTGATGGGTCTGACATAATCTACCTCACTATGGGAACTTCCACATGCATGTTCATCTGGTGTCCCACGATCAAAGGTTCCAAGCTTGCCAAAATTCATAGCACACCAACAGCTGTTCCTCGAGTAGTATAGAATGCCACAGCCTTCTCCAGAATAAGCAACATGATTCACCCACTGGAGCTTATTGTAAGCTTCCTACTACATCTTTTTTCTCTGCTGACACCTCCAATACAATACAATGTGCTGGATCACGTAATGTAAGCAACCAAGGTAATCGTATAATGACCTAGGTACTTTTCTTCCCTCAGGCTCCACTCAAAACTCACAGCCTTCAATGTAACCAGGTGTATGAAGCAGAATAATATTCTTAGATGCGGAAAATGTTATATTCAGAATCCAAAAGGTCTACCAGACACAGTGCTTCTTTTTCTTTGATACAGAATGTCAGATGCAGCACTTGTCTTTTACTGTGGAGAGGTTATCCAGCACATCCCCTGACCACTGGAACCTTAAAAAATTAATTGAAATGGATAGTAACGTGTTTTTTTAATCCTCACTCTAGGATATTTTTCCATTGATTTTTTAGAGAGGGTGAAGAGAGAGAGAAAGACAGAGATAAATATCAATGTGAGAGAAACACATTGATTGGTTGCCTCCTGCATGAGCCCTGACCAGGGTCCAGGCCGAGGAGGACCCTGCAACCGAGGTACATGCCCTTGATGGGAATCAAACCTGGGACCTTTCAGCCCGCAGGCTGAAGCTCTATCCACTGAGCCAAACTGGTTAAGGCAATAGTCACTTTTTTTTTTTAATGTGCAAATGTTTTACGAAGGAAAATGCCTGTCTGAGAGCCACTAATATGACTGAAAAGCAAGCCATACTCGGTGGAGAGGAGAGGGAGTGAACTTGGGTGGATGTATCCTAGGCCACTGTGTAGTCTAAAAAAGGTCCCAGAAAGGCACTGGGCAGTGTTTAAGTCAAGATGGGCCACCAGAAAAGACCCGTGCCTCCTAGGAATGGCTGTGCCTTGGTATCCCAGGTGTGCTCATTCTAGGAATGTGACTCCTGGTCTTGGTGTAGTCATTTTGGTAGTTTTCAGAATGCAGCAACCATATCCCTAAATCAGTTAAACTGCCTGTAGCTAAAAGTCTGCTAGTGCATTCTTATGAACACCACATTTTTATAGAATTGGTGTGTATGTTTTTTTTTAATATATATTTTATTATTGATTTCAGAGAGGAAGGGAGAAGGAGCGAGAGATAGAAACATCAATGATAGAAAAAATCATTTATTAGCTGCCTCCTGCACACCCCAAACTCAGGATTGAGCCTGCAACCCTGGCATGTGCCCTGACTGGGAATTGAATCCTGACCTCCTGATTGATAGATCGATGCTCAACTACTGAGCCACGCCGGCTGGGCTGGTGTGTATGTTTTTAATAGCAAAAAGTATATAACATGGTCTGTGATGCCAGGCAGAAATAAGATTAAATCCTCCTCCCACCAATTTTAGTGGCATGGAGATAAGTTAGATGATTTATACCTCTAAGACTATTTCCTCAGTTAAATGAATGGATATAGTAACACTGAAGTACATGAGGAAGAAATAGGATAAATAAATATGTAAAATACCTGGCAACCAAGACAAATGTTGTGCAATATTAGCTCTAAGATTTTTACAGGAAAACTAAGATTGTGATCAACCTTGAGTTTGAATGTGGCTCAAATCTATTACAAAAGGGAACCCTAAAAGCCATACGCATAATTTAAAAATGAATGGCTTTGGTTTCTACAATTAGGAGTCCAGGTCTCAGATATAGCTGTATGTTAATGTCTTTGTCAGTCGATGAAAAGAATTCAGTGATAACAAAAAGCTTTGGCTATAAGGAGGGCTAAAATATGAAGAGCTAAATCACTCACGGACAAACAAGGGAATTAATAGTAACATGTCAAGGCATTGGAGCACACTCAGATATTAAAATGTTCTTAAAAGAACAAAATAAATCATTCCTACAAGCAACAAACACCAATATATTTATCATTGAAGTCTGAATTTCGATAAGCTCATACATTTATCATAATATTTGTTATTTTAACTGTCTCTAAAATTTGCTTTACAGCTAACTATGAATTTGTAAATTTTCTTGTACATACATTAAAATGCAATATATTGTATAACACAGGGAAATATATCTTCCACATTCCCTTGTGGAACTTATGTCTAGGGCCACCTGGACTTGGAGTAATAGGAAAGAAAGGAGACTAGCCTCATCCATTACACATACACAGTTTTAAAAAAAAATTAGATGAAATAAAAATTGCATTGCCCAAGTACCTGAACTATAGGAGGAATTTATCAAGAGGATTAATTCTCTCTTATGAAAAAAAAAACACAACTTTTGTTGAATAGCATATTCTTATTGCTAACAGGTATGAATAGTTTAAAATGAAACCTGTAGGTACTACAAGTAGAATATTTAACAGCCTGTAGTAATTTGGCCCATTTAATTTTCAAATAATTTATGATTTATTATTGATACTCCTATAAAATCATTCTTGTTAGGAAAATGTCTCTGCTTTAGCAACAGGCAGATTTTCAAACTAATATTAATTAAATTATATAGAGCTGAGTTAGCGTTAGTTATATTCAACTTGTTTATTAAATGCTCTTTAGTTTCCCTGGAGTTTAGTAAGCTCTTATTGTATGCAATAAATTGGGTATTATGAATTCTGTTTGCAGAGGTTTTATGAAGAGTGGTAGAATTGAGGGGAGGGAGTTAAAAAGAAGTGAAAATGTGCTGCATTTTCAGATGCATTCCTATTTTGAGTTGTAAGTATTGTCACCTGTGGGTTATACTTTGAATCATTTTCTAATGTTTTATTTTTGCTTTTTTAACTAAAAAATTATTTCTTACAGAAAAGTTTTACAAATGTGATCTATAAATATTGAACTTTTTATAGATTGGCTTTTTGTGATCTTTATTTGTTGGGTAAAATTTTTAAATATCTTTCAATGTACACATACTGAATCCTATTTTAAAGTAGAAAATCCAACAAATGATTATTTTATCTTCCATAAAATAAGTTTGAGGAGTGGGTGTTAATATTCCTGAGTCCCACTGTTGAATTCCCTGAATTCTCTTGTTTACAATATATTTGACATATAACATTGTGTAAATTTAAGTTGTGCAATTAAATATGTTAATTTTATAAATGTAGATATTTTAATACGGTTGCCACTGTAGCGGTAAATAGTACTTCTATCACATTACATGACTATCATGTCATTTTAATGATTAGAATAATTAAGCTTTAGCCTCTAAGCAAATTTTGTGATTATAATACAACTAGTGGCCCTATGCACGAATCTGCTGCTTGCCTCAGCTAGCCACCCCCACCCCTCCGCCCCGCCCCACTTCCTCTGTAGCTCTCTGCGACTTGTAGCTTGCTGCCCCGCCCTCCTGGTGATCGGTCATTACAGGTCACAACATAACGACTATTTGCATATTACCTCTTTATTATATAGGATTATATAGGACTATATAGGATACCATTGTCTATATTCATGATACTGTGCATTAGATTCCATGTATTTATCTAGTAATTATTTACTACTTGTTACAGATTTGTAACCTTAAACAACATCTATCCTTTCCCCACCCCCACCACCCCATCCCTTTACCAATTTACACTGTTTTTACAATTTGGCTGTTTTGAATCCCACATATAAGTGATATTATGCAGAATTTTTGTTTTTTTTCTGTCTGACTTAATCTCACTTAGCATAATGTGCTCAAGGTCTATCTCTGTTGTCAGAAATAGCAGATGCCCTTCTTTCTCAGGGCTTAATAATATTCATATCTATCTATATATTCATAAATATATAATTATAGATTTATATAACTTCTTTTCCATGTATCCATTAATAGGCATTTAGGTTTCTTCCATATCTTGGCTATTGTGAATAATAGGGGTAAATGTGGGAGTAAATATATCTCTTTAATATCCTGTTTTCATCTTCTTTGGGTACATATCCAGAAGTGGAATTGCTGGATCATATGGTAGTTCTATATCTAAGCTTTTGAGAAATCTCCATATTTTTTCTATAGTGGCTGACAATTTATATTCCCACCAACAGCATACAAGCGAATTCTTTTTGCTACATCCTCATCAACACTGTTATTTCTTGTCCTCTTGATGATTGCCATTCTAATGGGTGTGCGGATTTAATTTGCATTTTTCTGATGATTAATGATGTTGAGCATCTTTTCATAAGCCTGTTGTCCATTTGGATGGCACCTTTAGAAAAAAAAGTCTGTATAGTTCCTCTGCCCATTTTTAATCAGATTGTTTATGTTTGTTACTAAGTTGTATGAGTTCTTTATATATTTTTGGACATTAACCTCTTACCCTGAATATGGTTTGCAAAATTTTTCTTCCATTTTGTAACTTGCCTTTTTATTTTTTTAAATTGTTTTGTTGATTGTGCAGAAGCTTTTAAATTGATGTCATTTTAATTTGTTAATTAAATTTGTTAATTTTTACTTTAGTTGTTCCTGCTTAGGGTTTCATATCCTTAAAAAAAAAAAAAAATCATTGCCAAAACCAATGGCAGGGAACTTCTTCCCTTTCCCCAGTTCATGAACATAAGTCAGCTATGAGACTTTTCCAAGACTAACTACTTTTGTGGGGTCGGGAAAATGAAAATAAATGGAGGAAAGATGTAATGGAAATAATGTCAGATCTAAACATACATGACAAATAATAGCTCTTCCAGCAATATTTTAAATTGTTTTTCCCCCATTTTATTTAAAACAATTTAAATTGTTTCATTAAGGACAGACTTTTGGCCCTTCACTTTCTTCTTGAGCAAAGGTGGGTAAACTTGCTGAGACGTTTGAAAGACTGTTTCCATATATTTGTACTCACCAAATCATTCACACGAAAGAAGCAAAACTGGAGATAAACATGAGGGCTTAGTGCTCAAAGTTCAGTGTAATAAAAACAGTCATGAATAGCATGTGGATCAAAGTCATTCTCTAGGGTAGATAGGGTTACCAAACCAAATGGCCAGTGCTCCTTTTTAGTTGGGTCATCATGATGGGGAAAATAAGAGATTTTTTTGGTGGGGGGGAGAGGGGAGGCTAGCGATCTGAATCTGTACCTATAGCCTAATGTACATTCTTGATAGCCTATCCTATCTAATAAAAGAGTGATATGCAAATTGACCATCACTCCAACTCACAAGATGGCTGCCCCAATGTGGACACAAGATGGCCACCACAAGATGGCCAGTAGGGGAGGGCTGTTGGGAGGGACCAGGCCTGCAAGGGAGGGTAGTGGGGCAATCAAACTTGCAGGGGAGAACAGTTAGGGGTGACCAGGCTGGCAGAGAAGGGAAGTTGGGGGCAACCGGGCCTGCAGGGAAGGGCAGTTTGCGGGGGACCCAAGCCTGCAGTGGAGAGCAGTTGGAGGGAACCAGGCCTGCAGAGGAGGGCAGTTAGGGGTGACCAGGTATGCAGGGGAGGGCAATTAGGGGTGACCAGGCCTGCAGGGGAGGGCAGTTTTGGGAAAACAGGCTGAAAGGGAAGCGGTTAGGCATCAATCAGGCTGGCAGGGGAGTGGTTAGGGTGTGATCAGGCTGGCCGGCAGAAGCAGTTAGGGGCAATCAGGAAGGCAAGCAGGTGAGCAGTTGGGAGCCAGTAGTCCTGGATTGTGAGAGGGATGTCCGACTGTCTGTTTATGCCCGATCCTACTAGGATCGGGCGTAAACGGGCAGTCGGACATCCCTTGAGAGGTCCCAGATTGGAGAGGGTGCAGGCTGGGCTGAGGGACACACACGCCCGTGCACAAATTTTGTGCACTGGGCCTCTAGTAATTACTATAAGTCACTGCCCCTTTCTCCACAATCTGGTCTTGCAAGAATGGTTTACCTAAATACTCTTATTTTACAGAGGCTATAAACCATGAACAATAAACAACCCGCAGAGGAGGTTATCAGTGCTGGTGCCAGGCCAGGCCTTTAGGTGTGGTCTCATGGCCCCCTCCCCAACACAGGGGGCTTTTTGCAAAGCCCGCAAAAGGTCTGGAAGTCCATCCATATTTGGGGGGACACAGAAACCAAAGGGTATAAAGGGAGAGCTTCCTCCATATTGGTTTGCTCAGGATTTGGAGAGAAATAGTCTCCTCTGAGTCACTGTACTAGTACATGCAAAACATCTGAAAATAAATGGGTTTTTGCTGTATCTCCAAGTACTCCTGTGTATTTTTCAGGTGCCTGGAAAATCTGTAACAATCAGAGTTATTAGAGATGAATTGTTATTAATCAGTGTTAAACTTAAACAAGTATATGGTGAGTCAATTCTCCAGCAAAATGAGATTATTCAGGAATAACAAAGAATTGTAATTTGAGGCCTAGTCTAATCGTGAAGCATACCCAAGTCCAAGAAACAAAGGAGAGGAAACTCATAGAGAAGAAGTTGGGAGGGCTATCTATCACACACACACACACAAAAAAAATTCTGTTTGGCTCTGCAATCCACATAGGGTTTGAGAGTTCCTCCTTCTGGACTCTCACCTTCATTTTAAATGAGTTTTCTATTAATTTTACATGAGAAATTCATGTAAAATGTATTAAAATAAACAAACAGAAACAATATCACTGAACACTAACTATATGTGATTATTTCTCTTCCACCTTTTCAAGGTATGAGTTCTTTCAAAATAAAATCTAGAGAGTGGAAACCACTTGTGAATAATTATGGTAGAACCACAGAGTAACTGAAAGTAGACACTAAAAGTGATGTACAAGAATGGCCTCAGCATTTACCTTTTAAGAATTGATTCACAGCTAGTAATTGAAGAATTAACTTGATAATCAGTTCATAAACAATAATATATTTTTGTCTTAGTTATCTAAATTTACATCCATGACAGTTGCATGTTAACCACTTAATTTCAGAAAATGCCCCTTTAGGCTTAATATATTCACTTTTCATTTATTAGTTCTTTAACTGACTGAATAGAAATAGCAGAAGTATTTACTTCTCTTGATTTCATTCACATGGCCAGTTGCATTTGTAAAAACGAATCTTAGCAAATCAAAAAATGCTGCACTGACAAGCTGTGAACAATGACAATAATCCCACTAATGCAGTTGCCAAGTACACTAATTCTCCTAATGATGATTCAGTTGTCTGATAATCACATCCCCCAAGGACCATACACAGTCAATCTACACAGCTGCACAGTCCTCTCCAAGCTCATTTTGCTTGTTCCTGTCTCAGTAAAAACTACATAATATTACTTTATTAGCATAAAATAATCATCATAGCTGAACATGAGCTGAACATATACATAGCTGGGCTGCTAAAGGGTAATCGAGGACACTCCTACATGAGGTGCTGAATCCTGTATTCATTTCTCTGATGACTGATAGAGCTGTAGTTTAGAGCACAAACCCGCTTCGTCCTAAAGTAATGATGTGAATTTTGAAGGAATAAGAATACTTAAGTGACCCATTTACTTAAGCCAATGGGCACACTGCTTGATAAAATATGTTGAAAACATAACTAAATGATGTATTTATAGGTTTGCTGGCAAATGTTATTTTATTTCCTTCCCAAATTCTCAAATAGCAACTAAAAATGACTTTCACAAGTCTATTGAATCTTAAAGTATAATTTGCTAGTTTATTTTGTTCATTAGATTCCACATATAAGTAAAACTAGAGGCCCAGTGCACAAATTTGTGCACGGGTGGGGTTCAGCCAGCCTGCCCTGATGGGAGCCAATCAGGCTGGGCCAGCAGGGGGGAGGGGCCATGAGCAGTTGGCCAGCTGGCCCTGCCCCCAATTGGGGTGTTGGGGTCTGGGCTGGCCAGGAGGGGCGAGGTGGGGAGCTGATCGGAGCCCGCATCAGGCTGGTTGGCTGCCGCAGTGTGCATCATAGCCACCAGTCATTTCAGTCGTTCTGGTCATTCTGCTGTTCCTGTCATTGGGCTTTTATATATATATAGATTATATGGTGGTGGGATAAATGGTGACTTGACTTGGGGTGGTGACCATACAATACAATATACAGATGATATATTATAGAACTGTAAACCTGAAACCTATATAATTGTTTTAACCAATGTCACCCCAATAAGCTCAAGAAAATAATTTTTAATTAAATTTATTGGGGTGACATTGGTCAACATAATTTTATAAATTTCAGGTGTGGGTTTCTATGTTACAAGATCTGTATATCACACTATGTGCCCACCACCCAAAGTCAAATCTTCTTCTCTCAACGATATATTTGGACCCCTTTCTCCCTCCACCCCCTTTACTCGGCAACCACCACACTGCTGTTTGTGTTCACAAGTTTCAGTTTTATATCCCACAAATGAGTGAAATCATATGGGTCTTAGCTTTTTCTGACTGACTTATTTCACTTAGCATAATATTCTTAAGGTCCATCCATGTTTTGCAAATGGCAGTATTTCATCCTTTCTTGTGGCTGAGTAGTATTCCATTGTGCATATGTACCAAATCTTCTTTATCCAGTCCTCTAATGCAGGATACTTCAGCTGTTTACCATCTTGGCCACCGGTAATAATGCTGCAATGAACATAGGGATACATATATCTTTGTAAATACATGATTTCAAGCTTTTAGGTGTATACCCAGTAGAGGATTTGCTCTATTCTTAATTTTTTAAAGTATCACCAGACTGCTTTCCAAATTTATGGACATGGTCTTAGAGAATATCTTATGAACTTGACCCCAAAGACAAGGGAAGTAAATGCAAAAATAAATGAATGGGACTATATCAAACTAAAAATCACAGCAAAAGAAACTGACAACAAAACAAAGAGGCAGCCAACCGGATGGGAAATGATTTTGCAAACAATAGCTCTGACAAAGGTTTGATTTCCAAAATATGTAAAGAACTCATAAAACTCAATATCAAAAAGCAATTCAATAAAAAATGGGCAGAGGACCTGAAAATACACCTCTCCCCAGAAGACATACAAACAGCCAATAGATATATGAAAAGATGTTCAACCTCATTAGAAATTAGGTAAACACAAATGAAAACTACTATAAGATAACTACCTCACACCTGTTAGAGTGGCCATTATCAACAAGACAAGCAATAACAGATATTGGAGGGATTGTGGGAAAAAGGGAACCCTCATTCACTGCTGGTGGGAATGTAGACTGGTAAAAACTTTTTTAAAGTATAATTTGCACAGATAAGATTGCAAAACTGTTATTTGGGGAATGGAAGTTTAATAATTATTTATTCTAGATGCAAGATTTTTGCAAAATGTTTTTTCTTTTTCTTTAAACTAAATTTCTTGATTATACTTTTTTTAAGAGTTGGGAAGGGTTTGAGATTTTTGTCTGCTAACATGTTAGTCTGTTACAGTTTCATGGATGCTGAGGAAGAGGCTCTTGGGTCAGAAACCAAAGACTTTATTATTCATCATACAGCAGAAGCTACATGTTTTCATTATTTCCATTTGTTTCTTCTTTTGAAACATGTTTTTATTGACTCAAAAGAGAGAGAAAGGGAGAGGGAGACAAATAGAAACATTGATAAGAGAGAAACATTGATCAGCTGCCTCCTCTACGCCCCCTACTGGGGATTGAGCACTCAACACAGGCCTGTGCCCTGCCTGGGGATTCAACTGGTGTCCTCTTGATGCTCAACCAACTGAGCCACAGTAGTAGAGCTCCCTTTGTTTCTTATGTCCCAGGGGCAATATGGAGCCACCCAGGTGGACACTGCCCATAGAGTTGGATTGTATCACAACTAAGAAACATAAACTTTGGAATCTCCAACCATTTTTTTTTCCTCACTCAAGGATATTTTTCCATTGATTTTAGAGAGAGTGGAAGGGATGGGGAGAGACACAGAGAGATAAACATTGATGTGAGAGAGACACATTGATTGGTTGCCTCCCACACGAGACATCACCAGGCCCCAGGGATTGAACCTGCACCCGAAGTACATGCCCTTGACCAGAATTGAACCTGGAAGCCTTCAGTCCGCAGGCTGATGCTCTAGCCACTGAACAAAACTGGCTAAGGTTGGAATCTCCAATCTTTCAAAGGACCTACTAGAAAACCTGTCCAAAGTTTGCCTCAGAGGAACTTCACTATCCTGGAGAAACTAGCCTTATGTTCAGCCTCAAAAATGTAGCTCAGAGAAATGTAGCAGAGTAATGTCTCTGCTTATAAGATGTATAAAAACACAGGAGACTAATGTAATTATCTCCCAACAGATTTTCCAACTATAGTCTCATAGATAATTTGCAAAAACTGTCACTCTCCAGATATGCTTAATTCTGATAGTCTTTATAACTTTCCTTTTGTTTTCATTTGTTAGTTGTTTTGAGTGGAACAGTAACATATAGCAACTGGAAACAAGAACAGAGCAGGTATGTAAGTTTGGATCCTCCAAAAATAGATGCCAAAACTGAATTAGACATGCAAGATATTTGTTGGGAGAAAAGGCTTTAGTAGATAAAGGGAAAGGGAAGCGAGGTTAGGCAGAGAGAACTTTCAGAAGACAATGCACATCTGGCACCTGTGAAAGAACAGAGACTCAGACTGCAGTCAAATTCTGAGAAACACTCACCCAGTTCTATGAGAAGCCCAGAGCAAAGATGAGCTGATAGAGGAGACCCCGCTGGAGTAGCCGTACTGAATGCAGTCATTGTCTGGGACCAGTCTGGGAAGAACATGGATTTGGCTTCTATGTTGTGCTGTATCCTAAATATGTAGCATGAATACTGTGTCAGCTAAATATACTCCTAGAAGCAAGTTCTTTGTTGAGAGACCTCATCAGAGTATTCACGGGCTGCTGTCCAAGGATAATGAAACTTTCAAGGATAGTTAAACAGTCACAGTTTACTCTTGTCTTGGAATGTCCTCTGTGTCATAAATATTTCAAGGTTCCCTTACAAAGAAGACATTATTAATGATAAGTGTTCTTATGTTTGGCAATTGGACAATAAGTTAAAATTTGACAGGTAGAAACAAAATGAAATACAAAAGAGATTTCAGTGTTATAGTACAGGACTGAAGTTAGCAAACTTTTTCTCTTTAAGGCTGAGTAGTAAATATTTGTGGTTTCCATGCCTCAAGATTCTGTTGCAGCTACGCATCTCTGCCTTTGTAGAGTGAAAGCAGCTGTAGACAATATGTAAAGAAATGAGGTGGCTGAGTTCCAATAAAAGTTTTTTTCCTAAAACAGTGGTGAGCCATATTTGGTCCACAGAACATAGTTTGCCAAACACTGGTGTAGAATAATGTAATAACTGTGTGCTCTGCACAAGTTTGTCATCTCAGTACATGATCAATGGTAGTGACTAACCGACAGATGACAATTTCCATCTATGATGTACAGAAGCCAAACATTGGAAGTATATGTTTCCTTTGAAAACATGTAATGTTGCCTATTGAAGAAAGTATCTTTGGAATATCACAAATATGTATGAAATTATTCTGTCATGTATTGAAACGAAGCTATTTAACAAAAAAAAAATAATTCACACTTACTTATGTGTACAAGAATTTGAAATAGAACCTGGAAAGCAAAATAAGTGCTTATAAAGTATAAAGGTTTTCTTTTTGTTTTTGTAGCCTCCTCCACCCCCCCAAAAGAAAAAAGAGACACTGGTTACCTGAGTGAATATATAATCCTCTGGTTTAGTTTGTTCTCTCATAAAACAGAACCTAATCCAGGTGTAGGTAGCTTATTTGGAAAGTGATCCCAAGAAATAGGAATAGAAGAATAAGACAAAAAGGAGAAAAAATGCATACAAGGCTGCAGTTGTCAAAGTCGCCATGATGGGTAACATGAACTCAATTCCTCTGGGACCATTGGGAAGTCATGCCTGCCACCCAGAATTGTTCATCAGTAGGCTGTAACTACACTCATTTCTGAGGTTCATTTGTCCATGGGCCAAGTGGGCTCCCACATGATATGAGAAGTCTCTGAGTGAGAAGGTAGAAAGACCCACAACTATAATAATGCTAGAAACAGAATTCCATAAACCAGTGATGAATCTGAGTTCAAAGGACATTGTCAACAATATCAAGAGCTGAAATCAAGAGATGGGACCAGGGTATGTGGTGCAGGGCACCAAAGGCATCTGTCTACACCCTTGTGTTTAACTAATTATTCTATGTATATTCATAGAATCATATACCTTTTCTCTGAATTTGGAAACTGTTTTATTGCTTTTATAGGTACAAAACGGTACATGTGCCAGAAACCTTCCCTAGGATCATTAGGATAATAAACTAGATTGTTATTTTTTAAGATTAGCATTTACTCATTGCCATGTAATGTTATAGAAATAGCTGAGCACCAATCTCTTCACAGACTTATTCCTATAATCCAAATATCAACTTCTTTTTTATTGTATTTATTGGGATAACATCCTATGTAATAAAAGGGTAATATGCAAATTGACCAAATGGCAGAATGACTGGTCACTATGACACGCACTGACCACCAGGGGGCAGATGCTCAATGCAGGTGCTGCCCCCTGGTGGTCGCTGCTCAGCCAGAAGCTGGGCTTATGGCTGGTGAGCGCAGCAGAGGTAGCGGGGAGTGGGCCTAAGCCGTCAGTTGGACATCCCCCTAGGGGTCCCGAACTGCGAGAGGGCACAGGCCAGGCTGAGGGACACCCCCCCTTCTGAGTGCATGAATTTTGTGCACTGTGCCTCTAGTTGGTTAATAAAATTATACAGGTTTCAGGTATACAATTTTACCATACAACATCTATATATTGCATTGCTTGTTTACCACCCTAAATCAAGTCTCCTTCTACCACCATTTATACCGTATTTTCTGGCATATAAGACGACTGGGTGTATAAGATGACCCCCAACTTTTCCAGTTAAAATATAGAGGTTGGGATATACTCGCCATATAAGACTACCCCTCTTCCAATGCACACCAAATAAAAATTAAAAAAAACATCAGATTTGATTTCAATATGGTAATTTTAATTCAAATGCTTATGACATGCAGGTACTTAGCAGGAAAACTGTCACTTATAAACATAAGGCTGTTTGTCATCAAACATGTAAACATAAAACAGTGCAAATGGATTAAACTTTTCCTAATTCACTCTAAAGCTGAAAGGAAGGATAAGACAATAAACCCATGGGAGCTGCCATGCTGTTTGTTTTCTAAGCTGTCAACCAAACTGGAACTGATGATGATAGGAGGAAGATAACAAACAATAGAGGGAGAGCAAGTGCCGGGCAAGTCCCTGGTGAGTTAGCAACGCCCATCATAACTGCAAGCTATGGTATTTTTACAGGCTTTGCTGGCGTGACAGTTTCCCTTTAAAAGCCTTCAAAATCCTCCTATTCGTCATCTGATATCATAAGTACATCAATGACATCTTGTGATACATTTGTAAGGCAGTCATCGTATGGATCGAATTCCGTATCAGATGGTGTGGTCTCAGCTTCGGCTTCCTCTTCATCTTGCCACAAGTAGTCATCCTCCAAACCATCTAATGAATTTGATATGCCACACTTCTTGAAAGACTTGATTACTGTTTCTGCATCAATATCCTTCCAGGCTTTTATGACAAACTTGCACAAAACATCCAACTGTGGAGCATGCATGTTTCCCCCTTTTGTGAATGACTTTTCGCCGCTAACCATCCATTCATTCCACTGTTCTCGAATTCGATCTTTAAATGTGTTTTTCTGGGCACAGCACCACTCTATCTCTTTTTTCCATACCCCAGGCATCCCGGATGCCTGCAGCTTGCTCCACCCTTCACTTACACCTTCCCAGTGAGGCGCCCCCTCACCTTGTCATCGGGACCACGTTAAGTCACTTCTTTCCATGAATCCTGGTGAGTGGATTTTCTTCTACCGCACTTGTATAGCGCCGCCCTTGCTGCTTTCATACGGTCGCTGCATATGGTGGGGGGGAGCTAAAAAAACGGCTGCGGCCGCATCCTTGCCGTATGTGGCAAGCACCTGGCCACACTCCTTTCATTTCAATGGAGCTGGATGGCGACCGGAGACCATATGCGGCACAAAAAGGAGCCGACTGGAGACACTTGTGGTCTCCATCCGGCTCCATTGAAATGAATGAAGTGCGGCCGTTTTTGAGCTCCCCCCACTGTATGCGGTGACCGCAGATTCTCCAGTCTGGCTCGGAAGTTTCAGCACCCGCCCTATAAGACGACACCGGGCGTATAAGACGACCCCCGACTTTTGAGAAGACTTTCCTGGGTTAAAAAGTTGTCTTATACGCCAGAAAATATGGTACCCTCTTTGCCTACTTCATACCATTACATATGTTTATTCAACCAGTGCACCATGCTATTTCTAGAGAATGAAATTAAATAAAGAAATGAATGTGTCAGTGTTGTTTGTAATGGTATCCCTGACATCTTTGCTACTATCTCTGCAATGTTTCTGGACTCTAATTTTTTAGGATGAACAGTTTTTGATGGCCTTATTTTTCTTTCTAATTGTGTAAAAAAAAATCTTATTTACTTGGAGTAGAGATTATTGACTTCATTTTTTTCCTAGTCCTTTTAACTAGCACAAAATAATGCCATTAGCAATCTATATATTTAAAAAAAAAAAAAAACTGCTTCATCTTCCCCCCATCACCAGAAATTTTCCTAATCCAAAGTGATGATGGGGGAACATCAATTCTACCTAACCTCAATAAGTAGAAAGCATTATTTCAAAATATGAGGAGGACTGATGCTGTTGCCCTTATTCATGGCCAAATCAATTTCTTTCTTTTACCATTCCACATGCCGTTTGATTATAAAATCCCACCTGGAACTCAGCCAAATGCAGAGTCCAAATGGGATTGAGCTGGAGCTAATGGGCTGGTTACTAGTTATACAACAGTGTTTATGAACAGAATTTTATTCTTTAGAGCCAGATGATAAACATATTTTCAATTGAAAACAAACTCTGACTAATTGGTAGTGGCTGCCTGGAAGTCTATGTTGAGAAGCCTTCTGCTTATAGGCCTGAAGAGTAAGGGCTCCTTGGCTAATTATTGATATATGCAAGGGCACTAGTGGGTATTCCTGAGCTAAACAGTCACACCCCCTGCCCAGGAGAAGTTTTAATGAGGGCTGAGAGGAAAGCCATTTCCTCCATGAAATATCTACAAAAACCTAGCCAATTACGTCTGTTGTGCCTGTTTCTTTGTAATATGGGGCTAAAATTATCGCCTACCTAAAAAGGTTTTTCTTTCTTTATTTTGTGGGTGAGGTGAGGTGGTGATAGAAAGGTAAATAATTGTAACAAACTTAATAAGTTGCTTAGCAGAGTACCTAAGAAAAATTCAGAGACAGGCAAGTACTCATTGCTATCATTGTAATAACCATGGCCTTGAAAGCCATCAGCATTATTTGTACCTGAGTCAGACACTGTGCTAAGAACTTTACATCTTTCTGTTTTTTTTTTCTTTCCTCACAATAGTCATATCAAATAATTTAAAATAATTGTTTTTACCACAATTCGATCAGTGTGATACCATTTTAATAACCTGGCTATTAATTAATAACTGGAAAGGAGCAAAAGGAAGCTGTAATTTAAAAGCATGTCCAGTAAGGTCTGGGTGACATGGGAAGGTCACACCTGGGAGGAAGTCAGTGTCCAGAATAGGCGTGGCCACTGCAAGTGTGGGGAGATTTGATATTTAAGCTCCTAAGCAAAGGGAGTTCTCTCTCTTGGCTCTCTTGGCCCTCTTGAGTTCCTGGCTTGCTTATTGCTGGGGATGCGCTCCCCTTCATTTGCCCATGTGGCTCACAACCATATGGGAACCACACAATGAACTGATGGACTGAATCTAGCCTGATGCTCTGCCGGACTCAATTCCACCATGGAACAGAAACTCTGGCTGCTGGCTTGAAAACAAACTCTGATTAATTGGAAGTGGCTGCCCCAGCTGCTCATTTTCCAGGACTGGTTTAAGGAACATGAGAGTTTGGAAACTGAGAAATATAATTCCATGGAAATAAAAATCACTCATTCTCCTGAGCAAGTTTTAGGAAATTCTTTTTCTCAAGGTATCACAAGGACCCCATTCCCACTAGGAACCGCGAAATTCTACCCACTCCATTATCAGGCAACAAATGGAAACAATGAACTGTTGAGAATGTTGCCTCACATAGGTCAAAAAGCTTGATTTGGAAGAAGTCAATTTAGATCTATTATTTACTTACTATGCTAACCTCTGTTATACAGGAACAGGTGTATAGTCATTCTCATCATAACATGTTTCAGTGGTATAAATAAAACTGATATATTTTTGTTTGAACAGGATACTTCTTAAAGCTCTATTTGTAATTATTTGAACTTGTAATCAGTAAAATGAATTAAGTATTAGCCTATGAGTGGAAATTTTCTTAAACATATGCATAAGATATTTTCTTTAGGAATAAGGTAAAATAAGTTATATTAACCATTTAATTAAATGACATTAAGTACACTAACATTAAAATGTAAAATTAGTCAGAAATATTTTGTATTATTAGCACAGGCAACAACACAAATTACAATATAACAATTAGGCAATATTTCGCCCTTTAAAAGTAAATAAATAAATATATCTTACTTGCCTAAATGGGTCATGGGAATAAATAAGCTAATGATATGAGTGCTTTGTGAAATGTCAATCATCAGGGAGACACAATATAAAATGCACCAATAAAATGTATTGGCCACACATCATGCAAAAGGAAGTCCCCAAGCTCAGGACCCTCTTGCATCACATAGATTCTTTCCCACAACATTGTTATCAGGCTGGATCCTGTGAGCTACGTTGGTCATTGGCGTATAGGCAGAAGTGATAGAGTGCATGTCTTGTGATTTAAGAAAAGAGAGGAGTCAGGGTTTTGATGGAGACAATAGCCGGGGATGTCACAGAATTAGATCTCATAGACAACTCTTACATATGTAAAATCATCACTAGTTACAATTCTCTTAACTATAAATATTCTTTATTCTTTTGCACCCACTGTACAGAATGTTGGAACTGAAAGAATATATAATTAGGAAACATCAATACCCCTAAATTTGAAAGTCTATAAGTAGCTTCTTGGTGAATTCTACCTCAATTATTCAGGATAGAAGTTAAAAATGTATTTGTGTGCCCTGGCTAGTGTGACTCATTTGGTTAGAGCAATGAAAGGTTCCAGGTTCCATCCCAAGTCACATCCCCAGGTTGTGGTTAGATTCCTGGTCGGGGCACACTCAGGAATCAACCAATCAATGTTTCTAACATTGATGTTTCTTTCTCTCTGTCTGTCTTTCTCTCTCCCTCTTCCTCTCTCTAAGTATCAACAACAACAACAAAATTTTATCATCTTTTTGTGCTCCTGGAAGATTTAAAATTATAACACAACTAGAGGCCCGGTGTATGAAATTCGTGCAAGGGGGGGGGGGTTTCCCTCAGCCCAGCTTGCACCCTCTCCAATCTGGGACCCCTCAAGGGATGTCCTACTGCCCGTTTAGGCCCGATCCTACTGGGATCGGGCCTAAACGGGCAGTAGGACATCCCTCTCACAATCCAGGACTGCTGGCTCCCAACTGCTCGCCTGCCTGCCTTCCTGATTTCCCCTAACCGCTTCTGCTTGCCAGCCTGATCACCCCCTAACCACTTCCCTGCCAGCCTGATTGATGCCTAACTGCTCCCCTGCCAGCCTGATTGCCCCTAACTGCCCTCCCCTGCTGGCCTGGTTACCCCTAACTGCCCTCCCTGCAGGCTTGATCACCCCCAACTGCCCTCCCTTACAGGCCTGGTCCCTCCCAACTGCCCTCCCCTGCTGGCCAACTTGTGGCAGCCATCTTGTGTCCACATGGGGGCAGCAATCTTTGACCACATGGGAGCAGCCATCTTGTGTGTTGGAGTGATGGTCAATTTGCATATTACTCTTTTATTAGATAGGATAGAGACCTGGTGCACAGGTGGGAGCTGGCTGGTTTGCCCTGAAGGGTGTCTCGGATCAGAGTGGGGGTTCCCTTGGGGAGTGGGGCGGCCTGGGTGAGGGGCCTGTGGTGGTTTGCAGGCCGGCCACACCCCCCGGCAATCCAAGCGGAGGCCCTGGTATCTGGGATTTATTTATCTTCTATAATTGAAATTTTGTAGCCTTGAGCAGAGGCCAGAGCAGGCCAGGAAGTTTGGCTTCCTCCATTGCCAGGGAAACCCAAACCTCCTGCTCGCTCTGTGGCCACAGCCATTTTTGTTGGGATTTATTTATCTTCTATAATTGAAACTTTGTAGCCTTGAATGGAGGCCTGGGCCATTCAGGGTGTATGGAAAGCTTGGCTTCCTCCATTGCCGGGGAAACCAAAGCCTCCTGCTCACTTCGTGGCCACAGCCATCTTGGTTGGGTTAATTTGCATACTTGCTCCTGATTGGCTGGTGGGTGTGGCTTGTGGGTGTAGCAGGTGTATGGCCAATTTGCATATTACTCTTTTATTAGGTAGCATATCATATTGTATATTTTCTCCATTGTCACACAATCAATTAAAAAAAAAAGTGAATTCCTCTCAGAAACTTCTTTAATTTTCTACTTCTAAGGAATACTCCACATTTATTATATCTTACTTCCAGGTGTGCCAAATCTTCTTGTCACTATTTTGTTCTGCTAGAAACCATTCTGGACCCATCCCTCCCAAAAGAACTTATAATGCTCATTCTTTGTGATAAACTTTGCTGAATACAGGGGTTATATTATCACAAACAGTTCATTTAAAACAAGAAAAAGTAAAATTCAATAATAGATATCCTTGTTCTTAAAAGTCTTGCAGTCATTGGGACCACAGGGTATGGGTTACTTGAAATTTCCTTCCATTATTCTCTCAACCTGTTTCCAGAGTAGGAAGTTCCTTATAGCTTTACTTATTTTTTCTGGTCTCTCTTTCCTCTATGCCAAACATAGTTTTGGACCTTTCTTTACAAATCCCAACATTATTAAGGAGCTGAACTAAATTTTACCTATCTACTCATGGCCATAATGACTGTATCTATTAGTAATACAAGAAATGGCAGAAACTTTGAAATAGATGCCCTTCTCTTAGCAAATAGCAAATTTGAAGAATGTGGCTTTTTTCCCCATCATTCTTTATAAGCATAAAAAAGCACTTTATAGATTTATTTTTCCTGGTACAAAGCTATTCTCTTATTCCCTTTGTGAAAGCAGAAGTGCCCACAGGAAGGTTTTGTTTATTTATTAATACTGAAATTTGCTTTTCCTTTTCTTGAATTTCAGGTTTGCAAGGGACCTTAGAGAGCTAATCTAAAATAATGCCTTTCTCTCTCTCCCAAAACACCATTGGCAAGTCTTGTAGCAGATGATAAATTTCAGAGCTTTGGGTTGTTCAGTGGCCTCACAGGCTGACTTAATAATACTCAAATATTTTCCATCTTAATGAATCTTTTAACTATATTTTTGAATTTTAGTTATATGCCTAAGTGGAATTTAGTTTTGCTTCTAAGGCTAAAAACAAGAGCAAACTAAATAAAACATAACTTTGTTTCAAAGGTTATAAAACTCTGATCCCACTCTTCTATGATTTTTCAGTAAAAAAAGCAATGAGTATGTATGTAGGGTAGGTGAAAAATAATTACAAAGAAAATGTGTGTGTAAAATTACAATGAATGCTGACAAAGATATAAGTAAGCAGTATTCAGAAGTGGTACGAGTTGATTGGCAAAGATGTATTACAGTAGCATTAGTCACAGATGCAAAAAAATTTACTGGATAATTAGAAATAGTCTTTGGCATATTGACTGACCATTAAAAATGAAATTCATTTTAATAAATCTATAATTGTGATACTGTGCTATGATGGATTTGTTTATGAGCCTCCCTCTCTTTCCTCTCTGCACCCATGCATTCATGTCCTTCAGAGAGAGAAAAGCACAAAGGTGCTTCTAATTTCGGTGGTCTCTGGTTGTTGATGTTGTTGCTGTGTTATTGTCAGTGTTTTAATAGTTATGACAAAAATCGGCTGGTAATCTGAATTCATGAACATATTGGCCAACCTGAATTAATAAACATATTGACCAATGTTTTTTGGAAATAAGTAAAACTGCCTAAACATATCATTGGGCCATTTAAAATTCATATCCATTTAATATTTTTTTCATAACATATATTCAAGTGATACAAAAATTATGCAAAATTAATTTTAAAAATTATCAAATATGCTGAGGTTTTTGAAATCTTAATATGATTTATTGGTTGGCCTTTCTGGTAGCTTGACAATTCATCAAGTCACAATGATATTTTCCTCTCCTTTAAGATCTAGGCAGTGGTTCTCAACCTTTCTAATGCCGTGATCCTTTAATACAGTTCCTCATGTTGTGGTGACCCCTAACCATAAAATTATTTTTGTTGGTACTTCATAACTGTAATTTTGCTACTGTTAATGAATTGTAATGTAAATATCTGGGTTTTTCGATGGTCTTAGGCGACCCTGCTAGCAGTTCTCAACCTGTTGCGACAGGTTGCTGTAGAGCCTAAGACCATCGGAAAACACAGATATTTACATTATGATTCATTAACAGTAGCAAAATTACAGTTATGAAGTAGCAACGAAAATAATTTTATGGTTGGGGGTCACCACAACATGAGGAACTGTATTAAAGGGTCAGGCATTAGAAAGGTTGAGAATCACTGATCTAGAGTTAAGTTTACAATGTTAACTAGAAGGCAAAGTCTTCTGTCTTTTGTTTACCATGATACTTTATGAAATTCAAAATAATTAGTTGACTAGTTGACTATGTGATGATCTAATATGTTCAGCATAGTAACTATATTCAATTTCTAGTTCTTTATGATGACATACGAATTTGTTGGATTGGTATATCAAGTAAATTTTGGAATTTCATCTAAAAATATTTTGACCCTTGTGAGGAATATCCAGATATGGGGACACATATATGAAACTATTACAATAATTTACATTTTTAAATAAGAATTTTAAATCTGAACCTGTGGAATCTGTATTCTCTGAATATAAAATATTAACTTGTTCTTATTAAAAAGATGAAATTTTTGCTCAAAGTGATTGAACTATATTACATTATATTATTATTATTATTATTATTATTATTATTATTATTAGGTTAATCCTCACCCAAGGATATTTTTGCAATTGCTTTTTGGAGAGAGGAAGGAGGAAGAGAGAGATAGAGAGAGATGTGAGAGAGACACATCCATCATTTGCCTCAACTAGGGCGGGTGATCAAATCTGCAACCTAGGTAAGTTCTCTTAACCAAGAATCGAACCCCAGACACTTTGGTGCATGGGCCAATGCTCCAACCATTGGACCACACCAGCCAGGGCTGCACTGTACTAGAAGACAGCAAATACACAAAAGAGACATTGAACTGGCTTACAAAACATGTATTTTGGAAAAATACTCCTGCTACTAAATAAAAAAAAAAAAAGATTATTTCCACTGAAAATATGTCATTGCAGTGATATTTGTAGCTGGAAGAAATCTTAGTAGTCTTTTTAAAAACGTGTGCATTCACGTCAGTATCACTAAACAGAAACCTCAAATAGAGCCAAACTTGGAGCTTTCTTTCCCTCCCCCTATCAACCAACTGTGCTAAATCATGCAAAGAGAAAAACATACAAATAATTCACTCCAAGGCTGGAAATCAATGTTGCAGAATACCTGAGAGATAGAGGCCACTCATCAGCGAATCCAACCAGGCATTAAGAAATTAATGCTGAATAACCAAGAGGATGGGAACCTGCTGTGGTTGTTTGGTTCAGCGCTTCATGGGGCTTGGCTCACACAGAGCACAGACACTTCAGAAATGTGAGGCGGATGATGCTTCCTTACTTAGTCTTCGTTGTGTCTCTGAAACAGTAATTGGTTGTTGAAATGAGTTGCTCACAATACACTTAGAATTTAATATCCCAAAGTGTAGGCTAGAGAGGACCGGCTGTTGTTTTTGCTTTAAAGCTGGTGGCTTAGTTTGTGTTGTTGACATCTAAAGCACTCTTCTAGAAAAACAGAACATTCTGAGACTGGAACAAAGAACCACAATTCCCCTAGAACATTTTTGGAGTTTGGGGGAGAGGGAGCTAAAACTTGAACTTGAAAAGGGTTAAAGCAGACAGTGTATTTGAGAAAGCTCAGAGGACTTCTTTTATTCTCTCTCCAAAACATCCCTTTTGTTTTGATTGAGCTAAAAGCCCCAGATGGGAAGAAACAGGGCATCAACTCAAAAGACACCACGGCAATATTTGTTTTTCAAGCACTACGCAGATGCCTTTGAATTTCTTCTGAGTATGGGCATCTTTTCACAGAATGTGGAAATATTTTTAATAAGATGCCTCAGAAATTTAAATGTCTACAGAGAAAATTACAACCACTAATATTTGCAAATGGCATGCGCTTTTATATTCCAGCATGCCCAGACTAATTCTCCATGTGTTACGCCACTTCACTGCACAGATCACAAGCTGAAAACTATCAATCCGCAGATTTTTTTCTCAAATACCAAAGAAATAATAATATGTAAATGCCAGTCAATACATGGGGCTTTTTTGTTTGTTTGTTTCCATCAGTGTTTATTTTATCTAGCTATATTTGACCACCAAAAATGGCCATGTTGGTGATGGTAAATGTTGAACTGTAAAAAAAAAATTTGGGTTATGTAACACAGATAATAATAAGCTGAGAATAATTACTTTTTACTGTTTTAGGATGTTAGAAATGTCAATTAAGATCTATACATAATTAGTATAATTGATTGGGGATGACATTTAAATTGTGTCCAATATTTAGTGAACAGCTTTCAGATACACTTGCCTCTTTGATTGTACACAAACACCTACACACGCTTCTGTCTTGAGTAAGACATTTGCGTCCTCTGCCTAGAATTCTCTTCTCCAGATATGCGCATAGCTTTCTCCCTGAACTCCTTCACCAGGGCACTGCTTATAGCTGCCCAGCTGTGGCCTGCATGACTCAGGAGGTGTTATTCACATAGGTTAGACAATTAATCAAGTCACTAACCGTTAGAGTGTGAATGATGCTCTCTAGAGCTGGGTGATGCTGCAAGCCTTGTATTTATATTATGCACACATCACTTTATGAAAGAGGCCTTCCCTAAGCACTGTTGACAACCGAAACTCCCCTATGGGAAGTCCCCTCCCCCACTCCCTTTTAGGATGTATCTCCATAACACATACAATATATTTACCTTAATGTTGTTGTTTTTTTGTATCTGCTTTTAGAATATAAATTCTATAAAGGTATGGGTTATTGTCTATTTTTCTACCGATGTATTTCCACCATCTAGAACAGTGGTAAGCTGTCAACGAATATTGAGTAAGCAAACAATTGGTGCTATATCTTGAGTGTTTAATTGAGGATGGTGGGGCAGGAAGACAGAGATAGAGACAGAAGATAGAGAAAGAGGGAGAGAGATATTTAACTTAAAAGATCTTATTTAACCTAAATGGTGCAGGTGGGAAAAGAGACAAGAAAAAAAAACCATCAGGATGACAGACAACAATGGAATGAGATACATGGTATAGAGGCAGAAACTACTGATGTAGAACAAAGTATCAGCGATGTGAGGGCTAACTCAGAGGCCACAGGTAGAGATAATGTTGCAGAAAAAAATAAGAATAATAATTTAGAATATTCCCATCCTTCAAAAAAAAATCCCAGTCACTACAAAAACAATTTTGTTTTCTTGATTATAGTTGGACAGGGCTAGCAAGTTCCTTCCTTGGTGAACTCAATCATGGGCTTAAATCCATCTGACCATTAGTATGTTTACCTTAGCAAATTCTATAGTCATGCTAGTATATGAGGAATAATTAGATAAAATTATTTTCAAATTACTTGGATATATCAAAGTTAAATAGTTATTCAGTTTTTTATTAATTTTCCTGTTTTCTACTTATAGGGCACAGTGTATAATATCTATGTGATTATTTTTATTTTTTTCTACATGAAGCAATTAATACAAGTATGGAAATTGTAAAAAACATGTGCACATTAAATTTTAAACATAAAAATCATATATGGTAGTTATTGGAGATTTTATAACTTGGGGTAGGGTGATAGCATAATAATTGTTAAAAATTTGATCTTAAATATGATGCAAAAATGCTAATGTTTAAAAAAGACTAAAAAGCATCAGAATCCCTTACTAAAATATTTATAATCCTGTTATAGTAGCCAGTTGTCATTTAAAGCAATGAAGATGAAATAGATTCAAAATATAATTTAGTACTTCACTAAAATGTTCATTAACTCTAAAATTATCATTTTAGTGTTTTAATTAATTCTTAATATTTTTTATTCACTCTGTTATCAAAAAATGGTCTTAGCCCAGGCAGTGTGTTCAGTGGTTGGACATTGACCTATGAACCAGGAGGTCATGGTTAGATTCCCAATAGTCAGAGCACATGCCCAGGTTGCAGGTTCGATCCCCAGTGTGGGACGTGCAGGAGGCAGCCATCAATGATTCTCTCTCATCATTGATGTTTCAACCTCTTTCTCCTTCTCCCTGCCTCTCTGAAATCAATAAATATATATATGATCTTACAGCCCTAGCTGGTTTGGCTCAGTGGATAGAGCATTGGTCTGTGGACTGAAGGGTTCTAGGTTGCATTTCGGTCAAGGGCACATGTCCTTAGTAATTCTCTAAGGGTCTCTAAAAATATAGAAGGAAGTATTCATGCCAATGCTAACATGAGATTTCAAGTTGAGAAAAATAATCCTAAGTATGTATTTTCCTACTTTTCTATGTTCTTTCCTAAATGCTTCTGCTTTTTGTTTTCTATTATTCCTTCCTGCTATCAAAAGAAATCTGTGACAGTAAACTGCAGCATGTAATTTTACCTAGAAAAAATAGTGTAATTGTACCAATATAATCTAAATAAATAAGCTCTTTATGCATGTTAATATGGATATGTTTTATGTGTACTTATTTGCTGGCGTAATTAGCAGTCCTTTAATCACATCATTTCCCAATGTGTAATTGTTTTGAGTTACATTTCTGACAAAAGCCTCTTTCTATAAATGCATTCAAATGGAAATCATATCATACATTTGATTGTAGTGTAACATTTTGAATCTTTTTAAATTACTTCAAAAGTCCCAGTTATCTATTGCCATTAGTTCTTTACTTAATAACCCATTTTAGACAACCCACAAGTGTATCTGCTATTAAAATGTTGTGGGTTTGTGCTTTTTTTTTTAATTTTAGAATGCATTTCATTCTCTGAAAGATTTTTAAAAATGAGCATGTTTGAGAACTGTGCTTATAGCTGTCTGACTCACAATATAGGGTGAGTCCCTAGATTTTGGATTTGGGGCATAAACTCCATAGGAGTCCTTGGATTCTGAGGCTAATAATATGGGGACACAATTTGAGAAAGGGTTGAGGAATAGATCAATATTTTTACCTCTTTGGGTTATAGCAAAAATGTGTTCATAATCTATCAACTGCTGCTTGTAGCATTTCTGCTCTCCTACCTTCATAGAACCAATGTGTAATTATTCCTAGGGGCTTCATAAGTGTTTGTTACTACATTGTTGATTTTGCACTTAATAAATATTATCTTGTTGAACTAAAGCATTTGTAGGCCTTTGGCTTTTAAAAGTATTTAAATATTAAAGAGCACAGGGAGCAAAATAAACAAAATAGAAATAGGCATGTCTAATAAAATACAAAAGAAGTTTAAAGTAAAATGTAGTCAACACATTAAATGAAATAGTTTTTTTTTTTCCCCAACAAATTTGAGACTTTATAAAGAATAGCTATTCTTGCAAGGATTCAAGAAAATATACACTTTATAAACTTTCAGTGGGACGTAAGTTAATTTTTTTCTGCTAGGAAATATACCAATATGAATTAAAGGTCTTACAAATTCCAAACTTTTATCAAAGTAATTCTATGGCTTGGTGTGAATCCTAAAGATTGTTTACTGCTATGATGTTTAAGGTAGCAATATTCCAGAAGTCACAAAAATATAGAGAGTGGTTACATAAATTTTAGTAAAGAGACATAATATATTATAATATGACTAGCGTTCCCCTTGCAGGAAAAATCCTGCAATAGGGTTTCCTGCTGCACTCTACCCCGCCCCGCCTGCGCTCCTCCCTTGTCCCCCGCCCCGCCTTCTCCATCAGCCCCCCTGCTTTTCTCCCTTCTCCGCCAGCCCGCCCACTCTCCTTCCTTCTCCCCTGGCCCCGCCTCCACTCCTCCCTTCTCCTCCCCCCCTCCTCCCCCCCCCTCCGGGCTTGCTTGCTTCTCCACAGCTTTGCTCCCTTCTGCAGCTCTTGGCTTCTTTCTAGGCTGTCTTGATATGCAAATTAGCCGCCATCTTTGTTGTGGTAATTTGCATACTCGTCCTGATTGGCTGGCGGGCGTGGCTTGGCTGGTGGGCGTGGCTTGGGCATAGCGAAGGTGCAGTCAATTTGCATATTTGTCTACTATTAGGTAGGATTATTTAAATACTTTTTTCAAAGAATGTTTAATATCAAGAGAAATATTCTTGAAAAATTCTAAAGGAAAAAAATGGGAAAATGCAAAAAATATGACTATCTTTTAAAAACAGAGTGATACTTACACATATATATGTTTGTGTGCATGGTGTGGGAATATGTGATTTTTATAGAGACTATCACTTACAATTGAGATTACATGAGTAATTTTCAATAATTTTTATTTTTTCTCATTGTTTTGAATGTTTTAAACTTTCCACAAATTATAAGAATACGTATCTTAAAAATTGCCCCTTTATTGCAAAACATTCTTTCTTTTCTAAACATTCCCCTACATTTCATTAAAACTTTTTCTTCAGTAGTTTTTAAGACTTTCAGTTAGCTTATTAAGTAAAAAATATCCAAGAATTAATTTTATAGATAATTATACACTAGAATAAAATTTCTGTAATTGCAAAATAAAAGCCATATTTATTTCTAATTTTATTAGAAATTCATACCCTTTTTACATGCTTAAAATTATTAACCTCTGTAAGTTTTAATATTAATATTTATCATTTAGTAAGAGCTTAATATGTACTAAGCTTATCTTAAGTGGTTTACATATTTTAACTCATCTAAATCTTAGCAAATCTTAGGAAACAGGTCTAAAACTTGAACTAGTAAGACACTGAATTTGATGCAAAATGTAACGTCACCAATATGGGTCAATTTATGAGTCCTTGATTACTCTGTGTGCATATTCAAAAATTAAATAAATATGTGACATAGTGAAGTAAATTGTAGCATATGGTTTATACGATTTCACTATGCACCCATCAAAATGCTACTTATTATTGTCTAATGGTGATTTCCCTAATGCTTCATGAATAACTGGCTTAATAAGTAGGTGTAGCTATCCTGTGTGATGTATTTCTATGAGTTCTGGGGAGACTATTGCCTAAAAATTAGCTCTGCAACCTATTCATACTTATCAAAGTGGAACACAGCCTTTAAGTTAATAAAGAACAACATAGCTAAAATTTTAAATATTCTTCAAAAACAAAAAAAAATGACAATAATGTATAAATGAGTTGTAAAATGACTCAGGTAAGAGAAGAGAGCTGTATGGTTGCCTAATGAATACAGATTGCACTTTAACTTAAATCATATTATTTCCTTTTTATTTAAGAATGCTCAAGATTTTGCTGAATATAAAATAGTAAAGTCCTACTATTCTGGAGTGTATTTCTTTTTCCCCGGGTTCAACTATTCTGCTCAATGAGCCTGTTAGCTAAGAAAGTGATTTTATAGTTTATGAGGGATTTAAAATTTATGCTCATTAAAGGAAATATGGACATATATATATGTTGGTTCATTTCATGCACTCTCTTCAGGGAGCACGTATGAAGTCACTGAGGCCACATAATTTCTGCATACATTCTGCAGTAAAATGTCAATCTGCCGGCTTCATTGCAGTTAGAAATTATCTGTACACGCTCTATGCATTTAGCACTTTGCAAGCCACTTTCAATGAATCAACATGCTATATGATTTATTCAGTCTTTCAGTTTACAAATGCTGACAGTGAAACTCTACAAGAGTTTTTAAGTTTATAATTTATATGGTATGGCATGGGGCTGAAGCCATTCATTTTAAAAATTTAAATAATTCTGAATAGAACTCAAAGGCAGTAATGTTAACACCTGGGAATATCCTCCACCCCCTTTTTTTATTGTCCAGGGTAAATTGAGGGTTGTCTTTGGAAACTGATTTTATTAGTTTAATGTAGTTGCTTGTAAAGTTAGGGACAATGGTGCAATATAATATTTGTTAATTTGGGAGAGATGGTGACAGTGTAGGGAGTATACAAGTAGAAGTGGGGTCATTAAATAAAATCAGAATTTTGGATTGAATATTCAAGAATCTTGGGCAACATTTGCTGCAATGTGCTTACAAATTAGATGGAAGCAAGAATAAATAATTACATTGAGTGTTGTTTGCTCTTTTACTTCTCTTATGTGTTTTTTTAAATAAATATATTGGTAGAGTAATGGACATTATTTTTCATATAATTTTTCCTAATATGTTCACTGAGGATGTAAGTTTTTAAAGCTCTTACAGTTACTTGAAGAAAATGCTTGTACTCCTCTAAATCCCTCAAAAGACTTTTATAACAATGTTTGGCTCAATTAGCCACAATTCTGCAGATACTCAGATTCGTACACACACAAAGGTTTTCCAGTAGAAGAAACTCTTGACCCCATTCTATTCTGAATCCACTTTTCTCTGAATCATGAGTTCTTTTTTCTTGTTCCTTTTGATGAAATGCATCTTTCAGTAGCTTTCAAAGAATAAGAGCATAGAGGGCCTTCTATGGCTTAAAATATAGTCATCTTATCCACACATTTGCAAGATCTTTTAGCTGAGCAGAGAATTTAGATAGAAAACACTTTTTACTCAAGCTTTGGCAGAATTGGTTTACTATTTCTAGTACCCATTGCTGATAGCAATTGTCATTTTCTGCATACTGCATGTAAACTTCCTTGTTTTTCTTATGTAGATCTCAGAACATATTTTAAAGTGCACTTGCCATGAAATTCCATAATCATGTAGCTTGATGTTAGTCTTAATTGTTGTGTTGCATATTGTATGAACCTTTAAAATCAGGAAATCAAGTTCTTCAGTCTGCACAATTTTCTAGTTATGTGGTTCATCATTTTTACTTTGAATTGTAAATTCACTTTCTGAAGCTTCTGTACATCAGTTTTGGAATATCCTGAATTGATTCCTAAGTTTTCCTATATCTTTATGCTTATTTTGTTTCATTTTATTTTATTTTTTAAAGTATCTTTCAATTATTTTTTGATTTTTAAAATGTCTTAATGTCACAATTAATTTTCAAGAATTATTTGTTTCATGAAATGTCTTCCTTTCCTTTTATATAGCACTGCTTTAGTTGGTGGGTACAGTATATTTTCTTAGCTCTGAGAATATTAATTATAGTTTCTTTGAATTTCTACTCTGCATTTGGAATTTTGTTTTTGTCTTGATCTCTATAAATTCATGTTAAACTTCTTTTTTTTTATTATTCTTTGCTTTATATTTGCAGTTGGAAGCTTTAGAAACTGTTTGTAATCGTGAGAAGGATGCAGTAACTGGAGGGTTGCAATCCAGTTTTCAAATGAAGTTGTGACTGTTTCATTGTAACTCACTATGGCGATGTGTCTTTCCAATTGGCCAATTTGAACTGGCTGACAATTTCTGGGACCCTAGTGGAGGGAGAATTCTTAAAGAATATGGGAATACAACCTATGAGTCCTTGAACTGTTACTCAGAGCTAGTTTCTGAGTCTTCTTGGTATTCCTACATCCAAAGTTTCAGGGGATTTTACTATTTATGGATCAGCATCTGCAGGAAAGAAACCTTTTACCTGAAATCAGAATTGCACAGGTGTTTTAGTCTTTACACAAAGAAATGAAAAGGGCAGCTAAGGGTCTCACTGCTCCTTGTACAATGTTTCAATTCCTTTTAACTTCATATATCATTCACTGTTAAAGTTACCTGTACCTTCCCTTTCTGAGCTTTGTTGGTATTGTTTATTCCAATTTATTTAAGTCTTGTTGACATCTCTTTCTATAAGAGGTGAAGAGACTTTATTCTCCCAAATTACCATTTGTTTTTCCATTTTTTAAGTGTTTTTTTTTTAATATTGCTCATCTCTTTCATTTTCCCTTACATTTCCTTTATTCCTGTGGGCTTTATGTATTTTTATTCTTGCCATATGATTAATTGATTAATCAGTCAAGTGGAGATAATCAATTATACTCCATCTACTAAATGTCTTTTTTATATTTCCTTGGTTCTATGGAGAAAGTAGAGATAATCAAATGTATCCCACGAACCAAATATATTCCACATACCACATGACTTTTTAAATATGTCTTTGGATTTGTTTTTCTATAATACAATCTTTCCTTTCATCTACACATTTGTACATTTGTGTATACAAGTACATGTGTATATGTTTGTGTGTTTCTCTTTGAAAAATTACAAGATTGGTTTTTAGATAATCCAATGCTTACTTTTTTATCTTTTAGTTGATATCTTAAATCTTGTATTTTATTTATGTTTTAGAGTATTTATTTCTTCCCCATTATGAAAAGTGAGACTGTCAGCTTGTCTAGAGTTCCTTTCACTCTCTATTCTCCATTTTGTTAATTTTATTCTTTTACTGAAAGTTCAAATTCAATCATTCTCTTCACTGTTTTTACCCTTTCTATAGTGGCTGATTGCCATTTATTTACTTTTAATTGAAAATTATTTGTCTGCTTCTCTAGACAGGTTTTCTTGTAATACATGCAAGATTGTCTCAGATAGCTCCCAAAGGTATGGACTTTATCCTATGAAGTCAGAACTCCAGGGCCAGTGCTTTGAAGCATTGTTTTGTATAGGTTTATTTATTCTTTCTGATGAAACACTTTGAAAAAAATTTATTCAATAAACTGTTGAATTAAAACATAGAGGTCAAGGTTAGAGAGATTGTGGTACTTGAAATGACTGGTAGTACACAATTTGTTCATATATAGAACTAAGGTTAATAACTAAAAACCATGTCCAGAAAAAGTCACCATATCAGGCTTAAGACTGTTAATCTGAAGAAAACCTGGGTTGCAAGTTTGGCCCGTGACTGGCATTTGGAAACTTGGATTTCAGGAGGATTTCAATTATTTTTAGAATAGGTATGAGTATGATTAATCTATACCTACCTAGACTCATTTTGCAAGCAACATGATTTTATAGTGAATGCCTAAATACCTTCACGAAGTCTTGATTTTTGGAGCATGCTGGAAAAGAGTGCCTATGTGATCAATCCCCAATAAAAACACTGGACATTCCACATGTGTTTCACTAGTTCTGGCTGGAAAAATTAAGCACATTCTTTGTGACTCAACTGGGAGAAGACTCTGGAAGCTAGCATCCAATTTCCTCTGGACTTTGCCCTGTCTTCCCTTTTCTTTAGCTGATTTGGCTCTGCATAGTTTCAGTATAATGAATCTTAGCTGTGAGTCCCTGTGAATTATCAATTGGAGAAGTACTTGTTCATCATTAAACTTTATTTGGATCCACTAAACTGATATAATCAGGGAGAATCTTGTATGCTTGTGTTCTGGGATTTGTGTCTTTCCAGAGAGAAAATAGGAGGTACATGATATATTTGACACATTCCTTCCAAATCACAAATATAAGAATGACACATACATACTTATGAATATGTTGCCTCCAAGCATCACCTCTAGAAAAACTTATTTAAATTTTTATATCTACATCTATAGCTATCTGTCCCTTTGCAAACAAGTTATTGCTTCTCAGTCTTATTTTCCATAATTTCCCAAGACCCAAGTGTCTAGCCTTACCCAACTTTTTAATACCCCCCCCCCGCAATATGTCATACTATAGTACTTCTCCACACATTAAAACAAAATGTCTCTGCCTGCTAACACTTAATACTCCCCAAATGTGGATTCTTGTGGGGGGACACAAAATTTTAAAGAAAATTTTATAGATAACTTTAAAAATAGAACACAATGAAATGGAGATTACAATTACATTCAAGTTTTAAGTGAAATAATATCTGTGAGTGAAATAGTATCTGAGTAAAATACTTTTTATTCCATAGATGTCAATCCCATATAACTAAAGATGATCAAGAACAGGCGAATAGTTTTTAAAAGTTGACTATAAACTTATTGCAGTGAAAGAGTATAAACACTGTGGAAAACTATAAAGCTCCATAAGAGAATATTAGTAGATTAGGGGAGGTTTCAAGAAAGTGGTGCTTTGCTATGGATTGAATGTTATCTGGAAAGTGGTAATTCTATTATTGGGTATTTTAAGCTTTATATAGAAAATGATAGGAATGACTGTGGATAGTTATGTAAGGGCAATTATAGTCAGATGGATCTTTGGTGAAGAAGCAGTGACCATTTATATTAGTCAGGATAGGTGGATATTTGATCATTTTTGTGAATTATTTTTATACTAGAGGCCCATTGCACGAGATTTGTGCACTGGTGGAGGGTGGTGGGAGGTTGCTCAGCCTGGCCTGTGCCCTCTTGCAGTCCAGGAGCCCTCAGGGGATGTCCCACTGCCACGGAGGCAGGAGAGGCTCCCACCACCGCCACTGCACTCGCCAGCTGTGAGCCCTGTGGGAGTGCACTGACCACCAGGGGGCAGCTCCTGCATTGAGCACCTTCCCCCTGGTGGTCAGCGGGCATCATAACGACTGGTCATTCTGTCATTTGGTTGATTTCCATATTACCATTTTATTATATAGGATGTTCAGATATGATTATGTAGTGTTCTTGTTTTTGTCTTGATTGATCAAGATCAAAGAGTGGACTCTGGTGTTGTTTGTATTCTGAGAATTTTTATTTTCAATAGAATACAAAGACTACCTAGCTGTGAATGTGCCAGGCTAGCTCCTGGCAACAATCAACCAGTTCCTGGCTATCAGAGCTGCATTTTTGTGTATCCTTTCCCCCTTTTCTGCCCCAAAATAGATGAAGTCAGGATTAAGGTCACTAACTTATAACATAGAGATCTCCACAATTGCTAAAATCTTGCTGTTCAGGAGACTATTTAGAAAATGTAGGCTGTAGTTTTATTGATATTTGCTTTTCCTGCTCAAATTTTGTTGCAAGGTCAGTTGATGAATGCTCAGAATTGACATTGGATGTGTAGTAGCATTTAACATTCTGAACAGAATATATCATCCATCTTCAACACAGGCAATTCTCAGGAAAAAAAAACAACAACAGTGTTCATTTCAGGTAAGCAGGATGTGGTTACTCCATCTCCCTGTGTGTTCTTGATCTCTCCAAAATTGGAATGGCAGTTGGCCAGGCAACCTCAAGTCTCAGATGGATCCAAGAAAAAGCATTGATTTTGAGTTTGCTCAACATTTTCTAATGCCAATTTCCAGACTCTTTACATCTTGAGCTGAAATCAAAAGTTCATTTAACAAGTATTTTTATCTTAGGTATCGATAGGTTTTGCAGGTACCCAAGGAGATCCTGGAACTACAGGATGAACACAATGCTTGATTCAACTTACTCTGATTTGGTATCAAGACAATTAACAATAAGTGATAGTATTTTTACAAATATGTATATTACACTATAATTTGTCCCAATTGTAAATGTTTAAAATATAATGATTTGGGTTAATTTTTTATCTCTTGTGTCAATTTATGTAACTCACTCACATCTTTCCTCATTATATATCTTTTCAATTTAATTTTCATTTTCAGTTATATCCTGTTTTGTTGCTTTGATTTGGCTATTTCTGTTTTGAATATTTTTTCATTTTTTATTAAATGTATTTGAATCTTAATGAAACTTAAAATTTAAACATTAGAAACATATTTTACATTTTGTGGCTCTGAAGGTAGGTTAAGATAAATAATATGAGATTAATGATATTCCTAACTTCAGGATCTCTTGTTACATGATCTAATATAAAGTCCACAAGAAATAAAATAGAATTAACAAATGTTAATTTATTATAGTGAAGAGTAACTCATATGTTGTTTTGTCTTCAAATATATTATTAATTTTTAAAGAATCAGTAATAATATATTCTCTTCTTGCTTTTTGCCAGGACAGGGATTTAAAAAAAAAAATCCCTACAATGTTAGAGTAAAATTATATAGAACACTGCAATAGAAAAATAGAGATATGACCAATTTTCATTTTAAAAAATCTAGTTTAATAAGAAATAGTAGAACACCCAGAAATCAATGGTTTTTTTATACGCCAATAATGAACTCACAGAAAGAGAAACTAATAAAACAATCCCATTGACCATTGCAACAAAAATATTAAGATACCTAGGAATAAATTTAACTAAGGAGATTAAAGACCTGTACTCAGAAAACTAGAGGGCACTAAAAAAAGAGATAGAGCCCTAGCCAGCTTGGCTCAGTGGATAAGAGTGTCAGCCTGCGGACTGAAGGGTCCCAGGTTCGATTCTGGCCAAGGGCATGCGGGCTCGATCCCCAGTAGGGGGTATACAGGAGGCAGCCGATCAATGATTCTCTTTCATCATTGATGTTTCTATCTCTCCTTCTCTCTTCCTCTCTGAAATCAATATATATATATTTATATATATAAATCAATATTTATATCTTTCTCTCTCTTTTTTTAATATACATATTAAATATATTTAATATATATAAATATATATATATATATTTAAAAAAGAGATAGAGAAATATATAAACAAATAGAAGAACATATCGTGTTCATGGATTGGTAGAATCAACATCATTAAAATGTCCTACTACCCAAAGCAATCTATAGATTCAATGCAATCCCCATTAAAATACCAACGGCATATTTCACAGACCTAGAACAAACTCTCCAAAAATTCATATGGAATTAAAAATGATCCCAAATAGCTGCAGCAATTCTGAGAAAGAAGAACAAATTGGAGGGATCACAATACCAGATATCAAGCTATATTACAAAGCCACTGTTCTCAAAACTGCCTGGTACTGGCACAAGAACAGACATATAGACCAATGGAACAGAACAGAAAACCCAGAAATAGACCCAAGCCATATGCTCAATTAATACTTGACAAAGGAGGCAAGAGCACACAATGGAGTCAAGACAGTCTCTTCAATAAATGGAGTTGAAAAATGGGACAGATACATGCAAGAAAATGAAACTAGACCACCAACTTACACCATACACAAAAATAAACTCAAAATGGATAAAGGACTTTAACATAAGATTGGAAACCATACAAATCTTAGAAGAATCAATAGGCAGCAAAATATCATACATATGTCATAGCAATATCTTTACCGATACAGGTCCTAGGACAATTGGAAACTAAAGAGAAAATAAACAAATGGGACTAAATCCAAATAAAAAGCTTCTGCACCGCAAAATAAACTACAAACAAAACAACAAGAGATCCCACTGCATGGGAGAACATATTTGCCAATATTATTTCTGATAAGGTTTTAATCTCCAAAATTTATAGTGAACTCTTACAACTTAACAAAAGGAAGATAAACAATCCAATGAAAAAATGGGCAAAGGACCTAAATAGACACTTTTTTGAAAGAAGACATACAGAAGGCCAAGAGACATATGAAAACATACTCAAAGTCACTAATCATCTGAGAGATGCAAATCAAAATGACAATGAGATACCATCTCACACCTGTCAGGATGGCTATCATCAACAAATGACAAGTGCTGGTAAGGATGTGGAGAAAAAGGAACCCTTGTGCACTGCTGGTGGGAATGCAGACTGGTGCAGCCACTGTGGAAAACAGTATGGAGATTCCTCAATAAATTAAAAATGGAACTCCCATTTGACCCAGTAATCTCACTTCTAGGAATATATCCCAAGAAATCAGAAACACCAATCAGAAAGGATATGTGCACCCCTATGTTCATAGCAGCACAATTCACAATAGCTAAGATTTGGAAACAGCCTAAGTGCCCATCAGTAGATGAGTGGATTAAAAAACTGTGGTACATCTACACAATGGAATACTACCCTGCTATAAAAAAGAAGGACCTCTTACCATTTGCAACAGCATGGATGGACCTGGAGAGTATTATGCTAAGCTAAATAAGCCAGTCGGAGAAAGATAAAAATCACATGATCTCACTCATTTGGGGAATATAAAGAACAACATAAACTGATGAACAAAAAGAGGCCAAAGACTTAGAAGCATTGAACAGACCCTCTAACCTCAGAGGGAAGGCAGGGGAGGGAGGGGGGCAAATAAGAGATCAACCAAAGGACTTGTATGTATGCATATAAGCATAACCTATGGACACAGACAGTAGTGAGATGAGCACATGTGCTTCGGGTGGGAATGGCCAGGAAGAGGTCAATGGGGGGAAAAAGAGACATATGTAATACTTTAAACAATAAAGAATTTAAATTAAAAAAAATAAAACGTAGTAGAAGGCCACTTTTCAGGATGATCTTTTCAACTCTGCCAAATAATATGTGTGTGTGTGTGTGTGTGTGTGTGTTTTTGGAGATACCAAACACTAGCTAAGTTGGCACAAAATTTATGTGATTATATAATAATGATAATTTCACATCTTATTTTTAATAATATTTAAGCAATATTTAATCTAGAACTTTTGTATTGATCATAATATATAGAGGAATAAATTATTCCTTAGATCTTTGACTTTTTTTTAATCAAAGAAAGTTAATAAACAAGCAAACAAACATGCCATTTCAAAGGTTGTATTTTACCACAATAAATTTAAATATAATCAACACATTTTAAATGCCTTGGCTAGAATTATAACACAAAATGATCTCCATTATTATGTTCTATAAATATCATGTAAGGTAGATATATTATTTCTTTGTCCTCACAATCATTTTAAATATTTATATTTATTCAACAGTGAAGTAGACTGCTTTATTATCTAAAAATTAAAACAAAGGACATGGAATTTAATTTTATCAAAAATGTCCTGCAAACATAATTTAAAGTGAAGAATATTTCCCAAACTCCACCACTTTTCAAAAGTTCAAGTTATGTTGATTTGCTTTTACAAGACCTAAATTGATTCTGGTTTTCACTAACTCAAAGAGTATTTTTGCTTTTATGAAAAAAGCTGTTGCTACTAATGCAGGTCTTGGTAAAAGTGAATTCAAACTTTAGGAAAGCAAGGCATGTTGGTAGCTGGTTTGCACAGGTGAAAGTTTCAGAAGCTAACACATCTAGATAATTAGCTAAGCCTTCTTATTAAGTGAAGAACACTCCAAATGTTCTTAACTCCTTCTCAGCTAAGTTACCTTAAGGCTGGGTTATAGAAGGATCCTGAAACTTGCCACCCCTCCACATTAAAAGTGTCCTATGGAAGCTTTGCTATGACTCACTCCAAGATAGTTTCTGTGATGCTTTTCAGATCCAGGAGCCCCTTCCCCTCCTTAGGAATATCTTCATAACTTTTGAAGTGATTGCTTTCTCAATAATTAAATTTAAGATGTGAAATGTATACTTAAATATGCTTCTTAGTTCAAATACAACAGTATTTCCAACTAAATGAACTTTATTATGTATATAACTTTTGTAAGAAGCTTGGGTTACCTTATGTTATACACAATGCTAGCCAAATTGTTTTAAAAGTGCATTGGTTTTGCCAAAACCGGTTTGGCTCAGTGGATAGAGCGTCGGCCTGCGGACTGAAAGGTCCCAGGTTCGATTCCGGTCAAGGGCATGTACCTTGGTTGCGGGCACATCCCCAGTAGGAGGTGTGCAGGAGGCAGCTGATCAATGTCTCTCTCATCGATGTTTCTACTCTATCCCTCTCCCTTCCTCTCTGTAAAAAAATCAATAAAATATATTTTTTTAAAAAGTGCATTGATTTTATATATCTGAGATCTCATTTTTACATAAGTGTAATGTCTTTGTTGTATGTCATTGACTTAGTCTTATTATTTATATAATATATATATTTCATATATATTTTAAGTGCATTTTTTCTTTCAAAATTTAGTATATTTTAAAACTCCAAGTAATCCTATCTAATAAAAGGGTAATATGCAAATTAACTGTCACTCCTTCACAAAGATGGCAGCCCCCATAGCCACAAGATGGCGGTGCCCAGTCCTTTCAGCCCTGCTGGAGTCGCCCAGTCCCAGGGGGATGGCTGCTGAGAGGGGGCATCTTGAGCGGCCTGGTGGATGGGCCTCTGGACAGGCCGGGGCATGGAATGCTTGTGTAAGAAGAGAAGGAACCAGCGAGCTGAGCAGAGTCAAGTGGCCCCCGACTCCCGGGCAAGGTCAAGTTCGGGTGGCCAGAGGGTGGAGGGGGTGGAGGATAGTGCGACAGGAGGGGCTGGTGGCAGAGGCACAGGGTGAAAAACAGCCAAGAAAGAGGAAGGAAGCCCTTTATCAGAGCTCCTGAGAACAGGGAGGGAAGTTGTTTGCACTTCCCAGACTTGGATGGGCCTCTGGTCAGGCCGCAGCCCAGAACGTTTGCGTTGTTGCCCCGGCGACGAGGCAAACTTTCCGTGCCCAGCCACTGATGGGTCTCTGGGCTGCAGAGAGCATCTGGGCAGCGGGCACAGAGTGACCAGGCCCTGCAGAGAGCTACTGGTGCACGGATTCGTGCACAGGGCTACTAGTAGAATTTATATTTATTTCCCTCACTAGGATTCTAATCGTCTCCCTGTGGGAACCTGCTAAATATATTTTTTAAGATTTCAAAAATTAAGTTCCATATGAATTTATTTTGCATTTCCTTCATGCTTGTTTTTCTGTCTTACATGAAATATCAGCATACACACCAGAAAGTAGGAAAAACATATTCTGAATTATATATTTCAAACATCACCTTATGGTTTTCTCAGCATCATTGGCTGTGTACGCCTGCCATAAATTCCTACTTGCTCTTAAGTATGAGCCAAATGGGTAACAGTTGGGAGCTCCTAGCCTTGGAGAAGTCTACTTACAAGAGATTAAATTGTTGGCATAGTCATAGCATAATCTTCTTAGCTCCTTAATTTTTGCCATGTAGTGTAGATTAAAAGAAAAGTAAATTTGAAAAACCTAAAAGGAAGAGAATAAAAATGAAGGTGTTTCACAATTTCAAATATGTTAACTTATATATCTCTTTGTAAACCCTAAGTCTACAATGAATAGACAAAATAAAAAAAACTAAAAATGCATGAATTTGCAACATATTTTCAGCCTATGTACTTGATTATACTTTATGTTTTATTGAGGATTGCACTGATTAAGGAGTTGAGAATAAAATAAAAATCCTAAGACATTTTGTAGTCTTAGGTAGAGAAATCATTATAAAACCTTCCACTAGGCACTTATATTTTACCTACTTTAAATATATATATCTCAAAACAGATTATTGAAATCTCCCATGTGCATTATAATAATAACAATAGTCCCCAAACTGTGCCAGAAAATGAAGGAGGAAACACTTCTTACTGCATTCTACAAGTTACCCAGATTCCAAAGCTAGACAGAGATATCACAAAAACAAGAAGCCTATAGACCCAAATTCCCCATGATTATGGCACAAAAATCCTCAACAGAATACAAATCAAATCCTGCAAAACATAAAAAAGAATTAGACATAATGACAAGTGGGGTTTATAACAGGAAAGAAAACCTGTTTTTACAGCAAAAACCCCCCCTCAATTATACAATATATCATGTAATAGAATAAAAGACAAAAAACAAATCATCTCAATAGATACAAAAAATATTAAATAATAAAAATCAAAACTCATTTATGATAAAAAAAACATAACTCTGAACACACTAGAAATAAAGGGGAAATACTTGAACTTAATAATGAATATTGTTTAGAAAGCATACTCCACTCAACATTTCTATTCAACACGTCACTAGAGGCTTAAGCCAATGCCATTAGGTGAGCAAAAGAAAAAAGAAGAGCAATAACATCTGGATAGATTGGTAATATAGTGAACACTGTTTGCTGTGATTCAATATGATCTTGAATGTAGAAGATAAGTAATATACAGGGTGGGGCAAAGTAGATGTAAAGTTATGGGTATGTAAAACACAGAGTTTATCCTTGTATTATGATTTTCTAATTATTGTGTTGTTTTCCACATGAACAACTCTAAACCTACTTTTCCCCACCTTGTATACTCACACACATACATGAACACACACACAACACACATATGCACAACTACAGGTCCCATTAGTCTCAAGTTAAAAGAATAAATATCAATTTTTAGTGTGACCAAGAAAATTACATTTATAATATCATTAAAAATAAAATATTTATGAATAAAGTTAACTGAAGTTGTACAATTATTTCACACCGAAAACTACAAAACAATATTTAAAGAAATCAGAGCAAGAGCTAACATAAATATAACTAGGAATATTTTATGAACAAGGTTGGAAAAACATGGTATTTTAAAGATGGCAACAATTCTCAAATTAATCTAGTCAATGTGATCTTTATCCAGATTTCTGCTCACATAATTTACAGAAATTGGGAAGCTTGTTATAAAACAATATGGAAATTCAAAGGACCAACTAACCAAAACAACCTTAAAAAATAAGAACAAATGCACTTCTTGGTTTCAAAACATAGTAGGAATCAACAGTAATGAAGACATTATAGGTATGACATAGGAAAGACATGAATATCTAAAGCAGAATTGAGGGTTTTGATATAAAGCATTTCATGTATGATCATAGATTGTCAACAAAGATGCCAAAAATATCCAATGGGAAAAGGATAGTCTTTAAAACAAATTATTTTACAATTGGATATCCAAGGCAAAAAGATGAATTTGAGCCCTTGCCTCACACTGTACAAAAAGGCTATCTCAGAATAAATCACATACCTAAATGTAATTGCTAAATTTATAATACTCTATAAATTCTATATTCTAAATTAAGATTAAATCTCCTAGAATTTGGTATAGGCAATTATTTCTTAGGCATTACATAAACATAGCAAGACATAAAATAAAAATTGATAAATTGGACTTTATAAAAAAATACCCTAAAGAAAGTGAGAAGGCAAACTATAGACTGGCAGAAAACAGTTGCAATCATATAGCCTAAAACAGCTTATATTTAGAATGTTATACATAAAGAAATCTTATAACTCAAAAATACCAAGAGTCCAAATAAATATTGGCACAAAAATTGGAATGATTATTTTATTCAAGATGACATGTAAATGGCCAAAGACACTTGAAAAAATGTTCATAATCAGTAACCTTTGGGGAAATGCAAATTCAAACCTAATGAGATAACACTTCACACCTATTAGAATGTTTATAATTTAAAAGTCAGACAAGTCATTAGGGAAATGCAAATTAAAGCAGCAGGAGATGCCATTATACACCTATTAGAAAGACCAAATCCAGAACACTGACAACACCAAATACTGAGAGGATGAAGCCAACAACAACCCTCATTCATTGCTAGTGGGAATGCACAATGATAGTGGGACCAAGAAAATTCCATTTACAATAGCATTAAAAGTAAAATACTTATGAATAAAGTTAACCTCTTTCGCAGACAGTTTGGAGAATTCTTACAAAACATACTCTTTCCATACCATCAGCAATCACTCTCCTTTGTATTTACCTGAAGGAATTGAAAATTTTTATATCCACACCAAAAACTGCACAGGTGTGTTTGTAACAGCTTTATTCATAATTGTCAAAACTTGGAAGCAGTCAAGATGTCCTTCAGTAGGAAAATAAATAAACATCCAGACAATGGAATGATATTTGTTTAAAAGGATAACCTTTCCCCGTTGAGTATTTTTGGCATTTTTATTGAAAATCAATTCATCATACATGAAAAAATTTATTTCAGTGATAAATGAGCTATCAATAAAAAGACATAGAGAAAACTTTAAAAAAAATTTTAAAACTATGTTTTTATTGATTTTAGAGAGAAAGGAAGGGAGAGGGTTAAAGAGATAGAAACATCAATGAGAGAGAACATCATCAACCAGCTTCCTCCTGCATGCCCTGTACTGGGGATTAAGCCTACAACTCAGACCTGTGCCCTGACCAGGAACCCAGCCTCATTATTCATGGGTCAGTGCTCAACCCCTGAGCCACACTGGCCAGGTGGCATTGAGGAACCTTAAATGCCAATTTTTTTTCTAATGGAAATTTCATTAGTAAATGAAAGAAGCCAACATCCCAGACTAGACAAAACTATGAAGACATTAAAAGTGCCATGAGAGTATTTTCAGTAATTGTATTGTGGCATGTTTTCAAATCATTGCAAGCCCCGGAGTCTTCATAAATCACCAGTTAGAAACCATTCAACACCATTCTTTAGTAGTGATACCATTGTAAGTGTTGTAATTAGCTAGCTATTAATAATAGAAAAGGAGGAAAGGGATAGGCCAGACATCATAGGCATGTCATTTGGGCAGCTTCATCAAGAAGTTGCAACTTCACACCCCCAGGGAACTACCAGCCCATTCCCTGGAAGGGGTCCAAGGAAGGGGAAATAGACACATGTGCTTCAGTCACCGGGGAACAGGGGTAATTGGCCAAAATTGGTGAAGCCAGTGAACGCCCCCCAAAATTTGGGAAGACAATCCCCTAAACCAGTGGTCGGCAAACTCATTAGTCAACAGAGCCAAATATCAACAGTACAACGATTGAAATTTCTTTTGAGAGCCAAATTTTTTAAACTTAAACTTCTTTTAACACCACTTCTTCAAAATAGACTCGCCCAGGCCGTGGTATTTTGTGGAAGAGCCACACTCAAGGGGCCAAAGAGTCGCATGTGGCTCTCGAGCCGTGGTTTGCCAACCACTGCCCTAAACAAAGGAGTTCACTCTTGTTGTTGCTCTTGGCTCTGGGGCTCTCTCATTCCTGCTTCCTATGGCCCAGGGCCATGGGGACCCCACAAATAATGGACGATTGGACATCAGTGAGAAACACAAACTAAGCTGGCCTGATGCTGGACTGGACGTGGCTTCAGTTTAAAAAGGAAACTCTGAACAGTGGCTGATTTTAGCTCCACTAAAAACCCAGCTACACTCATTCTGTGACTGGACAAAGGGAAATCGGACCTTGGAACTCAGGGATTTAATTCCGTGCAAACAAAAAAAATTTGTTCTCCCATGTGAGTCTAAGATAATTCTTTTTCTAGGGTTATTGTAAGAAATGCACCTTCTCCAGCAACAGGTAGAGAAGAGGACCTCTTCCCACCAGTAATAGAAGTGAATATGATAAAAGCTTATATTTTAATTTTACTTGAAAGTAAAGTTCTCCATTTTTTGAATACCCAATTTACATAGCTAAATCCCAAGTTAAGTATTCCTAAGTGTTGAATAATATTCATGTTCACCTTAACAGGTCAATAGCAAGAAAAATTACTATTTTCTAAAGGGATTAAGGAATAGAAAAAAAAAAGTGCATATAGTGAATAACTCCAAATTAGAACTCTGTAGTTTCTCAATGTGTAACTGCTCAATGAATAAGGGAGTGGCCATGCTAGGGAGAAAAAGGTGAGTCACTGTGCTCCTATGCTGAACAGAGCCAGCTGGAATCAGAAGAAAGGAGAAAAGGTCATATTAAAGAAATAAAAGTGTCTGCACAGATTGAGTTTTATCTGGAGCCAAAAAACTCAAAGTACAGGAGCCATGAGTTTCAAGTTGTGTACAAACTAAGGGGGTTTTATGAAGTAAGTGTTGAAGTTATTTGGCATTTTCTGCTGGTTGATTGCCTGGTGGTATTCTTATTTGCATCAGGGTAGCTTAGTGAGTGGAACAAGGAATTCCAAAGATGTTATGAACAGACTCAGAGATTGGGGACTGGCCAGGGTCCTGTGCTGATTTCTGAAAAGAGCATCAAATTTCTTTAAGGTTAGGTTAAGTTACCCATATGTGAAACGCGAATTTTGGACTGGAAACACATGGGGTTCCCCTGGGTAGGATGGTTCCCAGGCTCTTTTCTAGTGGAGTCAAAGAATGAAACCGAGGTCGAAAAGTGGTGTGGCAAAGGTGGAAATTTATTGAGAAACAAGCACAGATTCCCACATGGGGAGGGGGAAAGAGTCCCACTGAGTCCCTTTTTCCTAGGGTTTATAAAGGCTGCAGATCTTTGTGCCTTGATATCCCCTCTGACTGGTCACTATCCCCTTCTGATTTGGTCACAATAGCAACTCCTGAGCTCAAAGGTAGAACCTCACATGGGACAGGTGAGGCTCTCTTCCTTTTCTCCCTTATTGTTTCCCTAATCCCTCTGGGCTTTCTTCCTCTCTCTGAATGAGAGGCTTCCTTCCCTTTATTCTGTAAATGTGTACCTTCTGCAGCTCCCAGCTCCCTTATTCTATGGAAATGTACCTTCTGCAGCTCTATAGCCCTGTGCTTTTTCCATGGACCCCTTGATTTCTAAAATTTCCTAAAGCTGCCTATTTCACCACTAAAACCTCCTATTTTAGCCCTAATAACTTTCATACTCACCTGCATTGACCAGCTCCACTTTGTCCCTGGCATGAGCGACTCCATTTTAGTGGTTACAGTAATGCCAAAATATTTTCCAAAATGCTTGTTCCCACTAACAGAGCATGAGAAACCCCAAGTGCCCCACATCACTCCCAACACATTGCTTTTATTTATGTTTTAATCTTTTCCAATTTAGTGCATATAAAATGGACTCACATTGTGGTATCATTTTTCATTTCACTGATAACAAACCAGGTTAAACAAGTGGGGAGAAAGTGATTCTTAGTTAAAAGTTTAAGTACATATTTTCAAATAAAGGGTTTAAAATTTTATGCTAGTAAACTATATTTACTCTGTAGAGTAAGGCTTCTGATTTCCTAATTAAAATTTTAAAAACATTTCCTTTAGATATTTTAAACTTCTTTATTAAATGAAGCCTATGTTTTTCATTGTTCTTTAGGAAAATCTGTAGAACTTTTTAGAAGCAAAATTATTTAAGAATAGCAATCAAGACACTCTGTAGGACAATAAAGACATTAATAATACCTTGTTATTGCACATAATATTATTCGCTCTCAAGTTTAATGGCTTTCAATGCATTTATTTATTTATTTATTTTTGGCAGCATAAGGAAATTAGCTCTGTTTCCTGGCACAATTAGTTTTAAGTCCTTCATTTTCATTCTGTTGAAGACTAAAGGACAAATCAGTGATAACAGAATCAAGCACTTGGGTAGTCAGCTAAGATTCTTGTCTAACAGTAATTTATCATGTAAATGGTGCTTGCATTTTTTTTTTCTAATGGAAATTTCAAAACAGCTTTCTGCATGATTGAAGCTTTTGTCAGTAGCCCACCCTAACATATGACAAATGTTACTTTTCTCTACAAGATAGGAAGAAGATCAGGGTGATAAACTTGTGAAATGGCATAATTAGTTGAATACATGTATATTTTTCCAAATCTTCTCTTGCTCTTTCAGAATTTTATATGCATGTTACATTTGCATTCTAAATAAAGCTTAAAAGATGGTAAAATGTATTGTTTTTCTGCCAAAAAATATAATTATTTGGGCTGGCAAATCAATAAAATACATATATATCTATGTCTACTATCTTTACTTTCATCCTATGGCTTCTTCAAGGTATTAAGATAATATTAACATATTAAAACAGTATCTGCATTAAAGATGTGTCTATTAAAAAAATCAAAAAATGTCTAAGTGATTATTTGTATGATACTGAGGAAACAGAAGGAAGCTAGGTAGACAGGGGCAGGGGCATATAAGCCAATCCCAAGGATGCTGCCAAGGCAAAATTCTTTGAAAGGACCAATCAAGAACTAAGAAGGCACGTATCTGCCCTTAGATTAAAAAGCACGCACTTCCTCTCTCCTCTCTCTCCCTGGCACGCAATGGGTTTCTGGTGTTCCTGTTGTGGGGATGTGCTTACCAGTGCCCACGTGGCTTATGGCCATGTGGGACTCTGCACACAAACTAATGGACCCAAGTAGCCGGGGTGCTGAAATGCACCCCACTGCCACATGGAATGGAAGCTCTGGACACTGGCCTGCTTTTGGAACCCCACTGTACCTTTTTCAGGACTAGCTTCTCTCAGTAAACCTTGCTTCCACTAACCATTTTTGTCTGCGACTTCATTCTTCAATTTTGTGAGACAACAAACTCAGACCCAAAGACCCCACACTTTGGTTTCAATACCAGATAACTAAATACTTTAAAATGTATAGAACACAGATTTTCTCTTTTTCTTGGGGCATTTGGCACCATATAAAGAATCTAAAGTGCTTTTCATCTGAGTATAATACATTAATATTTATATGTATTCAATATTTTAAAATATGGATATGCTCAAATATCTGATGTTTATCCCTAAGGAAAAAAATGTGCCAAGGGATCCATGTTTGTCAAAATAAAATGTTAATTTTTAAAGTAATTTTTAACCTACCCTGGAGAAAACAATTTTTAAAAATTAATGTATACTTTCAATTCATGATACTCTCAAATACTTATAAAAGAAATAAAATATTTTAACTATCAAATTCTGAAAAAATATAGATAGATAGATAGATAGATAGATAGATAGATAGATAGATAGACAGATATAGGTACATAGATATGTGGATATGTAGATATATATACATACTAACATTTCATCACCTGATTTTGTGTCCATTGCATTGTGCATCTCTTTGGCCATCACAATTGACCTCAGTAGACTTTTCTTAGTGATACTAAATTTTTGGACTGGAACCCAGATTCTTTGTCCACCAGAATCGAAGAATGAATCCATGGACAGAAAGTGGTATAGCAAAGGTGGAGATTTATTGAAGAACAAGTACAGACTCCCACGTAGGGAGGGGGAAGAGTCCCACAGAGTTCCTTTTCCCTATGATTTATAAAGGCTACAGTTCCTGTGTCCTGATATCCCCTCTGATTGGTCAATATTCCTTTTCATATTGGTTACTATAGTGGTTCCTGAGGCCCTCCTCCCTCATAGTCCTTCCATTCCTCTGGGCTTTCTTCTTTTCCTTCTGAATGAAGGGCTTCCTTCTCTTTATTTTGTAAATATAGACCTTTCTTGGCTCCTTCCAGTTCCCTTGTCTTATGGAAATATACCTGTTGCTGCTTCCCTGTCTTATGGAGATGTAACTGCACCTGGCTTCCTTGTGTTGTGGAAATGTACCTTCTCCCAGTCTGGAGCCCTATGTCTTTCCATGGACCCTAAGTCTAAAAAATCCCTAAGTTTGCCTATATTCCCCTAAAATTCCTGCTTCATTAGTATGTTTCTTTCTCTGGACATTAGCTATGTAATTGTGCATTCCTGATGATCCGTTTGCATCGTTTACAATTTCAGGATGCCATTGCCCAAGACCATGTTTCTCTGAAGTTATTGTTGTTTCCATGTCACTGCCATGCCAACCTTTTGGAATTGATTTACTGGCTGGGAAGCCCCTCAGCTGTCACAAACTCATCTTTCAAGAGAATTCAATGCAGAAGAGTAGCAGTGAATGCTATCGTGGGACCTAACAAATCCCTGGTTACAAGATTGAATGAGAACTTTGTACCTTCCTTCGTTTTAAAGTGATGGAAATATACAGAGAGGGCAAAATGTTTTTCCTGTGTGTCCCTCCAAAGCTTTAAAACAGTTTACAGTTATAAAATATTTAGTTATTCCTCATTAACTGATAGGTAAATTATTTTTATTTCCCTTAATTTACTTGATGGGAAAAGTTTGAGTTTGAGACTCAAACAGACTTATTATATGATTTATCCTATTTTCTCTTGAAATTTTTAATCTAATGTTATTTCTTACATAATTTTTGTGTCTCTTCTGTTCAAGATATTCTGCTTACCATTGCTGACTTGGTTATTACAGATGCACATACAATACAGACTAATGTATTGAAGCATCCATCGTATATAAAAACTGCTGTTTGAAATTTTAACCCTGCTATTTGGCTTCTGTAAATTCTTGCTTGCTAAGACTACTCCCACTTCAGAGAGGCCACTAAACCTTCCCCAGACAAGGTTATCAGTGCTGGTGCCAGGCCAGGCCTCTGGTTGAGGTCTCAAGGCCCCAGTACATACGGGCTCTTTAAGAACTTGCAAAAGGGGCTGGAAACACCCCATATTTGGGAGACAAAGAAGGTAAAAACATATAAATAGGGAAAATTCCTGCATATTGGGGCCCAGAATTTGAGAGACATTTTCCTCTGGACCCGCACGTAACAAATGTAACTCCATCTCTCTAAGTATTGCTTTGTTCTTCTTTGGTTTTCTGTAACTGTATGAGACTCTAAAGATGTATGGTTAATATATTTGCTATATATTACTGGATGGAATATCCCAACATGCAGAAATGGAAATGTAAAATAACTATGCTGAGCATTATGGCTTCATTGTTACCATAAACATATTTAAAGATTTTGGAGGATCTGCCTAATTAGAATATGAGAAGGTAAAACTAGCCATTTCTGAAAAAAAAAATCATGAGTGTATGTATGTCTGTCTTCTACAAGATGGATTGCACATTTTAAAAAATTCCCTTTGATCTGGAGCCAATGATAGATACAATGTTTTGCATTTGGAATAAAACCTTTTTCAGACACATTACTGAGAAGGTAAATTGAAGATGTGAAAAGCCTTGGGGCAGGAAAGCAAGGTAGGTGCTTCAAGACATGCCTTAATTAGTTTATCTACCCAAATCCTGGAATGTAATTTACTCTCCATCAGAATATGGCTGATTCCTCAGTTTAACTGCTGAGCAGCAGCAACTGTTGTTTTCCACCTTTCTTCTAAGGGAGACAGATAAGCAGTGAAACTGACTGCTGTGGACAGTTAATGTTCAGTTCACCTCTTTCACCCTTTGCCTCAGGCAGCTAGCACACTTTGCACAACCTGAATTTAGCAGGATTTGGAAGAATTCACCTTAGGGAAATTAAAGCTGCAGATATAGTGAAGGGACCTATGATTACAAATAATTCACAATCCCCCAATTTTTTTGGCATTACTGAGCTATATTGGTGCAAACCCAGAGGTTTGATTTATCAGTAATTCTTGGGGAGCCATATGAGTTTAAATAATGTTTAAGTGTGTTATCTTTTCAGGCTAAATCAACTTAAATGTGACAACTTAAGAAGTCTTTGTGTTGTTGTTGTTTTTTTTATTATTTTTTGTATAAAAGACAGTGTTATGGAATTGTTGCCGAAAAAGAGTCAGTTGTACACTCGGAGGTTGAGGAAAGTACACCTTTATTCAATGCAGCGCTGCTGGTTCAGGGGACTCAAAGATCCAGATCCTGAACAACTTAGACAATGAGATTTTCTCCTTATATATTTCTGAGGTTCTTCGTTTCCTAACTACCAAGCTTCTGTAGTGGACTCTCACAGTCCCCCTCTAGTCAGTTAGAATGGTTAACTTAGATTGTATCTAATGTAAGGTGACCAGATTTTAACATTGGTAAAGCGGGACACCATTGACCAGGGGTGGGGGGGGGGGGTGTCTTTTTTTAAAAATATATTTTATTGATTTTTTTACAGAGAGGAAGAGAGAGGTATAGAGAGTTAGAAACATCGATGAGAGAGAAACATCTATCAGCTGCCTCGTGCACACCCCCTACTGGGGATGTGACTGCAACCAAGGTACATGCCCTTGACCGGAATCAAACCTGCGACCCTTGAGTCCACAGGCCGACGCTCTATCCACTGAGCCAAACCGGTTTTGGCCCGGGGGGGGGGGGGGGGTGTTTCTTGATGAAATATTTGGTCTATATTATAATCTCTTTTGTTTTTTTTAATAAAAGGAAATTCACTTCTAGGATCATTGTTGAATTTGCATCCTCTTTTCTTACTCATTATGTTAAAAATCTAAAAAAAATAATTTAAAATTATATCATAAATTATTATATACATATTGCTTAAAAACACAGTAAGTAGGTACATAATTACATGAACATATTTTATTGTTAGTTTATAAATTAAATTAATTTGATTGTCATAAAGTAACTATATTTTAAAAATTATTTTAATCCTATATTTCTTTCTAAATAATAACAATACTAACTTGTATTATTTTTCCTCTGAATTTGCCGTAATGTAAGTCGTAAGTGTCACTTTCAAGGCCGGCACTAGACTTTTTGCCGTCACTATAAAATATAAATAATATGAGTACTGTCTGCTAAATTCAAGAAAATTTATGTATTTATGAAATAAATAAATAAATTACTTACCTAAATTATCTGAATAGCTGATTTGTAATGACATCACTTGTTTAACTAGTTTACTAGCACGCAGTATGATGTGTATCGTCTGAGAGACAGTTACAAAATGTTTTCGTCGTTGCCAATCTCAAAAAATGCCATTATTCATTAAGTCCAAACAATGGTGGTCGAATTCTAACAACTGATCAACAATGCGAACTTTGATAAGCAGTTCTCGATAATCAGTTCTCAACAATTATTTGTTATTATTAAAGTTTAACATTATAAAATTAACAAAAATAATATAAAACTCATTATTATATTATTGAGTTTTAATAGCCACATGGCCGCCGAAAACCGTATATTCCCTTCCAGTTCTCCCTCCGTTCCCTAGCTTGTCGTGCATTCTTTCCAAAAATCGGGACTTTTTTAAAAAGCCACGGGACGCGGGATGAATTGTTAAAAATTGGGACTGTCCCGCCAAAAGCGGGACGTCTGGTCACCTTAATCTAACATCCATTCTGGATGGTGACACTGACCTCCCTCTAGTTAAGCTGTCACGTCCTTGGTTTATGGCCCTTGTAAATTGGGAGTATTTAGGTAAATAGGTCTTGCAAGACCACATAATTAAGGAAGGGGCAGTGACTTCATTATAGGCTATCAGGAATGTGCATTAGGGACACAGATTAACTAGGTACAGAGTCAGGCTGCTAGTCTCCTACATTCTTTCACAAATGGCGTTAATTATCGGCTAGCAAGAGTGTGCAGTAGAAGGCAGGTTACTGGAACAAATTCAGATAGCTAGCCCCCCAAAATGTCTTATGCTCCCCATCAACAAGACTCTAGGACTCTAGTAGTTATTTGCATTACCCCCTCCGAAACACACACACACACACACAACACACACACACAACACACACACACACACACACACACACACACACACAACACACACACACATCTGGTCTGTGGATACTCTGGTGGATCATGTAGAGCCCCTTTCAGAACTCATTCCCCCAGGTGCAGCAATGTGGCCTGTTGATAAGTCACAGTTGAGACACTTCCAACACTCCTCTGTGGGAGGAAGCTGCTTTGTTCAAGATTACCTCCCTTTCCTCCTCTCCCACATGGCCATCATCCAATGAATGGCCCATCAGGAGTTCAGAGGGCCATCAGCCACATCTCCATTATAGAGATCTCTGAAGGGGAATCCAAGATCATGTTCAACTTCTCCATCCATATAATCCTCCTTTACTTGCTCCCTTACAAGTGTTGTTTTTTCTTCAAAGTCCTCCTTAACAAACATCCCTGTTGCAAATATTACTTTCAAAGTCTAATTTGGAGAAAGCTCCACCTATATATAGTTATCAGACAAATAAGACTAGTTCTTGATAGGAAGAGGCAAAAAAGTCAAATCAAAGTTTCCTTCAGATTTTATTATTATTACTAGAGGCCCAGTGCATGAAATTCGTGCACGGAGGGGGGTTGTCCCTCAGCCCAGCCTGTACCCTCTCCAATCTGGGACCCCTCAAGGGATGTCCGACTGCCCTGGGATCGGGCCTAAACAGGCAGTCAGACATCCCTCTCACAATCCAGGACTGCTGGCTCCCAACTGCTTGCCTTCCTGCCTTCCTGATTGGCCCTAACCGCTTCTGCCTGCCAGCCTGATCACCCCCTAACCACTCCGCTGCCAGCCTGATTGATGCCTAACAGCTCCCCTGCCAGCCTGTTTGCCTCCAACTTCCCTCCTCTGCCAGCCTGGTCACTCCTAACTGCCCTCTCCTGGAGGGTTGATCACCTCCAACTGCCCTTTCTTGCAGGCCTGGTCCCTCTCAACTGCCCTCCCTTGCAGGGCTGATCTCTCACAACTGCCCTCCCTTGCAGGCCGGGTGCCTCCCAACTGCCCTCTCCTGCTGGCCATCTTGTGGTGGGCATCTTGTGTCCACATGGGGGCAGGATCTTTGACCACATGGGGGCAGCTATATTGTGTATTGCAGTGATGATCAATCTGCATATTACTCTTTTATTAGATAGGATAGAGGCCTGGTACAGGGGTGGGGGCCAGCTGGTTTGCCCTGAAGGGCGTCCCAGATCAGGTGGGGTTTCCCTTGGGGTGTGGGGCGGCCTGAGCTAGGGGCCTGTGGTGGTTTGCAGGCCGGCCATGCCCCCTGGTAACGCAAGCGGAGGCCCTGGTATCTGGAATTTATTTTCCTTCTACAATTGAAACTTTGTAGCCTGGAGCAGAGCCAAGCCAAGCCTGGGGCTCCCTCCGAGGCTGCAGCCATTGTGTTGGGATTATAATTGAAACTATGTTGCCTTAAGTGGGTGGGCCCAGCCAGGGTGTGTGGAAAGCTTTGCTTCCCCTGTTGCCGGCGGCAACCCTGGCCTGCTCTCTCAAGCTCCATTCTGCCGCCATTTATTTGAATTTGTTTACCTTCTATAATTGAAACTTTGTAGCTTGAGTGGAGGGTTAGGCCTGCAAGGGCTGGCAGAAAGCTTGGCTTCCTCTGTTACCTAGGAAACCTTGCTCTCTGTGGCTGTAGCCATCTTGGTTTGGGTTAATTTGCATACTCGCTCTGATTGGATGGTGGGCGTGGCTTGTGGGTGTGTCGGAGGTATGGTCAATTTGCATATTTGTCTATTATTAGATTATTATTTATTATTATTATTATTTTATGCTGAGCCATTTCAATGCAATGGCAGTTCCTTTCTCAGGAAGGGAGCTAGAACCTGGAATGGGAGGTTAAAGGATTTCTTCAAGACTGGTTTTAAGCAAGTTTGGAATGGATTACAACTCCTCAGCCACCACTGTTACCTGAATCTGGGTTTCCCAGTTGCATCCTATGACACTCAAGTATGTGCTTTTTGTTTCCTTTTTAGTTTAATCCTCTTTTTTGGTTTACACTTTTTTATAAATTTACCCAAATTTTCTTTCTCTATTTGCTATAAAACATTCTCTTAAAAAGGGTAAATTTGTGTAGCAATTGGAATATAAACTTTGAAATCAATCAGACCTTTTTTGCATTACTGCTATGCTTTTTTCTAAATAATAATCTAGCATAAATATTCTGAGAACTTTAAGGGCAATATGTTTAACTGTATAGTAAAAGTAGTAATATAACCTATAGCCAGGAATGACATAAGAATTTAATTATAAAATTTTTTCAAAACATAAAGCATTGTATTTGGCATGTAGTCAGCACTAAACAAAGACAATTACAGTAATAATAAAATACTTATTAAGTTTATTAGTTCATATACAAATGTTAAAGCATTTTTATTATTTCTCTAAACTTGAATTACATTATTTCCTCTACCAAAGCCAACATTTAAAAATTGGCATAATATACCTTTAATAAATTCAATTCTTTTAAAATTATGTTCTCCTTTCCATGGGTCTCCTTTATTCTGTCCTGGCATTCAGGCCTCTCATGCTCTTTTTCATCTCTCCTTTCTTCCCTCCCTCTACTATGAAAATGTGTGCTTAAACCCACTTAATACAACATTTACACCCAGTCATGCATTTTTAATGGGCTATCTGTTACAAAGATATTTTGACTGGAAAACATATCTCCATAGAGATTGAAGGCAGTGTTACTCTGTTAAAAAATTTTATGCACCAAAAAATGGAAAGGGTATAGTATAAGTGCCTGACAATTAACATTTTTTATTGTAATATAAGTGCCTGACATCGATCTTTTGATTGCTGATGCTTTCATTTCAAAGTCATCCATCTTGAATAAATACAATGCAAGGTGCAACTGGATAGAGAGACACCCACCCCACCCATGAAGTTCCCTTTTATAGAAAGCTTTGGGTTTCTTAGATAACTAATGTCTGACTGAACCTATTTCCATTCCCATGGTGCTTTAATTCCAGCTCTTACATTTTAAATTCACCAATAAAGAATGAACCCAAGAAACTCTAGGTACCTACCCTTCAACCCTCATAGAAGCAGAACCCCAGCTCAGCACCCTCTCTCTCCCCAAGACCTCACTGTAGCACCAAGTATGTCTTGCACCTTCTAGGGCCTCTGAGTAATAAGCCTTTTTTTTCTCCCCCGCAAAGTACCGTGATAGCTGTAAAACCAAATGTGGGTGTTTGAGTCTGAGTTCATTGTCTCACAAAATTGAAGAACGAAGTTGTGAACAAAAATGCAGACCCGAAGTTTATTGAGAGGAGCCAGTCCTGGAAAAGTTGCAGGTGGAGTTCCAGGAGCAGGCCAGTGTCCAGAGCTTCCTTTCCATGGCACAGGCAGGTGTTAAAGTCAATTAGTCCATGTGTAGAGTCCCATATGACCATAAACCATGTAGGCACAGGGGAGCATGTCTTCTGTCAACAACCCAAAAATCTAGTGCCTAGGGAGAGGGAGGGAGGGCAGGGGAGGGTGAGAGAAAGCCACACTTTTTAATTTGGGGGGTGGGGGTGGGGGTGGTGGATACAGACTTGCTAGCTCCTGACTGGCCTTGTTAAAGAATTTTGTCTTAGCAACATCGTTGGGATTGGTTCACACATCTTAATTGCCTTGTGATTGGTTATCTGCACGCTGCCTGTCTTAGCAATATTCATACATTTTAAAGTTCATGCCTCTCCTACATACTCTTCCTTCCCTACCCAGTTGTGTTGCCTCAGTAACTCTGCCTAGTTGGGTACCCCGGTTCTACTTCCCCCCACCCCCATGATCCCCTATTCCTGACTATCTAGCTTCCTTCTGTTTCCTCAGTTGTTGCTGAGGTGAGTCTTGCAATCATAATAAGAACCACAACCACGAGGATAGTTCAGCCACAACACTGGTTCCAGTGGAGGAAATGTCTGTGGGGGCTCCCACAAGTAGTAATGCGCACTGGTGAGTGCTTCTAGGCACTCCTAGCCAACAGCATCCCTAATCTATAGACGGTGACCCATATAAAGCATTTATTAGAAACCTTCAAAGCACAGCAGAAACAACTACTGAGCCTACATATACATCACGGAAAGTTAAATGTTTCAGAAAGCACATCCACACCATGGGAGAGTACACTCAGTTAATGTTGTTATTATAGTGCACTAAATAGTACTCTAGTGGCTTAAGAAATGCCTCCCCAAGCACCTATTTCCAAAAAAAACAAGATTCATCTGGTTCATTTTGTATGGTTAAGACTATTATTTACAAAACTCCCGGGAAACAGAAAATAATTTCATTTGTACCTATTCAAGTTTAAATCTTTTTATAGTGCTCAACCCCTTTAACTGCAGATACACAAATATTTTGTTTATTTTCGTTTAAGTGGGGACTGCAAAGGTCTATATACATAATTCTAGAATATAGTTATCAAAGGCAGTTAAATTAAATTGCAGCATACATCAAACAAAATAAAATAAAACCTCCTATGAATGCTCCATAGTAATTTCCAATTCTATGGTCATACAATCCCTAGAAATCCCCAAAATAACAGATCTGTGAACTACATGCACTATGTTATTGACCTTAACAGACATATTTAATCAAATTGATGCTTCCTAAATGTTCAAATTATGTTGCTGTAGTCTAAATTTACATTGGTTCAGAATGGTAACAATACTAATACAAGGAAAAGCTAATGGTCTTTTTCTTAATTAGTTCAGCCCATTTGACATAATATGTTAAAACATGAAGTCATTTGGAAGAAAAAGAGCAAAGGCAACAGGAGTGGTTAAAAAATAAAAACTAATTTCAATGGCCATTTTTTGTATCACTTATTGATATTTGCACCATAACATAAATAATACAAATATATTTATTGATATATTTACTTAACTTGGAGTATATAAATCAGAATTTCAGCAAACACTTTAGCATTGAGTCTACTGATCAAACAAATGGATATGTATATATGTTCATATTGCAGGGATGTTACAGGTAAGATAATGATGAATAGAAAAAAATATCTATATATATAAAGAGGTAATATGCTAATTGGTCCTAATGGTGTCCCAGTCATGACATTTCAACAGGCTGCGTGCACAGAGCTGGTGGGCAGGGATGAGGGTGGGGATTTGTGCCACCGGGACATGAGGCTGCTGCCGGGGATGGCCCCTCCGGCAGAGGCGTGTGCAGGCCCACCGCACCACCCGGCCCAGAGTGGGCATCAGGACAGGGGAAGCCCCCCCAGTGGAGGAGCACGCAGGCCTGTGGCACCACCCGGCCTGGAGGGGGCATCAGGACAGGGGAGGACCCCCCTGTGGAGGCGTGGTGCGCAGGCCTGTGGCGCAGCCTGGCCGGGAGGGGTTGTTAGGTCGGGGGCAGCGCTTTGGTAGAGAGCTCTCAGCACTCCTGTGCCGGGGTCTGAAGGCATGGAGAGGAAGGGAGAGCAGATGGACAGTTAGGGGGTTTAGGCTAGGAGGGGAGAGCAGATAGGCAGATAGGGGGATCAGGCCAGGAGGGGAGAGCAGATAGGCAATTAGGGGGATCAGGCCCACAGGAGAGCAGTTAGGGGCATCAGGCAGGCAGGCAGGTGAGTGCCTATGAGCCAGTGGTTCTGGATTGCGAAAGGGATTCCAGATTGGAGAGGGTGCAGGCCAGGCTGAGCGACCTTACCCCCGTGCATGAATTTCATGCACAGGGCCTCTAGTATAATAATAAAAGCATAATATGCTAATTAGACCGGACATTCTTCCTGGCATTCTTCTGGATGAAGCTGCAGTGGCGGGGGCCAAGCCCCTAGCAAGAATTTCATGTATTGGGCCTCTAGTGATGGTTATAAAAGGAGAGAATGAGAAAATCATCTAGAATTTAATGTATATAAAAGGCAGTAGTTTCATTGCAACAGTGTTTTTTCATATGCTCTCCATATGAGTATTTTTCAAATTACTCTGCCAATTGTCATGCTAGGTGTCCCCCAATTATTTAGCTCTATTAGGTAGCCTTAGGATTGTAGAAGGAAACATAGACACAATCTCTGCCATTAACATTCCACCTCAATAGTTGGAGATAGAAGACTAAGAACATGGAGCAACAGGGAAGTTTTAAATGCTGAATGTAATTAGTATGCAACATGAACTAATGTATTGTAAGAATTAAGAAGACTGGGAGTACAGTAATGGCTGATAAACCTGGTAGACTAGGACACTGGGGAGATAAAAGTGAGCTATATCTTATACATTGTGTTGTATAGAAGTATTTAAATGAAGTATTGAAAAGAAATTGTTTTGACCAGAAGAGTAAAATTAAGTTGAGGCTCACTTTTAATTTGAAATGTTAATAGCAAAATTTGGACCATAATTAAGCCTCTGTCAAACATGGCATGGTCTTGGTAAGAATTTCTAACTTGTTTCATGTGAAATATCTTTTAAATCTTGCCTAACTTTGTAACTGATACTTGATTTCACTCCCAAGGTTATTATAAATGAAGAGAAGATTGGATGATAGGGTTATGAGTCAGCAATAACAGGTTTTTTTCCTTGAACTGAAAATAATGTTAGACAAAAGCTGCTCAGGTAATTTAATGTTTGTGCCCAAAGCTTTACTCTGATCGGCCTTTCATTTTAAACCATCACCAGCTACAGATTTTCGGTAAACCATTTTCATAATTTTAGATCCTGTTTGCACTATCAAGTGACATTTGAATAAGTGAAATCTTTTTCATTAGCCTTGTTGCTCTTTAAAAAAAATTAAGGTATCAAACATTGAACATGCTTTAGAATAAACATATTCCTTAAATCTTAATATATTCCTTAAAAGATTCAGTAAATATGCAAATATGCTCCATAAAACAACTTTTATCTAGAAACACATAATGAAAGCAATCACTAGCTTCAGTTTCTCAGACTTAATTGGATATGAAAGCTGAAAAATATTAATTCTATTTGATCTATATGTAAATACAATTTCAAAATACAAACAGCAAAATCTCAGTGTTTATTGTTTTTTTAAACTCTTTTGTGCGTTTATCTAAGATATTATTTATATGATAGATGCTCTAGGGGAAAATAAAGATATATGTGGTTGAAATCTTGAGCATACACTGGGACAACATTTCTTATTTCAAATGCACTTTTCAGCATGAACAGATAAACTAACAGAATATGCCTAGAGGAAAATATAAATCATATTAAAATATTCCCAGTTTTAAGACATAAAACTGAACACTAAAGCCTGATTTATTCAAATATCATCATAAACTTTTCAACATTGTTATCAATCATGCATATTTAAGTATGTTAAGCTTTAAAAGAAATTATATTTACTTACAAGTCATTTTATTTTTTGCTTTGTTGGTTTATCTCCAAAGTATCTATGTTGATATGGATTTTTGGTGTATTATGTAAAAATACATGGATTTCCTTCATTGTCACTGCTTATTAAATTAAGTGTGAAAACTATAATCTATTAGGATAAAAGAGAAAAAGAACATTTCATTCCCTAAACTGGAAGAAGCAGGTGTTATTGTTGACGTGCTGAATTTGATGAAGGGCAGGACAAAAGAGGAAGTTGGGGGGAAGACAATCACCAGATTGAGGAAGGCCATGTTCAGCAGGTTAGTCTTCTAAGAGAGCAAGTAGGAATCAGAAAAATCATGTTTGCATTTTAGAAATAAATGTGCTAAACTGAAATGGAAGAGAACAGTTCAATGATCCAGAATAAAATTAGAATAAAATTCTATTTTCACCAATATAAAAAACACATTGACAAAATCTCCTTTCTATTTACTATAAATAAAGGTATTTGATTTATTAATATGTGTTTATCTATTTAGAATTTTATGTTGAAAATAATTATTAAATTTACATAAAAATGATTGTGAATTAATTATATAGTCTCATGAACTACTGGTTAGAAAAAAAATTTTAATTAAAATAGAGAAAACTATTTATTGTTAAGTGTCATTTCTCCAGAAATCTTAATCACTATCATCTGTGGAGCTTAAAAAATATTACTGAACTTAAACCTAGATATTCTGATTTAGTAGCTCTTGAAGAAGGTGAAAAAATACATATTATTAAAAAGTAACCTAGGTGATTCGATAACCGGAACGGTGAGCCGAGGGTTTTTACCGGGTCGTGTTTTGCAATGTCAAAAAATGAGCTCTGTGGACCAGAAGATTTAAGCAAAAGTGTGGAAAATTTATTACGAGCAGATTCAGACTCCCCAACAGGGAAGAGAGCCAAATAATGGGTTGCCATTTTAGGGGTATATTTGTGCTATAAGCTTGCTCTATATCCACCTGTGTTACCACCTGATTGATTCCCTCATTGTTCTTTCCCAGCAATGGACCTGAACTTTCTGTTTCTATGTGTACGTACACCTTGCTGCTGCAGGCCCTCCCTTGGTTTCCCAGGCCTCCTGCTCTGTGTCCAAAAACATTTTATTATTTCAGCACTAGAGACCCAATGCACGAAAATTAGGCAAGAGTAGGCCTTCCTTCCCCTGGCTGCCCACACGGGTTTCCCTCCAGCACCTCAGAACCCAGGCTGGCCGCCCGCAGGCACCTGGGACCCAGGCTGGCTTCCCTCTGCCCCAGCTTTGTCAGGAAGGATATCCAGAATGATGTCCAGAAGACGTCTGGTCTAATTAGCATATTACCCTTTTATTATTATATAGAGTTAGTATCTGTTATTAGGCTTGCTCAAACTGCTGTGTTTGCCCCTGACTGTTCTACCTGCCTTTGTTTCCCTCTGAACCCCTGCCCTATCTGCCTGCGTTTCAAGCTGACTTCTCTCAACTGTAAAGCATAAAAGATTTAGAAAGCATAGTAGTAGTAACATTTATAAGTCAATGAAAGAAAAAACAAGATCAGAGTGACATATTGGATAGGATCCACTTTTTTGCTAAGTAACTCCATGGTGTATTTCAAGATTCAGGTATGTATAAATTAAAAACAAATAAAAAAGTTTAGGTATAGGAATAAAACAAATGAAGTCAAGTGGCTTGCTTGGAACCAAGACCCAATGGAGACCAGAAATGATTTTTCTTTAAGCAAAGTCTGAAAAGGCCAGAGAAATGGGAGTTCTCAAGTACTCAAAAAACAGTATATAGATTTCCTTTCCATGGGAAATAATGAAGAGGGAGATATGCATGTGAGAGCAAGAAGGAAAGGCTCCTGTCCTTTTGAGTAGCCAACTATGGCAATACAGCTTTGGGTCTAAAAACGGCTGGTGTTTTAAAAGAGTTCAACTGGCTCTAGCTGGTTTGGCTTAGTGGATAGAGTGTCGGCCTGCGGACTGAAAGGTCAGGGGTTCGATTCCAGTCAAGGGCACATGCCTAGGTTGTGGGCTTGGTCCCCTGTAGGGGGCGTGCAGGAGGCAGCCTATCAATGATTCTTTCTCATCATTGATGTTTCTATCTCTCTCTCCCTCTCCATTCCTCTCTGAAATAAATAAAAATATATTTAAAAAAATAAAAAATAAAAGAGTTCAACTGGAGTATCAGGATTGGTTTTTCTATAAATGAAAGCTAAATGGGAACTTTTTTTTTCTTTCTGAGATCCAATATTCTCAAGATTAGGATTTAAGGAAATAAAGGAAAGAAGAAATTCCTAATTTCACATACAAATGACTGATTCATATTCTAGTATATAAGTTAATTATGTATTAATTTTCCTTGGACAGCTACTTTTCTGCTTTATGAAAATTTCAAGGGAAAGCCTATCACTACGCTATGAGAGTAATTACCTCAAGAATGCCCAGGTTTTGATGTTCATTGTTGGGATTGAATTAGTGTTTATAATGTCTAACCTCACATCCCACACTTCTTCACTTTATTTAGATGATTATCACTATTTCTTAGAGATATAGTGTAACTAAATATTTATGTCCTAGAATCTTTCACAAGAACTGTAATTTAAGAATATATATTGTCTTCAATAAGGCAATTCATTTCATTAACAAAATTCAGCAGTACTTTAAATAAGAATCTTCTAGGTACAATTCAAATAAAGTTTAGAGATAAAGTTATTAGAATAAACTATGTGCTTTCCCTTTTAATAATATTATGACCCTAGAAATATAACATATGATTTTACCTACACATTTTCCTCTTCCCTGCAATAAATTTTAATCAGTGTACACTTTTCATATGTTGTTTTTCAAGTATAACAGATAATGTGTATTAAACATTTTATAACATGAAAAAGACTATTAAAACAAAGAAAAAAAATCAAGTTAACACAGATATTCCTCTTCTAAAGTTTTTGGAATTATTAATAAGACACCTTAAAAATTAACCTAAATTCATAAACTGAGTTATAAAAATACAGTTTTCATGTGAAAATCTAATTGATTTTAAAATATTTTATACTAATAATTATAACAATTTTATTTATATTGGCAAGGTGTCTAAAAATTTTATATTTAGCATAATAATATTTAACCCATAGGTATTTTAAAAAGATAGGTTAAAAAAGTATATTCAATAAATATCAATGGTATCTATGTAAAATTGAATTAGAACTTTATTTCAATAACTCCAAGCTTCAAAATTAAAACATATGCTGGTATTTTGCCAACTAAAACTAAGATCTTAATGTTAAAATTGTTACTAAATAGTTAAATATGCATTTGGATTGACTTTATTTTTGATATTACACTTGGATTGAATAGATATAAATATAGATAGATTAGATATAGGTATAGATAGATATATATATAGATATAGGTATAGGTATAAGTATAGAGATAGAGATAGAGATGTGGAAATACATACATATATGATTTATAAGGCAAATCAGTAATTATACACAGAGGCACACAGGTATGTGTTTCCCTGATGCTAATGTGCATTTCTTTCTGTGCCATGTCCTCTTTCTGAAGCTTTTGCTTTAATCCTTAAATGTAGGCAAATGATAATGTGATCCAAACATATTTTATTATGTCTTCACCTCCTCCTTCCTCCTTCTCCTGTCCAAGCTTTTAATTTGGCTGAAAATATAAATATCCTAAAGTTTCCCTTTATAGCAAAACATATCAAGATAATCACTGATCACATTGCCACCATGCAATATGAAATTCTAATAATATAGAGCATCCTGAGTTCTTTAAATATATTTATTGGATTAACAATCAGTGCCTTGAACAGACCTCTTAAATTCTGACAGCAGACTTTATCTGGAAGTTTCAATATTGGTCATTCCTTCGAACTGAGAGATGTCCTAAGTGTAATGGGACATGACTCCAAGGCAGCCCCTCAAGAGTGCCTGGAGCAGTCAAATGGTGTAAGCATAAAGGGGAAAAATTATAAATATACATTTGGAAAATAGTGGTGTGAGCAAAGTGAAACAATTTTCTATAGTAAAGAATTTATTTTACAGAGCATATATAATGTTATTGTGTACTTTACACCTCAGAGAAATCATAATGCACAACATTTCTCAAACTGACTTCCCAGGAATCTATCTTACATGAAGCATTTCTGGGAGGCTAGAGTTGAGCAAAATATACTTTGGGAATACCACTTAAAAAGCACATGAATTACAGAAAAAAAAATGGAATGCTTCATCAGCATTCCAGATTCAGTGGCTAGAAACACTAATTAAAATGTCAGATGGTTAGAAAGAGGATGACAAAAATAATTATGTTGAAAAGTGAAAAGGGAAGAGAATGGGAAGGCAGTGAGTTGTGCTAGAATGAATATTAGAATGAGTCAGTGGACCAAAATTCTAGTTATGACCTGAAATAAATATGCTATATGATATTGTTCAAACTATTTAACAAATCTGTTTAATGTTTAAAATGAAGATTAGCTGAAAGATCTCCTAGGTCGCTCCTACTGTTAACTCGAATATTTTAGTCACTGGAACAAATTTTCCCAGAGAATAATGTATAAATGAATGTATTTCTAGTCATGGAACAAAGACCTATGCAAAGTTAATTTTATTTATGTGCTATAAATTTGCTGTTATATTAAGAGGATTCCAATCATGCAAGCATAGTCAAGCCAAAGATCCTATATAATAAAAGGCTAATATGCAAATCAACCAAATGACAGAATGATGCGCACCGACCACCAGGGGGCAGACGCTCAATGCAGGAGCTGTCCCCCAGTGGTCAGTTTGCTCCCACAGGGGGAGCACCACTCAGCCAGAAGCCCTGAGCCGGGGTCATGGCTGGGGAGCGCAGTGGCAGTGGCGGGAGCCTCTCCCACTTCCTTAGCTACTGCCAGCTTAGGCCCTAAGTCGTCAGTCGGACATCCCCTGAGGGCTCCCGGACTGCGAGAGGGTGCAGGCCAGGCTAAGGGATGCCCCCCTCTCCCCAAGTGCACAAATTTTGTGCACTGGGCCTCTAGTACATTAATAAAAGGGCAAGAAGTAGGAATCATGATGTGATACCTTCAATTTGCTTGGGTTGCAGAGAAAGTTTGAGGATTCCTGGTGGGAGCCCCTCTCCTCCTATTTTCTTCTTTTCCATACTATTCCTTAAAAGCACTGCTCTGGATGACATCTTTAATCTCTGGAATGCATGGACTTTCATAGTGAAGCCGAAATGTGGGGTGTTGGGTCTGAGTACATTGTCTCAGGAAATCAAAGAATGAAGTCTGGAACAAAAACGGTTAGCAGAACCAAAGTTTATTGAGAGCATCCATGCAAATTAAAGTCTATTAGTTCCTGTGTAGAGTACCACATGGCCATAAGCCATAGCACAGGTATATGCTGCCACCACAGGAATGTCAGGAACCCAAATGTGTGCAAGGGAGCAGGGGAAAGGCGAGAGGAAGTGCACACTTTTTAATTAGGGGGTGGATACAGCCTTGCTAGCTCCTGATTGGCTTTTTCAAAGAATTGCCTTAGTAGCATCCTTGTGATTGGTTATATGCCTCACTGCCTTGATGCAAGATGCTTGTCTTAGCAACATTCATGTATTTTAAAGCCCATGTCTCCCTCTTACACCCTTCCTTCCCTGCCCAATTGGGCTGCCTTAGTAACTTTGCCTGATTGGGTTCCCAGTTTTACTCCTGCCTCCATGGTCCCAATTCCTGACTACCGAGCTCCCTCTGTCTCCTCAATAACAGGGCAATATTTTTGAAATAATAACTTTTTGTTGTTGTCATTCTTTGTCTCTTTGGCCCTTCTTCCTACTATGAGATTTTAATGAAAGAAAGAAAAACTGGATTTGGGTAAAGCTAGCAACTCCCCTGGCATACTGACCGGTGGCATTTCTGTTTTCATCACCTGCCCCCCCCCCCTTTTTTTTCTCTGCTTTCCTTAGGATGAACTAATACTTTCTAAGTGTCTGAGGGAAACCATACTCTCCACAAACAATAATTATCACAAACACTTTTCTACAGGGCTGCTCCTTGGTATTCCTTCATGGGAAGAGTATTTTGGAACCAAAATCAGACTTCTGATTATGCTTTATGCCCTGTCACCTCTTTTATTCTGAATCAGAATTCCAGCTTTTTGAATGAGAGGGATAGTGATAAGAAGAAGGTTACATAACTTACCAACATAATTCTACATAACTTTATATTAACCTATGTAATCTACCTACTTAATCTAAGCATCTTTTGTAATATATAAATTTTACACATGTATCTTTTAAAACTGTTATGCAGTAGGTATAATGACATAGCTAACAAAATAACGGCAAGTGTGAAAAATGCTTGTCTTTTCAAAATGCTGATTTTCATAAATGCTATTGTAATTTACTAAAAGTTGTCAAGAGCCTAGACACAAATGGATAGCTGGCTTCCCCCCCTAAACTCTCTAGCTATCTGAGTAAATTTTTATTCCGATGAACGTTGCATAGTCGATTGAAAAGTTTACAGAAAGATTTACATTATGTGGAGGAAAACACAAATCAGCTAAAATGTAGGCAAAATATGACTAATGCTTGATTGTATGTTCAGAATTTTTATAGGTGCTGACTATTATTCACCATGCTATGCAGTGCCCACAAATTCTGAACACTGTCCTATCATGAATGTATCTAGCACATGATACTCTCTTTCTCTGGTGAGTAATCCTTTATTTTTAACTATTTAAATGCACTTATTAGTGTATCAGTTCAGATTGAATTTTCCTATTTAATCAATTTCAAATTTATATACTAATTAAGATAGTAATGAACTAGAATACCTATTATGTTTAAATTATTCCATGGCTATGATATTAGTGCAAAGAAAGGTGTTAATTCAGTTCCTCAGCAGCTATCATCTAAGGGAGCACAGGTTACTGCAGATTAACAATGGTCCTAGGCCTGTCTCTACTAGTAAGCTTTTATGAATATAAGTGGATAATTGTGTATGTGCATTAATTCATGTATCTCTTAACAAAGACTCTCTATTCTTTCTCTTTGCCTTACTGGCTTTAGAGTATTACAAAAACTCTATGTTTTTCTTAAGGAAGACTTTATATGAGTACATGCCTGACTTATACTAACTCACTAATTTATAGACACGTGAACAATGAGAAATGCATCTCTGTGTGTTAACAAAAAAGATTGAGTTGTTGAAATTAACTCAGAAATTATAGATCGTATTCTATATTGAGCTTTACTAATGATCCAAAGGTTATAGGCATGTAGTATGCACATATGTACCAGGTTTCTCCTGGAGAAACTTCAAAACAGTATGCTATAACTCTCTTTTAAAAAGCTGTTAATTTTTCTTTGGCATATTTTACTTTGTGTATAAAACAGGCAAAGTTTTAGGTTATGTATGTAGAAACATTGATTTAGAAGGGAGATACTTTGGTTTAGAATATCCTCACTTTATTCTCCATTAATTACACAGTCTATATGACCCCTAAATCCATAAGTTTCAGGTTTGTTTTCAATAGATCCTTATATAATCTGATAAATCATACATATGGCCACCCTTTTTGTAAATAGCATTACCATGTATGCTGGGATGTCAGATCAAGAACATTCATTTCCCAGAAATTCCTGGCTAGGGAAGATATGCACACAGGTCTGCTCTTGACCTTCTTTTTCCTGCTCTGGGCAAAGACATTGAAGGAAAGGAGGATAATCTGACCTCCACCTATTTTGTAGAAAGTGAAGTATCAATGGCAATCAAGCATTGTTTAATTTGAACTTCTTGAGACTTTAATCTCTACTAAATAACTGAGACTCAAAGATAAAGGGATATTCCTGAAATGAGCTCAATTTTTATCGAGCGGTTAAATGTCATGGTTACTAGTGGTAGAGTTTAAAAGAAATATGATAATCTCTCAGAGAGAATATACGATTTAGGTTAAGAGAAGTAAATTAGGAAATAGTGATTGCTATAAAAATTTACTTCTTAGGCACCTTTTCCTTGGATTGGGTAAAAATGTTGGCATAGTTTATTTTTTAAAATAGAGCTATTACACTTTTCCTTCTGTAAAATGTAAATTTTCAGTTTATGTAAATAATCATTTGAACCTTTAGTAAAATATTATATACCAGCCATTCATATGCACTGACTTTGTAAGACTGAACAATACTGCTACAACCTGCAGCTGTGGGCATTCACATATTCATTCATTTGCTGCTCTGTTGTGAAAAGAGTTATGACATCCTACCAAGGGCACTTTGTTCCAGAGGTCAAGATGGTATCAACACTGATGTAATGAGCAGTCCTCAGTAGAACAGAGGCAGGGGAGAGCCATACCATTGGTCAAATCAGGAGAGGGACATAGAAGTCCTGATTTATTCTGACAATGTATCAGTGGAAAATGTCCTCTGAAGGGAATAGATGTGGCTAAAACATGGATTTTATGTTTTTCAGCCTACGTGATTTAGTTTTTTAATAAACTAGATAAATTTCAAATGAATTTATTATTTTTAGTGTCATCTGTTAGGGTCGCTGAAGGAGGAACACACGAGGCCAAAAGGGGTAAAGAATCATAAACGTATTATTACGACTGCTAGCAGAAGGGCCGAAATGAAAATGGCATCAGCAAGGCAGAGTAGGGGGAGAGGGATATTTTATGTCTCTTGTAAGGTCAGTCAGAGTAAACCAGGTGCAGGTGGGGGCCAGATGTGGGGGTTCCACTGGAAACTGGGGGAGTTAGAAGCCTAAGCTGAAGGCTGTTAGTCATGAGACCTATAAGGAGAATAATAGGACAATCACTGAGAAGGGCCAGAATCCCAAGCAGAGCATAATCAAACTTTCAGGGAGGGGTGAATGCCCCAAGCAGAGTATAATGAAGCACAAGAATGTGCCTAACATCATCTACCTAACAGAAACATTTGATTAGATGCAGTGGTTGATGCTAAGAATGAAAGAGGGGAAGCTGGCATTTATTATTGAGATGTAAGACCTGTCCTCAGGATGTCAACTAATTCATGGTTCCCTTCTTCTATTTCTTCATTTACACTTCTCTTTTCAACATCACTTTCCATTTGTAGGTATATCTGTACTAGAGGCCCGGTGCATGCATTCGTGCACCGGTGGGGTCCCTCAGCCTGGCCTGTGCCCTCTCACAATCTGGGACCCCTTGGGGAATGTTGGACTGCTGGTTTTGGCCTAATCCCCCAGGTCTGATCTCTGCGGGGTTTGGGCCGAAACCAGCAGTCCGACATCCCCCGAGGGCACTGGTAAAGGATATAGTAGTGCGCAAAGCAGCAGGTGGCCGGGGAGAAGCCTGAGCCTGTGTTGGGGTGCTGCATCGCTTCTGTTCATCCCAACCCCGCTGTGCCTGCCATTGCCTCTCAGTAGTGCTGCTGCAGAGGTGGGAGAGGCTCATGCCACTGCAGCTGCACTTGCCAGCTGTGAGCCTGGCGTCTGGCATATGTTGGTCAGCTGAGCGGCACTCCCACTGTGGGAGTGCTCTGACCATCCACGGGCAGCTCTTGTGTTGAGGTGTTGAGTATCTGCCCCCTGGTGGTCAGTGTGCATCATAGCAATCAGTCGACCAGTTTTCAGTTGTTCAGTCGCTTGATCATTTGGTCGCTTAGGCTTTTATATTCCATGTAGCAGAATTTGTTTTTGTATATGTGTCCAATAATTTAGTTGCTCTTAATTTATGTCTTATGTAGTAATCTATGTATATACATGTATACATAGATTTCTACATAAGACATAAATTAAGAGCAACTAAATTATTGGACACATATACAAAAACAAATTATATTAATAATACAAGCATTTAATTTATATATAACCTCTGGATATGACCAGATTTGGCTATCTAGAATCTTTATTTTTTAAGGAAGATTAAATGAGCTTACAGGATACATGATGAACATACAAAAAATGTATTTATATACTCTATAAATTAATAAAGATTAAATTAAAAATGCTTCTATTTCCAACAGCATCAAAAAGAATACCAAGAGAATCATTTTACCAAAATAGCGAAAAACTTTACACTGAAAACTATAAAAAATATTGAAAGACACTAAAGAACTATATGAATAGATAGAAAGACATTCTGTTTATAGTTCAGAAGACTTAGTGTTATTAGATGGTGATACACCCCAAATTACATATCTATAGATTCAATGAAACCCTTATTAAAACACTATATTTCTGTGAAAATTGTAGAAATTATCTAGCTGACTCTAAAATTAATATGGAACCCAGAACAGTTAAAACAGTCTTAGAAAAAGAAAAACAAGTTGGAGCCTCACACTTCTGACTCAAAGCTTACCCACAGACTGTATTCAGACTCAATTATATGCCCTGGGAATGCAGCATTGAACATTGCAGACAATAGAGAGAGAAGAGATCATCAGAAACAAACAATAAGTGAAATAGTATATTAGAAGGAGGTGAAAGATATGAAAAAAAATAAAAAAAAAGAAAGTTGGAGAAGGAATGCCAAGGTGTGGTCAGAGAGAAGCATCCACTGAGGTGACAATTGCATGAGGATTAAATGAAGTTACTTTCTTAAATACAGGTTTGTAAGAAAAAAAACTTCTGACCTTTCAGACATGACACAAGGGAGCAAGTTATTCACATAATATAATGAAAGTGTTTCATGTTTCTGAAATAGCAAGTGTGGAGTCTATGATTGAGGAGCTTTTGTGAATTGTTCTAGAATGGTTAGAAAGGTTCATTTGACTTGAACAAAGAGTTGGGAAAAGTGGTAAATGAACCATACTGATGCTTAATAGCCAAATGACATGTGGACATACAAGTTAGAGTAAGAAGTTCACATTTTATTCCAAGGATTCTAGGTAGCCATTGGAGGTTTTCTGGGAAGAAATGAGATAATATATTGAAAGGAATTCTAGGGACAAAACAGGAAAGTTTAGGGAGTCTTAGAAATAAAGGGGGTCCATGTGTAAGTAATGCATAGATGGAGACTTGAAGATGCCAAAATGCTTATCTTACTTATACAGAGGATAGGGAAATGCCACAAGAAGACAGGACCCAGGCAGATGGAAACATTTCTGGCCTGAGCAATTAACACAGCCAAAACCAAGGACAGAGATATCTCTGGCCTGAGCATCTGTGAGATCAAAGGCAATTCCAACCAGCAAGATAACAGGGAGAGAAAGAGGAGGGCACCATGTGGGCTTTGAGCTTTGAAAGTAATTCTATGTAGCAGAATGACCAGTGAGGAAAGCACAGGGATCCTAAATAAAGGAAGGGTCCAATTAGAAAAAGTCATGTTCAGACAAAGAGCGACAGCCTTTATAAACTGGAGACAAAGAGACTTAGGAGATTAAGATTTTGGATTTTTTCTCATGAGAGAGAGAGAGAGAAGAGAAGGCCTTTCCCATTTGGGGACCCGCTGCCCAGATGGAGTTTGTGTCTGCTTCTAATAAACGTCTACATTTTTTATTAAAGAAGACTTTTTGTCCACAAGTAAACTTCAAAGGGCGAGAACCCACGGAAGAAGTCTGCACCCTAAACCCCACATTTCAATATCACCCGGAAAGGATCGCACTCTGAGTAGAGAACATACTATGTATAAGCGGAAGTGTAGTTAAAAGTGAAAGGAGACTGACTAGAAATCCACTCTAACAGTTCACAGAATGTTGATGACTTGTGCTGATGTGAGATACAGAAAGAGAACAAAGTTGTTTAATTTAGAAATAATTGCTTTGATGACCTTCTCTTTTGAAAATTAACAGACTTTTATTTTATTCAATATTAGTCATGAAAATTATTGTGATTTATGTTTTGCTTTAAAAACTTATGAGAACAGCCGAAACCGGTTTGGCTCGGTGGATGGAGTGTCGGCCTGCGGACTCAAGGGTCCCGGGTTCGATTCCGGTCAAGGGCATGTACGTTGGTTGCAGGCACATCCCCAGTAGGGGGTGTGCAAGAGGCAGCTGATTGATGTTTCTCTCTCATGGATGTCTCTGACTCTCTGTCCCTCTCTCTTCCTCTCTGTAAAAAATCAATAAAATATATTAAAATAAATAAATAAATAAAAACGTATGAGAACAGAATAAAACATGATGCTTAAATTTTACATGGAGCAGAACTCAGAACTACATTTACCTGTTTCCTAAATCTTCAATCTTGTTTCTATATTTTTTTCATACATATTAAATTGTTTGTTGTGGTTAGTATAGGAAAATATATGAAAACGTTTATGAAATTCAGTGAGGCTCAAATGAATACAAAAACTGCAGTTTTTGTTAACTTTGGTGTTTGAAAGAACTATGATTAAATTTGGAGAGAAATTATCTTGGCACACTTACGTTCCAATGGCAATGTTAAAAAAATATACTTCAATAAATAGCATCTGTTTGAGACAGATTATATAACATTGAGTTATTTGTTTTTCTTTTTACTGTATTTCATACTGGTTTTATGGATGATTAAAACAAATGAAAATTAATGCTAATTTAGTTAAGTAAATATTTATTTTCCAACTAAGATAAATGATAACAATACTTGCAGTTGAACTGTTCTGATACTTCAAATGATTTGTTCATTCACTAACAAAATAGAAACAACTGAAATTCTGACATTACTGTTAAAATGACAAAGGCATATATTACTCCAGATATGCTACTGTTATTTTCAGGTTGCATTTTATATCTTCATAGTTCTGGAATAAGAATGATCACATTAAATTATAATTTTAGAGCTTTTTTTTTTGTAAAACCCTGAAGTCATCATAAAGATATGTTGGTCCATAAAATGTGGTTAATTAATAATATTTAAAGTAAATTACATGAATTAATAACTTCCATATGTGTAGCCACCATTTGTTTATTTCATATTATCCATTTTACCTTTCTTATTTTTGTACCACTGCTATATGAAAGATTATCATGGCATTTTCACACTGTTTAAAGCGAACTGGTAAAGGGAAGGGAGAGGTGAACAGGCAGAGAATGAGGATTTTTAGGGCAGTGAAACTACGTGCCATTACACATTTGCCCAAACTTATAGGATGTACAACATAAAGAGTGGATCCTAATGAAAACTATGGACTCTGGGTGATAATGATGTGTCAGTGTAGATTCATCAATTCTACCCAATGTTATACTTTTTGGTGGGGGATATGGATATGGGAGAGGCTGTGCATCTGCCGGGTAAGGAGTATATAGAAATCTCTGTACTTTCAGCTCAATTCTCCTGTGAGCCTAAAACTGCTTTAAAAAGTAAAACATGCTCTTTCAAAGGAGCTGGTATGTGCAAATAAGTATATAACCGTAACTATGACTTTATATTTGTTCAATAGACATCCAGCCATTGAAAATGCATTTTGCCTACAGAAATAAGCATTGGGAAACTAATTGAATTATAAATTTCTTTACAAAAATCTAAAATAGACTGTAATTCACTGAATCCTGCTGTTCTGAAGCTTCTATGTCAGACAACAAAGTAACAGTGGAACAACATTCAAGCATATTTTTCTCCAACTTGTTTATCTGACAGCAGATTAAAAATGCGTATCTCCCTATATAAATGTTACAATGCAATCATCAATATGCTGTCAAGATATCATTAAATGCACGATGCTATCTCATCTGTCTGCAAAAAAAATTTGTCATTACTAATGTTAATATAAACTTTATGAAATAGTGTCAAATAAAACAACAATCAGTAAAAGTTATTCCAAGCTTTTTAAGATGAATGTGATATCTTCATATTAATTTATTGCCAATATAGAGTGCTGGAAATTGCTGATAAACACACAAACATTATGAATCATTAGCGAAATACAATTGATTGACTTTTAAAGAATTTCACTTTTCTATCAGCTTCTTCTATAACCGGTTATAATGATTAAAAGTTTCTGATGTTTTGCAAAGATTATTTTCATCTAACCATAATCACATCTATCTCTGTTCATATCTTATTTCCTGTCTCTATTAGATTAGGATTTCTCAAAATATTCTCTTAAAGGGATTGTTATACAATCACTACAAATAATAAACAGAATTTTTAAATTTTTTCTTTAATATTAACTTTACAGCTATTGATAATGACCAGTAGTGTTCAGCAGCTGGACACAATAGATAAACTAAATTTATCTTGATTTACCGTATTATCTCTCATCAGAGCATGGTCTGACTGAGGTCTCCATCATTTCTTAGCTTCAGCAGCCTCTGCTATTTCATTGCCACCTTTTTCTCCAACTAACACAGTTTTCACACTGAATGACACTTAGCAGTATAAATCCAGGTAATTCATATCCCACAACTCCCTTGTTCATAGTTCTCTCACTAACTTAGCAATGCCTAAGTAAAAACGATTAAACAAGTCACACACTAAATTCAGTGTTTCATATAAGTGGATTATAATCTAACTCTTTAACCTCCTCTTTCCACTGTTTCTTTTCACAAATTCTACACTCATTTTCACTGAATTACTTTTTATGGATATGAACTGTATTTCCACAACTCAATACCTTTACTCAAGTGATTGCCTGTAACGGATGTGCTTTTTATTTCTAGGAAATGCCTAACCATTTGTCAAACTTGAGTTAAATTGACACTATCGAGTTTACCTGAGACCTTCAATTCTCTGCGGTTAAATTAATCTCTCTTTTCTGCGGATCCTAAGGACATTCTCTTCTAATCCGCCCACACTGTATTATAGGTAATTTTTTTAAAAATAAATTATTTCCTTTCTAAATTGTGAACTACTTATAATAGGGGACACACCTGATTCATATTTGAATGTTTCTTATCCTAGGGAAATCTCTTGCAATTAATTATTTCTGCATAGAATAGAAAATACATTTATTATTTTGTAACTTTTTCATTCTTAATTATCCCACTAATTTTTAAATTTTTGGATTAGGTAATTCTTTTCATTATACATACATATATATTCAACACCTTATATGGATCACAAAAGATGTCAATAATTTGGAATATCATATCTTTAAAAAAATATATTGGCCCTCAAAAAACTTAGAATCTAGAGGGGACACAAGCAAATCTTACACTTCAATGAAAAAATGATGTGGACTATGCAAACACAATGGAGCATTTATGGATGAAGTGCTTACTTTGTATCAGGATCTGAGTTTACTGTGTTAGTGAACTGTATGCATCATTTTAAAAATTACCATGATGAAGCGTCTGTTACTAACCCACAACCTATAGATAAAAAACACAGGCCTGAGGTAGTTATAATACTTGGTGAAGGCCGTGTATTTTATATCCAGGTTCTTTCATTCCAGAACCTATACTCTAAGTGAACAGACACGGGGCTACAACAGCAGAGCTGAATTATCAGAAACAAAGTGGGGACTGAGAAGGCCCTGGAGTGTTGGAACAGAGGAAACATGGACTGAGAAGTTAGACTAATCTCCAAATCTGGTCAAACTGGAGCCTTTAAAAATATGGCAAACAATTATTTTAGGAAAATCTATAGCTTGAGAATTCTGAAGTTAACAAAAGAATTTTTTAGAATCAATTATATTAGCTATGATAGTTAATATTGATAACAAAATTAAAGTTCTAAATTAAATATGGTTGACATTTAGTGAATGAAAGTATTATGTTCACTAAAATAAAACAAGATGCTATAAACATTGATAGTTTAAGCATATGATTCTAATTTTTAAAATACACTGATAAATGGATTGGATAACAAAACAGACACAGGCTGAAGAGCTCAATTAAGGATTTTCCAAAACAGAACAAAAGGGGGAAAATGTGAGTGAAATAGTAAATCACGCTTATGACATATTCGACAATCTCAGTATCTTCTAACAAGCATTCTTAAGAAAATAATAGAAATAACAAGCTATTACTAAAATAAATAGTTTAATGATCCTGGATTACTATCTATGTTACTTAAATTCATATAGTTCCATATTTGGTATTTTGCCATGATTGTTATTATTTGACACATTATTTTCATCAATCTGTGCATTTAGTCTGTGTAGAGCCTGTCAGGTATTCCTAAACACCCATCCATTCTCTCTCATCGTTAACAATAAAACACTGAAGTTTAGCTATTCACATATTTATAAAGGGTAAAGATTATTTTTCCAAATTCTCTTGTCATTGGACTATCACCTGAACAATTGGAACCAATAAGACTTTGGCAGATCTTGATTTAAAAAGAATAAGAATGTTTTGCCCATTCCCCCTTTCCTTCTTTATACTACTTGGGACATAATTATGGTGGTGAGACGCCTTATGGCAGTGATGGGCAACCTTTCGAGCTCGGTGTGTCAAACTTTGCCAAAAAACTGAGCAGAACTCGGATAGTGTGTCACTTTGAGGAAAAAACATTATTTCGCAAACGTTTTATCCTCAGGAGCAGCAAATGTTTTATCCTCGGCATGCGGCCGCCTCAGCGGCCGTGTGTCATCAGAAATGGTTACACGTGTCAGTGCTGACATGCATGTCATAGGTTCGCCATCACTGCCTTAGAGCATGGAGAGAATTCAAAGTGAACATATTACAGTTTTATAGTCACCCTTTATCCAATCTGTCATCTATGTATCTATGCATCTATATATGTATGTATCTATGTATATATATATATATATATATATCTATGTATCTATCTATCATCATCTATCTATCTATCTATCTATCTATCTATCTATCTATCTATCTATCTTTCTATCATCTATCTATCTCTAATCATCTATCATCTACCTTTCTATCTACCTATATATCCATCTGTGTAGATAGAGTATGTAGACTATTCATCTATCTGTGTAACTAGACTATCTATGTAGACTGTGTATAGATGATGTATTGATAGATGATAGATAGATCGATAGATAGATAGATAGATAGATAGATAGATAGATAGATAGAGATAGATAGTCTATGGTGATATATAATGCAAAATATATATAACCAACCAAATTCAATATAATTGATTAGGATAAAAAGGAGCTCACCCATCTCCAAGTGCTACATATGAAAAGAGTTTTCAGTTAGAGGAAAACATAATAGATAATTTGTTACAGAGTTACATTTCAAAATCTGAGATCAACATGATTAAAATTTTCATTTATAGATTCCTAACAAAAATAGCATATTAGGTATAGGTTTGAGGAAAAATGTTTTTGTGTATAACATATACAAAATCAGATAATACACTAATGATTGTGCTTCAGATTTCAAAGTTTTAATCCTCAATCTCTAGCTGTATGATGCTTTGTTAATTCCAGAATAATCAACCCAATCTTCTCATTTCAGATAGAGACAAAGAATCACATGGCATGACATTAGATATGACCCATATAACCACCCCACTCAACATTCTCATCACCCCAAAGTGACCTCAAGTGCTCTAATTTCCCTGAATGTCTACATCCTTCTTTTGTATGAATCTATAGACTTTATCGCCTGGACATAATACTGTTTGGCAGTCTGCTGCATTTCACCAGATCCCTGGAGAAATTACATGCATTTCTGAAAGGGAATGCAAGTTATGTGGGTCACAACAATTTATTTCAGGACTCTGCAATAGAATAAGCTCAGTTATGCTTGCTTCATGTAGACATGAGCAATGTCTCCAGAGAAATAAATCTCCCATCGTGGTTTTCAATGCATTAGAAAGTACACCAGATTTTAAAGCTGTCTTCCAAATCACAGCATGGAACTGATTTATAAACAAAGCCAAACCATAATGATGGCGATTTGTTATTTCAGTAACCTAACCTCCTAAATGTGATCTAAAAGGGGTCAAACTCATTTTATAGTGAACAATGTTAGAATCAGCTTTCAGTGTATATATTTTTCATCCCAGCATACTTGAAAGTGCACTTAATTTTAATCTAGTATTTTCTTAACACATTTAGTATTCCATTTGAAACAAACATGCACTTTTATAATATAAAGAGCTATACAAGTAATTTCAGGTAATGTAAACAAATAACAATTATATATCTACTGAATTAGGATATTTACATGTAATTATAAATACATATTTAATTACATACATATATAAATACAGAGCAATAATTTTGGTCTGGCCGAAATCATTAACATATTAGTATTATGCTTCAGACATGTACTTATATAATTTAACAGAAATAATATTTAAACTGATTTACTATAATAGATGCTATCTATTTTGCAGAGAAGGTACAAAAGATTGTAAAATATCCATGGAGAAGCAAAATTATCAGATCATGAATGGTTATTTACATCATTTTAAGGAGTTCAGTGTTTACATGCAGAGAACCAGGTAGGTATTTGTGTTTTTTATTGTAGTTTTTTTTTTTTTTTTTGAGGTGTAGTCTCAATTTTATTTTATTATTTTTATCATCCTTAGGGTGATATTGGTTAATAAAACTGTGTAGGTTTTAAGTGTACAATTCTGATAAATGTAAGTTCTTAAATATTTTAAATGGAGCAATACTTTAGGGTTTGGAAGGATGACTCCCTCTGTTGTTCAGAAGAATGAATGGAGGACAGGAGCACCAATTAGGCAGTCAATAGTAATCTACCAACAACTGCTGTGGACCTGCACTAAGGTGCTGGCATTGAGTAGTTAGTGTTCACTGACAATCAAGAGTCAGAATCTATACTAATAAAAAGGTAATATGCTAATTAGACCAGATAGACCAGACATCTTCCGGTTGTCTGGTCCTCCTTCCAGACAAAGTCACAGTGGTGGGGCCGAGGCAGAGGCAGTTAGAGGCAATCAGGCCAGCAGGGGAGGACCAGTTAGGGGTAATCAGGCTGGCAGGGGAGGGCAGTTAGGGGTGATCAGACAGGCAGGCAGAAGGGTTAGGGACGATCAGTCAGGCAGGCAGAGGCAGTAAGAGGCAATCAGGCAGGCAGGCAGGTGAGCGGTTAGGAGCCAGTGGTCCTGGATTGCAAGAGGGATGTCCAACTGTCAGTTTAGGCCCAATCCCACAGGGATCAGGCTAAACCGGCAGTCAGACATCCCCCGAGGGGTCCTGGATTAGAGAGGGTGCAAGTGGGGCTGAGGGATCCCCCACCTTGTGCACGAATTTCATGCACTGGGCCTCTAGTTATTAGATAAATGTGGAAAGTCAAATCAATGTTCAGTCATGAAAACTCTTCTTACTGTAAGAATATTGCTCTTGGGCTCTTGCACTTAAACAAGGACAAGCTTCATATGTGGCTTTCTGCTAAAATACAACAAAGTGCTTTGGTGTTTTACATTGTCATTTCTTGTCACTCAACCTAGAAATACAAAATTTAACACTGAGCTATAAAAAAATATTCACATGGATTTTTTCAGTTATCTCTTTTGTGTGAAAAGTTTAAGCCTGCCCTAGATTATCATTATCCCCCCCCCCCACACACACACACATCCTCAGATTTCATATAAAAAAAAATGTGAGAGTACCATAGACTGTGGCATTTCTTGGACAATCTCTATGGTGCCCAATGGATCTTCCTCCTCTGCCTTTTGCTTCCTACAATGTGTTTTCAACAGAGCACACAGACTGAGCCTTTAAAAATGATATCATGTTGGAATACCTTTGATCAACATGTCCAGTGACTCCCATTTCACTCAAAATTGAAAGTTAAAGTATTTACTGTGGCATACAAGTCCCTGAACAATTCACACTTCTGTTACTCTTCATCCCACTTCAGACGCTGTTGTAGCCACGTGGACCTGCAAGCTCTTCCTCAAACACATCAGACAGGCTGAACCTTGGCTTGCTGTTCTCTGACTGTAGCCTCTCCCCACAAATCCTGACTATTCCCTTCCTTATTGCTGTCTTCCCCAAGTCTTTGTCTACCAAATATAATAAAACAAACTTCCTCAGGCTCATTTCTACATATACTTATCCAACCTGACATTATACACACAGTTCTTTTTTTTAGTGTCTACTGTCTTCTGCAACCCTTAAAGCAGTGAGAGATTATATTTTTGGCCACAGTTTTGTACCCACGGACTAGAACAGTTCCTGGCACACTGGAGCCATTCATTACAAGTAGGGGATGTAGGGAGAGACAGAGAGACTTACTGAGAGCAAGCTGATTACTTTCCCAATGTATGGAATCTTGCTTTTGTTTTACTTTCTCTGTGTAGTAATAGACAAAGGCACCTACAGATGGTGAAGGGTATAGGAGGTTGGGGGAGAAAGGAATCTATTTTTGCTTAAGTCTTAAATCAAAAGTGAGCGTTTTTGTCAAAATGCAAGTATAATTTAAAACTCCTAGTTGCTCCAAAAGAAGAAATAACCAACAGGGTAGAAAACACAAGTGAAATAACTTTTCCTTTTGTATAAAATACACTAGAAAACGAAAGAAAGAGGCCTTAGCAATTCCAGGATTTCCAAAAGTCCAGGCAGCCAGCTCTTTGTAGGTACAAAAAAATAAAGGCTACACTTGAGTTAAAAAATATAAGCAGTCATTGAGTATTTATAGATTTAAAGATTGCAAACTCAGAAATGAAATAGGAAAACAAAAGGCAAAACTGAAAAAGAGAGAATGATGTTGGGCAAGAACAATATAAGATCCCAGAGGAATAGGAGCAGATAACAGGGCATCCCTAGATTGTGTGAAATATAGGTTGGACAAGGGCAATAATTTGGCTCTCAGAAGTTTTGACAACAAAGTGTCTCAAAGAATTGTGGCAGACAGAATTCTAAAATAGCACCCCCTCCCAAGATTTTCTACCTAAACCCCAAGACTGAAATATGATGGATAGATAGCACAACCATGTTTATAAGTTACTTAAATGGCAAAAGATATTTTTTGATATGAGAATTTTTCAGATGTAATTGAGTTTACTAATCAGTTAACTTTTAGTTTATCAATAAAGAGATTATCTGGATGGGCACAATCTAATCATGTGAATCCTCTAAAAGAAATGTTAAATATTGGACTTTTCTCTAGCTGGGAGCAGAAAGGGAAGTTGGAGAGATTCCAAGTCTGAGAAGGATTTGACTTATAGATAGAGAACGCTCATTCATAGATGAGGAATGTGGGTCACCTGTAAGTGCTGACAGTCAGCAGGAAAACAGGAAATACATACTATAATTACAAGAAAATTAATTCTATAAAAAACTCAAATGCACTTTGTAGCAGATTCTCTTCTAGAACCTCCAGATGAGAGTCCAGCCTGATCAGCACCTTATTTAAAGCTTTTTGAGACCATAAGCAGAGACCTTTGATGAGTCAACTTTCCTCCAAGTTACAGAACTTTGAACTGACAAATGAGCCCTTGTTTAAGGCACTACGTTTTGTGGTAATTAGTTATACAGCAATAGAAAACAAATGCAATCATTTTACTGAATTTTAAAATAAGAATTTTGGATTTACTTGAAGAATTTAATAATCTGGAAAATCTGGATTTTGTTCTGCATGGCACAGCAGGCAGGCGGCTCCCTTTATAGGAACATGATTGCTGTGACTGTCGAGGTTCCACCCTGGACACTTCTTTCACTTAGGTTAAATATGTAAATATTTGAGATTTGATCTATTCTCCAAACCTTACTAACCAGAGGATACTTATCTATTTCTGTACAGACGGAAAAACAATTCATGGTAGTAATCTGTTGTCTATCTTTTTAGTAGATATATGTGTATGCTTGTTAATAAATGTTTCAATCCATAACATGGTAAAGTTCTATTTCCAGAGTGTGGACATAAAACTTTACTACTACACTTCAGTCATTTTCAAAAAGTCTCAACTTTTCTTACCTATTTTGTTAAACTGATTGGCCTCCCCTTTCATTATAAATGCAAAAGGTTCTGCCTCTGCTTAGGATCCATAAAACCAGCTAAAGAACACTTCTTACACAGTACATTCTATGTTAAGCTTTAAAACTAGAATTTACACTAATAAGTTTGGAAGATAATGTTTTCTATATGATGTGAGGCTTCAATTTTATAAAAATCCAATTTGAATACTTTAAGGTCGATATTCTATATCAATATTTTATAATGTATGTATTTATAGGGAAGTGTCAAGGATAAATTTTAAATCAACATTTCCCACTTCACAAGTTTACAGGGAAAGCAAAAGTTCAGAAAAGTGCACAGGGAAAGTGCAAGAGAATAACACTGTCTGCAAATCTGAAATTAAATGGTATCCCTTGGTCAGTAGTAATGAGATTCTGGTAAGTAGAGAAATGTTGTCAAAGTTTGTTCAGGTTGCATGATAAGAAAGGTGCCAAGAACATTTACAATTTGGGGAGGGATGCTTTAGCCTACATAAAATGTTCAGTGCTGAGCTCTTCATCTTGGTAAGGAGAAAAATATCTATGAATTTTAAACAGGCTTGACCATACCATCTTCAGGGCAGAATGCTTGTCAATGTGTGATCTCAAAATAGTACAATCAAGCACATTGAAAATTCAGCAGTTTTTCTCATAACAATGGATGTCTTCCTGACAAGTGAACACTGAGTTTTATTTTTGCCTGGGGATTTGTTTTGATAGGAAACTTTATTTACTCCAAATACATCTTACAAACTATGAAAATGAGTCAGAACTCCAAACAAGGTTAATTTCTATGCAAAATACATCAACTGCCTGATTGTTCTTTATGATTTCTCTCTTTGAAGAAAAATGTGATCATTTATCAATGAAATTAGGTTGAGACTCCTCTGTGCCTAATTCCTTAGTTAGCACATAGCTTATGTCAACACATTATGCTATGCAAGGACAGCAAAAACTGAGTGCCATGTGAATATTTATTGACAAGGGGTATATACTTTCCCCCTTTTATTTTTATTTTATCATATCATAATCAAATTTTCAATAAACAAAGTTTTATTCACTTTATTAAATCAAATAAAATTTAAATAGCTTTAGTGTTTAGGTATTAACTAATGACAAGTACATGTATTGAGAGAGTTTTGCCTCAGGTATAGAGGTGAATTACCGTAAAACAGTATTAAAATGCTCCCTATTTGTGTATTGAAATTATAGTACCAAAATAGAATCCCTGGGTTGAGAAGTGATGACAAGCATCAGTATGTGAAAATAGACTAAATATTCCATAACGTAAAAATAAGCACAAATCTGAAAAAAGTGAGAGGGAGAGAAGATGTTTGTTTTTATGGAGTCCTTTGATGTGGACCCTCCTGACTGGGAATCTCCCTTCAGAGAGCAGCATGGCTGACTGACTCATTTCCTTCAGGAACAAACTCAAATGTCACTTCCTGAGGGAGAAGTTTCCTTTGCACCTATATAAAAAAAAAAGCAGTCCTACTTGCTCTCACTTACCTACTTTTTTCCTCTCCATAGTATTTATCCACATATGATTTTAAAGACGGTCAGCTCTAGGACTGCTTGTCTAATAGAAGTGGTCCATTAAATGTGTTGGGTAAACCACTAATTAAATGAATGAATATAGAGCACTGTCTTTGAAATGTCTGTGTCACTTTAAGAAGTGGAAAAAGTTCACTATTCAAAACCAAATTTAGATCAAGACATAATATATGAACATGGTGGTCTTAAAAATTAGGGATGTAAATCAGAGTCTATATCAAAATGTTTTTGAACTCAAATGTGCATGTTCACAAGCTCTTCCTCCTGCTTAATGCCCAGATGGTCTACAAGGGGAAATAGATTTAGCCTACCCAATGTCAAAACACATTTTTACTCTTAGTTGATTAATAGAATTCTTCAGATTCGAAGGCTGGAACACTCTCTGCCTCCATCCTCACTTCATCTTGTCCTCTTTGGTTTGTGTGTATATCTATTTCTGAGCTCTAGGACACTATACTGTTCTACATTTTACTTAATGGATTAGGCATAGTATCTTCCTTTTATGGAGTAGGATTTTTCTCTGCTTATAGAATATGGTAAACTTGCACAACTCTTGTGTCTGCACTTTCTTTCTTTATATCTAAAACAAGCTCTGGAGTTGAAACATTTATTTCTCTCCTCAGGACAGCCAGTTTACCATTCTGTTATCCAAAGCTGCCTGGGGGCTACCTCAGCATTCGACAGGAGGCTGTTGCCTATGCTTTTCACTTTGAAGCTAGTGACCCATTACCTGCAACCCTTCTTTCACTAAATATGGTGTCATGAGACCTATGCTTCTAGGAAATAACATCTGTATCTCTTTCACTTAAGTGATATATATGCCTATGTGACCATTGCAACCGAACGGATGACTGAGCAGGCTGCGTGGGGCGACTAGGCTGGCAGGGGTGTTAGTGAGGGGTGACCAAATGACCAAGCAGCAGGCTGCGTGGGGCGACGAGGCCCGCAGGGGGGGGCAGTTGGGGGTGATTAGGCCGGCAGGGGGGGCAATAAGGGGCAACCAGGCCAGCAGAAGGGGGCAGTGAAGGGCAACCAGGCTGGCGGGGGACAGTAATGGGCGACCAGGCTAGCAGGGGGGCAGTAATGGGTGACCAGGCCAGTAGAGGGGGCAGTTGGGGGGTGACCAGGCCAGCAGGGGTGGCAGTTAGGGGCTATCAGGCAGGCAGGCAGGCAGGTGAGCAGTTAGGAGCCAGGATCGGGCCTAAACCAGCAGTTGGACATCCCCTAAGGGGTCTTGGATTGGAGAGGGTGCAGGCTGGGCTGAGGGGACCCTCCCCCCCCCCCCCCCTGTGCACAAATTTCGTGCACTGGGCTTCTAGTACACACACACACACACACACTCACACACACACACACACACACACACACACACAAAGTATGGTTCAATGACATAGCAACTCCATGCTCCTTTATAGTCTCCATCTCATAGTTTATGGAATTATTACCTCCCATCTATCAAAGGTTTGTCATACATTTAGAAATTTATTTTTACTAGCTTACTTCAATTCCAAACCCTTGACCAAGAAATTTTAAAGTAAATAATAGAATTAGATAGAGTTACATTGACAAATGCCATGACTCCTTTTCTACATCCTGATATATGGGGTTAGACAAAAGTAGGTTTCCAGTTGTTGGTATGGAAGATAATAAAATAATTAATAAATAATTATATAAGAATAAACTCTATGTTTCACTGACTCATAACTGTAAACTTACTTTTGCCCCACCCTGTAATACTTTATGTGGATCTGCTAAACATAAAGGACTTCAAAGTTAGTAGCAATATTTTATTTCTTCTGTTAAGTGAAAAGTAAATTAACATTTATTTTATTTGTATTCTCTCCCTGTATATGTGATTCTCTCCCTGTATATGTGATATTTTATTTTTTCTGCTGAGCAAACAGTAAATTAGCATTTATTTTATTTGTATTCTTTCCCTGTACATGTGTACTGAATACCATATCTTATGCATCTAATACATCTCACAATTTAGGAAAATAAAGCTAATGCACACTTTTAAAAAAGGTGCATTAACTAGGCTGATTGCCGTGGGGAGAAGTCTGACAATCTTGATGTGCCCAACACCATCACCTTCACTAGACATTCCTGAGGATCCAGTGCTCTGTGGGATGCTCAGCACTGTCAGCCCTGACAGCTCAGACACTTCTTAACAGTAGCTTCTGTCAGATTTTCTCCATGGCTTTTTCATCTTTTCCTATGCTGATTCTTTGTTTAAAGTGTTACTTTTATGCCTATTCTCTCATTTCTTAAAAAAAAAAAGAAAAAGAAAAAAGAAACAACAACTCATGAAAATCAAGCTGGAGGAAAGAGTAAACAGCCATGACTAGAGATGTGTGGAAAACGCCCATGTACACCTGAGGCAGAGAAGAAAAAAGCCACCCCCCGCCCCCATATAATAATGTCTCAATAATACAGATTTCTACTTATTTTATAGTTTAAATAATTATGGGTGGAAAATTATTGCTACACTCTAAATTTTCATGTTCTAAAGAATGGCATCGACAGACAATAGGATGGTGAAGGCCTGGGGCGGGCGGCAGGAGCAGGCTATAAGAGGTCAATGCGGGAAAAAGGGGATGCATGTAATACTTTCAACAATAAAGATTTATTTTGAAAGCTTTGGGCAATTTATAAAAATTATGGAGTGTTGAATTTAGTTTAAACACTTTCAAAGATTTTAACAGATATCTCTTTCTCATGGTGTATATAGTACCATTATTCAGAAGTTTAGTTTTGATAACATTTTCATGTTAAGAAACACAGAGTAAACCATGTGCAAGGAATAATGCCACTATTTACAAAGGAAGAGGAAGTCTTTTGAGAAGGATGTAACAATGGTAGGAAGACAGCTAAATAAAATTTTATCAAAAAGATTCCCACCTAAGGAAGAGGAGCAACAGAGATATAACATAGCATGTTATATAATTTGAAAAATAATTTGATATTAAAGCCAATAAATATTGAATCTTGCTTGACTTTTAGCTCTTTGCTATATCTTTTACTCTTACTCTTTGTAGGTTTTATTTATCCCTTTAGGTACCCTAAAATAATTGCTGATGAGAATAAAATACCAAGTTTTACATTTGTTAGCAGTTGTATCAGATTGAGATTTAGAGTATGAAAGAATCTAATAAAGGGATTATGTCTGGGTGACCAATTACAGAATTTAGGGATTGTGGGATCAACCTTTCTGGGTTAGCTCTTACCTCTTACCTGTCTAATTACTAGGGTTTGGAACATGGAAACTGTGAAAATTGCATGTACTTCAGTTTCTCCATCTATTACATAATTATAAAAGTAATAGTCTCTAACTAAAATGGTTATTGTTAGGAGTCAGTGAAATAATATATTTAGTACCTTGATAGAAATTTCTCATAAGTATGTTATAAAATTGGTTAAGAATTAGAAGCAACAAATGAACAAAGGAGACAAGCAAAAAAATCACAGACAACAATATGGTGGTTACCAGAAGGGAATAAGGGTGGCAGGAGGTGTTAAAGAGTTAAAGATGGTCAAATATATGGTAAAGAAAGCAGATTTGACCTGGGGTCGTGAACACACAATACAATATACAGATCATATATTATAGAATTGTACACTTGAAATATACATAATTTTATTAGCCAATGTCACCCCAATAAATTTAATATAAAAGAATTAGAATTTACATAGAATGAAATATAAATTTCCTAAATTTTTATTATTTTTATTAGTGCAACACAGTATAAGCAGTGCTACATATGCATTCTTGAGGAGGCAAAAGTTGGTTCTAAGGTGAAAAAATTCCTACTCTTTTTAAGTAGAAAGTATAAATATACATAAATACATAAATATATATACAGTATATCTATAGTATTAAAATTTAAGGAGAGTACATTAATAAAAATATTTTAAGAGGTACCTTGGGGAAAGAGTAATAAAAATGGTTGAGAACCATTGGTGTAGCAAAAAGCAAAGTAAAAAACAGTAAATTCTTAGACATAAAAAGCAAAACTTCTGTTCTTATTATTTATTCAACACAAACAATACACTAGTGAATAAAATGCAAGTGTTGTTGGTAGACAATTCTTCATGGGTCCTCATGGATCTGCACAGCTTGTGAGCAGAAATGGACTGACTTTTTTTGTATCTTTTCAATAATGAGTATCCAGTGAACAGCCTTGGAATGCAGAGTGTCTCCCTTCGAAGCTATGGGCAAACATACTTGCTTAAAAACCTTCTCCCATAACACGACCTATTGTATGTGCAGGTATGGATGGGCAATATCCACTGCGGTTTAGAAAATTGGTGCCATTTTAAGAAACTGTTGATTCAAAGGCTACTGTGAATAAAACAAGCAAACAAAAGAAAACAAAAAACCAAAATCTTTTTCTTTGACACAATGTCACACTTTGTCTGTCAGCCTCCATGAATCTGGGGCTGCTAACTCATTAGCTTCCATGTAGAGTAAAACCTCAGACCTTCTCATTCTTAGAAAGTGTAAGAATTTAATTTTAGAAATTTACTTTAAAGTTTCCTATAGTGTGAAAAATTAAGTAGATTTTTTTTCTTATATGTAAGCAATTTATTTTCCCTATAGAGATCTCAGCAAGATGTTGTTTTCCAAAGTGTTTGAGAATTCATAATTTGATCATTGCCTATTTATATCACAGACTGGTATTTTCAGTGTTTTATTTCCTCATATTTAAAATAATTATTTGAACTAATTTATAGGTTCTATATGGGTTTTTGTATTTTCAATATCGCTTAAAACTATTGTAAATATATTTTTTTAATTGTTTATTGTTTTATAATGCATTAGCCAGATATAATGCCATGCTTTTAAATATTTAAAATGGCTATATCGATTGTTTTTCTAGCTCATTATTTATTTTATCACACAAATGTATACTCCAATAAGCTGAAATAATGATTTGAGTAATCTTATAATAATCACTCTTATATATGATTCAAATTGTTCACCAAGAATAGAACCAGTTTTCCATCCCCTTTGCCCTTAGGAAGAATTATGCTTCAAGCTTACTGTCCCATCAGTTTTCTCTAGCTGCCTAATTGATAATCAAACTTAGATTTCTTATGTCAAGAAAAATTTTGGTTTATTGCTTAGGATTTTCTGCGGCAACGGTCCCACTTGTCTATGCTTGTGTCAAATTCTGTAATAGTTATTCCCATGACAGGGTTCAGAGGGGCTTTTCTATTAAGTTGAATTCAGAAGTCAAGTTTCCCCTAAGGATTACTGAATGCCAAGCTGACAAAATACTAGAGAGATTTTCTTTCTCATTTTTCCCCATAGCCTTCCTTTCACTCTGTTTCTGTTTGCCTTTTTTTTTTTATACTCAGCAGAAAAAAAAAAGTGATTTGAAATTGATATGCAACTTACAGCTGCATAAGCTTATTTTAAAAAAACTAATGATACTTGTTAGATTTAATAGAATTATAAATTTAAAAAATGTGTAGTAGAGGTAATCATGTGTGCACATCATATTTCCATTAGTTGATCTCTCTTTAGTTTTGTTATTCGGGTGTAAGAACACATTAAACATCCTTTCTTTTTCCTAAATAAAATAAATTTAATTTTATTGGGGTGACAATGGTTAATAAGATTATATAAGTTTCAAGTATATATTTCTAGGATACATAATATGTATATTGCCGTGTGTGATCACCACCCAACCATGTCTTCTTCCTTCTCTATATTTGACCTCCTTTACCCTCTATTATTACCATTACCTTTTTCTTTGCTGACCACCATACTGTTGCCTGTGTCTATGGGCTTTCATTTATTTGTTTGTCTTGTTTATTTATTTGTTATTTTCAGTTTTATATTCCACCAATGAGTGAAAGCATATGGTTCTTGGTTCTTGATATTTTCTGTCTGACTTGTTTCTCTTAGCTTGATACTCTCAAGATCCATCCATGTTGCCACAAATGGCAGTATTTTACCTTTTCCTATGGCTGCGTAGTATTCCATTGTCTATCTGTACCACACATTCCCTATCCAATCATCCATTCAAAGACACTTCAGTTGTTTCCATGTCTTGGCCACCGTGAATTGTGCGGTAATGAACATAGTTGTTCAGAATGCTTTGCTCCAGTTTCCCCTTAGATAGTACCACCATGTCAGATTTAATATCTGCTAACACTGTGCACACAGGTCCCTCCATTTTCTCATTTGCATAAAGGATTCTGTGATATAGACAAGATTTAGCAAATATAAGTGACTTAGTGCACTTTGAGATTACCATTAAGTAAGTAAGCATTCTGCAAATGTTAGTTGCACTTATAAAATTTATAATTAAAAAGAGTTTTTAAAGACCATAGAATAAACACTAGGTCTCTGGTCTTAGCCCTTCATTTCTTAGCTAGGTATCTTTGACCAAGGTATTTAAACTTCTTGTTTCTTGATTTCATTATCAGCTAAATAAGGCTAACAGAATTTACCCTGCCTCCCTCCCATTTGTCTGATGAAAATTCAAATAAATGTTTCATGATACTTTTAATTTTATCATATCATAGAAGAGTGTAGAGAAGAAACATGAAACCACTCTCTGAAGTCCCATGAAGCAAAGATAAAATGCAATTCTTTAACGACATGATTGGGAGCATGCACTGGAAAGCAAAGCAGTTAACTTCGTTTATTAACAGATTCTGTTCAATTGCATCTTCTTGATGATTGATCTCCGCTTTTCTATCATTTCCTTGTCTCCTTCTTTACTATAATTTATTGACTGTGTGGAATTATGTCTCTCTGCCTCATGAGATTTTGGATAGAAATTTTGTTCAATGTTACTAATGCTTTGATTCCCTTATGCAATCCATATTTCAAAGAAAGGTAATTGACAGATGTTTTTGGCTTATTCAACAATGTCATATTTCAGTGTAAAAGGGTTGGAGTTTTATGTCAAGTAGGAGCTTTCTTGCAATTTTTTACCTTATTTTTATTTTTAGGTGGAAACACTATTCTATCCAAAAACTAAAATCACAACCTGTTAACCCTGCTTGGTACGGGGTTGCATTTACATATTTTAGTATTTTATAAATAAAGAACATGAGTAGATTTATGAAATCTGAATTTTCATGGTTAATTTTGTAAATGTATATGATTACCCATGGCAATATTCTTAAGATATTAGCAAAATCCTTGGAAATGTCAATTAATTTTTTTGTACTAAACATAAACAGAAATCTCAATGAAGAGAGAAAATGAGATAATTCCATTATCACCAAAACTATGTTTCATTATATTTATCCATTTAAAAAATACTATATTGTAGAGTAGTATCAGATTCACAGTAAAATTGAGAGGAAGATACAGAGATTTCCTATACACCCAATGCCCCCACACATACAAAGCCTCTCCCATTATCAACATCTCACCAGAGTGTTTTTATAATAGAAAAATTACTCAAATAAAAATGACATGGCATGTGTCATCTTTCAAATAGCATAGATCTAAGTGCACATGGTGGCAGAGTAGACTTTCAGACATATTATATGTATTAAAGTTATAATCTCTGTCAGCTAAGAAATTTCATTTCCTCAACAATCTTTCTGTATATCACTGATTTGAGAAAAATAAAGAAATTCTTGGAGAGTTTTTATTTCCTACTGAGCTATTATTTCACTTTCTCCTCTTGTTTTGGAAATTCCTAACAGATTAATGCAAGATCCATGAATAAGAGATTGCCACAAATAAAACCTATGACTTTTTTCAAGAGTCAAAATATTCCTATGAAGTTTATAAGCATGAAATATAATATCAAACATAATGATGTGTTATTTTAAGTTATGGTGTATTCATATTCCATGTTTATTAAGGAAAATAAACTGTTTTAAGCAATTACTATTTTTGTTTAGGATTCAAAATTAAATGCCAGAAACAGCGAAAATACTCAAGCCTTCCAATCTTTACTTTTCAAAATATATTACATAGTTTTTAAATGTGAAGTTTCCTGAGACCTGTGTGTGTGTGTGTGCATGTGTGTGCATGTGTGTGTGTGTTATTTCTCCTCTATGCATGGACTATACCTTCTTGCTTTACAGCCCAGTACAAAGCTACCATATAATAGCCTTTTGAAAATCTTCCCCTCCTTGATATGCAAAGTGGTTAGCAGGCTCCTGGCATAATTTAAGGAGCCAATGAAATATTGTCAGTGCCAAATACCTGCTCATTGGGAGCTGGGGCAGATCCCTGGGAACTGCTCAGAGTGCCTTAACTTTCCATATTAGCACCCTTTTGGAATAGCAAGTATGTCACACATGAGGTTTGACATGATTTCTCTCTGATACGTTACTGAGAAACCAGGCCAGCATCTTCTGATTTTGCAGTTTTAGGAAAAAGAGGAGAAAAGTTTTAATACGTCAAAGGCTGTTGAATCAAGCTCTTAGTGATTTCTACCTTAAGTACTATAGCTGGCAGAGTAATTGAAGAAAAACTGTTAAATTCTGTATGTCTCCAAAGGATAGAAGGTAGCTTAATTCTATCCTTTGATAGAATTAAGAAACAAAATATAACATCAAAAACTAAAGCAAAAACTAAACAAAACCAATTGGTCAACAAAACTGAGTGTAACTATTCTTAATGATTGTCTTAGTAATGACTGTGCATTTAAATGAAGCACCTAAACTTATCTTCTTTTTTTACTTTTAGAAATTTAAATTTATTAGAATAATCTCTCACATGAAGGCATGATTATTTTTATAATCATTATTAAATCATTGTGTTTTATTTTTTATTTATCTTTACTGTTGAACATATTAAAGCTCTCTCCTTTTTTTCCTCATTCACCCCCTCCACTCTATCCCCTTCCCTGTCCCCCCATGCCTTCACCATACTATCGTCTGTTTCCATGGATCATGTATGTCCTATATAATAAAAGGCTAATATAAGAATTGTCCCCTTGGGAGTTCAACCGACCCGGAGTTTGACCGCTCACTATGACGTATGCTGACCACCAGGGGGCGGCGCGGAATGAAGGAAGGTGCCAGCCGGCAGCTGGCAGCCAGGGGAAGGAAGGCCCTGATCAGCCCTGATCACCAGCCAGGCCTAGAAACCCTACCCATGCATGAATTTCATGCACCAGGCCTCTAGTATGCATATAAGTTCCCTGGTTAATCTCTCCCCACCCAGCCACCTCTGCCTACCCTCTGAGAGTCATCAGTCTGTTCCAAGCTTCTATGTCTCTGGATCTATTTTGTTCATCAGTTTATTTTGTTCATTAGATTCCACATATGAGTGAGACTATGTGATACTTGTCTTTCTCTGACTGGTTTATTTCACTTAACATAATACTCTCAAAGGGTAAGAGGTCCTTCACTTTTAGAGCTGCTAAGATCATTATCTTTCCCCTCTGGAATTTCCCAGGATCCTGACCAGCCCAGAGAGTTCCCTGCCTAAAAAGCTCACCTAGAGTAAAACCTCTGACTTCCCATCCCTGGGTGCTGGTGCCATTTTGGGGCTCAGCTCACCTGGTCTCCAGGTGACCTAATAAATTTATAATCCCTTACCACTTTGGCCTCCTGAGTTCCTCCTTTGGTGAACTGAACAGTGTGTGTGTTTTTTGTTTTTTTTTTGGGGGGGCGGTGTAATCCCTGAAGATTCTGGAACTCAGCAAGCTTCCAGTAGGGGAGATCCCAATACCTCTATCTAACTATACTAATAAGAGAGAAAGATGCAAATTAACCATATCTTCATGATGCCCACCGGCCAATCAGGAGTAAGTATGCAAATTAACCCAACAAAGATGGTGGGTTAATTTGCATACACAGGCACTGAGCGGCCGGGGGCAGGGTGGGATGCTTGTATTGTTGCCATGGAGATGATGCAGACATTCCACACCACCCCAGCCACTCCAGACCTCTTGGCAGCATGGGAAGGTGGAAAGGCAGCATTGGGCTGGAGCAAAGGCAGAAAAGTGGCTCTGGGCTGGAGCAAAGGCAGTGCCAGCAGCCAGGGGAAGGAAGGCCCATTCTTGCACGAATCTTCATGCATCGGGCCTCTAGTGAATTATACTTTTGAAGCCCCCTCACCTCTCTGCATGGGAGTAGCCTTTCCAAGTGCATTCCCAAAAGGCTTTCAGTGATGTCAGTGACTCTCAGCTCTAAGCTCCTTTCTCTCTCCCCAGTCATCTGACCATGAAGCTTGGCGGTGGGAACTGGAGATATCGACTTTTACGGAAGTAGTTGAATAGGGATCAATTCTGTTGTCTCTCTAGGAATCCCTAAGGACCTTCTTTAGAACTGGGTGCACATCACCTCAGCATCAGCTGTGGATCCGAACTTCCACAGCCAAAGTTTTGCTCAGCCTGTGGTTACATGAGTAAAAATGCAGTTCCATAAGTAAAAGAGATTCTCTCTCTTCCCCAGAATTTATATATTTGTTGAACTTTAAATCAGATAATTATTGATAGCTCATATTTAATCCTGAAATACTGTTCAGTAGCTATGTCAAAGAATAAAGTAGCAAAAGCCATAATTGCAGGAAAATAATGCATTGTACTTTTAATAGAAAGTGATCCAAAATGAGAAAATAATCTAACTTTATTTCCAATAGAATTTTCTACTAAGTTGCAGAAACTAGTAAATAGCTAATCTTCACAAGTAGGTAGACAGATGAAAAGAAAGAAAAGGAAAGAAAATTGCTAGCATACCTTTTGTTAATGTTTCAGTCCTACATAGCAAGTTGAGAATTTATTCTTTGTTACGTAGTGTCTTCTGTTTAAAATCAGTCAGTGAATCTTTCAGTTATTAACTGCACATGGGATTTGCTTTTGTGCTATGATAGCTTTTCTGAAAATGGAGTTATAACAGGCTATGTGGAAATTTACAAGGTGCTAATGAGCTTTTTTCAAACACCAGAAATTATTTAAGTAACTTAATGCTGTTGTTATTTTTAAAGTGTCAGAGGGTTTTTCACACTAATGTGAGGCAGCCACATAATTATTTCTCTGTTTTCAAACTTTCCAGTATAAATTAAAAACATAAGCTTAATGTCAAGGAGAATGACATTAATTTATTTCTTTCAAATGTTTATATGTTATGAAGTATTTTTATTCCATGGAAATATAATACATAATGATATGATGGATGTTGATCTTTAACAATATAAAACTTTTTATTACAGCTTTGAGATAGGGCATGAATAATAGAATATTCACACATGTAAATAGGATATTTACTTTCTATTGATTTTAATTTTAGTCACTATTAAATTTTTTTCTTTATTGATTAAGGTATTGCATATGTGTCCATATCGCCCCATTGCCCCCCCACTCATGCCCTCACCCCCCTGTTGTCTGTTAAAATTTGATCCTTGTGTGTTGTGTGTCTATATATATATATATATATATATATATAATATATATAAATGTATATAAATATATATATATATGAATATATAACTGCATACTAAAAATTTCTGTAATAACTGTTCTCATTGCATCACACTTGAAGGTCAAGGTGATTCTTGTCTTGCATGAAGATGTGCACATTGGATGACTTGAAGTTTTCCGTTTTCATGTGGAACCCTAGGAGCTGAGAGATAAGTCACAGACAGGGATAAGGGTAGTGAAAAAAGGAAGACAGTTCCAAAGAACAAGTGGAGCTTGAGCTCTGGGCCCACTTGGGTCTAGCACTAGCTTTGGGCTCCTGAGATGATAGGAGATGTACTTGTGCTGTCTTACACTAACAACTGGGAAAATCAAAAATAGACCGTAAGGCAAGACAAAAAGTTGTAGAAAGAGCCCAGTCAAAATTTTAAACATATACACACTTTATTCCCACCAAGGAAATAACTGAAATCCATTTTATACTGATCTTTTCTAAAGTGATGTTCTTCTTGCATGACAGTATATTTAATGCTTTTGACAACAAACCCTGGGGTCTGCCAGGCTCAGGACTCAACTTCAGGGCTTACAAGCTGTAGGATTGTGACCAATTTGCTCATAATCTCTAAACCTCAATCTCCTCCCACCTTTGAGATGGGTATACTGATAATGCATATTTCAAAAGGTGGTTTCTAGATTTAAATGAGTTAAGTAATTAGCTGAGTACCTGTCAGAGATTACAATTTCACTGAATTTTAACAAGTAATTTATTACTTTTGTGAAATGACGTGATGCATGACCTAGACCTTATGAGTAATAATATCCTACCTAATAAAATAGTAATATGCAAATTGACTGCACCTTCGCTACGACCAAGCCACGCCAACCAGCCAAGCCACACCCACCATCCAATCAGAGCAAGTATGCAAATAAACCCGACCAAGATGGCGGTTCATTTGCATACACAGGCCCCTGAGCTGACCCCCTGTGACAGATTGCAGGGAGCTGGGGTCTGCTCTGGCACCAGACCAAAAGCCTCCAGCAGAGGCTTTTGGCCTGGAGCCGGAGCAGACACCCAGCTCCCCGCTTTCGATGGATGGTGGGCGTGGCGGACACCCAGCTCCTCGCTCTGATTGGATGGTGGGCATGGAGAGTGGACCCCTGCCATCGAAAGTGGGGAGCTGGGGGTTTCTTCGGCCTGGTACACCAGCGGACCCCCTGCGATTGATCACCTGGGCAGGGAGCTGGGGATTGCTTCGGCCTGGTACACAAGTGGACCCCCTGCGATTGATCACCTGGGCAGGGAGCTGGGGGTCTGCTTTCGGCCTGGGCAGGAGTGGACCCCCTGTGATTGATTGTAGGGAGCTGGGGGTCTGCTCCTGCCCAAGAGGCTTTCGGTCTGGGCAGGCCTGGGCAGGGGCTAAGCCGGTGATCAGAGGGAGCTGGAGAGGCCTGCCCAGGCCGAAAGCTTCGGCCAGAGGCTTTAGGCCTGGGCAGGGCTCAGCCCTCCATTGGTGTGAACTATAGAGGAAACACCTTTTCTGACTGCACATTGGCTAAGCTTCCTGTATGCCACTGGTAATATTCTTAGTAACTCGGGTAATAAGAATCCAAAAAGGTGATCTAGGGTTTTTCCACCACACTTCTGGAGAAAAAATGAAGGTCCACTGCTGGTAGGCTAAGAAATGTCATATCCTGCTCTAGCGGGTTTGACTCAGTGGATAATGCCTCAGCCTGCAGACAGCAGGGTCTGGGTTTGATTCTGATCAAAGGCATGTACCTAGGTTGCAGGCTCCTCCCTGGCCAGGGCCCAGATCAGGGCTCATGCAGGAGGCAACCAATCAAAGTGTTTCTCTCTGTCTTTCCCTTTCTCTTCCACATTCTCTAAAAGTCAATGGAAACATACCCTCAGGTGAGGATAAAAAAATAAAGAAATGCATATCCTATGAAAGACACATCTTGAAAATGCCTAAAGAAAGTTGTCATTTTTTCTTAGTGAAGGGACTGGAGTCCGTGTTGATGAAAACACCTTGGTGGCTGTGGTGACTGGCAGTGGCTGCAGCAGTGGGGTGATGGGGCTGGTGCCTTCCCCTGACCAGCCCGGTTGCCTCCCACAAAGGGAGGCCAGACTGCAGCTTAGGTACGCTCCTTGTAGGGCGCAGGCCTAAGCTGTCAGTAGGACATCCCCTGAGGGCTCCCAGTATGTGAGAGGGGGCAGGTTGGGCTGAGGGACCCCCGACCCCCAGTGCATGAATTTTGTGCACCGGGCCCCTAGTAAAAAATATAAAACAATAGTGATCTTTCATTGAGTTTATAATATGTGCTGAGAAAAATCTCAGGACTCTGTAGAAGTTCAATCCTTTCAGCAACTCTAAATAGAGATGAATAAAGTGGTACTGAGTGAGGTCAAGGGATGAGAGTAATGTCTTACCACTAGGAAAAACCTAACCCATGGTCCATTAAAATTGGTAGATCTCAATTAATGTGCTTATTATTAGGAAGAACAAGTTCAAGGTTCCAACTTAAATTATCATTTTTAAGTCTTTGAATTTGTTTATTTAATAATATAAGTAATGAAAATCCAGATCAGTTTGGAGATGTAGAGCACACTAATTGGTCTCTGATTTTAAAACCATATTTGTGAATATTATGCTAATTGAAATAAGCTAGACAGAGAGAGATAAGTACCATATGAGCTCCCTTACGTGTGGAATCTAGTGAACAAAATAAACAACATAGAAACAGACTCACAGATACAGAGAAAAGACTGACAGCTGTCAGAAGGTTGGGAGGGGGGCTGGGTGAAAAGGGCAAAGGGATTAAGCAAAAAACAAAACAAAACAAAAACAAAAAGTAAACAACATTATGGTAATTACCAGAGGGAAAGGGAGGGGGGTAGGAGAGGGCAAGGGAGAGATAAATAATGATGGATGGAGACTTGACTTGGGGTGGTGAACACAACACAATGTACATCTGAAACTTATATAAATTTATTAACCAATATCACCCCAATAAATCCAGTAAAATCAATCAATCAATCAATCAATCTAGATATAGATAAATTTAAAAAAAACAAAACACAAACAACACCATGTTTGCAAGCATATGTGCCTTGCACATTTCAGCTAGGGTTTTGGGCACTTACCACAGGCCAGCACTGTGCCTTCACATTGCTGCTCTGCAAGCAGCTGGTTATACTGATTTTCAAATAAGGGCAGTTATTTTTTTCAGAAGCACCATTTTGTACACATGCACATGTACTGATATGCAGGCAAGAAAATAAATGTTTGATAGACTAATGTTTAACTAGGTAGTTTCTGCACTGATGACTTTTTTCTCTAAGGTTTTCATACTTTATCATTGCTTCTTTCATTTCGAGTGGGTTTTAGTAAAGGCAGCTTGGTATAAGTAACTCTTATCTGACTAATCTAACTGTTATATAGCTGTAAATTGGCTGATGTAAAAGACATTTAAATATTGTATCTCAAACTTCAAAAGAGGCATTTGTGTTTCTTTCAACAGAACATTTTAAAATCGCAAGATATGCACTGCTAACTTTGGAGGCTGGAGTTTGGAAGTTAATATTTTATTTGCTTTTAACAAAAAATCTTATCTTTGTAAACATATCTTTGTATCTCCTACTAACTCTATTATTTTTCTTTCAATCCTCTTTACTGATCAAAATGGATTATAAATGTCCACACCATAAAGTAGCTTCAGGGATATTTAGTTCAGTATCTTACTTTATAGGTTTAAAAAATAAAATACCAGGAAAGTTAATAGAAGTCTCTAAAATGACACAAATAATGAAAACAGAACTTAAACCTTTATCTGATTCAGGTTAAGTGCTATTTCCACCACACACTGAATTGTCCTTACAGATTGCCAATTATGTAAACAGAATTATAGTATATTCTAATATGAAGGCCACCTGATAATCTTTTGCCTTCAAAAGCACATTAAAAATAGTAACATTCTATTCTGGACCTCTATTTGCTAGAGGTAATAGGGTAAAAAAGAGGTAATAACAGATATTTCAGAATGAGATATGTCACACGTGCACAGAACTGAATGTGAAAGTGTGTATGTACACACACACACACATACACACACACTTTTATATTTTTAAGCACTACAAATACACAACTGCAAATGTGTAATCATGAGAGGGCTGTGAAAGTACTTTTAGTGAAAGAATTACTAGGCTCTATACAATAATAACATTTATTTAACGTCCATTAATGTTGCGCCTTGTCAGTTGAAGCATGTTTCATCATGGGAAGAGATTTTGGCTCTGACCAAGATGGAAGGGGGAAAAAGTACTCAATATACACAGAGCTGTGATGCAAACATGCCTCAGTGCCCTCAGTTCTAATACCAGATCCTCTCACAGCCTACCTGTGGTATTCCTGTTCCATTGTTAGCCTCAAGTAACGATGATATACACCACTGTCATTCATCTATTAGTTATATTGTCAAAAATGTTCAAGAAAGTATCCATTTATTTTGAAATATTTTAGATGTATAAAATGGATAAAGTATATAAACATACTCTACATCTACTATTAACAAATAAAAGTTAGCCTTAAACCCTCCATATAAGCCATCACTGATTGCACTCCTCTTCCAGACAGAGGAGCTTAAAATTCTGAATTTGTAGTTATTTCCCCTTTGCATTTTTTATATTATCCCTTTTTTATTTTACTTAATATAACTGTACCCTCAACTATTGTAAATGAACTAGAACTATTCATACCAACAAAAATGAGTCCTGAAAACATAGTGTTAAAGTTAAAGCTAAAAGAAGTTTGTTCGTAAAAAACACACATAGTATACAAATGGCAATTACATGAAGTTTTGCTTATTTTTACACCTATTATTTAAACATTTTACATTTCCCTATGTCCCTCCAAGTTTCTACAACATGTGGTCTGCCAAACTACATTTATTTCATAAAAACTCTATTCCCCGCTTATACTCACCAATAGATAGAGTCATGTGAACTTGATTCTATTACCTAGCGACAGTGAGCTACCTATCCAATTATTGTCATTATGTTGGATTCCTCAGAGGGACCATTAGTGTTCCACCCCTCTTTCTGATATCTGACACTTTGCCAGGGCATCTGAGAACTTTATTTATCAAGATGTGCACTACTTCTGAGGGTTTGGATATGTGTGTGTGTGTGTGTGTGTGTGTGTGTGTGTGTGTGTGTGTGTGTGTTGTCATTCACACCAGCTGATCATTCTCTATTTTTGTTGCTGACATTTTAACACTATCAGGAAGGAATATGTATATGTCTTTTAATCTTCATCATCTGGTCTGTCTGTTGTACAGCATAATATATAGAATATCTTCTCACCAATTGCATTTGCCTACAGTATAGGCCCTATACCATCTATTTTACCTAAGACTCACATCCTCTGATATATATGAAATAAATACATTCTTCAGTTAAATGGACCCCTTAAAGCTTTAGCCTAACGATCTTCATACGTTATGAGAGATCGTTCAAATGTAACCTTATTAATCTGGGTTGCTGCCATTTCTCCTCCTCTGTTTTTTGTGTTGTTGTTTTTTTTCCACAAAAGCAATCCTTGTGCAATCCTGTGTTATAGAAGCACATCTAACATGGAGAGTAAACAAACAAATTAATTGAGTATTCTATGCAAGAAAAAGAAACAGTAATAATTCAAAGAAAATAAATAGTACCACTGAAGGATTGATTTTAAACAGCCTAAAGAGATCCCCCATTACAATTAAATGATATAGAACCCAGTTACTCCAAACCCTTATCAAAAAGTATCCTCTTGTGAAAGCAGAAACAATCACATCAAGCACATATACTGAGGAAATGTAATGAAGAGCAATGAAACATAATTGAAATTCTCTTGGCCATTAGGGTCAGGGCACCAGTGGATTAGAGAAACATACTATTAGGCCTTGATCTTACTATCACTATTAATGTCAGTTTAATGCAGGTGAGTGCACTGTGAGGTTGCTCCATTTAAATTAGTCAAAGTTATATTCTGAAATGCGTACATACAGTCAACTGTGGGGAAATTTTCTAGCAATGTTAAATAATTAAATTTACCTGTAAAAAGTTTGCGTTTTACTAGTAGTGACAGACATATTCTTAACATTTCTCATTACCACCTACATTTATGTTTAAATAAGAAATGAATACACCAAATAGAATGTATTAATTTATTTTGAAAATGACATATTGTAATAAATGTTTTACTAAGAAAATAAATGTATTATGTCAATAATCAGTTACTTCACAGGAATAAATTATAATTGACCTCATCATTTCTACATTTAAAATATTTGACAGCTTCATCATTATTCCTAAAGTTACACACACACACATACAGATACACACACTCAATAGACAGCATATATTTGGACCTATATAATGAAATTAGTTCTTTTGCCTTTATTTGAATAGTTTTTCTCTTCTTTGACCTGAAGTAATAGTTTTTCCTCTTGATAATTCTTCTGGTCATTCAAGAGTTCCACAAATGCCTATTGGAACAAGCAGGTAAGGGTCAGATTCTCACCAGCAGAGCCAGGTGGACAATGCATTCCTGCACTGCATCTCCCCACTGGGATTGACCTTCATCTTCATAAGCAGAACTCACCAGATATATTGAATAAATGAAAAGTGAGCTATAGAAATAATGAACTCTCTACAAAATGATAGAATGTGATATATGTAAGGAAATCTGCTATTTATTTTTCTTTAAACATGATGCTAATCTTCAAATGTTATAAAATGACTGGATAAAATAAAAAGTTGTTTTTTTGTGTGTGTGTTTTTGTAAGTTACTGACTTTGTAATATGTAATTTCAAGAAGCAAAGTAGGTGCTAAATAGTTCCTATAGTTTTTAAAGATCAACTCTAGACATTAATTAATATCCCCCCCTCTACCGCTCATCCCCCACACACTTATACCACTCCCATGGACTTTCCTTGAACAATAGTACTTTTATATCAACACAGAATGTTTTGGAGGTAACATGAACAGAAACTTGAGTTATGTGTAATGTTAATAAGTTGAATGGCCACACATAAATATAAGATGAAGGAATTAATGTTATTCCACAGATATCTATAACATTGCCAAAAGCATTTCCTTTTTTTTTTTTTTTTACTTTTTTTTTTATCAGTAACTTAAGGAACATTTTAATCAAAATAAAAATATCAAATATTTGAGCACTCTGGATGAGAGTACTAAATAAACCAAAATAATTCTGATAGACAAGAGTATGTGTCTAATTTGACATGTTTATATTTAAAGAAATAAATATATAGTCTTGCTAATGAAGGCTAATTTATGAGGTCACAAAGCACCCCCCCAAAAAACACAATAATTTAAGTAAAACATATAATTAATTTAATTAAATGAATTTATATAAAATATGTAATTCAATCACAAAATACACCAATGGACAAGAATTATCCTGTATAATAAAAGGCTAGTATGCAAATTGACCAAACTGAGGAACAACTGGTTGCTATGATGTGCACTGACCACCAGGGGCAGACGCTCAATGCAGGAGCTGCCCCCTGGTGGTCAGTGTGCTCCCACAAGGGGAGCACTACTCAGCCAGAAGCCCTGAGCTGGGCTAACGGCTGGCGAGCACAATGGTGGTGGCGGGAGCCTCTCCCGCCTCCGCAGCAGAGCTAAGGATGTCCAACTAGAGGCTTAGACCTGCTCCCCCCCCCCGGGGGGGGGGGCCTAAGCCATCAGTCACACATCCCCTGAGGGCTCCTGGATGGTGCAGGCCAGGCTGAGGGACCCCTCCAGTGCACAAATTTTCGTGCACTGGGTCTCTAGTTAGGTATAAAAAGACAAACTTAATCTAAGAATAGAATTTCTAGAAATAAAAAGTATTCTTATTTTATTTTAAAATTGTGTTGCCAAAGAAAGAATTAGTACAGTGAATGTGTTATGTTTGTAGACAATGACAATGATTTAGCTCAGAAAGAGAAAGAATAAAGGCATTTGTGGAGATAAGATTAGAAGACAAAGAAGTAGTAAACAAACATAATAGAGAGAAAACCAATAAATGCAAAGTTTGTTCTTTAAAAAAATAAAATAAGATAGGAAAATCTCTGGCTAGATTGAGCAAGAATAAAAAAGAAGAGACATAAAACATAATATCAGTAATAATACAGCAGAGACTGCTGCATATGAAAATGACTATTATACTAATACTAGAGGCCCGATGCATGAAATTCGTGCAAGGGGCTCCACTCTCACAGCCACGGCTGCCTCGGCTGGCCCTTGAAACCCCTTGCATCCTTGGCCAGCCCTCATAGCCTCAGCTTCGTCTGGAAGGTCATCTCAATGGTAGTTCTGTTGTTCGGTAGTATTAGCATATTAACTCTTCATTATATAGGATTTTAAAAGCTTCCATGAAACACTAAACTTTCTAGAAAAAACATAACTTGAATATGAATCACAGAACACCTATTTCTACAAATAAATTGAAATATTCATTAAAAAACTAACAAGAAAAACACAAGGTCCTATCAGATGTTCTTGGAGCGTGTCAATCCAAAACTTTCCAAAGCTTGTAAGATAATGTATAAGAAGAAATATTCTCCATATCTTTCAGTGGAGCCCAATCTCTGTCATACGAAAAAAACAAAACAAACCAAACCAAACAAACAAACAGACAAACAAAAACCTTAGAAACTTTGTCAAGCAAGAATAACACAGTCAATATCTTCCTCAACAAAGCTCCCAACATCATTAACAAATTATAAATGGTTGACTGTAACAGTATAAGAAGTAAATGATTCAAAATAAAAAGTTGATTTTATCCTAAGAATTGGCAAGGTAAGATGAAAAAATAAAACCTATAAATACCATTTAATACATTAACAGAGTAAAGATAAAAGGGAAATAAATTCTATTCCAACACACAAACATTTCCATCTATTTTTTATATATGACATGCATCTGCCTTGTATGTAGTATGTAAAAATTCAGGTGGCTCTTGAAGATAATGTAATCTATTGTTATAATTCATGTTTTTATGTGCCATTGGCCTAGTAAATTATATTATTTTTTATTTAACAATTGAAACTCTCAAAGACTGTGTTTTTTGTCTGTTATTTTTAATGATTCCACTTTAAAAATTCATGTGTATTTTAAAAGAATAGTCAGGGCACATACATAAAGTCATTGTTAATTTCACAACCTAGAACACCTTGCTTTTGGATCAAAATTGATTTTTATATCTTCTGATTTTGACCAGTTATCTATAGTAGATAGGTTTGTATTGATGACATACCTACCTGTAGAAATAATAGATTCAAGAATTTCTGAGAGTAAACATTTAATATGGAAAATGAGCACATTGTTTAATGGTTGCTACAATCTCTAGTCAACTTTTAGGTTGGGATGTAGGTCTGAGCCCCAGATGGAGGTCTTGGCCCTGGGGGAGGTCTGACTGATGGGCTGGACTTCTGGGTCCTAGACGGGTGGTCTGAACTAAGGATGTAGATCTGAGCCCCAAAAACCTGACTTGGTTTGAGTTCTGGGACCCGGATGTAGGTCTGAGCCCTGAATGGAGGTCTAGTCCTCATATGGAGGTCTGGGCACTGGAGGGCAGTCTGGGCCCCAGGTGGAGGTCTGGGTCAGGGGCTTCACTTCAGGGTCATGGAATGGTGGTCTGAACTACTGTGGATGTCTGCACCATTAAAAAGGACTGGATACTGGGTTTGTCGTCTGGGCCCTGGCATGAAGGTCAGGGACCCGGATGTAGGTCTGAGCCCTGGGTGTATGTCTAGTTCCTAGGAGGGCGGTCAGTCCCCGGATGGAGATCTGGACCTAGGGGGTAGGTCTCGCTAGTTAATTGGACCTCTGTGTCATGGAATGGTGGTCTGAACTAAGGATATAGTTCTGGGCCCCAATACCGGACTGTATTATGGGTTTGAGGTTTGGGCCCCAGGATAGCTTTCTGGGTATTGCCCCATACAGATTTTGGAACCTGGATGTAGGTGTGAGCCCTGGATGGAGGTCTGGTCCTGGGACGGGGGTCTGAGCAGTGAAGGGCGGACTGGGCCCCGGGTGAAGGTCTGGGTCAGGGACTTGACCTGAGGGTCATGGAATAGTGGTCTAAACTACTGTGGAGGTCTGGATTCTTGAAAAGGACAACATACTGGGTATGAGGTCTGGGCCCCGGCATGAAGGTCAGGCACCTGGATGAAGGTCTGAGTCCTGGATGTAGGTCTGGATCCTGGGAGGGCGGTTCAGTCCCTGGAGGGAAGTTGGGCACCTGGAGGAAAGTATGGCTCCTGGGCTGGACCTGTGTGTTATGGAATGGTGGTCTGGACTATGGATGGAGATCTGGCCCCCTGATAGAACACTGGATTCTGTGTTTGCGGTCTGGGCCCCAGGATGACCTTCTGGGCCCTGGCATGAAGGTCTGGGACCCGGATGTAGGTCCGATGCCCAGATGGAGTTCTGGGTCCTGGGACTGAGGTCTGGGCACTGGAGGGCGCTCATGGGCCCAGGATGGAGGTCTGGGTCCGGGACAAGACCTCTGGATCATGGAATGGTGGTGTAGATTACTGAGGAGGCTGAACCAACGAAAAAGGGCTGGATATTGCCTTCGAGGACAGGGCCCCTGGATGGCCTTCAGGGAACTGGCATAAAGGTTTGGGACTGGGTATAGGTCTGAACCCCGAATGGAGGTCTGGGTCCTGGGGAGGTCTGGCTGATGGGCTGGACTTCTGAGTCCTGGAATGCTGGTCTGAAATAAGGATGTAGGTCTGGGCCCCATGATTGTCATGCAGGTTTGAGACTGGGATGCAGGTCTTATCTCTGAATGGAGGTCTGGTCCTGGAATGGAGGTCTGGTCATTGAAACACATTCTGCACTCTGGGTGGAGGTCTGGGTTAGGGGCTTGACTCAGGGTCATGGAACAGTGGTCTGAACTACTGTGGAGGTCTGGATCCTTAAAAAGACCTGGATACTGTGTTTGAGGTCTCATCATAGGCATGAAGGTCAGGGACCTGGATGTAGGTCTGAGCCATGGATGGAGGTCTGGGTCCTGGCAAGGCAGTCGGTCCCTGGAGAGTCCATAGCTAATTAATTTCTTGGAGGAAAAAGCTGTCTTTTTTTGACAAAGCTATATAGTTCCTACCTCAAGGACTTTGGGAACCTAGATAGGATTGCCACTGTTGAGTGTGGGATGGTAGTTCTTGGTATAAACTGAGATGGTATTACAGCAGTGTAACCAGCCAACAATAGTAAGAAATGCAAAATTATGAAGTAAAATATGAGGTATAAGTCACAATCCTGAGTCTTACTTAGTATTATACATTTTAGTCACAAGAGTGAACACATACAAATCCAATTCAATTTAAGAATAATTCATTATGGGTGGCTGGAGCAAGAGGAAAAAGTGGGAAAAGAGTTATTAAGATGGTTTTAACCTGTTGAAGTCAGATAATCAAAAAAGTGAATAAATATTGGTTGTAAAAAAACATGAGGCTGTGGCTAAGTTTGTGCAGTCATTATCTAAGCGAGGGAGAATGTATACCTACTGGTGCAGTTGAGTTACTCAAGCTATAGAAAAAAGGGGAATAAAAGAGCAACACTAATGATGCAAGTTCTTTTCATATTTTTTAGTAAACATCCTCACTTGCAAGCCTATAGAAAATAGTCAGCTTAAAGATGTTTGTAAGGAGAAAATAAAACAATATTACCATGAATTTAGAAAAAAAATATGGCAGAACTAGATATTTCTTTATCATACACCTATTAACATACTCCTTTTAAGGCTCTTAAGATATTGGTTTATCCTTAACATGCTATCTATTTTTCCACTGAACTATGCTGTGAGCTTTTTGTAGAAAGAAGCTATTGAAAAACAAGTTAGCACTTACACAAACATAAATACATAATTAGATTTTGAAACTTCCTAAAGACCTTTTATTTTTACCAATGTAGAAGAAACATAGGAGAGAGCAGCTGTTTTAAATACCATAAATCACTTTGGGGTTTTAAATAATATTTATGAGAAAATAATTCAGTTTAAGGCACTACCATGTAAAAACAGTAATTTCAAGTCATTTATATTTGAAGTGAATTACACTGTTTACATTTGTAAATTGTCAGTTTACTACATTTACTGTGGTTTATTATATTCCACAACTATTAAAATTTATTTTATAAGCACGGACATTCATAAAATATATTTACTATTTAGACAAGTCAATCTCTATAATAAAACTAGTCAACAACAAGAGTTCTTATTTATTTCTATTGAATGGAAATTAACCACAGAAATAGGAATAGTTAAATGTATACTTTATAACAGAGAGCAGTTTAATAAAACTTAATCTCATTGAGAAAGTTTCTTGAACTAACTAATGAATCAATGTTCTTCCTATGGTAATAAATTCATTTTCAACTGACAGAAGGAAGTTAAATAATTTACCTGAACAAAGAAAGTATTTCTAACTTCAAAAAAACGTACTTCATAATACCTTTCCTTAATTAAAATGTTGCCCCTTCTATAAGGAAGCCATATCTTTATCTTTAATACATTTTTTTCTCAAATAGGAACTTATAGTAAGTTTTTGTTACTTTAGTAGTCAGATCATGAGAATTCCTCTACATAATCTTTATCAATTGCCCAAAGTAAATCTATTTTCTCATATTCTTCACATCTTCAATAACATATAAGTACCACATTATTTCATTAATTATGTTGTTCTATTACTCATCTATTCATTGGTTACATTAAGTAAACTATAAATTCCTAGAGTATGGTAATCTTGACTTTTTTTTTCTGTTTCTAGTATTTATTTCAATTTGAGAAAAGTAAATATGTAGTAAATTGTTTAAAGTATATAAATAAAGAGAAGTATACATATGTGAGTAGAAAGATGGAAAATTCTATTTTCCAACATAGATCATATTATGGAAGTATGTGTTTCTTGATTTCCTGTATTGTTGCAAAACCCAGAAATAAAATGTATCTCAAATTGAAAAGTTCAATAACTTTCTCCACTTAAAAAAAATCTTTATCATTTTTATCTCTTTAAAATATGTTTATTCTTAACACTTATGTTGCTTAAATTTTAAAAATTGATTTTCTGAATATATACACTTTGTAATTAATAATATTATTAATAATAAAATTAATAATAAAACTTATTAATAATAAAACCTACTTAAAATGTAGTGAATGTGAACAGAGATTAATTACAAATTAATCAGGTTTAAAGTTTCATGTTCAAGTTACAATTCATTTTGTAAACCAAAAAATATGCGCAAAAAATATATGCTCATATTAAATGCAATTTTATACATTTTCCTAAAGATGTGTATATTTTACCAGGTTTGAATAAAAGACATCATCAGTTTGATACTTAGATAATTTAAACAGTTTCACATAGTTCCGTTAATTTCAAAGTACAATAATACTATGTTTAAAAGTTCATTGAATCTTATCACAAAATCAATGAATAAGTCATCTTTTTAATTATTTTCTTCAGAGTCAGTAAACTCTTCATTAACTTTGAGGTATGGCATATATAAAGCAATATAGATTCGTTTCAATTTTTATGAAATGTTAAATAGGTATCCATAAAAATTTTATGGAATTTCAACCACAGTCAATATTTGCTTCTTTATTTCCCTAAATAATGTGGATCTATGGTAAATAAATTAGTTTGCTCAGTAATGCCTGAAGATAAACTGCCATTACACTAAAATATTAATTAAACATCTATGGGATTTAACAATACAAGTCTTTATCTATTGGTCTATATTTGGAAAAAAAACAGTGTTCATATTGAATTAAAAATGTATTTATTAAATTCTTATTATGTGCCAGGAATTGTCTATCTAAGGCACTGAAGATAAGTTGGGGAATAAAGAAGACAAAGTCTTTGTCATTTTGGAGGCTAGATTTACACACACAGACATACTCATACACACAACCCAAAACAAAAGCAAGTGATGGAGAAGCTATTCTGATAATAATAAGCACAATGATAGGTATGGGAAGTCAAGTGGTGGGTTCTACATTACTGTAAGCAAAGAAAGCTCTCAGATATGATGACATTGGAACTAACAAATGAAAGATGAGAGGTCAGTCATGCAAAGAGAACTGGAAAGAAAGAACAACATTGATGAGAGAATTAAATGTAGGAATTCTTAAGCAGAAATGAATGTGGTATAAATGAGAAACAAAAGACCAGAGTGAGGCATAAGGACAGTGAAGAGATGAGGTCAAATACTAGTAAGCAGGGGAATAGGAGCTACAACTGAACTAATCCATATGTGAAAACGATTTTTTAATATATTTTTTTACTGATTTCAGAGAGAGGAAGGGAGAGGGAGAGAGAGATAGAAACATCAATGATGAGAGAGAATCATTGATCAGCTGCCTCCTGCACAAACCCTACTGGGGATAGAGCTTGCAACCCGGGCATGTGCCCTTGACCAGAATCGAACCTGGAACCCTTCAGTCCTCAGGCTGATGCTCTGTCCACTCAGCAAAACCAGCTAGGGCATGAAAACAAATTTAAAGACTGGCTTTCACAGATATATACTAATAAAATACAAAGACGTGAAATGCATCTCAAATAGAAGCTGTATCTCTTGTGCAGGAAACTTCAATGAATTGAACAGGCTAACAGTATCAAATACACCCCTAAATGTGTAATGTCTCCAAACAATAGTTTTATTCTTCACTCAGGTATGCAGCTCAAGGAAGATACAGGTGGGGAAAAGTGCTCTGTTTTATATTCAGAGACCCTCAACTGTCTCCATGTGTCCTGGACAGCCACTTCCAACTGGCAGAGGGTAAAGGGCACACAGGATCATGAGTGGAACATGATTTTTAATGAGGAAGGGGTGGGAGAGGGATAGTTACTTCCACTCACCTTCCGTTGAATAGAGCTCAATCGCATGGCCGCACCAATAGGAAGCTAGGCTGGGAAACATAACCTAGGAAGAAGTGGAAATGATAACGTTATAATAAACCTGGACACAGCTGTATTTCTAAATTTTGAGATTATACCACTCTTGTATATATCAGAACTAATTTGTCTTCTTCACTGTTTGGGTGTGCTCTAATAAATCAGATTAAAGCTGTTCTTAGTGAATATTTGCTGTTTATATAACTTTCTTTTAAAAATCACTATTTTAAATATTGCCCATCTGATAACCATATAAGTACTACACTTTTGATGATAAAAAGAGAATTACAAGCTCGGTACAGAGATATGGTAATTTTTGTTCAGAAATAATAATAACATGCATCTTGAAATCTGAGTTATCAAGGAGACATACTCATACACTGAAATGACTTCCCTGGAGATTTTATGCTAACCTGATTAAATTTGCATGTACAAAAGAAATGTGTACTTAAAATATAGCTTGACATGATCTCCAGCAACTACTTTGTACCATCTATGAGACTAAATTGAACCAGCCATCAATTCTTGAGAAACTCTTGATTATATTTATTCATTGTCTGATTTTTAATGCATATGAATGAACCTTCCATCAGCATTTCAGAAAGTCAATGTCCTAGGCTCTCATCTGAGAATACATTATTCTGTATTGTTCTCCGGTCCTAATAAATATACTGGAATGAAGAAATTATCTGTGTCAAATGGTTTGGATGATATCCAATCTAGCCACTCCTTTAGTTATTTTCTGTCTATCCCTAAAAGCCAGGACACATTAGACATAAGCTTTCTGAGCTTTTTAAAAAAATATATTATGCCCTTGTTTATTGTCTAAATAAGTTATATTCTGTCTAGTCATATGAAATCTGTCACTTAATTATCTTTAGAAATACTGTAGAAAAAAACATGCTATTATTCTGCTCTCTTTAGACAGAGCCCACGTGAGGTTTTGAGTTTTTTGTTTTGCTTTGGTTGAAGTATGCAAGGTATAGTTCCCCTAAGGAATTCATGTTCTTTCCTTTTAAATGAGGACAGTTCTATAGTAACCATGTCCCACCCTTTCCTCTTGACTGCCTTAAAGTTGAATAAACAGCTTCAAACTCATTTATGGCTTATGAGGGTGGTCTGCCTCTCCTTATGCCTCTGATACAGATGCTTTGTTTTGGTTTCTATTACATTGTTTAGTATTGTTACTGCTACCTGTCTCAATGCATGTTGGGAAAGATGAATATTTGCACAAATTAAAATAATACATCTTCTAAAGATGAACTGAAGCGGTTGGTAAAGGGGATTGCTGGACAGGACTGCTCAGGTGTCTCATCACTCCACATGTCTGTGGGCAGCACCACCACCTACTTAGAGGCACACGTCAGTACTTATCCTGCTTCCATTCAAATCCTATTTGAAGATTTACATGGCATGCATAAATTTCATCTCCATATGACTCTCTATGTGTAAAAGGACTTAAGAAATTTCCTGGAGTGGATCAGAAGGCTGTCTGTCTCTAATTGTAATTGCACTGTTTCATGTCTAGGACGTCCTATCTTTCATTAATGTGTAAATGCATGCATATGAGCATGCCCTTGGCTAGAAACAGAGAATATATCCAAGAATTTTTAAAACATAACAAGGAAAATACAAATTAGAATGGCTAGGTAGGGCCTTTGATTGTAGAGCCAAAAGGGGGAACCTCAACTGCTTTTAAGCAAATTCTTCTAACAGGAATGAAATGCAGGCTCTCTGACATTCTCTTGCTTAGGTCAGTCTCTGGTCAGTCAAGTCGTAGAGCCAATGAAGTTCAGAAAGAGTCTAGAACACTGAACACCGGAAATCTCAAACACCTGCTGTAGAAGCACAGGATGGGTGTTAGCATTTATGAACCAATTAGCTTGAAAGAGGGCAAATATAAGTAATAATATCTGTCTAGTACTTGAAATATAAAAAGTTGCTTTTACATAGGGTATCTCATTTGATTTTTAGGGAAAATAAAATAATAATAAAAACAAATGAATAAACAAAGAACATTGGGATGAAGAAAGAAAAGTACTTTTAGTCTTCTGAGTTCATAATTGTGGAACTTGAAGGTCAGGAAGGTTAAATAACTGCTCAGAGTCCATGGTTAGTTTACATCACTATGCGTGATTAGGGTTCATAGATAGATTGCTTCATTCAAGACCCATGTATAGTTTCATAATTAAGTTGTTAATTATTTTACCTATTTCCCATGTCTAAAGACATAAGAAAGATTAAATCTAGGTAGGCTTCCTCTGATAATTTTAGCAAGTAATAGTGTCAGAGTTGTGTTATAATGTTAATTTGGGTCAGGATAAAGAAGTAATTTTTCTTAAAAGTCCCTATATTTTCACTGAAAGTTTATGTATAACTAGAGGCCCACTGCATGCATGGGGGTGTGTGTCCCTCAGCCCAGCCTGCACCCTCTCCAATCTGGGACCCCTCGAGGGATGTCCGACTGCCTGTTTAGGCCTGATCCTACAAGACAGTCAGACATCCCTCTCACAATCCAGGACTGCTGGCTCCCAACTGCTCACCTGCCTGCCTTCCTGATTGCCCCTAACCGCTTCTGCCTGCCAGCCTGATCACCCCCTAACCACTCCCCTACCAGCCTGATTGATGCCTAACTGCACCCTTGCCAGCCTGTTTGCCCCTAACTGCTCTCCCCTGCAGTCCTGGTCACCCCTAACTGCCCTCCCCTGAAGATTTGGTCCCCTGCACTGCTCTCCCTTGCCTCCTGCTCGCTCTGTGGCAGCAGCCATTTTTGTTGGGATTTATTTATCTTCTATAATTGAAACTTTGTAGCCTTACGCAGAAGCCAAGGCAGGCCAGGGCTGTGGAAGCTTAGCTTCCTCCATCGCCAGGGGGCAACTCAAGCCTCCTGCTCTCTTCAGATCCGTGGTTGCCTCCATTTTTGTTGGGATTTATTTATCTTCTATAATTGAAACTTTGTAGCCTTGAGTGGAGGCCTGAGCCAGCCAGGGTGTGCAGAAAGCTTGTCTTCCTCCATTGCCAGGGAAACCCAAGCCTCCTGCTCTCTGTGGCCGCAGCCATCTTGGTTGGGTTAATTTGCATACTCACTCCTGATTGGCTGGTGGGCGTGGCTGGTGGGTGTAGCAGAGTGATGGTTAATTTGCATATTACTCTTTTATTAGATAGGATCACTGTTGGTAACAGGGTAGTGTAAAATGAACTTTAATTTTGGTTTTTAACCTATTGCACTCGGTGTGACTCGACACGGTTAGCATTAAATCCTGAGTAGAAGAAAAAAGCAAGCGAGTGAAAAGGGTTAAAATTATATTATCTAGTTTCACAGATTTCATACTTGGAAATATCTATAATTTCTCATGTTCACTGATATAATTATGTTTGGCTACAGAAGGCTGTACATAGCACTCTATAGCCCTCACTCATCATGAGGCATGTCAAGTGCAATGGGCAACAGAGCATAGCTGGCTTGTGGAAACTTCTATTTCCTGTCTTGACCCAGGAAATATATACACATATTAACATCACAGTTAAATGATCAAACAATAAAAATTATTTCATGAATCAATTTCAAGGAGAAAAGAAGCTATTGTTATTCTGTTTTATAAATCTAATTAATATATCTTTAAGAAACAAAAAACACATTTGCAGTATGAACCCAAATGTTCAGTGAAAAACAAATATTTCTTTAAATTAATTGTTTAAGAATCATTGGTGGTCCAACTTTTACATAATATAAAAAGTTGATATTTTTTCAGCAAAATGCCTTTCATTAAGAATAAAATTCAAGAATTAAACATGAGTATAATATAGTTATATATTTATATTTACTGTATTACACTGAATTTGCAATTAAAATGTCTACATCAAATAAGGAATAGTAAATTTTCTCTTTTTTTACAATGTGACCTCTGTTGAGAAAATATAATTAGAATCAACATCTCCTCCTCAAACAGAATAGCTCTCCAAAAAGGTAGAAGAGAAAGAAAATAACTTTTATTATTCAATAGGCATTGAAACAAAATGTTATGTGTATTCTGGACAATTCAATGAGATATTGCAAAGACAGAAAGAATGCTCATCCTTGTGTACAGCCACACAGATATCGCCCGCTGTATATGTGTTCTCAGGGCAATGACTAGTCCTCAACTAAGAGGACATAACAGACCATTTGTCACACCAAGTTCATCCTAGATTTATCTGATCTTAGGGGTGGCCATCTGTTTTTGTTAATTGGCTTAATCCAAAGAAAAATAAACTTCTCCCATCTTTATGAAAGGAGATAGTTTGCCTTTTGGAGCAAGGCACTCATGGAAGTTAGGCATTTACCCTTCCAAAGAAATGAGCAGGTAAGAACCCTATTTTCATTGATGATTACTATTTCAAAGAGATGGTCCCAGGTCCTTGAAAAAGACATTTATGGATATTAAAGTTGGAAAAGGGCTAATTTAGCTTTTATTTTGAACTGCTATTTGTTATTAGTAACTATGAGTAACTTTGTGATGGGGTGATATGGTGGGGGTAAGGAGGCAGCACCAACAATATCAGTGATGTTGCTTTCAACAGGCAAATGGAAGCATCATATTGAGTCTGCTCTTTTATTATTAAATAATATGCTTTCCTCTGAGACTCTGCTTCAAAGACTGAATTTTAGCCTCTTAAGCTATCTAGATCTGATTTGCCTATTATCTCCTTTGACACCCTGCAGTGTGTTTATACACGCATGTATGCATATGTATTCAACAATCACGAATGGACTGCAGTGCCTCTTAATTCCTTTCCCAGAGAGGAGAAAGACTTGCACTGAGCTTGAGGTATTAAGTTCATACAGTATAGATATTCGCATTATTTTTAAAATGAATACTTGTTTGCTTTAACATTCTAATTCAGTTACTTTTGAAAAGTTGAGCCTACTGTGATGTAAGTTTGCTATTTCATAATTAAATCAAATTCACTATGAACTAAAACATTTGGATTTTAATGACACCTGTAGAAACAGGACTTCAACTTAAGAGGACCTACGTCAGTTAAATTTGAAAGGTATCACAATATCTTAATTTATATATTTGTGTGTACTACATATACACATATATGAAAGACTCATGTGTGTGTACACATGTATATGATTACTGTCCCTATGACGCTGTCAGTTAATTCAGTATAACATTTTATTGTTTTACAAAAGACAATCTATTTGAAGCTTTATTTTTCATGGTGGCTGCTATGTCCTCCAAGCTTTGAATCAGTAACTGGAATTGGAGACATTTTTATTACAACTTTACATTACACATACCGTTGCAATAAAAATCAGAGAATCTGTATCCACACTGCTTCTTTCGTGCGCATCCTAGCTGCAATACTTATTTGCTGCATGACCTGAACAAATTACATAAATGTTGTACGTCTCAGCCTCCTCATCTCTAAAATGAGCACAATACCAGCATTTGGATTGCTAGTCAAAGAACTTGTTGACATTTTAGGTCCTTGGCTTTGGGGTAAGGGAGATGCCTTCAGAAAGTCCTGCTTATTTTGAACTTTTGCTGAACAATGAAGGCAAATATCATCTCTAAGGAGATGGAAAATATTTAGGACTTTATAGACCTCAAATAAGCATTGTATTTTTCATATATTTCACAGATTACAACAAATTAACTTTTTACTGTGAAACTTCCTGGAAAAAATAAAAGAGTACAATAATAGTGGTTTCCTCATCCGTAGTTGTGAGCCTAATGAGTCAATCAATGTACATACAGGGGCAGTGTGGTACTGTGAGTTGGAAGTTTGTGGATCTGTGCTCTAGTTTCTACTTTGGGAGTAACTCCTTCAGAGGTTTTGGGTGCAAAGTCCTAACTTCTGTGCCTTAAGTTCTTTCCTCTTCATTAAAACAATAAAAACAAAATGATGGTAATCTCATGTTCTCGAATTCTAATTGGCTATGAATTAGAGACCAAACTGTTCATTTTGTCTCAAAGGCAATTTGAAACATTTTTTTTAAATGCACAGCATGACTGAATATTCTCATAAACTATAGAAATCCTATCAAGAAACAAATAAAGCAACAGAAAGTTATATTAAGATGTCCAAATATAATTTCAAGTATGTTAATTTAAAATGGTAGTTTTAGAACAATTTTGAGGACAGAACATTTTATTCCTATGAATTCTTTTGCAGACACCCAATATTTAGGAAAAAATAGAACAAGCCCATATATCACTATCAGTATGAGCCATATACCAACTTACAGAGGTTGTCTTTCATGAAATGCTAGAAACGCATTGTTCCAGCAGAACTTAGTTAAAAATATGTGCTTTAAATTAAGTGAAAAAATTACCAATCATCATCAATCTTATTTCTTTTTCAATCTCTTTTTGATACTGACAGCTACCAAAAAAAAAAAAAAAAGGACCATAGCTTTTATAGTTATTTTAAAGGTAACATTAGTATGGTAATACCACCTTATCGATTAGAATTACAGAATTCAGAAAAATAACTCCTGCAGGGGAGTCAATCAGTGATGCCATGTTTGTAGGAACGTGCAACATAGAAGGAGTATGCCACAAAGTAATGCATCAGAGTTCTGAAACTAAGGTTCTACCGGCATCATGTTTTGGTATGTTATACAAATGCAGTAAATTTCATCAATTCAATCCCATTTGTATTAAATGAAAGTCTCAGGCCCCAACAGAAAATATATTCCATTTAGCTTAACTAAGTCCTAAAACAATCCTTTAGAGGGGAAAAAGCAAGAGGGACACCTTCAGATTCATTGGTTTATGTGTATGAAAAATGTTTTTCTTTATTAAGTTTAGTATATAGGGGGATCTCTGTTGGGTCCCGGGAACGTATTATCTTGGGAACTATAATTTTCCTCATACTTCCTTGTTTTTCTTAATCACATATTTATTTTTGTTTTCTTTGCAGTCCCTTCTCTTGTGTTGCATCCTAACCCTCACAACCTTTCTAAAGGCCTTGGTAATTAATTTTCCCTGTTTATTGCTACGATTTATGTCATTTTACTGAAAAGTTGAAAGTATCCTATCTGTATATTTAAGGAGTGTTGCGGCCATGCCTCACTCCCTAGAACAAACCCATTTGTGTAGGAACTGTGGCCTCAGCTCAAGCTACAGTTTACAACACCCATTAAATATCATAATGGGAAATTCTCTGACCCTTGGTTTTCTCCTTATGAGATGGCCTGTGTTCTTAAAAACTCAGGATCCTTCACAGTGTAAGACGTCTTAACTTTGACATAATCTGTTCTAACTTAGGAGTTTATTATGAAGCTTTGTGAAATCACTTTGTAAGTATAAAATAATGCATAATAAGATTTAGTTTCATTTAATAAAAAAATTAATTCAAAGGTACTCTACGGCTAAGAACAAAATGAACACTACATGCTGTTTTTCTCATAAACTAAAATCAGAAGAATAGTCATATTGACAATTTGGTAGCAGCAACAGTCAGATAAAATATCCATGTAATATGACCTGAGATGTCATATTCCTTTCACATTCAAGTGAGATTACTCTTTTGGCAGAAGATAGTGTCTCTGATGTAACTTCGGGGTCTGAAAATAATGGCTAAGCACTAGACAGATTAAGCACATATACGGAATGGCAGGCGATGACTAAGTCTCACACATTAGATTTTTTCAGTCACACTATAAGCATGAGTAATTTTATACCATATCATATACGTTGGTAGTAACCATAATTTTCTAATACAAAGGGCATAGATATGTGTTAAACTCTTTTCTTGTATCATGGGTGGAGATAGAAAATTCCTTAATGTTAACGTTAATTTTAACAATCCTTCACATTGTGTAATGACATACATCACACAACAGTAATAGAACAGAGAGGAGTTGAGCCAGAAAACAAATTGGTCATGGTTTTATCATTGTCTTTCAGGCTAAGCTCATCTTCCCTTAAGCCTTTGCTCAGTGCTCAGTGAACTGATGTAATAAATGCTCATCACCTTCTCTTTCAAATCTTGAACAATCTGGAATGGACAGCATCTTCAAGGGTGGATGGAGTTTAATAGGTTTTAAAGTGTCCCTAGAATTTTAGAAACAGAGTTTTCCATTTGTTTTGCATGCTCTGACTCCTAAGACTTGTATGTGTTGAGTATGTATGTGTGTGGGAAGGTGTGTGTGTGTTTGTGTGTTGAGATGGGAACATGTATAATATAAGATAATTTGGTAAGGTAAAATGATGGAATCCATCAGCCAACTTCAACTTACAGTGTGTGCCTTATTGTCTTGGTTTGACTAAGTTTCTATATACTTGTTAAATCTTATAATGTAATAAAATTAAACAAAAACAACACAATGAAAATATAATTCAGTAAATCTTAATTTGTTAACATTCATTGATTATTTAACTTAGATTATTTTATAAATCCAATGTGAAGGATCTTTTTAAAACATTTGTTTTTATTCTTTGTACTTTTTTGTTTTTAAATGTTTCAGTACTTTAAGATCCAGTGATCTGCAAATAATTATTTTTTATTTCTGAAAAATTAAGACTTAGAGGATGAACTGCCATGTCAGAGATATAAAACACTGAATTGCCTAGAATTTTTTGGCCAGGTGTCCATTCAGAGCACATAATCAGTAAGCCAGGTAAATATGGAATGAAATAGAGAAGGTGCAGAAGAGATTGCAACCCCTCTTCTCTAAGCCTCAGGTCAATATCACACACTGGCAGACAAAAGATATTTTATCCCTCATAGAACGTGGTACAACAACTTTCTTGACTTGGGATTTTCAGAGGTATATTGGTGATAAGACCTTGAGTAAGAAAGTGAAAAGCAAACTTAAAAATTTAGACAAAGTTTAACACACACAAAAAAACTTGAGATAATTAATAATCAAACCCCTACTGGTATTTACCTTTCACAATAGTGCTAAACATATTGCAGATCCACATCAATATATATTGATTCATGAAATATTTTAGTGACAGGTAGAAAATAATCAGTAGTTAGGATACTGGAACACTAATAACTTTGTTTCTCACTGGCTACCTGTGTGATCATGGGCAAATAAATTAATGTATTTGAGTCTCAATTATTTCATCCATTTGTTTTAAAACTTGAAAAAATCAAGGAATATAATCTTAGAACTAAAATATTTCTAAGAACAATATGAACAACAGTTTAATTAAACATATAATACCACAAAATTAAGTTTATAAACTCCAAAAATCAAATACACTTTAATATAAGACATTCAGCCCTAGCCAGTTTAGCTCAGTGAATAGAGCATTGGCCTGCAGACTGAAGGGTCCCAGTTCAATTCTGGTCAAGGGTATGTACCTGGGTTATAGGCTTGATACCTGGCTCTGGTCAGGGTGCATGCAGGAGACAACCAATCAATGTGTCTCTCTCACATCGATGTTTCTCTCTGTCTCTCCCTGTCCCTTCCACTGTCTCTAAAGAAAATTCAATGAAAAAATATCCTCGGGTAAGGATTTAATAAAAATTCAGCTAGTTATTGGGATACAATAATGATAATCAGCTAATGCTTTAGTATTATAGTTTATCCCATTTATAATTAAAATCAAATAGTCATATATTCATAGCTTCTGTTATAAAATACAGTAGACTTCAAAGAGTATGCATATTGTTCAAAATATTTTACTGGTTAAAACTTTTTCTTGATCAAATTCTGAAAATAAAAAAGTTTGACTTGAGATAAATAATAGTGCCAGAGCACACACATAGTTGAGAAAGAAGAAATTAGAATGCAGCTTCTAACTACGTGTTGTTAAAACTACAAATGTTGCAACCAGGAAATCAAACTTTGTTTTCTGATATGTGAAGCCTACACTCAGTAAAAGTAAATTTGGATTTTTATTATTTGCTTTCCTAATGAAGAAAGAATCCTTTATTTGAAAAATGTTTATTATATTTATTTGGAGCCTAATTTTTCAAAAGTTCATAGTCATTGTACAGAAGTGTGCTTATATTAAATATATCAAATGTGGCTAACACAGTATTGTGTGAATTACAAAAATAAAATATGTATTTGGGAAATTATGCATGAAGAATTATGAGAAAAAAAACATGCATGGTACAGTTAAGAAAAAGGAGCAGTTAATCCTATATAATAAAAGTGTAACATGCAAATCAACCAAACAGCAGAACAACTGGTCACTATGAGGCACACTGACCACCAGGGGACAGACAATCCACGCAGGAGCTGCCCCCTGGTGGTCAGTGTGCTCCCACAGGGGGAGCACTGCTCAGCCAGAAGCTGGGCTCATGGCTGGCGAGTGCAGGGGTGGTGGCGGGAGCCTCTGCTACCTCTGCTGCAGGCGGGCAGTAAGGAGTGAGGGGTCCCAAACTGCGAGACCCTCAGACGGTGAGAGGATGGTTGACTGCTGGCTTCATCCCCCGAGGGGTCCCGGACTGCAAGAGGGCACAGGCCAGGCTGAGAGGAATCCCACCTCCCCCAGTGAATGAATCTCGTGCACTGGGACTCTAGTGTTGAAATAATAGATTAAAATAATATTGCATAATGGATTGGCTGAGAAGTGGTAAAAATTGAAACTATATAGAAAAAAGAAAAGATAATTGCATCTACTTTATTGGGAAGTTGTTACTCTTTATCTTTCTTTCCCCATACAAACTTTTATCTTCTCAAGTAAAAAAACAACAGTCTAGAGTCAATTTATTTTTCAGATTGGTTTGAATCCTGTACTATACACTGCTTACCTTTGATATTATTTCCTGTTTTTCTTCCTAGTAGGGTATATTGACTTATTGGATCACCGTGTGGGACAAAAGTAGTTTTAAAGTTGTCCATATGGAAAATAATACAAACATTAATAAATAATAATATAAGAATAAACTGTGTGCTTGGTGTACTCACAACTCTAAAACTACTTTTGCCCCAACCTGTAAAGCTCTACTGCAAAGCTCTACTGCTGTTAATTCCTTTTTTTAAATATATGTTCTTCCTTTTTGAAGTTGATTTCTATCAGTTTTGCTTTGGACAACTCTCATTCCAGGAACCTAACTCTTTCAAATCTACAGCCCTGCCACTCTTGTTTCTCAGATAACACATTACTGAATTTGCTGTTGAAACAAATCAACAACAAATCTGCAGAAATTATGGAGTTATAGAACAATGTCTTCGTAACTCACAATTGATTTTGTTTTCATTGTACATGTCTCTGTAGGATATAGAAAGATGCCTATTACATTCTCAGTTAATAACTTTGTCTTCCCAGTGTTGTTAGCTAGGTATTTTTCCCTTCTTGATACAATGAGAAAAGATAGCTTGAGGATAGAAGTAAAGATATTGTTTAAAAGAGCAAAAATTTAATGGGATACTGTATAGACAAACAGGATGAGTATATAACTGTTCTAATTCTTGTCATTCTTATTATGTATCTGAATTGAACAATAGGATTTTATCTGTCCCACACTCAAAGCAACCTGGGGTAAAAGTAAATTTGGTCATATCTTTTAACATATTTTAAGTGTCCAGTTTTTAAAAGGGGAAAGTAACATATTTATCATGTTCATCATACTGTTACATATTCCTGCTACATGCACATAAATATACACATGTATTATCTCTCAAATAATGTTTAATCCCCTATCTTGTATTCAGGATTGCATCTCAGGAATCAGAAAACAAATTCAGGAGAATTATTTCATGAGCAATAATGCAATGAATACATGGTGAAACATAAATTTCGGGAACTAGATGTCAGATTAACCTGGACTTTACAATTTACCTGGACACACACACACACACACACACACACACGTGAGTGCGTATGTTTTTAACACTGTGTTTAAGATAAGCAGGTGTACATTTGACAGTAATTTATTTAGATAAAAAATTAGAAACACAAAGCTACTAATGAGGTTTATTTTTCTTTGTTATGGTGAATATAAAATAATTTCTGTAGATGTACAATGAGGAATAAAGAGTAAATAATGTTATTGGTTAAATAGTGATGCGTTGCTGCATACAAAAAAAAACAAAAAACACCTCATGTTAAAGTAAGCGTAAATTCTGGCATAAGTAAATGTTTATATTATGAATAGTAAGGAGATTACTATAATAATTAAATTTAAATAATAATAAGGAAAATAGAAGTATACAAAAAGCCACTGTCTAATAATGGAAACTTTAAAATATCTTGTCAAAACAATTATAGATACTTTAATTATATTTAGTTTTTTAAGGATACTGAATTTCACTGCACACAACATGCCTAAAATTATAGCTTCAAGTATATAAACAAATCTGGTTTTAATTTTTTTTTTTTTTGCTATTTTATTCATACAAATAAAGCAAAGGGACTGGAGCAATGTATTCAAAATTCCTGTTTTCATAGAAAATCATTATTTACTAAAGTAAGATACCTGAGATATTTCTGGTATTATAAATTATAGTTCATATACAGTCAAGCCAAGTATACTCACTCAACAACAATAAAATATTACTCACATACTGTATGCCAAGCTCTCTCATAGAGACTAGGAAAAAGTGAATAAAAACAGGCAAAAACAGTATTTTCATTAAGCTTACTATTTAATGGGTGGAGATAGCCACTACACAAGGTAAATAAGTACAATATACAGCATAGTATGTTAGATGGTGACTAATGTTATGAAGATAATGTCTATTTAGAATGGAGTTAGGAAATTCTATTGCAGAGAAGTGTTACTTATAGCTAGGGTAGCAGGCAGGGCCTCTTAGGAAATGATGAAGGAACTTTAAAATTTCGGGGGCAAGAATCCTATATAATAAAACCCTAATATGCAAATTGACCGAACGGCAGAACTACCGGTCGTTATGATGCTCACTGACCACCAGGGGGCAGAAGCTCAATGCAGGAGCTGCCCCTGGTGGTCAGTGCACTCCCCCTGTGGAAGTACCAGAAGCTAGGCTCATGCAGCGGCGATGGCAGGAGCCTCTCCAGCCTCCACTGCAAATGGGTGATAAGGAGTGAGGGGTCCTGGACTGCGAGAGGGCACAAGCCAGATTGAGGGACCCCCACCCCGCTCCAGTGTATGAATTTCATGCACTGGGCCTCTAGTGTTCCCATAAAAAGGACAGGAACACAGGTGGCCTAGAGAGTAGCTACAAGGAACAGCAGAGGCCAGTGTGACACTTGTGGAAAGGAATGGATGAGAAGTCCAGGAGAGATGGTAAGGGAGCAGTTTTGGAGCAGAAAGTAGGGAGAAATTTCTAAGAAGTAGCTTCTCCTGCTGTGGACCCTCCCTGTCTGTTGCAGGTCTACATTGCATACATAGCTCTATCATGTCTCCGTTTTCCACTAGTGTGTGGTGTGTGTGTGTGTGTGTGTGTGTGTGTGAAAAAGCACTTTCTTCCGCAGGACACCCATACCATAAATGCAAGAGGTGACAAGCACCTACAGAGGTTTCAGTTCATCCTCTAGGATGCAAGGATTTGTTTGTGGATTCTATCTTGTTCTTGTTCTACTTGTTTTACATCCATCTTCTCTTCTTAAGTGTCTGCCCTGTGGATATCTAGCTCCAGAATCAGACACAGGAATTGCAACTCCCACAACTGATTATGGTCCAAACCTTAAATGATACACTAAACAAGTAAATTCATAAAATAATGAATATGGATAAATAGAAATATAATCAATTTACTTTGAAAAGTAGATAGATAAATGATTGATATATTTCCACAATGTTTAATGGGTCAAACTTATAAAAACCAGAAACATTTTGTGCACAAATGATCCGTGTGCAGAAAATAAAGGGATATATATTCTCAATCGATTGACAAAAACCTAATTTATTCTTAACTCTGAACCCAAATTCTTCCACATTCCCTCTCCATGGTTTCCAAAAGCAATGCAATTTTTTTTTTCATCCTCACTCAAGGATACTTTTCCTTTGATTTTTGAGAGAGTGGAAGAGAGAAGGAAAGACAGAAATATTGATGTGAGAGAAACACATTGATTGGTTGCCTCCTGCACGTGCCCTGACCAGGGCCTGGACCAGTGAGGAGCCTGCAACTGAGGTATGTGCCCTTGACCGGAATTGAACCTGGGGCCCTTTGGTCCGCAGGCCAACACTCTATCCACTGAGCCAAATCGGCTAGGGCACCACTGCAATTTTAAGAAGCATTTTGTGTCTGGATTGACACTGAAGATAGACTCAGTTGTAGTTACTTTATTTCAGTTGTCTGGAGTTGCCTCCAGGTTCAAAGCCTTTGTGACAAAAGGGGCTGCCATACCAAGTTGAAAGGTTATATATTCTGTAAATCCTCAAAAGAAATGCCGAAGGGGAAGCTTGATAGGATGCAGATTGCCTCTGGAGAACCTATTGGAGCCCATGGTGGCAGATAAATATTTATATGATGGCCTAATGATTTGTGGTATTTGAAAAAAATTCCCCCAAATTTGAGGCAGTGTTCCTTATAAAATATCAAGTAGTCTCAGGGGAGGGAATCAAACTGAAACCTTGTTCTGTCTTTTGTCTTTAAAATGTGGATCCCAGCAAGAAGTAACATTTCTTCACCCACATTTGACTGGTCTATGAGGAAGAGCCTAGTTTGGACTAGTCAATGTCTGTCAGCAAATCCGTTTCTTCAATCTAATGGAATCTCACTGGGAAGACCAACTGTTAGCAAATGGCACCCCTTCAGTGACATAAACACCTTCTTAGGCACCTAAAGAATCTCTAATATCAACGTGATACGGAAGGCCTTGGAAAAGTTTGAAACTTTTCTCTTTGTGATATCATGGCTCATTGTATCAAACAAAAGATCAAATCACCAATTTCTAGTGATTATTAAACAGCTTAAAATTATCAGAATATTTTGATGAATGATTCATGCTACAACCTTTATTATTTATTTGATAGAAAGTTTTACATATATAGGGTGTCACAAAAATGTATACATGCACTTAGAATAATTATAAAGGCAGTGTTTATTAAAATACATTTCATTTTCAAAACTGAGCTATCAGCTGTTAAAGTGTGTATATATTTTTGGTGGACACCCTGTATATGATTTGATGTGTTTATAGGAAAATTTATATTTAAAAAATTACATACATGTATTTATATATTGAATTATATTACTGTATCAGTTGTTTATATATTGAATGTCAACCTGATAGGATGATATAAAATGTATATGTCAAATCAACACTTGTTCCAATACTCAAAGAAAAATGACAAGGAACATTTTCATAAAATCAGGGAATTATAAGTGATTTATAGTAAAACTATAATTTTAACCTTAACATTAAATTCTAGCCTTTGACGATCTTAAAATATACATCAATGGATAAAAAATAGAAGTGTACTATTTATAGGCAGTACGTGTGAAATACATAAGATAATCTATTAAAATTATAAGAAATTATCCTGCACTTATTTTGCTGATAAGCCTAGTAGCATCTTTGTGTTATCCAAGTGATATAATTAGTTCAGAAAATAATGAAAATATATTCTTTATACAATAACAACATAATAATATAGTAACTGCAAATGTGTGGGACTAATATACAAAAAATCACAACTGCCCTATGGAATAAAGAGTAGACTTAAAAAGTATTAAGAGCAACAAAGTTTTGGATAAGAGGTTTGAATGTCTTAAGCATGTCAACATTTCACAGAGTAGTCCATAAATTTAACATGATCCTCATTATTAAAAATAACTATGAGATATTGGCTACATTTATAAGAATAAGTATATTCTTATACTTAAGAAAAGTCCAAAAGTATTTTAAGAAGTTTTCATTAACCCATGTAATCTAACACCAGAACTATTCTACCTTAGTGTGAAATGTTCCTTGTTAACATAAAACTAAGTGGAGAATAGAGGAAGGTAAACACAGATGTGCCACAACATATGAATGACAACCTGGGTGAAATCAAAGCACTTTTAGTAAATTAAATAGCACAAAATAATTTTGAAAATATTGGCTAATAGATAAATAAATTCATATTTTACATACAGTTAAACTAAATTTGAAAATATTTGATTACTAATTAATCTTTAGTTTGTCTAAATGCTAAGTCAGTAAATATATGAGTTATTATATAATGAATTATGAATATATACATATATATATATATACACATATGCCAGATACATATGTATATACCTAAGAAAGGTATAATATATGTATATATTCAATCTGTAATATAGTTTAGATATCCATATACATAGTTACATATGTGTGTTTGCCAAAGTAACCTATAGGTATTATCCTATATAATAAAGAGGTATTATGCAAATTAACCATCACATTCTCACACAAGATGGCAGCCCCCATGTGGTCACAAGATGGCTACCACAAGATGGCCGGCAGGAGAGGGCAGTTGTGAGCGATCAGGCCAGCAGAGGAGGGCAGTTGGGAGTGACCACGCCAGCAGGGGAGGGCAGTTGGGGCAACAGGGTCGGCAGGGGAGCAGTTAGACGTCGATCAGGCTGGCAGGGGAGTGGTTAGGGGGTGATCAGGCTGGCAGGGGAGTGATTAGGGGGTGATCAGGCTGGCATGCAGAAGCGGTTAGGGATAATCAGGCAGGCAGGCAGGCGAGCGATTGGGAGCCAGCAGTCCCAGATTGTGAGAGAGATGTCCAACTGCCCATTTAGGCCTGATCCCTGTGGGCCTAAACGGGCAGTCGGACATCCTCTGAAGGGTCCCAGATTAAAGAGGGTGCAGGCTGGGCTGAGGGACACCCCCCTCTCCGGGCACAAATTTTGTGCACCAGGCCTCTAGTCAAATTATAAAACTACATATGCAAAAACATGTAATTTTAATGTACATACATTCTGCCCATAGAATAATGCAATTATATATTTGGGAGCTTTAGTCTTCTAAAAATCTTATCTGTTTTTCTGTTTATATCTATCCACCCATCCATCCATCCACTCATTCATCATCCTTCTATCCACTTATCTGTTTCTATCATCTATCTATCTATCTATCTATCTATCTATCTATCTATCTATCTATCTATCATCTAATTATCTAGCAATCTATTTATCCACAAAATTATCTTATTAATCTAACATTCACTGGCATATAATATGTGCTCAATATTTTTCACTTAAAAAAGGGAATACATTTGTTATTTCTCAAGATCATTATGGCTGAAGTAAAGGACACCTAATTATATGAAAAAAAATCTGTGTTATTTTACAACATTTCAAACGAATAAGAGTAAAAACAAGATGAAAGTATTACCTTATCACTTGTTTTTTACAGAACAAGCTTCAATATATCTAATCAAAATACTTCTCTTTTCTTAGCACTAACAAATAATGTTCTAAAGTAATCCAATAACTGTTCTAAACAGTACACATGCTACAAAGAAAATATTTCCATAATATCTTTTAGAGCACTGAAAAATTAATCAAAAAATTGTAGGCTTTTGCAATGACAAATACATTAATCTCTAAGCAACTGTATTGATATTTCAAGTAATATATTTTCTAAATACCTTTCCATGACATTGTAAAATTAATCTTTTCTAAAAAGTCCTTTTGTTGTTGTTAGGCAAAGAGGAAATAAACTCTTTTAATGGATTACCTGGACTGAAAAACACCACTCAGAGAAATGCCACAGAGATCCTGCCACAGGGACCTCAAAAATACATCATCAAAGACCACATCCAAGTCAAAAGTATAATGCAAAACATAAAGTGTGCAATTGATTGCCAGTAGATCCCATTTTCTTTGAAAATATTATTTAAATGTTTCAGCATATAAAGCATAATATAGTAACTGTATAAATAAGAATTTAATGGATTTAGTATATGGCATGATGATCATTAGTCAATTATTGACTTTTATGCCATTCTTATAACACAGCAGGTCCTAAATTTACACAATACTTTTCCACATCCTTTCAAACTATTTTCTTTTAACCAGAGGAATGTTATTATTATTTGCCTCATAGAATTCATGGAAAAATATTGTATGCTAATTTTCATTGATGGCCTAAGGACACTTCAACTATTTTTAGAGTTCTATTTTTTTAATAAAAAGGAAACAATATTTTACACTCATAAAAAAGGTTACAGATAAATTTCACAGTACACTTAAAGAGCTAGCATTTTCTCTTATTTACTAATAAGAATATAAAATTTTGTTTTAAAAAAATCATACACAGAATATAATATGTTCTAAGAGAGATGAGATAAAAGTGTAGATGTGTAGCCCTAGCTGGTTTGGCTCAGTAGATAAGAGTATTGACTCTCAGACTGAAGGGTCCTGGGTTTGATTCCTGGTCAAGGCATTTACCTCTCCCTGGTAGGAGCACATGTGTGAGGCAACCAGTTGATGTTTCTCTCTGTCTGTCTCTCCCCCTCCCTTCCAATCTCTCAAAAATCAATGGAAAAATATCCTCAGGTGAGGCTTAACAACAGCAACAACTAAAAAGGGCTGATGTGTATTAATCGTTAGATTAAATTAGAATGATAGGTTAATTATCTTTTACCTGATCCAAAACAGGCGTATTTCTTTATTTGGTAAACATATTTGTCCTTTATTTGGGTTCTAAGCAAGACTCATAACTGATGAAGTAATTGGTAGTTATGTCATGACTACTTAGATTATTGGAGGGTAGGCATAATGGCTTCATTAAATACTCTTACAGAGTGTGCGTGTCTATAATATTACTACATGTATGAATTATGAAGCACAGATTTAATGCCTATTATCTTAATGACTTGTGTGAATTAAGATGTGCTTTAATATAGACAAATCTGTAGTATTAATAGTAGAGGGCTGAGATTTAGTTTATACTGAAGACAAACTGGGACAAATGCCAATGTGAGATTTTATCTGTACCATATCTGGTTCAAGAGAAGTATTGTATATTGTTTGAAAGAATTATTGTAGCTTTGCTTAACTAAAATATAACATTATTCCTTAGGGCTTGGGCTAGGTATGACATAAATTAGAATGCTTTTAGAAAATTACTTAAATTATTTAGATTTAAAATGTTTTCCTAAATAATAGGTATAAAAATGAAAAATAAGAGTATATCTTAAGATAAATTTTCTAGCTACTAAATGATTATTATAAATCTATCTATCATTTGCCACAAAATTTTATTAAAAACAGCTAAATGTTTACTTCCTACTTATAGAAGCATTTTTTATTCCTCTCTTACATACCTAGTTAGTGAAAGAATATATATTTATATAAATGGTCAATGGGAGGAAAAGGCAATGAATGAAAATTACTTGTCCTCCAGAATTTTTTGTTTAAGCAATTGTAATGCCAAAAAAAAATATTTAAATTGATAGATAAGATGATAGATAGATAGATAGATAGATAGATGATAGATTTACCAGTCTAGTCTCTCCATATATTACCAAGTATACCACTACCAGTAAATAAAAATCTGTGAACCCCACCATATAGTCAACCATCACACAAATTGATTTTGAGTACTTCTTTACTTTTTTACATACTTATAAGATTAACATAATTCTTATAGGTTTTTCTTGGTGTGTGTCGATGAATATATGTGTGTATTAATTTTTTGAAAATGGAATAATATTAGATGTGTTCTGTGATTTTCCATCAAGGAGCTTATAGTTTATCCATCAAGAAGCTTATATTCTACTAGAGGCCTGGTGCACAAAATTTGTGCACAGAGTGGGATGGTGTCACTCAGGCCAGCCTGTACCCTCTCCAATCTGGGACCTCTCGAGGGATGTCCGACTGCCCATTTAGGCCCGACATCCCTCTCACAATCCAGGACTGCTGGCTTCCAACTGCTCACCTGCCTGCCTTCCTAATTGCCCCTAACCACTTCTGCCTGCTAGCCTGATCACCCCCTAACCACTCTGCTGCCAGCCTGATTGATGCCTAACTGCTCCCCAGCCAGCCTGTTTGCCCCCAACTTCCCTCCTCTGCCGGCCTGGTCACCTCTAACTGCACTCCCCTGCAGGGTTGATCACCTCCAACTGCCCTCCCTTGCAGGCCAGGTGCCTCCCAACTGCCCTCCCCTGCTGGCCATCTTGTGGTGGCCATCTTATGTCCACATGGGGCCAGGATCTTTGACCACATGGGGGAAGCCATATTGTGTGTTGGAGTGATGGTCAATCTGCATATTACTCTTTTATTAGATAGGATTCAGTTAAATTCATATACAAAGAATTCTCATAATTCAGGGATGTTAGGTTCTATAAAGTCAGTGGGAACACTGAAACAGTAATTCACCATTGCTCCTAGAGGAAATACAAAGTTAGTTTCATGTGAGCCCCTGGTCACGTTTCTGTCAATTTGTCAACACATAAGCTGTTTTATGTGTGTTTCTGTTTAAAGACATATGTAACACTCAAATTTTCTTTATAAGGCACATCACAGCCTTTTAAAACAAGTACACTACAAAAAATTTCTGCATGATGCTTGAGGGCCATTTAAATCAGGAAAATCACTACCACCACCACCACCAAGAAAAAAAAAAACACACAAAAATGTGGCACTAAAATACCATGAAAAGGACATGGCATTGTTGACTTCAGCTGGAAATGTGCATGGCAGGTGACTTAAATTTCCCTCCTCTCTGTGCATGTCCACTAATGACCATGACAATGCCTTGGGTATTGACTCTGTGGTTACAAATATATTTTAGCAAGTAGATAAAATATCAAACAATGAGGAATGACTGTAATGTGAGTCCTGTAATGTGAGTCCCTCTCACTGTGGGCCTAAATGGGCAGTCGGACATCCTCTGAAGGGTCCCAGATTGGAGAGGGTGCAGGCTGGGCTGAGGGACAACCCCCCCACCCAGAGCACGAATTTTGTGCACCAGGCCTCTAGTCAAATTATAAAACCACACATGCAAAAACATGTAATTTTAATGTACATACATTCTGCCCATAGAATAATGCAATTATATATTTGGGAGGTTTAGTCTTCTAAAAATCTTCTTAAATGCTGGAGAAAAGGTGGAATGGAATAGAGCTATGGGTTCTGGGAAAAGGTGTGGTTGTAATTTTAAATAGGTTAATCAGAGCATCTAAAAAAAAAAAAGTATCCCTGAGAAAATAAGATTTCAGTAAAAATCTGGAGCAGGTAAGGAAGATGGCCATTTAATATGTAGCTTTCTAAGCAGAAGGAACAGCCACAGCCAAAGTGTGGAGCTGGGAGTATGTCTGAAGTATTAGCAGAAGAGCAAACAGGTTATAATGGCATAATTGTTATTGGTGGTGATAGGTGATTTTTAGACTGGGCAAGATGGTTACCCAGATTCTTTGTCCACTGGAGTCAAAGAATAAGTCCACAGACTGAAGATGGTATTGTTACAGAAAACCGGAGAAGAACCAAGCAACACTTAGAGAGATTGAGTTATACTTTATTATTATTATTATTATGCACAGGCCGAGAGAAAACTGTATTTCAAATTCTGTGCTCCAACATGGAGGAAGTTTCCCTATTTATATCTTTTTACCTTCTTTGTCTCCCAAATATGGGGTTTTTCTGGTCCCCTTTGCAAGTTCTTAAAGAGCCCTATGTGCTGGGACTTTGAGACCTCAACCAAAGGCTTGGCCTGGTACTGATAACTTCCTCTGGGGAAGGTTTATGGCCTCTCTAGAATGGGAGTAGTCTTATTTTCCTTATTATTTAAGCAAGCAAGCATTTACAGAAGTCAAAATAGCAGGGTTAAAATTTCAAACAGCAGTTTTTATATAAGATGGATGCTTCAGTATAGCAAAGGTAAAGATTTATTGAAGAACAAGTACAGACTCCCACCTGGGAAAGGGAAAAGAATCTCATAGCACAGACTCCCACATGGGGAGAGGGAAGAGTCCCACCCAGTTCCTGTTTCCATGGTTTATAAAGGTAGCAAGTCCCTGTGTCCTGATATCCCTTCTGATTGGTCAATATTCCCTTTTGAATTGATTACTATAGTAACTCCTGAGGCCCTCCTCCCTCATTGTCCTCCTATTCCTTCTGGGCTTTCTTCTTCCTTTATTTTGTAAATATAGACCTTTTGGCTACTCCCAGTTCCCTTATCTTATGTAAATGCAATGTTTGCCACTCCCTTGTGTTATGGAAATGTATCTTCTCCCAGCTCTCTTGTCTTATGGAAATGTAACTTCTACCAGTCTATAGCCCTGTGTTTTTTCCATGAACCCCCAATTCTGAAAATTCCCTAAACGTGCCTATATCCCCCTAAAATTCCTATTTCAGTGGGGTGCCCTCTGTGTCCCTACCTTTTATAAGTGGAAATGAAGTTCTTAAGGTGCCGCTAGGAAAAGAATTTCCTGAGGCTCCTATAGGAGGATGAGGTACCATGGAAAGCTTTACTGATGATGTCAAATTAAGGAGGTTCCCTTCCAAAGTCCCATCTCCTTCGGTCCTGCCATGCAAAAATCTTGTCTTCATCAGGGCTAGGATAAAAGCTACTCTGGAGTTCCTGCTCCATATGAAAGCACAGTCCAGTGCAGAATCGGACTAGCTTAGCTTGTGTTCCAAGCTACAGTTCATTGTGTGTGCAGTCCGCACGGCCATGGGTCATGTGGCTGCTAATGTCACATGGCTGGCTATCGCAGGGGCAAGTGCAGGTCACAGAGCAAGAGAATGCAAGGGAACAAAGGAGTGAAACAAGACAGAGAGAAGTCTTTGTCTGGAGATTACAACTGGAAGCTTAATCAACTAACCCTTCAGGATATCACACACCTATAGTGGCTCCAACCCCCTAGCCCAGTGGTTCTCAACCTTTCTAATGCCGCAACCCTTTAATACAGTTCCTCGTGTTGTGGTGACCCACAACCATAAAATTATTTTCGTGGCTACTTCATAACTGTAATTTTGCTACTGTTAATGAATCGTAAATATCTATGTTTTCCGATGGTCTTAGGTGACCCTGCTAGCAACCCACAGGTTGAAAACTGCTAGCAGGGTCGCCTAAGACCATCGGAAAACACAGATATTTACATTATGATTCATCACAGTAGCAAAATTACAGTTATGAAGTAGCAACGAAAATAATTTTATGGTTGGGGGTCACTACAACATGAGGAACTGTATTAAAGGGTCGTGGCATTAAAAAGGTTTGGAACCACTGCCCTAGCCAATTATCTTTCCCCACGTTAGACTGACAAGCACCTTCTCTATATCACCCTAACTTCACTGTGCATGTGCCCATCACCCCCTTTGTTGGACCCCTACCCCCAGTGATCTGGAGGGAATGGACTGTGGTTTCCTGGGGAATGTGAAGTTGCAGCTTCCTGGTGCAGCTGCCCAGATGACCACGTTTATAATGTCTGACCTCCCCTTTGCTCCCTTCCTATTATTAATATTAGCTAGCTAATGACAATGATAACAGGATGATCACTTAAGAAAGAGAAGAGTGCCTGAGGAGGTCGGGGAAGTCATGAAGAACTGGCTCCTATTGGGCTTTGGGGTCATTTGTAAGGATTGCGCTTTTACTCTGGATAAAATGAGAAATTGTTGCAGGACTGATTTACATTTCAAATCAATTGCAGGAGTTGCTGATCTGTAAAGAGAAAAATAAAATGAGGAGGAAGAGATGGTCATCAAAGAAAAGAGGATGTGTGTGGAGCCCAGAGGCCATAGATGAGATGGTTCAGTGGTGGAAGTGTGAGAACTGGAAACACTTTAGATATATTTTAAAGGCACTTGAGATGGAGCATGAGGGGTGGGAGTGGGAGAAAGGAATCAATTGTCTAAATATTTTTGACCCAACCAACTAGCAGTATAAATAGAAGAACACCTACCCTTAATTACTGAGATGAAAAAGAATGTGGGAGGAGCAAATATTTTGGAGTAGGTGCATTAGTTTTGACAGGCTGAATTTGATGTGACTATGAGATATGGGGATATCACAAAGGCAGTTGCATATATGGGTTTGGAATGAAGGAAAAAAGGTCTAAGCAGGAAGTAAGAATGTGGCAGTTGAAATCCTATATAATAAAAGCCCAAAGACTAAAATGATGGAACAACCAGAATGACCAGAGACCAGAATGACCACGGCCCCTCGCCCCAGCCGGCCCCGCCCCCCAGCAGGGACCCCCCAACCCTGATTGGGGGTGTGGCCAGCCTGCAAACTGCTTGAGGCCCCTCTCACCATCTGGCCCCACTCCCCAGTGGGGACCCCAATCTGGGGCACCCATCAAGGCAGCCCGGCTGACCCCCACCCATGCACTGGGCTTCTATATGCAAATTGACCCTAAAGGTGGAACAACCAGAAAGACTGCTCAACCAGTCACTATGAGGCACACTGACCACCTCTCTGTCCGTTTCCCTGGCTGGCAGGCTCCAATTGCCCAATGGCGAATGGGGAACTGGAGATGGGTGGCAGTGGAGGGTGGGGCTGGCTGCGGGCAGCTGGAGAAGATGGCCCTGATTGCAGGCCAGGCCTAGGGACCGTACCCACGCAGGAATTTCATACGCCGGACCTCTAGTCAAATAAATAATATTCAAAGCCAGTACATAGGATAAGTGGTCCGGGGTTAGAGCTCTGGATTGCACCAACGTTAAGAGGGTGGAGTAAGAGGAGCAAAGTGTAAAAGGTGACTGAGACAGAGCTACCAGTGAGGTAGAAAAAACAAAAATAGGAAAGAGTAGTGCTCTGATATCCAGGGGAAGTAGCACATCAAGGATGAATCTGTTAAACTGTCAAATGCTAATAAATCAATTATATTGAGAAGGGAAAATTGATAAGAGATTCAACCACATAGAAATCTTTCCTGACATTTATATGAAACTCTGGGAACAAAATCTATTGGATTTAAGAGAGAAAAATGTGAGAATTTGGAAGTGGTTAACACAGATAATTATTTCTTCAGCAAATGGAAACAGCTGTGACAGCTGGTGGTTCAAAAATAATGTTTGTGTTTGTGCTTTTTTTAAGAATGGGATAACAACATTATGTTTTTATGATGATGAGAACTGTCCATAGACAGCAAATAATTGTTGATATAAGAGAGAGCCCAAAGGCATTCCTGGGCCTATGTACAAAGGAGAAAAACAGAAATTATTGAATTTAGGCACAGTCATGGATAGTTCAAGTATGATAAAATGCAAGAATACCATATTTCTAGCTATTGGTAAGTAGGAAATGTGGCAATGAGAGTGTGTGGACTCTTTTGTTATTGCTGCTGTTTCGACAGTGAAGGAGGAACTGGGGTCACCACCTGAGTGTGAGTGGGTGTAAATATATAGGATGTTTGATGATTCAGAAGCAGGTATGAAATAATCCAAGGTGGGAGGCAGGTGTTATTGAACATGGTGCAAGTAGTATCATTGCCTGATAATCTTTATGGACTCCTTTGAACATTGTCATTCTGAATCCAATTGATACTAATCAACATGGTTACACATCTGTTTGTTTTTCCAGTCACTTTTAATCATACATTTGCATGTGTGGAATTGGTAGATGCCTTTAATCAGGTTTCAGTTTGCCAATTATTAAGGCAAAGCCCAGAAGTACTTATTCATTACCAAATTTTCAAGTCTGTGTGGTGATTTGTTCCAAGATATAATTTTTTTTTTAATTTTCCGAACAAACAAAAAAACCTTTTTGCATAACAGAAGCTTTTTCTATATTATTGTAAGAGCCAATGATTCACTAACTTTCCAAATGGTGGTTTACCTGTAGTGTCTCCATGTGTCCCTAGTTGATGGTAATTTATCCTGCACACTGCTAACAGAGTAATCTTCACCATGCACTGTTTTACAAACAATGTACTTTTTAATTTAAAAACACACATGTGTATTTATCTTGAAAGCACAAATAAAAAAACAACAACAAAAAACAACTATGCTTATAATCCTATTACCAAAGAAAAGCTTTTACTTTCTTTTTGCAGGTTACTTTCCACATAATTTTCTGGAAATATATACTATTCAGTGACATTAATACCATTTATATAGTGATAATATTAAATTAACAAAATCATAAAAGTATTTATTTCACCTTGCCTGCTTCAAATACTCTAATCCTTCAATTATTCTCTCTTTTTTCTGAAATAATTTTATTTCTTGCATTCAAAGCCCTTCACTAACTTCTACCCTTATCTTCACTCATGTTCCACATGACACAGATAAGCTACTGATGACGAATACATATATTCCTCTGGTTATGACTCTCCCTGAGCTTCAAATTCATATATTAGACGTGCTCTGACCTCCTTCTTGGTTTTTATTTGGATATCTAATGGGACATTTAGACATAATGTCTCCAAACTCCTTGTTTCAACTCTACCAGGTCAGAGCCCAGCTTCCTCCTCCCTGATTTTGTCCCCATCAGTTGCACCATTATTCACCCAGGTGCTCATTCCCAAACATGAGAATCTTTGATTTTCCTCTTTCTACTACTACAATCCATCACCACGTACTGTACTGTCAGTTGTACCTTCATAATACAGCCTCAACTGCACAATCTCGCATTGCAGGGAGTTCGATAGAACTCCTTGTCTGGGGTGATTCTTTGAAAGCACAAAACTCTCCTGCAGCTTCTCACTGAATTTAAAATAAGGTATAAACTCCTACAAATCTGTGTATGCACCTTTCATAGGAACTTTGCTCTTGAGATCTTCTTCCCAGAGAAACTTCCTCAGATATCCCCAGTGTCTCCCATCAGCGTTTCTCAAATGGTGCTTCCTCAGAGACATCATTCAAAACTGTCCCATGTAAAATAGTCACTGGCCTTCTCAACTCTCACCTCACCCTGTTTTTTTATTCTTCCTTTCTTCTCATCCCCATTTCACCCTCAGAAACACTCTGAGGTTCAAGTGCAGATTCGCAATTTTAACTTCAATTTAACACACCCACACAAACACCGTTTGTTGTGGTTATTCCTATTTAATTCTAACCTCCCATCTACAAGAGCTATATGACAACAGGGAGTTTGTTACTCTTTTGCTCACTGTTTTATTGTCAGAATAATATTTTACATATAATAAAAATAGTATAAATATTTGTTGGAAGAAAAAGGGAAAAGCAATGAAAGGATGGAATAAAGGAAGATAAAGAAAAAGAAAAAATGCATTGCAAATTTTGAATTCCAGGGTAGAATAATGGTCCTCAGGTCTCGCTTCATTACAATACCCTTCTATTGACAAAACCCAAACAACAACAAAACAGACTTCTTTGCTGAATTATCATGGTAGGAATTATCCAAAAGGGACTATCATAGGAAAATCACATTCTATGAGGCATTGGAAATTTGCTGTCAAATAGAAAGGGGTGCCCTGGCCGGTTTGGCTCACTGGATAGAGCTTCGGCCTGGGGACTGAAGGATCCCAGGTTTGATTCCATCAAGGGCATGTGCCTTGGTTATGGGCACATCCCCAGTAGGGGGTGTGCAAGAGACAGCTGATCAATGCTTCTCTCTCATTGATGTTTCTGGCTCTCTATCCCTCTCCCTTCCTCTCTGTAAAAAATCAATAAAATATATTTTTTAAAAAATAGAAAGGGGAACCAATGCATATGATTCCAGATGGAATTGATCAGAGGACAGAGTAAAAATACTAGATAGAATAATACATTGGATAAATGAGAAATACTAACTTTTTGTTTCTTCTCTAATATACAACTAATAATTTAATAAAATATAATAATTCGTGGTTAGTTTTTTTGACACATATAGATGTAAAATATATGGCACAACAAATTTAAGGTAAATTAATATTATTGCTTATATTTTGCATACAACATTAAAATATTAACTCTGATAAGAGTACATAAGTAATCCCAGGAGCAACCAGAAAATAGATACAGAATGGTAGGGCAGAAAGGAAATTTAGTGAAATGTTAAAAAATATTTGATCAATGCAAGAGAAGAAAGAAAAGGAGATAAACAAAAGTAAATAAGTGAATAAAAATATAGATAAAAGGTAGATAGATATTTAGATAGATGACAGAAGAATGGTGACATGACTCCAATTACATTGTAATTATAGCATATATGAATAGAATTAGTAACTCAATTAAAAGTACAGATTACTAACCCAAATTTAAAAATAATAATAAGCTAGACACAAATATTCTTTTTTCTATAAGTATTGTAATTATAAAGACACGAATAGTTTGAAAGTAAAATGATATAAAAGTGCATTCATGCAAACATTAAACATAATAAAGCTAGAGTGTCTATGTTAATATCAGATAAAATAAACTTTAAGACAAGTCATATTATAAGCGATAAAGAGGTACATTTAATATAAGGTTAAAAAACCTTCAAGAGGTACATTTAATATAAGGTTAAAAAACCTTCTGAAGACTGTTTTTCAATTGAGGCTTACCAACAATCATCACTCACATATTCAGAGTATCTATTATTATCCCATAATAGAAACTGTTTCTTGATCTAGGGTTTGTATGGATTCAATATTTTTAGGTATCTGATGTTCAAACTGTCATTATTGAAATCACATGTATGAGCCTGAATTATGTAGTTTTTAGCTGTCATTTGTTTGTAGGTCAATGTCATAAGAGATGAGATATTATTAATGCTACATGACAGATACCTAACAGTTCTTGTTCTGATCTGCACAAGCTCTGTGGAACAATGGGAAAGCAGAGAAAGAACAAAAAGTCATCTGCAGCTAAACCTGGTAGTGAAGATATAGAAGCTGTCACCTTTCATTTGTTCCTGCAATCCTACTCTCACCATTCAATTAGAAGTACTATTGTGAATAGGTTCAACATAAAATAAATGGACCTACCCGAAATTAATTTTTCAGAATTATTATATATAACATTGTTGTTTTTGTTTGTTTTTCCTATATATCTGTTAAAAATGTTGGTCCATTTTGTGCTGGAATTATTTTTTTATTCATGAGGATGTCAATGGCATTTATATTATTTTTCTATATATAATGTGTTTTTCCTCTGTCTGCTTTCAAAATAATTATTTTATCTCTCCTTTTAAGTGATTAAATTATAATATTTCTAGGTGTGATTTTATTTTCATTTAGCCTGTTTTAGAATTCTTAAGCTATAAAAATATATATATTTATGTTTTCCTTCATATTTTGGACATCTTGTCATTATTTCTTTGAAAAATATATATTAATATTTTTCTATCTCATATTTTCTCTCTCCTATCCTGTGAATCCAATTACACATATAATAGACCTACTGTATACTGACATCCAACTTCTTCATTTTTAATGTTTTTCTCTATATAGTTCATACTGGATACTTTCTATTGATCTATATAGTGTCGCTGACACTTTTTTTCACCTATCATCAGTATCCTATTAGTCACATCCAATACATTTTAATTTCAATTTTCTAAAGTTTCCATTTTACTGTTTTTAAAATTTTTCTATTTTTTTATGAAGATTTTTTTCCTTTCAGTATTTGAACATACTTACAATACTGCTTCAAACTCTGCCTGCTAATTTCTATCTCTAGTTTATCTTGAGATGTGTTTAATCATTTTCTACTGTCCATTAATCATATTTTCTTACTCCTTTATACATCTAGTCATTTTTATAGATAACTAGATATTTTGAATGATATATTATTAAAACTGCTCTTTTATCTTTCACTGAAGATAATTTCTGTTCAAGCAGACAGCCAGAGTTTTGGCTGCACAACTTTAACTTACAGTCTTTAATTTAGAGCTTTAGAGTGGGTCTGTTTCAGTTTTGCTCTTAGTCTTTGGTTGAGCCTATGGATTCTTAAGGAGTCTTTACTTCTAAGGCAAAGTTCTGCTATGGTTTCACTGGAGAGACTGATGTGTTTCCCATGACTCTACATTGAAGATATTGAAATGTCCTTTGCATTAAGAAACTGCTAAACTAATTTTCAATTTTTTATGATTTGAGATGTGATTTTAAACTGAGATCCATGGCCTCTCATTAGCATTGTAACCAAAAATTTGTGGGAAGATTGTATATAAATAGTTCTGGATCTTTTATCATTGTTTTGCGATTAATAAAGGTTAATTAGACTTTAAAATGTCATTTATAGAATTTCTTTTACAAGAATTTCATAAAATATTTCCCCCTTATATGCAAAATATATATATAATTCCTATAATACTTAATATTCCTATCATTGTCTGCAATTTTACAATTCTTATAATTAAAATACTTAAAAATATTCTGAAAATTCTATTTCTTATTTTTTAATAAAGTGATTAATAATAAATAAGGAAATATAATTGCCAGAGGATTTGAAACATATTTTATATATATGTATTTTCTTTAAATCCATGAAATAACTTAAAATATCAGTAAAGTTTTAAAACTTGTATATGTATATTAATAGATTTGTGAGAATATTCTTTTTTATTTTTCAAGTTCCAATTTTGAAATTGTATGATTCTGACCAGTAGCCTTGGATTGTTTGCTAGATATAATGAAAGTTGGTACTGATTGACCCCAATGACCAAATGGCTGTACCCCATATATTCTTTCTTAATAAGTTTTTGGAGCTCAGATCTATTTTCCTATTACTACATGGGCATGAACACACACACACACACACACACACACACACACACACACACATTTATTGTTCTTATAGTCCCAAACAAAATCATATTTTTCCATCTGTAATTAGATATTAGTACTATTAGTTCTTTAGTACTATTAGATTGGTAAGCTCCCTGGGAAAGTCTTTTTTGGAACTTTGATATGGGAAGAAGAATCCCCACATTAATGATATTCAAGAGCATGCTATCATCTTAGCTGATCATATTTAAGTAGGAGGAAATAATATGACAGGCTTTTATTGACTAATAAATACTAACAACTTCTGCATTTCCCAGACTCCCTTCCTATTTTTCTTTTCTTTTTTTTTTTTAAAACAACATTTTCTTATTGATTTCAGAAAGGAAGGGAGAAGGAGAGATAGATAGAAAAATCAAAGATGAGAGAGAGTCATGGCTGCCTCCTGCATGCCCCACATTGGGGATCGAATCAGCAACCTGGGCATGTGCCCTGACCAGGAATTGAACTGTGACCTCCTGGTTCAAAGGTCAATGCTCAACCACTGAACCACAGTGGCCGGGCCTATTTGTCTGCAGATCCCTTTAAATAATGTATCCTTTTTCTTTCTACTGTATTAATCTATTCTTATAAAAGTTAATTGACTTTCTCATAAATTATTTTTTACCATCCTGCCCCTAAAGTAAGTATGAAATTCTTCTGAAACTCTCTAATGGTTATTTGTTTTAAGATAGAGATAAAAGGAGAGAATGAAACATTTGCCATAGAAGTAATGGGATGTGAAATCTAAAGCCCCTAACTACTGGCATGAGAGGACTCTCTGTGACCTCCTGTTCTTGTGGCTACTATTGTGTAAGGAAGTCATCTATTACTGCCTACAGGTACTCCAGAGTACATGCATTAAGACAAATATACTTTTAGGTATTTAAATTACTTTACAGGCTCCATTTTGGTTATATTCTGGCTTAAGGTTCTACAATAGTTGCAAAGTGAAAATAAAAGGTACTAAGTTCTTTAAGTCTACAGACAAGATATATTCTGTTTAAAAATTTACAAAAGCAAGCAAGATATTGTGAAAATTGGGTAAAAATAAGCTATGAAATGGTAATAAAAATAAGCAAACAGAAACTAAGCAATAATAATAGTAATAATAATAAAGATAATCAGTAATTAGGGCCCATGTAAAGAGGTACATTATGAAACAAACTTCCCCTCAAATTATATGTAAATAAGATAATAAAAAGAAGAAATATTAGGCAAATTACCAATTTCTAAAGGAGATTTACCAGCTCATGCAATTACAGCAAACTAACCAACCAAAGCCAATTAATAAAATATATTAAGATTTGTTTCAGGCAGATGATTTTAATGATTTTTATAAACTCATGATACACATGTAATTTTTTCTCACTCCCTAAAACTGAAACAATTTCAAATGCTCCATTTTCTACCTTCAGAGATCATTTCTGGTTATATACACTTGCATTTATAAACTCGTCTTTGTGAAGTGTGTTAGATATCAATACTTATTTCCTTTATTGTATTTTCTTTTAAAAATACTTTGTATCTCTGCCATTAAACTCTTTATATGCTATGATAAACTTGAGCCAATGAGAAATTAGATATGGTTTAAATTATACTTAGTATGTGTTTACTTATCATCTTGGTTATTTAAAGCACAAAAAACTATTTCTCAGATATACTTTCCTAATGTAGACAACTGTCTTTATATTAATGAAGTTTTTGACATTGATATTAATTCATAGTTATACATGGATAACTCAAATATAGACATAAAAAAAGATTCCCTGCAGTATTGAATAAATACATTCTCAATTGTGGGAACCCTAATCAAAGTATGCCAGATGGTTAAGGCCAAGTTGTCACACGCAGGTGCAAAAGCAAGGACACAGCGATTGTACTGTATGCACTGCGCAGGCATACTTTTCTATAACCCAAATGTTGATGTCACTATTTGGCAAGAAGCCTCTTTTGTATGAGTTGGTCTAAAGATGTGTTATTGACCATCTGCTGTGCGGCTGCTTGGTATGGCTTCCTATGTTTGCTGGACTGCTTGATGTGATGGCTCCTGGGTTTGCTACTATATTAGCAAGGGCTGCCTTTGTGTAGCTACTTTGAAGAACTGTGTTGTCTGATGGCTCCTTGTTAGCAATGGTTACTTGGTCTGTAATAAGTAATAAAGACTCTCCTATACACCTATGACTTCTCATGTCTTCTCCATCTACTACCCAGCATTCATGAAGGTCCAGTTGCTGGCAGGGGAACTGAGACCCCACAGTTGATGTAGTCAAACAGGATCAAGAAGAAACTTACTCCAACATCAATATTCTCCTGAAAGTTGCTATAAATGTTTTCATTTTGGCCACTACTCATATCCACACTCATTTATGGGAATCCCTTGCATATGCCCTTTCATCCTCCTGTGGTTTGATAAGAACATGGTCAAAGGAGAGAACAGTTAGATTTCATTACAAGATGGTTGATCAGGAATTCTCTCTTTCTATAGTATAATCCACTTAACGACAGATAACTCGAGTTCAATTTCTGCTGTGTTCGGTTCTCTTTGTGAACTAAGTACCTAAAGTTTGAAGAAGTGCAGGGCTGCTCCCCTGGATAACCAAATGGGGAAAATTAATATTTTGAATCAGAACTAGAGCAATATTAGAATAAATAATGTAACAGCTATATTATAAAACTGATTTTTAGTTTAGGTACTATAAAGTATTTATAGTAATATTAGTGGCCTGGTGCATTAAATTTGTGCATGGTGGGAGGGGTGTGTTCCTCAGCAGGGCCTGCACCCTCTCCAATCTGGGACCCCTCAAAGGATGTCCTACTGCTGTTTTACAGGGATCGGGCCTAAACCAGCAGTCAGACATCCCTCTCACAATCCAGGACTGCTGGCTCCAGCTGCTCACCTGCCTGCCTGCCTGATTGCCCCTAATCACTCTGCCTGCCAGCCTGCTCACCCCCAACTGCCCCCCCCACAAGCCTGATCACCCCCAACTGTCCCCCATGCCAGCCTGCTCACCCCCAACTGCCCCCCTGCTGGCCTGCTCCCTCCCCTCTTTCCCTCCCCACTGGCCTGCTCACTGCCAACTGTCTCCTTGCTGGCCTGCTCACTACAAACTGCCCCCCCCCCACCAGCCTGATCACCAACAAATGCTGTCCCATCCTGGCATGATCACCCCTGGTGACCCAAGTTCCCAGCCCCTCCTTTTTTTCTTTTTCTTTCTTTTTTTTTTTTTTTCAGTGCCTCCTTGAGCAGAGGCCAGGGCCGGCTGGAACCAAGTATCTAGGATTTATTTATCTTCTGTAATTGAAACTTTGTAGCCTTGAGTGGAGGCCAGGGTGGTCAGGAAGCTTGGCTTCCTCCATCACCAGGGGGGCAACCCAAGCCTTATGCTTGCTCAAGCTCCATGGCCGGCTGCCATCTTGTTGGGTTAATTTGCATACTTGCTCCTGATTGTATGGTGGGTGTGGCTTGTGGGTGTAGTGGAATGATGGTTAATTTGCATGTTTCTCTTTTATTATTCTAGAAGTATATTTTGTGAATATTCAACAAATGCTTACTTTTCCTATACTAGCTCTCCCTACTATTTCTTAGATATTTTAAATTCATAATCTGTAAAACATAATCACTTACATTCCTCATGTGAGAGTGTGGGGGAAATCTTGAATTGTAGAATATATACTATTAGTTTTTTGCCAACTTTTTCATATTGCTTCCAGCTACTCTCCTTACTGGGTCTCTGCCTGAATTCTCTTAATATTGTTAGACTGATGATTTTTATTTCCTTAACTAGAGGCCAAGTGCACAAAATTCATGCACAGGGGAGGGGGAGAGTGGGTCCCTGAGTCTGGCCTGCACCCTCTGACAATCTGGGACCGCTGGCTCCTAACTGCTCACCTGCCTGCCTGCCTGCCTCATTGCCCCTAACCACTTGCTTGCCTGCCTGACTGCCCCTAACCCTCTGCCTGCCTGCCTGATTGTCCCTAACTATTCTGCTTGACTGTCTGATCACACCAACCACTCTGCCTCCCTGCCTGATTGCCCCTAACTGCCTCTGCCTCAGCCCCTGCTGCTGTGGCTTCATTAGGAAGGGCATCCAGAATGATGTCCGGAAGGTCTTTTGGCTGTCTGGTCTAATTAGCATATTATGCTCTTATTATTATAGATTGCATTCCATTGACACTTTAAAATCTGCTTTTAAATCTGATCATTATTGCACTTCTGTAAGAACACAATAAAATTTCTCAAAATTATTGATGCAAGACTAATGGTAATCAAAGAATAACATTTATGACATTACTCCAATTATTTTTTTAAAAACCATTTGAAATATCATGCAAAGCTTAAACTGTGACTAGAAGGTGAAGTTGACTACCTTTGCTGACATTTTTAGACTAATAATTTAATAAGCAAGTTTTAGTTTAGTCATTTATAAATTAAGAGTACAATCTTCAGTAAAAGTTTGTTGAAAACAGGTTTTATGAAAGCTTTCAGATATATAAGTTTTGAGTGTTAAAATATTACTTTAGTCATGGTTTCTATTAAACATAAATCATAATTAACAACTATACTTAAAACATGAATCAGCAATCTATTTTAAAACTTGCAATTATACTTCCCTTTGCCATACCAGTTACTGTTGTATAATAGCAATTTTTTTTTTTCTTTACCAACTAAAACACATTTAGAAACATCTTTTTATGGAGAGCTGAAATGCTAGAATTAAATAAAATAAAGCATAAAAAACCTTTTTCACCAAAATAAATTTAACAAAATTTAACATTTGCCAGTTTTTTTCTTCTTCCTCCAAATAATAACACCATTTGCTGACTTTCACCAGTGTTTTAGTGCTATTTTGTTTTTACATGTCCTAAATTACTTAGCTATTATTATTGTTTATAAAGTTAGTATTTGCTCATTGTATCATCAGAACAGCTTTAATATTAAACATTGTATAATATGAACATTAATGGTGTTTATGGCTTCAAAAAGTTGGATCTCATTATAAAAATGATGTAAAAGTCTAATGTTATATAATCATTTTCTTCCTTGGTTATCCAAACTGAGGAATCTATCAATAATATAATACCTACTCTGGTAAATATGCTCTGGGCTTTAACTTATACACTCGTGAATTCTCAATATTAGTTACAGGCAACCATTCGACCAGGACCACACGAGGAAATGTTTATGCTGCTAACTTCACATGGACAATTAATTTAACTTCATGCTGGTGCAGTACCTCTTCCCTTGTAGTTACTTAAGCTTGAGAGGTGGCACGCGCTTGCTTCTAAGGGGATATATCTGTGGGACCTCAGCTATAAGGGTTTTGTCTCCTGTTTGAACTTCCCCTTGGTTTTTATTCCCAGAAGCCCGAAAAGCAAGGAAAATCAAAGCCCAAACCAATTCTGTAAATTACCCTAAGGCAAATGTGCTCTAGTGTGCTGTCTACCTCTGTGGGTTCTACTGTAGCAGGGAAAAATAATTTTCCCTATACCCTTCTGATTTCGTGGCTGAGACTCTTGTAACAAAAAGACAGATTCACAATAGAAAAACAAATAGTATGTAGCACATATCTCACAGGAGAAATGTAAACCAAAAGTAACTCAAAACGGTGGCTTAGAATTCCATCTTAAATAGCATCTTCAACAAAGAATAATAAATTTGTAGAGAAATGACAGGACAAAGGGGTTTGGGCTAGAGGTAGTAAATTGTGGAGAAGTAACTAGGAAGATAAAGATTAGCTTAACAAGATTTGCTTTTACAGATTTATTAGCCCCAATTCCCCATTTCTGGTAATGTCTTCCTTCCTGCCAGTACAGGGAGAGCATCTTCACATAAGTCTTACCTCCTGCTCTCAGGAAGAAAGGCAGGGCAGAGAACTATTTTTATACGTGCTATTTCTCAAATGCCGTTAACTCCAAATAATCAATATGCCAAAGCAGCATCCTTTGGGCTGAAATGATCTGAAAATACTAACCATTTTATCTTAGATTTAAGCCAAGTAAATACTCTCCATCCAGAAAAGTTTCCAATGTATTTGCTGAGAAATATGTATACTTGTTTTAAAATTAATTTATGTTTTTTAAAAAATATAATGTGGCTAAGTATGTTTCTTCACAATACATGTAGACATACTTAGACAGCTACATATTTAAAAAGTAACCTCAGTCACATACTGATATAAGCAGGTAATTTAGCCTACAATGAATAGTTCAAAGACTAGGTTTCCAGAATGTTTAATGCACAAACATTACTGTAAAAAATCATATGTATCTATATGTGCATAAATATGCAAAAAAATATACACATATACTACAGTGAAAATTTCAACTAGTAAGTAACCAATAATGTACTTCTTAAAATAACTTTTCTGGACATTTTTATGCATGATAACCCTATAATAGATACCCCAATTAAAATGTTGTTCCGATATTATAAGCAAATCTTTTCAGAGTCATAATTTTTAATAGTACAGCTATTTTTAAAATTGAATGTTTCTTTTTTAAAAATATTTTTATTAATTTCAGAGAGAAAGGGAGAGGGATAGAGAGATAGAAACATCAAAGATGAGAGAGAATCATTGATTGGCTGCCTCCTGCATGACCCCTACTGGGGATCGAGCCTGCAACCTGGGCATATGCCCTGATAGAGAATCAAACCGTGACTTCCTGGTTCATAGGTCGATGGTCAACCACTGAGTCATGCTGGCTGAGCTCTTATTCTTAATTTACCTACCTAACAAATAACAATTTGTTCAAAATAATAACAGCAATGTATTTGTTTATGAATGCTTATGTTTATCATACATATATGCTGATGTATTCTTATATATGTGAAAGGAATGACAGCAAAGGTACAATGAATAAAAGGAATTAAAATTATTTTGATATTATAAGGTACACTACCCTTGAAGTGGTGTAGTGTTAATCGAAAGGGGACTTGGCTTATTTGTAAATGTATATTGCAAACTCTAGGGCAACTACTAAAATAAGTATGACTGTAATACTAAGAAAAGAGAGAAAATGGAATCATATAAAATGCTCAATTAAAACCACAAAAGGCAGAAAAGTGGAAGACAAAAAAATAGGTGTAAAGAATAAGGGCAATAAATAGAACATAGTAACAAAAATAATAAATATTAATTCAACTACCAGTATATAAACAGTCACTTTGAATATCTAAGGTATAAATGCACCAATTAAAAGACAGATTGTAAAACTGGATCCAAAGAAAGACCCAATGATATATAAAAAAACTTACTTTAAGAATAAAGGCATATATACATTAAAAATAAATGCAGAAAAATATACCATGCTAGCTAACACTAATCACACAAAAAAGCAGGCACAGCTATATTAAGTTCAGACAGCATGGACATAAAAGCAATGGAAGTTGTCAAGGTTGAAGAAGGCATTACATTATAATAAAAGAAGAGGTCAATTCTCCAGGAAGGTATGACAATTCTTAAAATGTATGAATTAGCATCACAGTATCAAACTACATAAGGCAAAGCTGACAGAACAGCAGGGAGAAGCAGCAGGAGACAGAAACTCCCCCATCAGAATGGAAGGCAACAGGAACCATTTTGGAACATTCCTGAAGTAACAAATGCTAGCAACACTTCTAGGGAAACTACTTTAGCAGAACCTTATCTGAATTGGTGGAAGGGGGAAGAACACCTAATCTATAAATGATGAAATGTTGGAGGTCCAGTGCGGCAAGTTTGGAAGGTGATCTTGGGGCCTCATACTTTCGTAAGTTTTACTTCTAAGAGGACTATCATGATCTTACAGTGAAGATTGAGGAAAAAATTCCCTATTTCTCGCATAGGAAAGGGGAAATAGCCAGTTTGAGGTAAAGCCTAAATAAAGCATTTTGTTCTTTTTAACAAGGCTTCCCTCCACAGAAACTGTTTTATTAGATCCTAACCAACTGGGGATTTACCAGATCCTGACTGACCTGGGGGAAGGGCAATACCCAACTCCAGCCCTACCCAGTCTTTCTGTCTCCCCTACGGTGGGCACCATGGGGCTGAGAGGTACTTCTGAAGATCACGGGCAGAGGCTCACTGAAGGCTGATTATAGGGTCATAATATGCTTTCCATTCCCCACACCTTACTACCACATCAATAGTGCTACAGTATAACAACAGAATACAACCGAAACGCTGCACTTTTCAGACTCTCTTTAAGAAGACATCTATAGGGAAACCCAAATATAATAGGGAGACAAAAACTAGCACAAAGGAAAAACTTTTAGCCTCTGACCCCTATAGCCTCAGCTGACAGCAAACACAGCTTATAATTTCTTGCCCCATAAACACAGAACCTCACACCAAAGGCCTATGTCCCTCTATTCCTTGAACCCAGCACTTCATATCCAGCTTTCAACAAAAAAGCAAAAAGCACACTAAACGGCAAACAAGCCCATTTTGAAGAGACTCAGCTAGCTACAGAACTGGACACAGATATAACAGAGATGGTGGAGACAAGGAATTTTAATAACTATGATTGATGTCTAAAGACTCTAATGAGAAAAGTGAACACTATGCAAGAACAGATTGGTACTATAAGCAGAAAGAAAGAGATGCTGGAGGATCAGAAGGAAATGCTACAGATCAAAAACACTGCAACAGTAATGAAGAACTTCAATTATTACTGCAGTGACTTTGCTAAGAGGATTTATTTAAAGTCTTTTATATAAATATGTAGATTCTATTAATGTCTGAGAATTTAATATTTATTCTACACATCACTTCTGCTGAAGTAAAATAAAAAGTTAGAGTTATGGAAAGTTCAACTTTCTTTTATTTTGTTTACAGGTCTTAAAGTTACTAGTTAAGATTCTTTCTCTTCATACATATATAAATATTTCTTCTATGTCAAGTGTTAATAGTTTGGTTTGGCTTTCATTTTGAATTGAAGTCTTTATCTGGCTCTCTGACTACAAGAAAAAGGTCTCCATGCCAAAGTTGTGATTAACTTTATAGATGCAGGGGAATTATGGAAATGCATCATGCAAAATGCCTACTTGCCAAAATTATTCCATGACCTTGTGCTTAGGCTGAGTTTTAAATAATTCAGTGATGTATTGAATGAATAAATTTGTATTGCTTGTTACTCTAAACAGTCATGCATTCACTTTTCCTTGCCATTTTTAATAAAGCCTACTTTTCTAATATTCATGAAATATTGCATTTCAATTAAATTACATAGGTTTTGAGAAAATAGTTTGCCCTAAGCTGTTTAGTGTTGACACCAACTGTCATTTGCTTTTTCTTTGGTATAATGCCCAAAGAGGCTTTGAGTACAACTACTGCAAAGCACTGTCATTCTCTAATGAGATGCATTTGATCATGTATAACAAACACTGTCTGAGGAATGGAATAATAAACTAAAATAATATTTTGTTTATGAGAGATATAAGATATCAAAATATGCAAAGGTGTTCAAAATAATCTTGCTACATTAGTGAAAATTATAAGTGCACATTGTCCTAATTCTTCTGAATTCCAAGCATGTACATGTAAATATATTTTTCTCAATTTTTTTGTCTCTTACTCACATTACCTATCATCATGGTGCACAAATAAATGGAGAGAACAAGTGAATTTTTAGATTATTGTATTACTTTAACTTTTAAAAACTATAAACTCTCATGCAGCTTTTATCTTTTACTACCTGTTGGATCTGCCCTATATGTCTGCCCTGACATCAGTCAATGCTTCAAATACTTTTGATGTTGTCTGGTTATTTCTTACTAAACTAGGACATTCATTTAGGAAAAAAAAAAAAAAAGACATGACTAGAAATAGCAGCAATAAGCATTTCTAGTTATGAGGTCTGGTGCTTTTAACATATTACCCTATATTTTAATTATATTACACTTTCTTAATGAACAGGGCTTATTTTGACAGTAGTGTATTTTTAGTCACTTTTAGTCATAATGGAACTCTAATCACCAGCCCCTTAAAGAGAAGCAATACAAAATTGAAATATATGATGCTTTATACTTAGAGTACCATGAATTAATAGTATCTACATATTAATAACCCCTTTCTAGTTGTCTTTTTAAAAAATTCATATGTACTATATTACCATGTTGATAGCTTTGGATTATTTTACATTAAAATTATAGGCATTTTCATAACAAAACATTCCTTTCAGGTACCATCTCATTCACCTAAGCTCTCTTCATCTGTAAAGGCAGGTGGTTTCAGGCAGCTGGAATTTGTTGCCACAAAAGAATTTTAAATCGATTCCATTGCAGAGGGCTTAGCAAAAGACACAGTCAGACTCTGCCACAGGAATTTTGGAAAGCATTTTCATTTTTTACAAAAAGAGCAAAGAAAAATAATCCTATTTATTTATTTGCTTTAATTCATTTGATCTGCACTGTAGAATCCATGAAAAATAGAGTAACTTTAGGAAGCCCATAATACCACTCATTTTCTTTTGTGTAGATGATTAATAGACTAATATATAATAATATATTGAAATATAGTGCAAAATAATACCCATAATATGGCTTTACATTTTTTTCAAGGAGGTTTTTAAAGATTATTTCATTATCCTAGAGAGCCATAAAAAGACTCATCTCCAGTCACATAAATAGTTAGACTTTAAGGTGGCTCCTGGCATTTTCTCCTCTGGGATTCTCTAATCAGAGAATCTATGTGTCTGAATAACTATCTCTATGTGTCTGAATAACTTCCACTTCTTGGGTATGAGGGCAAACTGTAAATATAATGGAATAAAAGCTCCTCTGATTATTACATTATTATGTCAGAAAGACTGTCCATCACACCAGACTGGAGAGAGATACTCCTCCTGGTTGTAAAGAAGTAAACTGCCATGTTGTGAGAGTCAAGTAGCAAGATCTAGGAGCTGAGAAGCCCACATCAGACACTTGGGGGGCCAGGGGCGGGAAATGGAGACTTCATTCCTACAATTGCAAGGGAATTGCAACAACTAAATGCACTTGAGGAACACACAGATTAGATGAGAACACAGCCCCAGTCAACTCTTTGACATATGTCTGGTAAGACTTAGAGCAAAAAACCCAGCGATAACCCATGCCCTGTTTCCTTACCTTCAGAAATGGTAAGATAAATGTGTATTGATTTATGTACCTAGTTTGTAGGGCTATGGTATTCTGGAATAAAAAAAATAATAATAATATAGAAAAAAAATTAATATAGAATACAAGGGTTTAAAGTTGAACATCTATAGCTTATTATGTTTATACAAGAGGCCTGGTACACAAAATTCGTGCAATCGGGGGGTCCCTTAGCCCAGTCTGTGACCTCTGGCAGTCCCGGAGCCCTCAAGGGATGTCCAACTGACAGCTTAGGTCCCTTCCCCATGGGGCGGGGGCTTAAGCCGGCAGTTGGACATCCTTAATGCTGCCGTGAAGGCAGGAGAGGCTCCTGCCACCACCGCTGCGCTTGCCAGCTGTGAGCCTGGCTTCTGGCTGATCGGTGCTCCCCCTGTAGGGGCACACTGACCACCAGGGAGCAGCTCTTGCATTGAGTCTCTGCCCCCTGGTGGTCCATGCACGTCATAGCGACTGGTTGTTCCACCATCAGGCTGAAACCGGCTCTCCAACATCCCCCAAGGGGTCCCAGATTGCGAGAGGGCACAGGCCAGGCCAAGGGTCCCCACTGGTGCACAATTGGGGCCAGGGAGGGATGCGGGTGGTTGGCCAGCTGGGGAGGGACCGCAGGAGGGCTCCAGAGCATGTCCAGCCCATCTCGCTCAGTCCTGATCAGCTGGACCCCAGCAGCAAGCTAACCTGCTGGTCAGAGCATCTGCCCCCTGGTGGTCAGTGCATGTCATAGCGACTGGTCAACCAGTTGACTGTGTGCCCCCTGGTGGTCAGTGCACATCATAGTGAGCAGTTGAGCGGCCTTAGCATAACATTAGCACATTACACTTTGATTGGTTGAATGGACAACTGGACAACTGGACACTTAGCATATTAGGCTTTTATTATATAGGATTAGAGGCCTGGTGCACAAAATTTATGCATGGGGGGATCCCCTCAGCCCAGCCTGCACCCTAGGATGTGTCCAGCCCATCTCACTCAGTCCTGATCAGCCGGACCCCAGCAGCAAGCTAACCTACCAGTAGGAGCATCTGCCCCCTGGTGGTCAGTGCACATCATAGAGAGTGGTTGAGTGGCCTTAGCATATCATTAGCATATTACACTTTGAGTGGTTGAACGGCCAATCAGACGACCAGACACTTAGCATATTAGGCTTTTATTATATAGGATACATATATGTTATCAAATATATTTACATCAAGGTATAGACACATATATACTTACATAAAGATACATATATATCTTATACCCACACATGCACACATACATACACTCACATCATAAATATGTATCATTAAATAATATGGCCAGGCCCTAGCTGGTATTGCTAAATAGTTAGAGCATCAGCCTGGGCACCAAAGGGTTGCAGGTTTGATTCCAGGTCAGGGGCACTTACCCGGGTTGTGGGTTCTATCCCATCCCTGGTTGGGGTGCAAACAGGAGGTAATCAATCAACATGTCTCTCTCACATTGATGTCTCTCTCTTTCTCTCTCTCTTTCTCTCATTTCTTCTCCCTATCCCCCTTCCATTCTCTCTAAAGATCAATGAAGGGAATATCCTCAAGCAAGGATTAACAATAAAATAATAATAATAATAATAATAATAATAATAATAATAGATATATATCTTAAATGAATTAGAAGTTGAAAATTGAATTTTATTTTTTCAGAATTAGTGAAGAATGGCCCAGCCCCTGTGGCTCTGTGTTTGAGTGTTGACCTATGAGCCAGGAGGTCATGGTTTAATTCCAGGTCAGGGCACATGCTGGGGTTGCA